>NW_027121655.1:0-700592 GCF_030686945.1 Centruroides vittatus
TATTTTAAATAATTTGAATAAAAAAGATCTCTACAATTTATATAACTATTTTATCAAAGCGACAGAAATGTTAGAAAGTTAACTCAGCAGAGTCAACTTATGATAATACTGTTAAGTTGTTTGGATATAATGTGATAATTATCAATTATTGTTAATAATTATTAATTATGTTAATAATAAACTAATTTGAAATCTATTGTATAAAAATTCTTGACAGTTACATTATTGAATGTTCTATTATCAAAGAATTTGAATAAAATAAAATTATACAACCCCTGTAACAGAGATAATCCTTTTTTGTTAATAAAGATTGATTAATTTTTATTTTATAAAATAAAGATAAATTTTTTAAAAAGAGATCCAATTTTACTTAAGAACTAATTCAGGAGCTTGGTTTCCTTCATACTGAGGACAATATTTAAGATGAAAACAAGATACTTCTTTATGATTAGTTTTACATTTACTCTGAATAGAATTTATTAAAATATTTTGGATGCATAATTCCATTCTTGCATACACAGATATAACTGGATAAAATCTATATAGATAAAAATTAAAGTATCTAAGTGTACAATCTGTGTTTAACATTACATTAATCAAATAAATTTTACTTTTTTTATTAAGCTACTAAAGTATTTTAATGATTAAAATATCTATATGTTCCACAAAAATAATATTTTGAGTTCAACTTTCTTCATAAAAAATTTACAGCGCCATCTTTCGTTTAAAATAAATAATCTTATAAAATAGAAACGACTAGAGATATTTATAATGTGCCGCCATCTATCGCAAATATTTTGAATTATTTTAACGTATTTTTCGAAAAATCGTAAATAAAATACATTTTTATTAAGAAATTTGCTAACATTCTTACAAAATAACAATAAGTCATAGTCATAATTATAGAGCCAATTCCATGTTTAAATAATCAAAGTTTCTATATTAAAAACAACATTTGGATCGAAAATAATTTAAATAAAAATGTTTTTGATATACTTTAATACAAACATATCATAACTTATTCGCTTGTTAAAAAATAAATCATATGAAACATTTATAAAAGAATATAAAAGCTTTATAAACGAAATAAGACAGTACCCCAGTCACGTGACACCACACTTCCGCTACGTCACCCTAGTCTGACGTCACCGTTTAAATATCCGCTTTAAAAGGACAAAGAAAAATTCAAACAAAGAAATATAACTATAAAACTAATACTCTAAAATGAATTAATAATACTCTAAAATGAAAATATATTAATTAAAATATACAAATTAATTTAATATAAGCAAAACTTTTTAAAAAAGTTGTAATATTGCTAGAATTTATATATAATTAATATCTACCAATTAATTAAATACACAAATTATATATTATAACAAACTAAATACATATGAAAGAACATACCATGTAGAATCTTCTACAAGTAAAAACGTGCTTATAATGGCAGCACTGTCGATTCGATAGTTGGATAAATAAAACCGTTGAAAAAATTTACTAAAATTAAAATTAACATAATTTACGATAAATGTAATAAACTAATACTTTAATATAACATAAAATTAATAGTATACTATCAAATAGTACATTAACCAATCTTAAAATTTAATTAGATTAGATAAAATTGCAATTAATTTACAGATCATTAACGTAAACAAGAATATACGAATTTTTTATAAAAATAATACAAAATATTAGCAAATAAATAATACACCAAATAAAAGTACACATACTTCCATATTAGAATTATCTGTTTTCATATTTTTAATACAAACGGTTGATTTTATACGAATTTTTTAAATAATATATGTGAATTGAACCCCATGACCTTGGAATTGGCCTGAGGGTACCAACTCCTGAAAAGTCTCGGCATCCTGAGGTAAACGGGTTTTATACGGCATTTCGCTATAACGGCCCTCTTCAATTAAGGCACGTTTTCGATTTACGGCCTAAAATGTTTCGCTATAACGGCAAAAAAACTTTTTTTCGATGTCGATATATCTACATGTTGCCAATCTTGCGCAAGCGCAATCTCGATGCACACTCTTTGCTATTTCCTTTTGTTTACGAGCCTTATTCAGTGTGTGCTCATAAAGCGGCTGTTTTAGACTTGTCTGTGAGTGTTTTATATACATATTTATTACTGATTGTTACACATTAACTGGAAAAATTGGAAACAATTAGGGACATTTTTGGTACGTAAGTACTGTACATATGTATGTAAGTACAAATTAAAAATTTTTAATCTAGCACATGATCTCGGCTTTGAAGGTTTGAACGAGCGTGATGTGCTTGATCTACTTGAAGCTGATAGGGAACCCCTTTCATATGAGGAACTCATTCAGTTGCAAGCAGAACCGGCATTTGATGAAGAGACAGAGCCTGTTGTATCCAAACAGCTAACATCAAAAAATTTGTCGAAAGCTTTTTCCAGTTTCGAACAAGGAATAAACATCCTCCTTGAAAACGATCCTGACGTCGAACGTAGCGCTAAAGTTTCTCGAGGAATTAATTCAGCCATTAGCTGTTATAAATCACTGAAGAACGAAATAGACAAGAAGGCAAGACAAACAACGTTGGACAATTTTTGTAAGCCAGGCCCATCCTTACCAGCGAAAAATGATGACGACAGTGATCTGCAGGTTACCATTTCTTCATCGTCTTCAGATTAAAGCCATTTTTAAAAAAAAATATGTATGTAAACATACACATATTTTATGTAACATGAAGTTGTTTCATTTTTGTTTATAGATTATTGTTGGTTTTTGGAGTCTGTTATTATTTTATGTACAAATGTATGTACTTGTTATGTATGTATTTTTGATTTAAATGAAATAAAAAGATAAAATGCATTTTGAATGATAAACCATGTTATATATTTAACAAATTTGGAACCGATCCCATTGAATTTGTATGAATTTGTATTAGAATAATTGATTCCTTATACGGCTTTTCGCTTTGCGGCCAAGTTTCGTGGAACGTATCTAGGCCGTAAAGCGAGGTATGGGTGTACTAGAATTGTACACGTTTTTTCTGCATCCCCTTACAGATGGGACATACCAAATCGTAATATCACCGGTTTAACATTGAAATCCGTAAGTAATATAAGATGGGAGAGCGGAATAAACGCGGAATAAATATATCAAATATTTTAATGGATTTTTTTAAAACTCCTGTCAACTATACAGAACTATCATAAAAACATGCCAGTAAACTCCCATCGGTTGGGTTACGTTATAAATCTAGTCTAGGGTGGGCAACCTTTTTTATAACATGGGCCGGAATAAATTTTACGTTTTTTCCGCGGGCCGTAGTAGTCAATTGACGCCTTCTTGTGACTTGTAATTTTTTTAGTTTGCAAATATGAAATAAATAAATAAAAAGTTAACTACTACATTTATTTCTCTTATCGTTTTCGAAAATTACAAAGAATTGGAAAATTAACTATTAATTAGTTATTTTTCCAATTTAATAATCTATTAAAGATCTCGCGGGCCGGATAGAAACTTTTCGCGAGTCGTAGCTGGCCCGCGGGCTAGGGGTTGCCCGCCGTTGATCTAGTCTACTCATGATTCACATAATCGGGCGAGGGCGGGCGAATATCTAGCAGACAGGCGGCTAACAGCCCACAACCGGTCCGGGATATAAAATTAGAAGCTTTATGTGTGAAGCATCTACCAACTAAAGCGGGTAAAGCGCATGCGCCAATGACTATAATCTGGCTGCTTGAAGTTGACAAGCAGGCGGCTAACAGTTCAGGGGACCTATTCTGAGCTCTTCCGATAACTGAACGAGAGCGATACACGGGATATTCGATAGGCAGTTAACGACCCTTAGCGAAAGGCAGTTAACGAACCTTAGACAAATCGCTATTCTGTGCCCACGTTAAGTGGGTTTCGCTACGGGTAGTCGGTCGAGATGTGTCTGGGTTCCATGCTATCGATAGCTATTACGCTTTAACCAATCACAGTTTAGTTAACATTGTATTTGTCACGTGACTGCAACCCGCCATTTTTTAAGCGAAGCGCGTGCTTTTAGCATTGCCGTATACTAGCGCTAGTGATATAGTTTTGTTTTGTTTTAAATGTCTGGGTCTATTACTGGGTCTATTTTGTCAGCCCATCCGTTAAGCAAATATATTTGTTTTAAAAATTATAATTTATGTGATAGATAGTCATTTATGTATAGTGTATAGTTTACTGTTAAGTTACGTATATAGAATGTATTTTTTTATACTAAAACTAATGAATTAAAGCCGACATTAAACTTAGATAAAATCTACAAAATAAAGATTTCTATTATTACATAATGCTAACATTTTACAATTATACAAAGTATGTCTAAGTTTCTTTGTATATTTCTATATAACTTCATGTAATTAATGTATTTTTTAATTCATTCATTAAGAATAAAATGACAAACTTAATTTTGCCACAAGTTCTACTTCTATAAACCTTATAACCAAATTAGAATTAGTATTATGATTAAATGTCAAATGCAATACATCTTATTAAATGTAAATATTATTTGCATAGACATGGAGTGACTGGAAAGCAAACATTAAAAGTAAAGCCTCACAAATAAAAAAAATCAACGTTTCAAACAGGAGGTGGGCCTTCAGTTAATCAAAAATTAACTGAAGTTGAAGAAAGAGTATTAAATTTAATCGGTGTTACTGCTGTCCCCTCTCTCCAATTGCTCGTGAAGTAAAATCATTCTTACACGAAAAGACGCCATGTTGTTTTCACTTTCGTTACGTTCCTAACGGCAGCTCGAGAGTGACCGATAACAAAAGCTTAGTTATCGCACGTGGCTATCGGCACCGAAAACGAAACGTACGGCTCGGAATAGCATTTTCACAGTTGATTAAACGCGAATCACGTGGTTCCGATAGAAACTGGTTTTTATCGTATTCGTTAGCTTAACGATACTACTCAGAATAGGTCCCCAGAACCGGTCCGGGATATAAAATTAGATGCTTTATGTGTGGTCGCTTCTACCAGCTAAACCGGCTGAGGTTGGTGCTCTGTAAACCGCATGTGCCAATGCCTATATAATCTGGCTGATTGAAAACACCTGGTTTCGACATTCCTTCCGCCACTAAATTATTCGAATATACAATAGCAATCTTATCGTTTTTTTCACATGTAGTATAGAAATTTGTAAAAGATACATAATGCAGTTATAATAAAATATTAATTTTAATTAATGCAAAGTGCGTTAAAATATGAATAATTTATATTTTATAAAATACAAGGGAAGCACATTGGAAGGTGAAATCGGCGCTTCCATCGCTTCAAGATTACATTACAGTATTGCTTGTCATTTAGATAAAATGAACGTATAGTTTGAAGTTTGGATCTGCTTACTCGTGAGTTACATGACACTGCAAAATATCATTACGTCATTAGGTCACTTCGTAATGTTAATGCATAAATTTGAAAAATGCTTTGTCAAAAATGCAATAGACTATTTTTAAAAATCATATTACGTAATATTTTTATATGACAATTTTTTTGTTTCAATGTAAAAGACTCCAAATAGTTATAAAAATATTTCATACGTATTTGTGTAATAAAATAAGATTCTAAAATAATATTTATTTATAAATAATATAATATAAAATGTTCGAATTTCTGATTTTTTTCGGCCCGGGAATATAAACTAAATTCAAGCTTATAGTAGGCAAATTACTTTTATATTATAACTAGAGCGACCATATACATGTATGAACAAAACAAAGTCAAAAAAGTCTTTTTGTAACCTTTAATTACAATATCAGATAGTAGTTTTGCAAAATGCAGAGCAAATGTAATCGCAAAAGAATATAAAACCAAAAAGCGGCAAAATGCCATATTCTCCCAACAGCGGGGTAATATGGTTAATGCGAATGATTTTTCCACTCTTTTGCCGTTGCCATTGGCAATCTACTATTTTTAGATGTTTTCCCCTTCTTGGCTTCCCAGAATAGCTTCTTGATGTAGGTATTTTGGAAAACAGGTGTTGAAGAAGAGAGAGAAACAGACCACCTTAGATATGTTTTTCAAGAAGCCAGCTGCCAAAAAACAAAGGATGGAACAAGAGGAGTGACCCTGCAAGCCCCGGTAGCCTCTCCTGAATCTGACTCCGATTAAAAAACAATAAAAAGAGACCCGCTGCAATGTGTAAAAAGTGTGTGTCTGTATGAATGTGTTCCTTCACCTCCTCCTCACAACATCTGATACCCAGCATAATTGGTGACTGCTGCATTTTCATTTTTTATGGTACAGTACGGTTATTTTATGCTGCGGAACGAATTAGATGTTTTAACATGTATTTCTATGGGGAAATGCGTTTCGTATAACGGACTTTTCCCTTAACGGACGTGCACCTGAAACGGATTAAGTACGTTATATGAGGCACCACTGTATTTCGTGCAACAGGAGGAACAAATACAGAAATTTTATAACAGAGCACATGTAGTAATTTTATGTGTAAAATGTAAGTGTAGAACTGAACCGATTTTTGCAATAGAATTTGGTGATAGTTTCTTTTCAAATCGCAAAAATTACTTTTATTGTAGTTTTTATCTAATTTTACTTGTAACCTTTCAAAATGTATCAGTCTCAATCCGGACATCCCCTATTTACTTCTACTTATTGCAAAAAAATATAAAAAATGTAGGATAATTTAATAACATTCAAATTTAATTGCTGTTTCAGGTATTTTGGTGCCTATGCCATGGATGTAATCGCCAGATGTTCTTTTGGTATTCAACTTGATTCCAGAAAAGATCCCAATAATCCTTTCTTAAAGGCAGTTAGATAAACTATTAAGCCCATGTCTTGCAGAACCTTAATAGCTGGTAAGTCTAATTAATTAATTTGAAGAGAAAAACAGTAGACATAACTTTAATTGAAGAAACGAAATTTTCTATAGAAAAATTCTAATTTTTCAGTTTTATTTCCTGGTTTGGCGAAGTTACTTCGTTTATCTATTTAATCCAAGTACATCTTTATTCTTCAAGGATGTTGCAATGCAGATAATTAATGAGAGAAAAAATCTGAAAGAAGTAAATCTTTTTGTTTAAGTTTAATTTAAGTTAAAAGTAACCTAATAAACAAAGTTTTATTAATTTTTTACGTTCACTTCTAAACTATACTAATAATACTAAATTATTAAAATGCTCTTAAAAAAAAAAAATTATATATTTTCATGTAAAATATTCCTAAAGATGTTTCGGTCTAATAGTTTTCAAGCAAAACAGTGCTCAGGAGTTGATGATGATGATAAATGCTAGGAATTAGAGTAAGAAGTTAACTAATTGCGCTTATATACTAAAAGTGAATTGTAATTATTAACTTGTAATTCAAAACCCTTGATCTTTAGTTGAGTTAAGGCATTTCGAGATTCAAGTAATTAAGATATTATTTAAGTAATTTTAAATAAAAATATTTCAGATGTTAACTTATTTGCTAAATATTGAATTTGTTCTTAAAACAGGATCAGAAACCAAAAGACTTTCTTCAATTGCTACTAGAAGCGGAAAAAGAAGACTCTAATAGCAAAAATGGTAAAAAGAATAAGTAAAATATGTAAGAACAGATCGATAAATAATTATCTATGCCATTGTTTTCGGCTGGTTATTTATTGATCCACTCTTATATACATTATACAAATACTAAAGATTGTACAGTATTTTTATGTTTAACTATGATATTACTTCTCAGGATTAGAACTGGACGACGTCGTCTCCCAATGTGTAATGTTTTTTATGGTCGGTTATTTTACAACAGCAGCAACTCTCTCGTTTCTAGCTCATCAGCTTGCAATTAAGCCAAAAATACAAGAGAAACTCATTAAAGAAATTGATGAAGTTCTAAAAGGCAAAGTAAATATCCTGATATAAATTTAATAAGTTATTTCAAAATTATTCAAAAATTTGATTAGTTAACATTATTAAAATTTCAGGAAAAAATACATATTGATGATGTGACCGAACTTAGATATTTGGATGCAGTTTTGCAAGAAATTCTTCGATATTATACGCCAGCTGCAAGGTTTGTTTCGATTGCGTATATAAAATGTAATAATATAGAAAATTAAATATGTTTATGAAAATTTAAAAATTAGATTAAAACGCCGTCCAGTTGAAGATTATAAATTAGGAGATACATGGATTATAATTCCAAAATCTACATTAATTAATGTGCCGATTTACGCAGTTAATCACGATCCTCAATATTTTCCAGAACCAGATAAATTCGATCCCGAAAGGTAAATTCCTTTTGCAAATATAAATTCAATGTAAAAGCTGTTTTAATGATTTTCGATTATAGATTCATGCCCGAAAATAAGAATACAATACTTCCTTTCACAAATCTTCCTTTTGGCGAAGGACCGAGAAATTGTATTGGTAAGAGATTTGCTTCAATGGAAATCAAAATGGCTTTGGTGAAAGTTTTACAAAATATTAGATTTAAACCTGGAAAAAATACTAAGGTACAAATAATTTTATTAAAAGTACCTAAATTTAGAAAGAAAATTAATTTTATTCAACTTTTTTTTTAGGAAAAATCAGAGTTTTTTTCCTGTGGAGGTCTTCATCGTCCACAAAATGTTTTCCTAAATATCGAACCAAATCATCATAATTAGATTTTATAAATGAATGTAAATTAATTTGGACTAATTAATTGTCTACAAAATTAAACATAATTTTGATTATTAAATATATTCTATAGAATATACAGTAATGGTTGATTCCAAACCATTGAACTTTTCCATCCAAACATTTGAAATTGTCATATTAAAATATTAAACATTTAAATTATTCTCTTAACACATATATATACATATAATACCTGGATTTACTGTAACAGATAAGTTTTCATTTTCTTTGTTCGTTTCAATTGTATCTAGACTTTCTGAAGAAACAATTGAATCAAACTTAATTTTCTTCAAATTGACATCTTCTGGTAATCTGAGTTGTTCCTTCATACCATATTCATGTATCAATTTCTGGAAGAAGTCATCTACCGCTATTGAACCTTATAAAAAAAAAAAAGTGTAAAGATCATTTTAAACCTTTCATATAACAAATAATTAAAATTTACCTTTAGAAATATTTTCTGCCGTTTCTTTTTCCATTAATAATTGTAATTTCATTTGTTCGTATGAGAAAGACACTTTTGTCATAGGAGCAGCCATGTTGAATCAACGCCAAGCTCGACAATGAACTAGCTAGCACTCCGAGCTTACCAATTTCGCTAAACATGACGTCACGTAGCTCTAAAGTATACGCCAATGAGCATGGTGCTCGGACGAAAGTATACAGGCTGAGCGTGCTGACAGTAAAATTAGCTCAGAAGTAAACGCACCCATAATATATCCATAAGTCAGAACAGGAAGGAAAATATATTTTTCCGTATACTTTAAGAAGTAAAACGTAAGAAGAATAGAATCTGACTCCATCGTTTTTATAATTATTTTTGAAATAAATAATAGCTAATGTATTGTATTCCGGTGCTACATTGACCACGCTACGTCATTGGGTGCTTAGTCTTAAATAAAATGTAATTATAATTTTATCACATTTATCTATGCAAAAATTTTCGCTTTAACAAAAATGTTTTTTACATTTAATTGTACACTGCTATATAATTGACTAAGGCACTCCCGTTTGTCGAAATACAACTAGCAAAAATTCGAAATAAAAAAATACTTAAGGGAATGGCTGCCACGGGGCATGCATATAAAAAAAAGTATGGGAACTGCTGCTCTGAATCAATGTAGTGAAGTCGGTTCGTTAATTTTTATGTAACCTACGCAATTTCTTCTAATAAACATAAGTTATTCAAGTGCAACGAACATAAAAATGTCTTCCGATTGTGGGTCTCAAAAACTGCTTGGCCCCTGGATTGAGGGGGAAAATTGTTACGGCTTTGCTTTTTACAAGTTTGACTAATAATATAACTACGTAACTTATATTTGAAACAAAATTTCATAGATATTTTTGTAATTTTCTATAATGCACACGATTTTCCACGAATTCACCACTCACACTGACATTTTCTCGCAAATTTATTACTATCTTTCAATTACAATCTCTTTATGTTTTCTATCGGACAATATGTGTACCACGACGTGTGATGCAAAACGACATTCGATCACACTACTATTTCCAAATCTTAGTCACGGTGTGAGGTATTTCCCGAAAACTTTCGAACTCCGAACAGTCCGATGACGACAATTTTTTTTTCGTTTTCGGTAACATTCTGAAACAAAATTACGCTTTTATTGCCTTTGACCGGTGCATTCCCTACAAGTTTTTTAACAGAAAAGACGTAAAATTATCGTTACGCTATTCCTTACGACGTTACGAACTATAAACATAATTGAAATGTCACGCACAGATAATCCCTGGTATCTGAATTATAGGAAATTAAAAGCTTATTGAATATTAGTAGTAATGACTTAAATGGTTTATCGTAGAAATTTCGAGGTAATAAGTGACGCGTGTGATGCGACGTAATACTCAACTAACAATACTTTACAATTGTTCTTTTTCATATTGTTTTTAGATGATTTCTATTATTGTTTCTTTTCAGAGACTTTTCAGCTGAATTCCGTTTCGGGAGGTCTCACGGAAGTAAGTAATCCTTTGTTTTTGTTTATATAATTAATATTGAGTATAAATTCTAATAGAACATCGACCCGAAACATATTCGGGTCGATGTTTCGGGTCAAGTTGAGATATTTATACAAATTATCGCTGAATTAAATTAGCGAGATTGATTTATATACAGATTTTTGTTATATTCGAGCTTATTTTCGATCAAATTCAGATAATAACTCTCAAATTATTAAAATGAAATGCGGTAAATGTGCAATAGTTTAGACAGGAATCAGTTGAATAAATAATCTTAGTTCTCTTAATTTATTTTATGTACATTATAATTTTCTACGCAAAGTACTTTAATTCCAAGATTTCTAAGCTATATTTCGTGTTTGATATACAATACGAAGTACAAAAAACAAAAGAAAGCGTCTTCTGTAACGATGAATAAGCAATGTTTTATTCAGTTAAATCTAATTTCAGTACCAAAATCGAATAAAACAGCTAAACAACACTATCGCCAGGGTCAGTGTCATCAAATGATTTATAATATAAGCAGAATCAATTAAATAAGTTCTCATCTTTCCTCTTATTAAACTTTTTTCAAATTTTTACAAAATATTACTTTCAGGTATCGACTTTCAAATTAAAATTTAACTTGAACAATTTTCTTCCCGACGCCAGACAGTAAAATCACAATAAGTACCATGATTTTTACACTTTCTTTTAATTTAATATAATATTTAATTTAATGATTTCAATAAGTAATAACCGGGTTTTTTCTAATTCCAATTCATATATAAGCTGGAATTTTCGTAATCTTTAATATTCTAATTTTATATAACATTCACTCAATATACTTTTTAACAACTATATTAATACATAACATATATCTTAAATATTTGGCGCTATGATTACATTAAACATTTGACCGATACACAAGTTTATTTCTCTTTTATAAAATATTCTCATAATAGATAGATGACATGTATCTTAAATATTTGGCGCTATGATTACATTAAACATTTGACCGATACACAAGTTTATTTCTCTTTTATAAAATATTCTCATAATAGATAGATGACATGTATCTTAAATATTTGGCGCTATGATTACATTAAACATTTGACCGATACACAAGTTTATTTCTCTTTTATAAAATATTCTCATAATAGATAGATGACATGTATCCTTAATTTTTGGCCTTATGATTACATTAAACATTTGACCGATACACAAGTTTATTTCTCTTTTATAAAATCGATTGAATAAAAAATATATATTTTTTATTCAATCGATACCTAATAAATATTGTAATATTTTTCGTTTTAATTTATTTTTCTGTATAAAAACAGCTTCACTACACAAAAATTGGTAGCAAAGGGGTTTTAAGGAACAGCATCTTTGTTACAATATAACTTTTTAGTTTATGTTTCATATGCAATTTTTATAATTTGTAGTTATTTATATTTTGAACGTAATTTTTTATTCGTTGCTATATTGATTTTTAGATGAAAAATCTGTATTGAAACTTCATATCCTTTAATAGGAAAGTTTGATGAAAATGACATAAAAATTAAATTTTCGTAGTTTATTTTAGTTTGCCGAATAAATCGAATAGCAACGAATATCCAGTTTTATTCCTCGATTGTCATTCTGTCGAGCAATCGGGGTCAGTTTCTGGAAAATAAAAAACTACCACAAAATGGGTGTCGCCTTGACGTGGCTTTGTGGCTTAACGTGTGAAAATTTTTTCGAAGTTCAAAAGATAATTTTTTTCCACAGACTAAGAACACCCGACAGAAATTTGAAATGTTTTTAAGTACAATTTTTTTCAAGCAGTTTTTTTTGTCAATTACGCTAAAACACAAAGCAATAAATGTGTCAAATCTATTGCTTTATTCAGGTAAAAACAGAAACATAAAATGTATTGTATTAATTTGAGAAAGATCATGGTGGTATGATTAAGTAAACATTTTCCATTAAGTGGTGAGTAACCAAGGCTGCTCAGAATGCTGATATCAAACTTCACAGCAGAAATTTATACGAATAAACGTTGCGTTGAACTACTTCCAAATCTAATGAAATTAAATGAACAGTGACACATGAATGTGTTTTGATAATTTGGGTAACGTAGATATTCATGTTTTAACAGTAACCAGTAGTATTGACAGGTGTAATTGAAACGTGGACGTTGATCCAAAGCAAATTTCTCGAATTTCTAGCATTATGTTGAATACCGTATATAATGAATGCACTATATATCTAGAAATAAAAAATATGGAAAAGTTAAGAAAACAAATTACAGAATCAACAACACGTCGTAAATTGCCGAATTTTTAATGGTCCACCCATTATTTTTTTTATTGCTTAACTTCTATAATATATGTTACAAGAACATTTAATTTCATCATAGAATGTAAATTACCTACTACTTATCTCACTTTCCTGCAGAACTCACGTGCCATTCCCCTATCTAAAACACGAATCACTTCTATGCGATCCCTGCCTGCTAAAATTGGACGATTACAATCTCGATTATTTTTGTTCCCGCAAAATATTTTAAAGTTGTAATTATAATAATATTACAAATTTTAAAAATGTATTGAAAATAATATTGAAATATTATAATTATAAATCTTTTATTTTTTTTTCTATTTTATTTTTCGACTAAACTAAATTCCGGTTGGGATTATTCGTCAATATGTATTGATTGAAAAAATAAAATAAAAAATTAATTATTTTAAAAGTTTTATTATATTAATTAATATAATATAATATATATTACACATGAATTATATTCGAATGCCAAAAACTAATACCTGTATAAATTGTCTACTTATTAAAAAGTCAGTGCAGATGGAAATTTTATATAAACTATGTAAAATTTATTATTTAAAAAATATTTTTGTGTATCATCGGAATCAATTTATATAGTCATTGATTAATGAGAAATACCAGCGCACACTTAGACTGAATGGCCAGATGGTCGAGGCGGTTAAGGTGTCGGCCGCCCACCGCTCTGGGTAATCCCGGATTCAATCCTGGATTACCCAGATTCAATATAGATATTACTGTAATAAATAATTACATAGTAACGTCAATATTTGAAAATTTTTATATTTTATTAAATTACTATTCTAAATTTTCCGAGCTCGACAAGAACTTTTTTATGATTGGTAACTGCCGAATATATCAGGCTCGTTTCTCACCTCTAGTCGTCCCAATTGTAGGTCTGTTCGAACCCACGATAGCTGTGAAAAAAGGCCCTCATAGTAGCCACAAGATAAAGAGAGCAAAATAAATAAATAAAATATAGTCTATATAATCGGCCACAATACTGCAGGTTCTAACCCGCAAGCATAGATGAAAGGCTGACCCGAATTAACGATGCTAAATTAGACGAATTTCCAAATATAATTCAAACCCGAATTCCTCGTAGTCATAAATTACTATCTTACTATGTAACAATCAATGTGAGTGATGCGACTAATTTTTACCGTTTGTGGACGAATGAAAATTGTTGAAGAGCGGGATTTGGCCATCGGGCCCTAGGTTAAGCATACGTGATGTACATAACAATGAATATTTATTTAAAAAAAAAATATGTTAACAGCAATTATTAAATGTATTACACATATATACTGCACTTTAATTAGATAATATTCCACCACAACTTAATTTTGAAGAAAAAGCGCGCTATTCCAATTATTTTTATTCAATATACAGATATATGGTACAGTACTTCTTACTTTGTTGATTCGTTTTTTGTCATTTCTCGAAACCAGTTTAGAGATTTGATCAAATCACTTATTTTTTTAGGGAAATGACACTATAGAATTATCATTTTAACATCTTCAGTGAATTGATCAAATCCCCACTTTTATCATATCCCTCCGACATATATATCAATTAATTTCTGTCTACATTTAATTGCTGGCTTTACACGTAGCATCATCTATTAGCGAAAAATTTTAAAAATTAATTCTTACAAAAAAAAGATATAATTTTAAAATATATATACAGGGTCTGCTCTATGGGCAGACAACCCAGACATTTGTTCTGAGCGGCAGATCTAAAGGCGGCATTTTGGTCGTGAATGTGACAAAATATTTATAAGTTAAATACTTAATTAATCGAAATTTATATTTGTCGATTTTTTCTGTGGCTACAATTACCATGCAGCATTAAGTTACATTTCGTATTTATTATTTTTGCCTGAAAGCTAAGAAAATATTTGCATTCTTTAAATCCGAAGAAAACAACCATAAAAGAGGGCTTTTGGGCAAAAAGGAAAGATAAGCAACAATGTTAAATTTTGTCCCAAACCTTAGTGTCACCCAGGGCCGGATTTACCAATCCAGGGGCCCTGGGCACAAATTCGGTGGGGATCCCCCCTTTAAGAGTAGGCAAATTTGATGATTTAGAAAATTTACACAAAATACTGTACTTTCAATTAGATTTCAACTAGGAAGTTGTAAATTTCATTTTAAAATAAGGTTATTGTAAAAATACTTATATTTTATCGTGTAAAACTAATTATTTTAATTTAACTGAAAAATACCTATGTGAAATTTTTCCCGAAATTTTCCGATGTTTCATAGATTTTTTTTCGGGTTTGGTTTTCTCTGCCTGTTGCCCTCATGATTAGGCCACACTAGGCTGTCGCGGTAATAAAAAAGTTTTAGTTTTGTGGGGGCCCCTATTTTGTGGGGGTCCTGGGCACAGGTCAAATGCCCTCATGTAAATCCGGCCCTGACTGTTGTGGGATGAGAATTGCTTCCACTTCTTTGTCTTATCATTCCAAATAAACGCTAATTGAAAAGAAAACATAAGTTAAGAGTTTAATACAAGATTATATAATCATTACACCAAGTCAGTTTTACCTCTAACCATCACAAACTATTGCATTGACTATTGCACCACACTGTTCTAAATGAATAATTGCTGGCAAAATAAGTTTTGCAACAGTAGAACCTAAAACAGAGCTTTTTGAACAAAATGTGCCAATACATTGTACCCAACTAGCAAAGTGAGGTCTAAACATAAACACTAGGCCATGATCACCTGCTGTAAATTCACTCTGTGCCAACACAGAATTGTCACCACAATCAACAAGTCCAATCATTTCACCAGTAGCTTTTGAAAGTTCTATATGTTTTTAAAGTGTGATTTCATCAAAAATTAAAACTCCCTGTCATTCTGTTTATGGAATAGTCCCCAATTTTGACTTTAAAATAACAAAAAAATCTTCATCAAGTCCAAATTTAACATTAAGACCCGAGTTAACTCGGGCAAGTTACGAAGCGTTACAAAACAAACGGTACTTTGGGCCCCGAAAAAATTTTTTTTTTTTTTTTTTGATTTTTCAAATGTTTTCTGTCTTAAAATTTTTTGAAAAATTTTTACCCGCGCGAAAAAATTTTATTGCGATTTTAATTAACCTTTAAATAAGTTCTCAGTGATTTGGCACGAGTGTACAATTATTATTATTTTTTTCTTTTAAATCAAATTCAACATATAGGTTTATAAATGTAAAGCTTAATTATTCGAATATTCGACTTGAAACAGAAGAATACATTTCTATTTACACTAAAACAAAATCCAAAATTTTTTTACTACTGTATTCAATAGCCCCGTCCCTCGCCACCCGAAAAACTCCTGGAAATCTTTCGACGCGTCCGGACTAGATACCGGGTTCCGCACAGCGTAGACTGCCACCTCGACCGCTCGGTCATCCGACCGTCGAACTGTTCGGCATTTGTCCGTGAGACAAATGTCCGCATCAACCGTTCCGTGGGACCTGGTTTGGATTAGAGTACCAAGATATGAGAGTAGCGACATACCAGTCATCGTCGCCATGTTCTGTCGACTGTCATCACGTGGTCTATGGGTTTACGTCGAAAAATGGCGATTGTTTTAGTTTAATAAAACATTTTATTCGTCAAAATACAAATATTTGATTTATATTTATTTTAATTCTGTTCAAATCACGCGGATAATACGAGACTTTGCTTAAAGTTATATTTAATGCGCAGCCATGAAATACAAGTTACAAATTAAAATGAAATTTGTCTTATTTAATATACAAATATAATACATACGTATGTGTATATAATAATTTATTTAAATATGAATAGTTAAATTAATAACGTTAGTGCGCATCTCTTTGTTTATTTAGATTAAGCTGTAATTTAGAAAATTGTAAACCTAAAATTTCGTACTATCGTCCATCCGTTAGTCTGTCCTTCTATAAAACGATTATTGATGCTAATGTGTGAAATTCTGTTTAATCCGTGCAAGATGTGTAATTACCAGAGCCCCTTCGGCCGCCAATTTAAAGTCTCTTAATCTTTAAAATTGGCGTTTCCACTTCCCGGGACGAGGACCCAGGGGTTGGATTTGTGGGAAGCGAGTGTTCGGGTTGTTTCATTGTGTGGAATTACACAGAACGAGGCGCTTGGCGTGTAAGTGCGTGAGTGCGAGAATTCGAGTAAAGGTTAAACGGTGTATATCTTCGTGTACAGTGATGTTATGTCCGTGCGTGTGTGTGTGTGTGTGTGTGTAATCGAAGAACATCTTCGGCATGTCTATAAACAAAGAAACAGTAAATTACAATACGAAAATAAGATGTGTTAAAAAATGAAACGAAAGAGTTCTTACGATCGGAGATTTCGGAAAATATTCACGTGTCCACTTGGTCCTCTTGGTGGTAAAGTTGGGGAGGGAGATTCTTCTCCCTCCCAAATGTTCCTAGAAAACACAAAGGCAGTGAGAAAACGAGAAGGTTCATTCATTTATTACCTAAGGTTAATATTATTACCTTTATCAGACAGTCTTTCTTCCCGAACAGTGTTATGAGAAGAGCGACAAACCCGACCTGGCCTAGCCTAGCCTAATCTAACCTACCCTAACCGGAAGCTCAATCCTCATAACAGCTGTTTGGGAAGAAAGGTCGGCCGAATGTCGAATCCGGTGAGTAGAAGTGTCAGGTCCGGGTGGTCACAATCGGGAGTCATATCCGTTGTTGTCGGACTTGTCTCCCGAGTGTCACGTTCGGGAGACAAGTCCGTGGGTCACGACCGAGTAAGAAAAGTCACGTCCGGGAAAAGGTGTCGAGTCCGGGTGAAAAGTGTCGAATCCGGTAAGAAAGTCGCATCCGGGTGAAGAAGAGGAAATCGAAGAAGATCACCGCCTAGGCCAAGGGAACCGCAGCCGTCCGCAGCAACGAAACCACGGACAGCACGGTCCCTCAACTTCGGCGGCTCTCTCCTCCGATTCCTCCCCGTTCTGGCTTCGGCAAGGCGGTGGCGTCGCCGTCGCGGACGAACGGGCAGAACGCGACAAACCAGAAAATGTCAACTCGGACGAGCTGTCATTCTCTACATCCACCACAGCAAGGTCTGTGGCCGGATGACCCCCGAAGACCTTCGCCAAGTGCACTGGACCCAGGGTGTAGCGTCGCATCATCCCGACTCCGGGAGGATGCCACGCCACGCGCACTTGGGGAAGGCCTTCTTCACCCGTTGCCTCTCGCTCGTCGAGCCCCCGCTCCTCCAACGGCACGGAACGACAGACTCGTTCCGCGTCGTCCGAGGAACCCCCTCCCTCCGGTGCCACCGTCTGCCTCCGCCGGAACCTCCTCCAAAGCCGCACCAACGACGCCATTCTGTAAAAAAAAAAAAAAATTGCAATTAGTCCGGTGAAAACAAAAGCTTAAATTAATGCTTAAATTCTTCCGAGAAGAACAAAATGCCTTTTCAAATCTAAAAGATTCGAATCCGAAGCGCAAACGGCCGACCATCGAACGATGTGCCGAGATGTCTTCTGGAACCGATCCTTCAAGTAATATTAAATAAATTCTTATGTCTAAAGTCAATATGGACTAAGACTTACCTGAAAAATCTTTAATCTTCTCTGTAAAAGTCTTTAAACCGCAAAAAACAGCACGCAATCGAAGAGCACAACAAAAGCACGTCCGACCACAACAAGAAACACAATCGAACTGCGAATCGTCATGCGTGACGAATTTCGAACAAACGTTAAAAGACGCGTCAACAATGTTCGAATTACGTAGAAATTCGAATTAAAATATCAATTTTATTTTTTTTTAAATTAATTTATAATTTTTTTTTTAATTTTGCTTCAATCATTTTATTGTGTTTGGAATTTGATAAATAAATTATCTTCTGCATTTACATGGTGCAGAATGGCCACCGTGGAGAGGTAAAAGACGATCATTTGAAATTTTAGTCTCGAAGCTTGACAATCTCCGAAAATTGCCCGAAATACGTTTGAATACGCTGATAAATATCTTTATCGTCCGTTTTCGGCCGAAAAAGATATTAATCGCATGAAATCAATCAAATTCTTAGGATTTCCATTTATTTCGCCCAATATTATTTCGCCTTACGGAAAGATTCATCGGTCGCCGTCGGGGTTGCGAGTTTCGCGTATTAATGCAACGTCAAACTAAATATAGTTAATATTAAAAATACCGAAAAACCTTATCTCTACATATAGAAACTTATATATGTAAAACTACTTAATGACGCGCGATTAACGCTTAATTGTTTTTTTATGGGATTTTTTTATGGAACTTCATTCATCTTTCTAAAGTTCTAGCGTGCCGATTTTTCTTCGGTAAAGTTATTTAAAGCTATTTTCTGATGTCAAAACAATATCCAATAGTTTTTTAATTTTTTTAATTAATAGATTTTTTTATAATTACGTTTAATTAGGTCGGGGGGTCGGAAATTTCAATTAAAATCGTAATTAAAAAAAAGTTTCGAAATATACCGCTATCTAGTATTCACCCTACTTTTTACCCTTCTCCTCCCGAGAGTTTCATGAGAATGTCCCGCGAAACACGACACCAGCTGTTCTCAAGGTCATCCAGCTGTGTAAACAATGACTCATCAGTGTCAAGTTTCGCGCTCAGGCGAGAAAAAGGAAATTGTACTTTGAAGCTTTTTCTTCAAAATTAACACATTTCTTTCGTTTTTTTCAGTTTTAAATATTTTTTATTGCTTTTAATATAAGGTTCTAAAAAAAGTCCGCGCCAAGAGGTTAATGCCTGTGATATACTGATGCAGTGTAGACTGACAAGGTAAAAGCAAGTAATCATTATTTCTCAAAAATTCATAGACAGATGGTGACCTAATTTTTAAAAGCAGTCAAGTAACCAATTAATGTCATATCTCATACCCATTTTGCTTTTTATATGGCATGCTTTCAGCATGTGCTCTATTACAAGTTTCTGTCTTGGTGGTAAGGAATCAAGTTTATCAGCTGAGATTTGTTTTATTTTAAGTACAGCATTTTCTTGATGAAGCTTGAGATTTTCTGTTTGAAGAGTTTTCACTTTCTTCTTATACATCATCTTTTGCTTTCTGCACCAATACAAATCCTCTTTGACTTTTAACAATTCAAACTGCAAAGCAGAGATTTTATTGACATATAACAGCTCAGGTTGCTGTGTAGTTGCTGCTTCAGATGTGGAGGGTTCTTCTATTTCTTTTTCTACAGTTGTTACTTGGGAGTGTTTTTTTTAACTCTTTCCGCCCTGTGGGCACTAAGAGGGCCTCTATTAGTAGGCCCATTATGGGTTCGGCCAGGCCCACAATGGGACGACCGGGTGGTGAGGGACGGGGCCCGACATATCCGAACGGAGTACCCCCGAAAAATTCCTGGGGATTTCTGGACCCGAAGTTACTTGGAAGTGTGTATCATGCAAATCTAATGATTGATTAAAAAATTTCAGACAATTAATCTTGAAGTATCTATAAGGAAAATTGGCCACAGAAAGATAGCCCTCAATGAATCACAGTGGGTCTCACAAACCCAGCTCAATCTTTAGTTAACGTTTTTTAAATATAAAATGTTCCTTAAAAATTTTGTTATCAATTAAGTAAGAAAGGAAGAAAAAAAAAACAAAGCGCAGAATTTAACGGTGAAATTGTAGTTTTTTTTACGCGGTAGATAAAATTTAATAATTTCATATTAAAACAGGGTCCGAGAGACCCACTGCAACTCAGGCAAGGGCATAAAGTTACATGACTCACTGAGGATTAAGATTACATAAAAAACATATAAATATTTACCTTTGGTATTGTCTTTTCGGGATCTCTTCCTGGATTGTTCTTCATTTCTTGTTAGACATCGCGTTGATCGTTTTTGAGGTACAGACTTACTGATGTACTTAGGACAATTAGGGAAGTTTGATGGATATGCATCTGACGTTAATGTCCAGCAGTGGCGTAGCGTGGGTGTCAGCCGTCCGGGGCGGAGGAAAATTTCGCCGCCCCCTTATTTAGCTATTTTTACAAAATATTATTATTTATTGTGAAATTTTGCCGCCCCCTAAAAGTGCCGCCCGGGGCGGACCGCCCCTGCTGCCCCCACTACGCTATGCCACTGATGTCCAGCGATCTCATGGAATTTCTACTTTCTCTCCATTTATAACATGGGAGTAGGTTTTTAAAATAAATCTACTCGCAAAATGTACAGTACATCACAAACGTAACATTTATTTGTTAGCATCTTGTCGTCTCGTGGAATGCATCGCATCCATTCCTCAATCTTATTGTTAGGAACACGGAAGAAATGTCTCTTCTCGTTCGATGACTTATATCTAGTGATGTAACGAATATTCGGTTACTACCCGGTATTCGGCCTATTCGGCCTATTTTTCACTATTCGGCCGAATACCGAATATTTAAAAACAGGAGTAAGAAATAACAAAAACACAGTAAATTAATCATTTTGGTAACTTTTATTAATGCTGAAAATTAAACTGTAATTATTAAAGTTAATAAGAAATAGCATCTAACTAGTATTAAATTATTTCGTAATTAAATAATATTATAGCCTTTATGTAGCCCGATATCTTATGGCATTGATGGCGTGTAGGTTAGAATGTATCAGGCATTAATATTATTGTTTAGTTAATTATGTTATATTCGTATTCGCGTATATTTTTATATTTTTTACGATATTTTAAAATGATTTACGAAACGTTTTATTGAAACTTATCGTATTTAATGAAAGAATTATTTATCTATTTCTAGAAGATGAGTAACTAATACAGTCAAACCTGTTTTTATGCGGTCTTTTTTTGTGCGATTTTTTGCGATTTTTTTTGTGCGGTATAGTTGGCGACTTCTCTCGTGCGATTTGTCATGTCTCACGTTGACTTATAGCTAAATATACTTATTATAGCATAAATGAACTTATTATAGTAATATTATTGCATGAATATGCGAAAAATGAAATAATTTATTTTTTAAGTCAACAAAACACCACCTGGACAAAAATATGTAAAACAGACGATAGACAGGGACGATGCAGTCAAGTGCTGACATCTGTTGTCTATTCTATTCTAAGTGTAAATTCTATTTTGTACTGTTTTGAGTTATTTTCTATGTGAGACTTTTTTTATGCGGTCCCTATTGTTCGCATAAAAAATATTTTTTTAATTGTGTTGCGAAAACTATTTTTTATAGCCACTCGTGAAGTTTCGTGCGATTTTTTATGCGTTTTTTATGCGGTCCCTATCCACCGCATAAAAACAGGTTTGACTGTATATAATTTATTTTATATATAAAGCAAATAATGAGCATTTTTCATTATATGCAAAAGATAACATTTGAAATCATGTTAATTTTTAAAATATTGACAAAAACTATAGCAACAAAATATCACAAAACCTCACAAATAGAAAACCCCCAATAATATATTTGAACTGTTCCACAACTGGGCAGAAACTAGACCATATGTCCCCACTAAAGTATATCCTTAGGGCACTATTCAGTCTACAAATACGTAGTAAAAACAAAATTTTAGAGTTAAAAAGATCGATTGCAAATAAAATAACTTATAAGTTATAACTTACAAGTTATAACTTACATCTAAATACCAACAACTGCCGAATCATATCGGGCTATTTACGGCTATTACATAAATTATAAACCAATTTGGCACTAGAGGTAGAAGTTAGGCTCCATCTCATATTAACTTTAATAATTATAATTTAATCAATTAATTTAAATAATTTAGACCTACTGGAAGAAAAAATCGTAGTGACAGCGGGCCAATAGAAAGCAGAGTGCGCGATCCTTGCCATAATGCAGTTTGCACGCCAATTTTCGTACGTGCGTTAATCAAGCCGAATAGTTTGCCGAATATTTGGCCACTCGGCCACGCTCCTAACCGAATATTCGATATTCGGCTGAGGCCAAATATACTATTCGTTACATCACTACTTATATCCTGTCTTGCATCCTGGCACAAAACACGTTGGCGTTTTTATGTAGCTAAAAAAACAATTATTATAGGTCAAAATCACTGACTTCTGTATTACACACAGCAAGAACATCGCTCTTCTGGCAACAGAGGCGCCAACTAGCGGCAAATATTGGCTCTAGCTAAGTTTGAACTATTAGTCGAAAGAGCAGTTAATCTACCGACTCTGACGTGGTTAACCGATATAACTAACATCAGAATAAAGTGGAAAGAATAATAAATTTAACACAAATTCTATAAATAAATTTCGTACTGTTTTGAGTTATTTTCGTACTGTTTTGAGTTGTTTTTATGCGATTTTTTTTTGTGCGGTATAGTTGGCGACTTCTCTCGTGCGATTTGTCATGTCTCACGTTGACTTATAGCTAAATATACTTATTATAGCATAAATGAACTTATTATAGTAATATTATTGACATAAATACAGTAATCATATATTACTTAATTCAAAGAACAAAACAACCGAATCTTACTCGAAATAGTATTTTTTATCGAGAGATCTTAATCGAAGAATAAGCCTATTTTGTACATCAGTTCTTTATCGATCCAACAAAATATCTCGGCAAGGTTCTTGCCAATATAATATCTCTAATCCAAAATCTTCATTCGAATCTTCGACGAAATCTTCTAGGTAAATGAAACGAGCCGTAAAAAACAAGAGGATACTATAGATTACCACCTATGGAATTTCGGGTCTTTGAGTATATATCTGAACTCAGGAGACAGAGACGAGTTCAACGATACCCTACTTTTGACCGGAGACGAAAAATAATAAAGTTATCATACTTTTTTCCAGTGATCGCACGATGATAGGGAGTGGCGTCGCTCTCTCCGCTAAGTCGGCCTCGCTATCGCGATCGGGAGTCGCGTCGCTTGCCGTTAAAATTGCCTTTAGTAGACGTTTCCCCCTTTTTTACTTTGTTCAAGAACTACCGTGAATCAATAACTAGCGACGTTTAGCACATAGCGGCCTGCCGGCGGCTCCCCTCCGGCAGGTCAGTCGGGAGCACGAACAGTGGGAACGGCCGCCATGTTCGCTGCCATAAGTAACATTAACCGAAATGACGATCGCGCGATGATCGGAAGTCGCGTCGCTCTCTCCGCTCTCGTATCGCGTGATTAACCCTACTGGAAATGACCGTAGTCCGACGTCATGGTTTGCAGACTTTACCGCAAGATGGCAGTACCAGCAACTATGGTGCCGTCTTCATGAGAGCATTAAAAAAGTATGGTAACTTAAAAAGTATGATAACTTTTTTTATTTTTCGTCTCCGGTCCAAAAATAGGGTACCGTTGAACTCGTCTCGGTCCCCTGAGTTCAAATATATAATCAAAGTCCTGAAATTCCATAGGTGGTAATCTATAGTACATCCAAAAACAAAATTTGTAAACACGTGGATAGCGACAGTACAGTGGCTAGAATATATAGTGTGACGTTCGCTATTATATCCAGCGTTGCCACAATGAAATTTCAAAACGTACGGAAGCTCCTTCAAAAAATGTACTATTTTCCTTCAAAATGTACTATTTCTATGGTTGGTTGCCTTTGATATTAATATACCATCATACTCAATTTTTGTGCTTATTTCAAATTCGTATTCACGAATAAATACTTTAATTCGTTAAATATAAATACTTTAAAATTAAATATTTCATAAAAAGATTTTATGAAAATAGTTTGTATGGTTTTTTGTTAAAGTTGATTATTAGTTACAGCAGGGATGGGCAACCTTTTTCTATGTAAGGGCCACATTTGAAACTTCTGAATTAACGCGGGCCGCACATAAGAAAAAAAATAAAAAATACGGGTAAATCACAAATATTTATTCATAAATTAACATAGGTATACTGTACTTAATGTGACTGCTGGAATTGATGCGAATGTAATATATCAGATATATTTGGCTGAATATTTGTCATTGCTAATTTTAAATTATTTTTTAGATGAGAGTCTGTTAGCCGATTTCTTGTTTTACTTTTCACTAAATTCATTGCAGAAAAAAACTGTTCGCATACGTAAGTTGTACAAAATAAGGACAGAATTTTTGCCGCATACTTTCTTAAGTTAGGAAATTGATTTTCTTTGATAAAAGTTTTATAAAAATCTACCAAATTTTTTTCTTTAAAAGTATCTTTCAAATCTAAATTACTTTGCAAGTCTATTAACTCCAATTGAAGTTCATTTGGTACGTTTTCTATGTTTACTGAAAAAGGTGCCGTAATTATTCGTATTTCGTTTTCTCGGCTAAGAAATTTTTCGAATCTATTTTTAAATTCTTGTTCTAGTTCTTCGACTTTCTCTGCATATTTAAAATAATTTTTAGGTTCGGTGCGTTGTAATAAAGTGGGGAAAAAGTGACAATTTTTGTTACGCAATTGCGTGCTCCATAATTTGAGCTTGGATATAAATGCTTTTATAAAGGTTATAAATTCAGATATGATAAGATTTTTTCCTTGCATTTTTATATTTAATTCTGACAAATGCATTGTAATATCGACAAAAAACGCAAGATCTGTCAGCCATTCGCAGTCTGAAAGTTCTTTAACAGGTTTTCCTTTCATTTCCATAAATAATTTTATTTCTGGTAAGAGATTGTAAAATCTTTGTAAAACTGAAGATTTGCTTAACCATCTGACGTCAGTAAAATAAACAACGTCATTATTTTCAGCATCAATATCAGAGTTACAGAATTAAAAGTTGATTTTCTAAAAATATAATAGTGATAGATAAAAAAAAACTTTAAATAAAATATGTGTGAACAAATTCAAATTAACAAAAGTTATTTTTTTTACCAAGATTACTAAAATTGAAGTTCATAATTTAAGAATTAAATTATAGTGGTATAAAATAATATAAAAATATTTATATTATTTATACTTGTACAATTTCAAAACTATTTTCTGTAATAATTCGACTGTGACTTAAAGGATATTTTGATATTATTGATGACAAAAGTTTAAAATCATTGATTTCCTTACCTGTCCATTATTTTGGTTTCACAGAGTTGAAATTGTTTGAACCACGTGGCGTGAAAAATTTTGTCAAGGTCATGAAAATGTGCAGACAACTGAAACGTTTGACACACGTGTGAAAGAGGACCACTGAATCAAGACATTTGCACATACAACTATCTGTATGTTGCTGACGTCGACCGACATACACCATGTGTATGTTGTGATTGGGTAAATCAAATTAGCAAGCAGTGAGACTTTATTAAACTAATTTTTTTTCACATTTGTTCGTTAAGGCATGAAATATTATTTTGTACCATAAATTGTACTAAAATATTATAATGTACCCAAAATGTACTAAAAGTCTAAGTGTACTTTCAATTTACTCGAAAAAACAAAATGTACCCGAAAAGTACAAATGTACTAGGAACGGTAATACTGATTATATCCCAATAATACGTTAGGCTCTCGTTTTTATGCCTCACCAGAGGGCACTCGCATCGGTTGTGATGTTCAAGGTCTGTATAAGAATGTCAGGACAAGCGTGATCTACTTCTTGAGCTACATTTTAGGGTATTTTGAGTCGCATGTTTTAAGCAAACTTGTAAGAGCAGTCAGTTTTATACGACATTAATTAAACTAAAATTGCATAAATCCAGTTATTTCCAGTCAAAATTATAATGTGTTTTCCCCCCACGACTAGGTGTATTAACCAAAATTATAATAATAATTTCGGATGATTGTGCATCCCCAATTTTATGTAACTTTTCGATCAAATTGTTTAAAAGAAACAATCATCCACATCATTCGCTGTCGTGAATGAAACTAATTAAATAGGTGCTAAAACTGATGCAATTACGTATATAAGCACTTCGTAAAGTAATGCAATAACATAAGTTATC
Source organism: Centruroides vittatus (assembly GCF_030686945.1). NCBI lineage: Eukaryota > Metazoa > Arthropoda > Arachnida > Scorpiones > Buthidae > Centruroides > Centruroides vittatus. The sequence continues at coordinate 26,752 of NW_027121655.1, forward strand.
CAAAATTTTATTTTAAAGCATTTACCAATACAATATTAATGCATTTAAAAATAAATACTGGACTAACGTTTAATTAATGAATATTTTTCACTTTACAAAGGCTTAAACGTCATATTTTCCTAATTACATAAAATTTAATCAAAAATGATAATATTAAACACAATTTCATGATATTTTTAACAAAGCTTATCTGAGACATAACTTCTTTCTCTGTAAACACACAAGATACAAATATAATAAAACATCATTTTCGGAAGTCGGCAGAAGTACGCATAAATGAGCTTTTGCTTCCATACAGTTTTTTTACATTCAAAGTACTGTTCATATCTCTGGCAAAAATACAGTATGTAATCCCACTGACAGAAAAGTTGAAATTAAGAATGTCAATGTGTGGATATGTCGAAATCACCAGAAAGTTTCCTATCAAGGTAATTATAGTCGAAATGTTTATTTACAATTATTTAGTGATTAAAAATATTTTAAAAATTTCAGATGGCCAGCGCATTGCATTCTACATTTCATGAACTTTTGAATTTCAGAAGTGTTGAAGAGAAGACTAACAAATGTATCCAACGTTTCACTGTTAACAGCACGATCAATCCACAAACAATATCCTACAACAACACGAACAATCTCTAACTTATAAACTTTTACCGATTTACATCAAATGTTTTTGTTGTTACTTCTTAGCCGATATCTTCTGCAAAATGCGCGATCATAAAGTTTTTTGATTTCATCCTCTAGCATGCCGCTGTTATGTTTACTGGAAATATAGTTAAACTTTCAATATCGTTTTCATTTTAATCTTCCTGCTGTGCTTATTTTTCGGTCAAATGGCGCTATTATTATTGCTAGATAATTTGTGAGTTAAAATTACTTAAGAAACAAAAGAGGTTTATAATTATTAACAGGAATGCAATTGTTACACAAACCCAGTTTTTTCTTAATTATCAATCCTGCTCTTAATGATGCAGTCGTAATTAATTACTATTGCGTAATAATTAATTATTACTCAATGTTAAATTTGTCCAAAACTTTTCACGAGATCCTAGAGAGTAACTATGAAAAGGCCCACCAGTGGCCAAGAGGTTCCGTTTCTTAAACACTGGGAGTTCGGTCGTGGGTTCGCACCTCGCCCGGACGAGCTGGCTACGTGGAGTTTTCCGAGTTTTCTCTACGTCTGTAAAGCCTGAATAGGGGCCAGTTACCCATAAAAGACCTCCCGGAAAGCATTATTTTCCGCACCCGCGTATGGCCAAGTGGCAAAAATGGATCGTACGATCGCAGCATTGGAGAGAAAAGCACTCGAAGCTAAATGCTTCCATATTAACCCACACAACGAATAGGTATAGTAGCTATGAAAAATTGCATTCACATCTATGTTTTAACGTTTGTCCCAGCACCAAAAAATCTGCAATTATTTTAGTAAGAATAATTTTGATAGTAACAATGAGATTTGTTTTAATATTCTTATAAAATATTTGTTATGCTGATCTCGTTCGTGTAGGTCACATTTGTTTATTAAATGAACTTAAATGTAAATGAGTTATAAATTTATATTACTTTAAACTCCTCTATCCGAAAAGACAGAATTATTTTCCAAGTTGCAATATATACGAAATAATTTTACTACAGTATTTAATGGAAGAAAAGGCAGTTATACTTTTGTCAAAGTAATGAAAGCTACATTAATTCATTAGAAATTATTTTCAGACTCACAAAATCTCTTTTGTACATTAAAAAACTTCCGGACAACATTATTAAAAAAATTATAATTAATTCAATCTTCAAAATTAAAAACAGAATATACAGTAGAGCATCGGTTATCCGACCCCCGATCAACCGTCACATCGATTAACCGACCGCGTTCTAGTCGACAAATTCAAATGTCCGCTAGTGATGCGGCGCTACAATATTTCGCTGTCTTGGCTACTTTAATATTATTTTTGTTAAATTTTTTCGAGTTTTAGTTTGCAACACTGGCTCGACCATGAAAGGGAGGCCAGCATTTAAACGAGGCTTAATTTTATTTAACGACGCTATCCAATTACTGTTTTTAAAACGTGTGCGAGATTTAGCGGAAAAAAAACGAGTGTCAGCTGTGAAGCAAAAGAAAATTTTGGACTTCTTTTTCTAATGTATAGGCCTATTTTATGTAAAATATGTAACTTGAATATATATATTTTTGTTTTATATTTTTCAATATACAGTACAGTACTGTATTTATTTTGTGCAAAAAGAAAATTTTTAACGATACAATAGCGAAGATAATTATTTTTAAAAAAGTTGTTAGGCTTAAAATCGATGAAAATTCAACGTGAAGTAGGTTAATAGCGATATACTAATATGCTAATTACATGAGATATACTAATATACTATACTAATAATGTATTTTTTCATACTTTTCGGTTATCCGTTTTTTGTTTTCCGACCAACCCCAGTTCCCAATTGAGTCGGATAATCGATGCTCTACTGTATTCTTGTCAGTAACACGAACGTTTATCTGCAATCATTAATTCCGAACCAAATGTTTTTAAACGAAATATATATATCGAATAAATAATATTTTGCTTATTTGTGTAATTTTTTAATTAATAAAAACATGGATAATCGAATATTTGTATAAAAATTACTGTTAATACACAATGAGATTTCGAATAAATTATAATTAAAAACATCATAATTCGTTGTTTTTATTATAAAATATTTCAATTTTGCAATAAATATTTAGAATTTTATATTCATTAAATGCCCAAATAAAATGTAAATAAATTTAATTAAAATTGCCTTATTGTCCTTATTTCTAATGTTATTCTTGTAATTGTCAACTTGGACATTGCTTATTAGTAGGACTTTATACTGGTGTGTAAAAATTTGACACAATAACAACAGTTAGTTCAGAGAAAACAAAGTTTTATTAAAATTCACCTGTAGTAGTAATTTTTTCTGTACACATAGATAGATACGTGTTTCGGGCTAGCGTGCTCCTCATCACAGTGGCGTAGCGTAGAGGGGGCGGCCCGCCCCGAGCGACACTTTTAGGGGGCGGAATTTTTTCACAATAAATAATAATAATAATATCTTGTAAAAATTTGAACCATTTCATTTCATATTTTTATCACACCTACGATTCGGACCGATTGAAATGAGCACGGAATTTTTCATTACTTATTCTGTGACGAAACTGGGGGATCCCTTTTTTTAAATGAATGTATAATAATGACATCTTGCTCATTGTAGCGACTGACAACATCGTCTGTACAGTACAGACGGTGTTGTCAAGTCAGTACAGACTGTACTGACGGATTCCCCGTATTTTATTTAAGAGGGGGGCGAAAATTTAAGGGGCGGGCGAAATTTTCCTCCGCCCCGGGCGGCTGACACCCACGCTACGCCACTGCCTCATCAGCAGAATTACTACAAACTACTAAAATAATTAAAATGAATAAATAAGACATTACGTGTAATAATAAATACCTGACATTAAAATTTTTTAAAAACTTACAGTAGGAAAGTGTCCCAATACCTTGTACAAGTAGATTGTACTTCCGAAAATAACAATTGCCGATTTTAATAAATACATTTTTCTGTATAAAGTACAATTACAATAAATTAATTAATCTTTAAAACCGGATTACAATATCAACCCATAAGTTTTAACTTACATAATTCCATTCTCCATTAACTTACGACATCAATGTTAATGCGAGTTTAACAATCACTTAAACCGTTCGCTGTTTGTAAACGTCAGCAAGTATGGCGTCCCAGGATTGGTGAATTATTGTCCCTAAATTATTGTTTATTCTGTTTTTTTTTTCATTCTTTATGTTTATATGTTCATATAATTGCCTTTTGTAATTATTAGATTCTTTCTTTTTAATTTTAATCGTATTTATATCAATTTGGCATCCGTGATTATTACAATGTTCTGCAACGGCAGAATTTGCGTAATTTCCTTTGATTGCTCTTGTGTGTTATTTTATTCTATTATCTAATTTCCTTTTGGTTTTTTCGCCAATATAAGTTCTTGACGGGTCACGATTACAATTAAATGCATAAACTATTTCTTTTTATTCCAATAAATTAATTTGTTTGTCGGATTTATGATATAAATAACGTTTAAATAAATTATTTTTTTCGGGTATTAATTTTACTTTCCCTTTTAAAATATTTTTCACTCTCAAAAATTTTTCGTACATAAATTTACACATTTTTTATCTTTATCAAAATTTTTAGTTTTTATGCTATTACAATTAATCCATTTTAACCATTTTTCTACAATCTTTTTGGTATAACCATTAAGTAAAAACATTTTTATTACTTGCTCTATTTTTATATCCTGATTTTGTAATTTATTAGTTCTATTTATAATTTTATCAATACACATTTTGAAGATATTAAATTTCATAGCTTGTGGAACGTTAGATTTATAATGAAGTACCCTTGGTATTTGCATAGGTTTTATAAATTTTTGGTATTCTAAATTATTATCAGTTCTCTTCATGGTTATATCTAAATAATTTATACTGTTAGTTACTTCTTTTTCAATTTCAAATTGTATGTTAGTTTCTATTGCGTTTGCCTGTTTTAAAATTAAATCATTCACTAGTCTTTCTACTATCAAATAAAATAATGCAATCGTCTACATACCTATTATAAAATATTATTCCTTTTATGTCTTTAATATTTTTATCTATTTCTATCATAAAAATTTCGGCAATTCTTGGACCTATGCATGTTCCCATTGGTATCTCTTCAGTTTGACTGTAAAAGTTTTCGCCATACTTGAAATGATTGTTCTCCATTACTAACAAACACAATTTAATAATCCAGTTTGGTGCATTAATTTTCTGTAAAGATTTTTCAATATTATTTTTTGTTATACTAGGATACATATTTTTTATGTCTAAAGATAACAATTTGATATATTTATTAATTATAATATTTTCGTCATTTAATCTGTTTAATAATATATCAACATTTTTAAAACTATAATCGGAAGTTTCTAACATATTAAAGTTATCTTTTAAGAATTTTTCTAAATTATAGTACACACGACTTTTAACAACTATTAACGGTCTATACTTAATTGGATTTTTGTGTGTTTTTGCTCTAATATTAAATTTTGGTATGCGATTATTTTCACTTTAAATTTTTCTGTATTCCTCTTCTGTTATTAAATCTTGCTTTTTTAAAGCTTCTAATTCCTTATTAAAGCCATTTTGTATACGTTTTCTAGGATCATTTGCTAGTAATTTATAACCTCCTCCTTGTATTAAATCTTTAATTATTTCATTCTTCTTTTCTGACTCCATGACTATTGTTTGTTTTGTTTTGTCACCTTGAAGTAATTCTATATTATTTTCTGTTAACAATTTTTTAACGTTATCTAAGTATCTTTTATAGTTTTTTACTTTGTCTACAGTTTTCTTTTTTAATTTTTGGTTTTTTAAAATGGCTTGCATACCTTTCCTTGTTGTTTCTCTTTCTTCCTCTGGGATTTTCCATAGCAGATGCTTAGCTGTCGCTATTGTGCCAAATTTTTAGACACCAGTATAAAGTCCTACTAATAAGCAATGTTCGAGTAGACAATTACAATAATATAAATAAATTTATTTGATTTTTGTATCATAAATCGCAATTAGTTATGCCAATATCAAAGTACTAACAGAGAAAGTGACAATTTTAAGTTTTTACAAGTAATGCCACCTCATATTAATTCCCTTATTAGGAATGTCTTTTTAAAATTATTCCGTAAAAACTGGCCCAATTTATCAATAAAAGAACATGTAAACAGCGGCGTAGCTACCGTGGAGCAGTTGGAGCTAATTGCTCCAGGCACACGATTCACGAGGGCGCCAAATTAGAAAGGGCGAAAATAAAAACTTGTAAAAACATTTGTAAAAAAATGTTTGTATATAATAATTAATCAAAACTTATTTAAGAAGCAGCGTGTCATAACACTGTCTTAGTTCTTTGGCTATATCAATTGAAAAAACAATAGCTTGTCAACTTGATCTGGAAAAAGTGATCGACCGATTTGCAAACGAAAAAGCGAGAAAAAACAGTTTTTGAAGTTTTTTTTATTATTTATTATTATGTATTTGTTATGAAACTAAACTTGCATACATTTTGTCAATACAGTTTACATACTGTGTAGTAATTATTATTAGTACTCCGTACTTAAAGAATTAAGTTATTTTATTATTATATAATATTATAGTATTATTATATGTTTATCAAATTGGGTTAATGTGGTCCAATTCTAGGTCCGAATGACGCGGTTGGGACTTTAACAGAGCTGTAGAGCATACTGATAGGAACAAAAAGAGTCTAATGAACCATGGGTGTACGAGCGCGCCTTCGCGAGATATAGACCCCCAAAATGACTATATGTAAACTTTTCGAGACCTTCAAAAATGGAGTAAAATTTAAAAGTGAAAATTTTCGCAAGTACAGCTAAAAATTGCGTTTCGAACGCTTTCTGTTACAACTGACTAGAGACTCCTAAAAACCCCCTAAACACGAGGGTGCCACCTCTCGACCACCACTTCCGGGGAGCGCCGTCGGGACTCGCACCGCTCTCTCCGCTAAGCCTGTCGCGCGTTTAACGGGCAGCAAGCCCTATTCTAACGATAGTCGTCGGCAAAGGCCAAAGAAAACCCGATTAACAAGACTAATTAGGCAACGCTTTCTCCGACGCCGCTCCTACGTAAACAGAGAGCGCTTCTTATTTCGCGCTATCTCTAACACGCTCTAACTACCGAAAAGGCCAAGAAAACAGATCCTGCACTCACCTTCGACAGAGTGTCCTCCTCTCGCTACCTGACGACGTCTAGCCTGTTTCCGATCTTGTGTAGAACGGGGTGAAATCGCCGGTCGCCGTCGCCGTCGCCGTCGCCGCGCCTCCTCCTCGGCTATGTACTAGAGGTCGGCGACGACGAAGATGGTGTCCGAACAATCGCATATAATCCAGGTTTCGCGTACAAGTATCCTTCGGTAACGCGCACCATATATACAGTGGTACCTCGACATACGAGTTTAATTCGTTCCGTAACCTTGCTCGTATCTCAAATTGCTCGTATCTCAAAGCAATTTTCCCTATTGAAATTAATTGAAATGCCATTAATCTGTTCCAGCTCCCAAAACACCACCTCAGTTGTTTTTGTTAAGTGTTTTTGAATAAGAAAAATGTATTTACAAGAAGAAACATTTGTTTATAAATAACAAATACATATTCTATAAAAACATAATAAAAGAAAAAGTGAAGTGCTTACAGAAGCGCTTAATTTTTGTCACTGGTCTTCGCTTTTTTCGTCACGCTTTGCTCATTTTCACTTGCAGATCGTTTAAAAAAACTGTCCAAGGAGGTTTGTTTCTTCCTCCCTTTCAGGATATTGCGGAAATGAGTTAGGCAAGTTTCGTTGAACAACTCCGATGCACGACCAGTTGCAACTTTTTCGGGGTGATTTTTATCCACGAACTCCACAACTTTCTCCCACATTTCCAAGATCTCCTTTATATCTCTTGTAGAGATAACCTCCTCCATCTCTGGCTTCTCTTCAGAACTAATTTTTCGTTGAACCACCGTATGCTGCTGCGAATGTAGATCGTGTAACTCCTCGGTTGTCAGCTCCTGAGACTGTTCCTCGACGAGTTCGTTCACATCTCTCTTATCCACCTCCAGACCCATAGATTTTCCCAGAGAAACAATCTCCTCTACCACTGACACTTCGGGTTCCAATCCTTCGAAGGCTCTTTCAGCTACAGCCTCAGGTCACAGCTTCTTCCATGCAGAGGTTAAGGTCCTCGTAACACCCAGCCAGGCCTGATCAATAATTCTTAGGCATATCACGATGTTAAAGTGGTCCTTCCAGAACTCTCGAAGGGTAAGGTTTGTGTTCTCCGTCACCTCAAAGCAGCGCCGAAAAATGTGCTTGGTGTACAACTTCTTAAAATTAGAAATCACCTGCTGATCCATGGGCTGCAGGATAGGAATGGTGTTGGGTGGTAGGTAGAGAACCTTTATAAACTTGAACTCTTCGAGTAAATCATCTTCGAGATTTGGTGGATGAGCAGGGGCATTGTCGAGGACGAGAAGGGCTTGCATGGGTAGGTTGTTTTCCTGTAGATATTTTTTAACAAAGGCCAAACACCAGGTTTATCCACTCCACAAAGAATTTCCTGGTGACCTACGCCTTCGGATTTGCCCTCCACATAACTTGCAGTTTTTCTTTTAAAATCTTATGTGACTTAAAGGCTCTGGGATTTTCCGAATGGTATACTAGCAGAGGCTTAATTTTGCAGTCGCCACTCGCATTGGCGCAAAGTGCTAGAGTTAATCCATCCTTCATGGGTTTGTGACCTGGCATCGTCTTCTCCTCTGCCGTTATGTAAGTCCTATTTGGCATCCTTTTCCAGAAAAGCCCTGTCTCGTCACAGTTAAAGACTTGCTGGGGGATGTATCCTTTGGCTTCTATCAGTTCGGAAAACGTTTTGATTTAAACCTCAGCTGCCTTCACATCCGAACTTGCTCCCTCACCATGCTTGACGACGGAGTGAATGCCGGTCCTTTTCCTAAAGTTGTCAAACCAGCCCTGACTGGCTTTAAACGAGTCCTCCGATTCCTCGTTTGTGGAAGTGTGTGGGATCTGCTTCAGCAAATCACCGTAAATCGCTCGTGCCTTCTCACGTATGATGCTTTGTGTTAAGGTTCTCCTTGAAGCTGCTTCTCTGTCACCCACACCATCAGTAGTTTCTCCATCTTTTCATGGAGAGACGTCCGGAGCTTAGAAATTATTGTAACGCCCTTAGCTGGCATTATACGCTTTATCAACTCCTTCTGTTTAAGCACATTGATGTGCTACGCCCGTACATCCTCGCCAAGTCAATTACTTGCACACCTTGCTCATGTTTTTCTATGATTTCACGCTTTAATTCAATAGACATCATCATCTTCTTCGGACCCATGGTTATAAAAATAAATGTGATAATGTTTTGTAAATGTACAAAAAGCGTAAAACGCGAACCCAATTTATCAAAAATTCTTCGAAAACGAGGGAAACAAGCACACAGACTGAGGTCTAGTCTGAGGTGGGAGAAACCGTTAGACGCTGCACACGACCCCAACATGCGGGCCGCATGTTGGGGTCGTGTGCAGTGGTGTAGTGTGCGATTCCTCGTATCTCAAATCTTGCTCTCATCTCAAAGCAAAATATCGCTCGCTCGGCGGCTCGTATCTCAAAACACTCGTATATTAGGGCACTCGTATGTCGAGGTACCACTGTATATATATATACACACACAAGCTTCGCCGTTCGCTGGGCAGTCGTCTTTCTCCTGACGTTTCTGTTCATCGCCCTCGTGCACGGGTACATCAGAAAAAACACGTATACAGATGATGCGGACATGTGGGCGAAGACAGAAACGTCGGTCGATCGTCACATGTAAACCTTCGCCGCCAAACTTTCTTCAAAAACCGCACACTTTTTTTTAAACACTGAGAAGTGGAAAAATCGAAAAAAATATTGGGTCACGTGACCCGGTTTTTTTGCCCGCGAACCTGCATGACGTAGGCGCATCTTTCGAGGGCTATATCTCGCGAACGCGCACATATACAGGTATGGTTCGTTTGACTTTTTTGCTCTCCAGGGGGTCGACAATTTGCCCCCCGTCATTCGGACCTAGAATCTTGCCAGTCGACTCACGCAGGGACCACGTATGGTGATCTCTATCGATAATTCCCAACATGGCCGCTGCCGCATAGAATCACGGGAGCGTGTCCTGACCTTCTTATACAGACCTTGATTTTTCCAAACTTGTGTTCACACGTATTACTTATAAACATCAACAACCATAGCACGTTATATAATAAACACGCCAAACGATAGTCAAAATTCTTAGGTCATTAAATTTAATGACCGATTCCAAATTAAATTTTAGAAATGTCTGAATTAAAATTATTTATTTATAATTATTAAATTTAATACGAGATGGAAACAACTGCCTACCTCCAGTCAAATTAATTAATTTCTAATATTTAATTAATTATAGCTTTTACATAACCCAAGAATTTGGCATATCATTTGGAGTGTTTATCAAACACATTAGCTGTGATTTTTTTTTCTTTCTGCAAATCGAATTCTCATTCCAGTATGGTTCATTCCGCACTAGAAGAAAATATGGTGATTCACGCTCTTTAACCGTGTATATTGTACAGTTTTTTTGAATAAACGTTATACATAAAACATTTGAGCATTTTTTCGGCGTGGAACGCATTATCGCATTTTACATTAATTTCTATGAAAAAAATTGTTTCGCTTAACGAGTGTTTTGCATTACGAGTAAGACTCTGAAACGAATTATGCTCGTTAAGCGAGGTTGCACTTTATTTAATATCTTATAATATAATCGTGATGGATTCATAATGATGACAATAGCGATGTTGAGGCCGAAGTTTTTAACACGGAAACGTGTACGTCAGACGTTCGGCGCCGCTTTCCTGTAAGCCTAGAAGTTTGGCAATGGCCTTTGGAATGTCGAGCATGATTCCACTGACTTTCCAAACGCCATTGCCAAACTTCTAGGCTTACAGGTAAGCGGCACCGAACGTCTGACGTACATGTTTTCGCGTTGAAAACTTCGGCCTCAACCTCGCTAATAAGCGCAGAATCCAAACAGTTAGGGGTTGAAAATTGAAATTTGGTACACGGTCTCACGAGAATGCACAATAAGAAGGGGATTTTCCGAAATTTCCCTCCGAGAGGAGAGGGTTAGTGTTTTATCACATCACACGAGATGGCGTTAGTACAACGAGCGTTCTTAATAGAAACCGCCAAATTGAAGCCAAATTCAAAACTCCACCACTTAACGAGATAAAAAAATAATAGATCTCGTCTTACGTAATATTTTTATCTTCTATCCCTGAGTAAGAAATCGTAAAAAATCCTTGACCCCCACCTACCCCAAAATACCTTACGTAATTTATGGGTGGGCCCCTTATGAACGTACCCATTGTTTTGATTTACAGCGCCACCTGAAGTCCTATTAACTCGCGCATTGATACCTAAGAAAACGAATATTTATATATTTATATAAGAAAATATTTCCGGACTTAATCATGATTCATATTTATATAAAATGCAAATCTGATTTATAAATTTTAAAATGTGGCAAAAAAATCATTAAAAATAATAAAATTTGAATAGTTTTGTTTTACGATCAAAATATTCGATTAGTTTATTTAAAAACATTTTCAAATTACATTTTATTAATAATAATTGAATACGATGTGTTTTTATAAAATAATAAATTTTTCAGTTAATTCTACATTTTTTCAAATTATGACACCAGGGGGCCAAATGTCACATTGTGTATACATGTGGGAGTTGTTTTGTATTTATGTGAGATCTCGAATGTGCTTTTGGAAATGATTATTTTTTATTTCCAAAATAAAAACGGGTGGAATTTAAGGTAAAAAATTAACAATCGAAGCATATTTTTATATTTTTCTTTCGGATGATGTCTGTTAAAGTTAAAAAGCTGGGATTACGACTCAAACCTCCGGCCTTGATACTGATATACGAAAATGGCGATAAAATAAGGCAGAGGAATATGCCAATTCGTGGCCTTTTCAAGAATTCTAGCGTCCAGATTATTGCCAGGGAACTTAAAACCAGACACGACTTTTATTTGAACGACGTTCCCGTCTATAGGCTGGAAAAACAGTTGAGGATCATCCAAGAGACGATGAAAGGAAAGGGTTTGGATGATAGCATCAAAATAGTGGAGAAAGAATTTAGTATAGATCCAGAAGAAGATCTCAATAAGCTGGATGATGATACACTCGAAAGGAAGAAGGATATTATGGAAACGTCATTTAAAACCAACCAGAAAAAACCTGGTGATCCAGACTTTACTTACGACGTGGAAGTGGATTTTGGAGATTTTTGTGTTGAAACGTCGAATTGGGATTCCGACGACAATTTAGAATTCTAATTTTTTTATCTTTACGTTAAATAAAACTAATCGGAATATTCGTAACAGTTTTTTTTTTTTTATTCGACTTCTACAAAGTACATCAAGTTTATTTTTAAGTACATTGAGTAAAAAAATATATATAAACAATACAGGAAGTATATATAACACAGTATAAACAATTATATATGTATATAAAAACAAGATAAAATTGACAATGTAGTTTATTTCATATAAAATTTTACAAGTGGATAGAAAAAAAATCTAATTTCTAAAAAAGTAAAAATCAATTACCAAATTTTAATGGGTTCAAATTAATGTATAATTTCCACAAAAACATGGTGATTGATTTTAGGAACATTAAGAAAAGGATTTAAACTATGCAAATTTTTTTGTTTTTGCAAATATAAATGAGTAAATAAAGATTGTTTTTTGTTTTTTTTTCTTTTAATATAACTATACTATTTTACTAGGTATTCTTAAATTAGTGCTTGAACATTATTAATGGTGATTATGAATATCTTTGCATAATATAAATAGAACTATAAAATTACTTCTCACTATTATTTTAATAAAATAGCCTATAAAACTACTACCTTGTTACTTGATCACGTTAGTTAATCTTGAATATAATACTAGACCCTTTCGAACGAGAAAAATTCAGATCGAGCAAGTACATTTATGGAAAATACAGCTTTCGGATTACATAAAATAGTTCACTTTGATTTAAAAAAATATATATATATTTAAAACAATATATATAATAAAACGAAAACTATTTAACTGGGCGCACAAATTTGTAATAAAAATATATGTATACGGGACCAATTAAATAGGTTTGCATTAAACTATATTGACAACTCCATATAAATTATCACAGATTTTCATAATTTTTCTCTCAATACAAGTTTTTAAATTTCACTGAATACTGTTATCACCAATGTAATAGGAACTCTGCGTAAATGGAATGTACGCGATGAAAATATTTCTGATACAGAATGTAAATATTGTATCAAATCTGACGTTCGATCTCATATAGCATGTATAAAAGTTTGTATAATCTGTAGATCGATTATACAAAAATATAACAATTTTTCCTTTTGTAAATAGCACCAAATGTATCTCGAGTGCCGCATATAAGGAAATTGTATATCTTAAAACAGATTTTTATTTTGTAAAATTGAAGTACTTTTTTTCCCTATCATCACAGGAAAGTAAAAAGTTGTTATTAATTAAAGAATTTTGATTTGACAATGTTCTTTGGATAGAAAATTATGATACTAGCGAAGAACGTGTTAAAGATTGATGCACGCGAGCAGTGAAATTACGACAGTGTCGAGCGGGTTGCATTAATCACCTTCTTTAATGTCGACAACTGTCAGAAATAATTGGTTTAAACCTCTCATTGATATTTGGGTGCAACAATTAAACATTTTCTATAGATTCATTCTTAACAGCAAAATCTTTACTTCTTGTAGATACAAATCCTTTTTAATATGTGACTATATTTTCATTCATACATATTATTTTGTTCTAGAATAATAATAAATTTCATTTTTGATAATGGACAAAACTTGGCACCACACTGAACTTTAAATGAAACAATTTACTTCATTTTACTCTTAAGATAGAGCGCAAAAACAGACCAAAATGCTTTGGGTATAAATGAAAATCAGAATAATATATGGTTAATAATACTCTAACTAGTCTTGTTCTTATTTCAATCTGGATGTGAAAAAATTTCTTAATGACTAATGGCAAATACAATCTATATTATACTATTCTAGCAATAACATTAAGATTTAATTGATATGGTTGAGGAAAAAGGCATGTTAACTTAGAGATGTTTTCCTCCTCATAATTTTTCATGTAGTTTCCTCTCAACATTCAATAAATAAATAAATGAATTATTTATCCCTGACTATATGTTTGGTTAACACTTCACAACCTAAAACAGTTTTCTCTTAACTGTATAAAACTGTATTATAATTATATAAAATCATCAATGATGTGATAAATTGCAGAAGTTTATCTCATACTTCATTTTTATTATTGAACTGTAAATTGTTATTACCTCAAATTACATCCCCTTACATTAAAACTGATGAAATTATTTTATTAATTTAAACAAAGCTTTTCATTTTGTTTCAGTGAGATCGTTAAATGTATTATTTATAAAACAGTTAGCATTTACTAACTGTAAGATTTAATCATAAATGAATATGATATTTACTTTTGAAAAAATTACTACTAAAGCTGGTTTTTGTCTTAAAATTATACCCTGAAGGTGAAGTAATTTTGTAAGTACTTGTCCATCTCTAGGAGTCAATAAGAGAAATAAATATTGAGAGAATATGCTTGACCACTATTGGTTATTTAGTATATTCTCAATCTTTATTTCTCTTCTCAACTCCTGACAATAGCCCAACTTAAAATATAACTGAAAAAGCATCTTTAGGTTTTAAGTACTCGCCTTGCTCTTAAAGAGGTTTTCAAAAGTTTATTTAGGTTCAGTACTATTGTGCACTTAATAGCAAGGTTGAGGCCGAAGTTTTAAATGCAAAAAAAACGTGTACATTGGACGTTCGGCGCCACTTTCCTGTAAGCCTAGAAGTTTGACAATGGCATTTGGAAAGTCAGTGGAATCATGCTCGACATTCCAAATGCCATTGTCAAACTTCTAGGCTTACAGGAAAGCGGCGCTGAACGTCCAATGTACACGTTTTCGCATTTAAAACTTTGGCCTCAACCTCACTAATAACTGTTTATATGCACTGGAAAGTGAGAAAAAAAAACTGTGATAACTTTAAGGCAATAATTTTTTTTTAAATGTTTTCTTTCTGAAAAAAGCAAATTGAATTATAGAAGCTTTTCAAATATTTATATTTGAAAGAAAAGTAATTTCAAAATATTCTATATTTGATAAATTATTATGTAGTACTTACTTCACTTTCATATTATATGGTATAATTTTATATAATATATACAGTAAAACCTGTGTAAACCAGAATCATACACTGTATTGAATTATTTTTTTCTATTTTGAATAGTTTTTAGTATTTTGGTTTTTTTCTAATCTTTAAATTATACCAGATAAATGTGACAGAATTACATTCATTTTTTAATAATATAATCACTTCAATGTATGTAAAAAAAGTTATTATTATTAGGTTTAATTCAAAGTGATTCCAACTAAAAATAGGAGTATTTGAATGCAAGAATTAAGACCTTTTCAACTGCAAAAAGTTCTTGTTGTTGCAGAAAACTGTGCTGGGTATTTGAACACTTTGCAGATGCAATCCTTTTGAGCTCTTAATTAAGACATTGGTTGCCAAATTGGCTTGTTCACTAACTGTATCATTCTACATCAGAAATTCTAACTGAATTACAGTAATACAAAGACCAAGTTATTCTGGCTTCTTGAGAGAGTTTAAGAGTATTAAAGTTCATGATTGATTAGAGTGTTGGTAATTATAAGATTGATCAACTTATGTTTGAATACTCAGTACTATTTAGTTACCAATTTTAATCCAAACAAGGCAAATTGGCAGTACTGTGTTACCTTATTCTCACTGTTTTTACAAATTACATTTGTTATTTGTTTCTTGGAAGCACATTTGATTTAAGAAATGAGAATTTTCAATAAAGTATTTGATTCTGCCACTGGTTAATTTTAAAAAACATTATTTTTAACGAAGACCTTGTGTCTGTATGTCCCCTTGTCACATGATCTTCATTTTTCTGAAAAGGTTCACACTTACTTTTAGAATATAGTTTGTCACCCGGAGGCAATTTCTCTTATTTGTTTACAATAGCAGAATTGAATTTTCTGCTCTATCCAGGTTAAGTTACACTCTTCATACTCATAATCCTCCAAAAAATTTTTTTCATTTAAGCAGGTTCTGTTTTAAACAGGTTTTCTGTATGCATATATAATATAAATCGTAACAAATGGCATTTATAAAATTCTCGATAACATCTATAACTTATTATAGCAATATTTACTGTCAAGTGACCGGAAGCCACAATGACTGACTAATGTTTAAATTTTCATTCAAAAGTAGCTACAATGGTCACGTAACTTATAGAATTAAACTTAATATAATTATAAGATAAAATCTTGTTAATTGGCATCAGAATAAATTTTATACTATAAAGGCTAAAAGAAAGTATAAAACATAAGTCAGTTTTTGATTCATTCTAGCATTAGTATAAATATTGACAATCCTGAATTTTAAGAGAACTTCTTGTGTATTTTACAAATGCACTAGAGACAATAATAAAATTAATATCTATAATTTTTCATTGTACTGTTAATAAAGCTATTGCTGAACAGGAAAAGAAATGAAAGCCTAATATATATTTATAGTAAATTTTTATAAAATAAATTTTAGTTTAAAATCATTTGTACTCTTATTTTAATCATTAAATTCTGTTTATAAATATTATGATTTTAATAATAATAATAATAATAATAATAATAAAAATCAGAATCCAATTAGAAACCTAGCATTTTGTACTTAGTAAATTCTGAGTCATTTCTTATGAAATGAAAATGTATGAAAATATTTAATACATTTTTTTCTTTAGCAAATCATATTCACTCTAAAGAAGAAATAGATTTAGAATATATATTATGCCTTTATCCATTTTCATTTTCATATAAGACTTGTTACACTGTGGGAATTGAATCACACAATTTCAAATTAAAAACACCTTTAATGTAACATAATCCTGTTATGACATCAGGATTATGTTACATTAAAGGTGTTTTAAGTTGAAATTGTATGATTCAATTCCCTCAGTGTGATTGGACTTTCTTGTAAACTAAGACTTAAGTGGATAAAGGCATAATATATAAGAAACTAAGGATAAGCATGTATCAAAAAGATTTAGAACATATTTTCTAGATAGAATTCTATGAGATTTATCCATTAAAAAACAAATAAAAAAAGATTCAGCGATAATCAAGAGCATGAATCTCTAATCAATTATTAGGAACAGTTTTTTTGTTTCAAGTATAAGAAATAATAGTAATAAATATTAACAGAAATTGCTGAAAGTTTTAAAAGTATATGTTAATTAAATTATTTGTCACTCAATAGAGACTAATGAGTGATTATCAAATTTTTTCTTCCTCAATTTTGTCTCTTATAAATGGACTTAACAATAGGGTCAACAGTATAAATTGTTCTGATCAGTACATCATTCTTTAATTGATGATAACAGAGATCTGGATAGGAAGAGATTCACTCATCCTATCCTGTCTGAATCTCTGAATAATAAGACAGTGATTTTGCATCAATACTGCATTCTATTTTAATTAAAATTGATTAGACAAAGAAGAAAATATAACAGTGGACAATATATTGTGACATGTATAAAACAATTTTTAAATATCTGACTTTAAATTAACAAGATTTTATTTTGTTTACATTATGTCATGTAACTTAAAAATATCTTTTAACTTTATGATAATTCTGTGAATTGACTCTGTTGACTATTCATTATTTCTTTGGTTCTTATGTTAACTAAAAGAATTAAAATAATTAATTCATTCACATCAATTCAATTAAAGAATTAAAAAGTTAACTATTGTAAAAATAACTAACAACAATAGCAATAATGCTATACGGATGAAGTTTGGTTATCGACAACTTCTTTTGCATTTCCTATAGCTTCAATTATATCTATTTCAGATTGTGCCTCTGAAGGAGGTTGAGAACTACTTTTGGTTGTTCCTTCAGAAGTAACACTATTTTGAACTCTTGTTGAACTTCTTACAGGTATGTTTTCAATTGCTTGACGAACCTATAAAAAATTTTCTTTAATAATTTACATATAAATTTGAATAAAAGCTTTTTAGTTAACTTAAAATGGAAAAAAATCTTACTTCTTTCAAGGCTACAACTCCAATTAGACAACCAATTGAAGTCACATAAGCATGATTTAATCCAAGCATTGAAAATATGGCATGTACCTGCAATTTTAAAAAATTATGAATCTCATAATGCTTTCTTTTCCAAACTAAACTTGATACTATTAATTCATCGTCATATTTAGAATATGAAACAAAAATACACTTTACTTTAAATATTAAATACAGCTGCTTCTCACTTAACATTCTACCCATTTAATGATGGTTCAGACTTACAACCAACTCTCAGACACGGAGAATCCTTTTTCTTATTTTTGTCTATTTTCCGCAGTTGGTCAGTATTAACTACACAAAGCATTTGTAATCTCCAAGACTACATATTTCATTTATAAATTTGTACTTTATTGTGTGAAATGCATAACTAATCTTGTATGTTAACTCCACTAAAGGAAAGACATCTTTATAGCACCATGTCTTGTGGGGAACTTCCCCAATACCCTCTTGCTCTCTCTTATAAAAGAGGAAACTATATTTGGATATTAGGGAATTTATATTTTTGTATAATCTACTAGAGCCATCTTTTTTGGGGGATAGCTCTATGAGAAATAAGAACACAACAAACACCCTGGCTGACTTTTACCGTAACTCTCTTGCCTAATAGCCTTTGTATTTCTTTTTCCATTTCTTTATGTATATGAAAGGATAAATGACTAACCAGTAATATTTTTGAAGTTACTCCTGCATGAATTTTAAATTCACTTTGATGGACTAAGAAAACTGTTTTATGTGCAAACAGATTTTATATTCACTTAATAGTGAATCTAATTCTGAAATTGTAAGGAATATTACTGTTTAGAAAAAATAATTAGGTCCAAAGCAATCAAATCATTTTCAAGAAGACATGGACGATCCTGTTCAATAATTACAAATCTTACCTGATGTTTGGAACAAAGTGTGCTTAATTTCTGATATTTTTTCCTTGAGACATAAGGTTGTTTTTGCTGGAAATAGATTCTTCTCCTTTCAATGTATCTCATTTGCACTCTCCTCTCCATCTCTACACTCTGACTGGATGCATCTGATGTGAGAGTTCTCTTTTCTTACATATCTTTTCTCAGAATCTTTTCAATTTCCCTTTGTAGATCTACATATAAATTGTAGGAAAAAAGGATATTTCATGAATGTAACATCCTTTGTTTTTAGTATTGAGACAATTGGTGCTAGCAGGTCCTTTGTCTATGCCTATCACATGGGATGACCTTGATTTTAGTTTTCTGGGTGGTGGTATTCTTTTATGAATGGCATCTTTCCTTCATGTCATATGGAATTATCTTCATTCTTTGCTGCAGATAACATAGTTTAAAGAACTAAAGTTAAAGATAAACTTTAGTTCTTTAAAATTGTATACAAAGTTTGTTACTTGCACAATGCTCTACAATCTGGACAGAGACAGCCATCATTGATCAGTCTCACCAATTGCAAAGTAGGAATTGGCATTTTAGATGAGTTACAAAATTGTCAATGTATTCATTCTCTTTCTTTAATAATTTGAAGACAGTTCGCTCAAACAGAGATCACCATTTTTAATTCGTAATTTCGTTCGTCCGATGGCTATTTTATGTTTAATAATTTGAAGACAGTTCGCTCAAACAGAGCGAACTGTCTTCAAATTACTCTCTTTCTACTCAACACTTCTGAAAATGTGGCACTTATATATATATATAAAATTCTACTTTGTAAATTTAATGAAAAATTCAGTATAGAGAAGCTCTACATGGGATAAACAAACTTATATTTGAAGATTTTAAGAGTTCTTTTTACCTCATTTCCTCCTAGCAAAAGCAATACACTGTTTTTCTAGACATTGTGACACTTTGGAAGTAATCAAATAATGGGAATAATGAAAAGATTTCTTCTACCTGAGAAAATCAGTGGTAAGTGATTGTAAAGTCATCATGCATGTGGTATGATGTAAGTAAAAAGTGCAAGTCCTCATCACCATTTGTAGTGTTTATTGAGCTGCAATTTGAAAAAATTTTAGACCTATAAATTACCACTGTCGTCCATCTGTCCTTCCCTAATCTTGAGAAAGGAGTTAGATAAAATCTGAGAACAGATATGGAAAGCTTAGGAGCAGGAGGCTGCAATTAACTATATACAAATTTCTGATGCAAACTGGAGGTCAATTATTTCAATTCAAAACTTTTCCCCCGAAAACAGTTAGATAGATGACACGATTCTATTGTTAAAGGAAAAGTATGATGTACAGAGGCAAGACACTACTAATTTGAGTTGGAGAGCATATTTTTAATTTAATTTAAAATATGTGTTTAAAAATTGCAACCCGGCATTGTGACAATGTCACAATAAATATGTGTTCATTATAAAATAAGTAACCCCAACAAAGGAAGGGTTAGATTAGTTAACATACACCTTTATTGCACCATGTCCTATGGGGAACCATCCCTGACTTTCTCATACTCTCCATTTAAGGGAGAATGTTTTGGTTTATGAATATTCCATAAATTGCTATGACATCTGTTGTTCACTACAAGTATTTCTTTATTTCAGAATATTGTCAACCATTAGTTGAATGTTGCCCATCCACACTACTTGATATTTGTCAAATAGCAAATGTGTGGATTTGGGTCATCAGTGTTTTGATTATAGTTGTTTTTAAACTAGATCTAGTCTTTTATTTTTGAATTTAGTATATTTTTTTTCAACTTGGTTTATAGTTTAAATATTTAAATTTTGTAGTTTTTCTGGTCTTTTTTTTGCAATGTGGTTTTTTTATTGTATTTGTGAAAAAGAGGAATTTTTTTAAAAAAACTTTCACATTTTTCTGCTTTGATGAAGTGGTACCATTCACTATCTTCCTCTTTTAGGTTTAGGCATTTTTTTCATTAACAAATATGAAGTACTCAACTTTAAAAGTGGTGGCACGAATTGCTGTTTGAGAATCATCCATTTTCTATTGAGTCGTTAAAAAAAAAAATGGTCATTTCATTTGTAAATTTAAACTTTCTGGTCTTGTAGTTCAACTTTTTTCCATGTGAAAAGTGCTGTATGTTTGCAATTGGAAAAGTGCACATATAATATGTGAATTTAGAAAAGTAATCTCATTTAAACATGTGGAACTTACAATATAAGAGTACTTTGTCTGAGGGCACGTAAAAAAGAAAATTGAATAATTTTCTTTTTTTTGGTATAAGCTGGGACATAATGCAGCCAAATCAACCCAAAATACCAATAAAACTTTTGGTGAAGGTTCTGTGAGTGAGCAGGCCACCAGGAATACAAATCTCAAAAATCAGGATTGAAGAACATCACTTGACTGTCCAGGAATCACAGAAAGAATAATATCCAGTATGTTCAACCTACCATTTCTTGACATCTAAACATGTTAGGGAAAGTCAAGGTGGACAAATGGATACCACACAACCTCAGTGAGAGATCATTTGGAGGTCTGCAGTTCTTTAATTATTTGTCAAAAAATGAAAGTATTCAAATGAAATTCCTCCCCATCCACCTTAGTCTGTTGGAAAAAAGTCTGGAGAATATCACTTTTTTTTTTATACATTTGAAGTCTTTTGGCAAGGAAAATCTTCAAGGAAGAGGATGCAATAAAAAGAACCTTTAATGACTTTTTGGCTTCTCATTCTTATGATTTCTATCAAATTGGAAACAGTATATTAATGTTGATGGAGACATTTTTAACCAAATATGTAAGTTTTAAACTAAATTAACCCTTTCCCGGCCAGGGTACCGATCTATCATTACCCTAATTGTTTCGCAAAACGGCCAGGGTACCGATTCATCGTTACCCTGTTAAAAATCGATTTTTATAAAATTTATCGACAACAGATGTCAGCACTTGATGGTATCGTCTTGTTTATCGTCTGTTTTACATATTTTTGTCCAGGTGGTGTTCTGTCGATTAAAAAAACTTTTAATTATCGATAGTTTTTCCTTAATTTTTCATTTTCTGATTATTTTTTATTTTATTTTTAGCATATCTATGCAATAATATTACTATAATAAGTTCATTAATGCTATAATAAGTTTATTCAGCTATAATATGTTAATGCATCATAAATATTCAAGTTATGACCTTCAGTTCTGATATTTTATATATTTTTTTAATTTTTAATTTTTAATTATTTTTTAAATTTAAAATATCCGAAAATGTTACATCTATTGCTACTGGTAATCATATGTTTATTACGAAAATAAATAATTTTGTTTGATATAAAATGAATAAAGTATATTAGTTCATTATATTAGTTGAAAGCAGAATAAAGTTCAAATTTTAAACAAATGTTTGATATAATGTGCGATAATTTCACAACGAATAAACGTACATGCATAAATGTTATATCAAATTGTACAGAACAATATTCTACGTCGTATTGGCTCAGTGACAATAAGAATGGAGTAAGCAGGCAATGTTAATTTTGACAAATAGTAACAAATTTTCAAGTCTGAATGTCAGTTATCATATATTATTATTTTTTTCTCATAAATGTTTCAAACAAACTTTATTGAAATATGTCGTATTTAAAACTAACTATATTGATAAATATATGTAATTTTTTTCATATGAATAAAATAATAATTTAATTTTTAGTGAATTTTTAAAATAATATTGCCTGATTCACCTATTTTGACCTTGGCCGTTTTACAAAATAAGGGGGCGTGGCAAACGGCAGGCTAAGGGTTAATAAGCGTTCAAAGTCAGAAGTAAAAATCGGCCATTTCATTTGCTAAAACCTAATAGACCTCAGTTTTTCATATTGAGAAGTTATTATTATTATAAATGATAAAATATTACATGAATATTACAGTAAACGAAATCATATGACATGGGAATGCAGAAGAATTTGCACCATAGTTGCTTTTTTTCCTAGATTTATTTCAGCAATAGTGTTTAATTAATAGTAGGACAAAATTTCAGCATTCAGAAATAAATTATTATTGTGGAAAAAAAGTGAATGATAAAGTATGTGTGTAAAGATGTAAATTAAATGTTTAGGAGACAAATATCAGTTCTTTACTGAACTCCAAATCATTATGTTTGTAGAATATATCACACAACTCAGTGTTTACTTTGATCAACCTTAGTCACGATTGGATCAAAGATCACTTCAGTATAGAACTCTCAACAATGCTCATCATTGGAGAATGAGCAAGTTATTGACATTTCATTGGACTCTATATTGAAACTGAAGTTTGTTTCCTCATCATTACCTGAGTTTTGGAGCTTTGTAAAGCACAAGTATCCAGAAGTTTTGATTCCTTTTGCAACATACTATTAATGTGAGGCAGGGTTTTCAGCATTGGCAGTCATTAAACCAAATACAGAGCATGACTGAACATTGGAAACTGAGATTTGCATCTCTTTCTCAAACTAATGAAGAAGCAAGCTCATTCTTCCAACTGACTTTGTTACAAGAAAAATATTAATACATTTTATATTTACACTTTAATCAAGATAAACATAAGTTTATTAATTTGTGTCCAAAACTTGTCTTTCTACCCATACATTTACAAATATCTAATTGAAAGTCAAAACCACTTACATTTAATTAAGTTATAAAATTCAAATATCAAGTTTTAAATTATAATTATTTTAATTCAGTAAGGCAGACAGCTGACATCTTACCTTTATTAATGATGTTCTTTTCACTAATTGGAATGGAGCAGGATCAATATGACATTGAGAGAAATCTATGATGCAGTTCATTTGGTCTTCTTCCCATGCCAATTGCTTTAAAATTTAAAAAAAATTTTAATTTTAACATATTAATTATAAGATTAATAATTTAAGTTTTACTTACCTCTTCAGGAGACATATCAATTACACGTTCTTTAGGCTTAAAGTAAAGAATAGTTAATTAAAACAATATATACACACACACACACACACATTCAAAAAGTAAGATAAATAGACTACCAATTGAACTCTCTTCGGTAATGTTGGAGTTGTTGGTGCACTACTGTCAGACTGTAATTTTTAAAAAATTTAATATATATATATTAAATTTTGTCCTTCTATAAAATTGTTAATATATAATAATACTATTAGAATTTTCAAATTAATAATATTTATTTGAAATGTTCAAATAATGCAATGAAATGCCCTAATGATAAATAAAATGAAAATTACATTTACTAGTCATTCACCGACCAGTAAATGCAATTAAACATGGCAGACAGATCCGCCATATGTGCACCACATGGCATTTGTGAAAAGTTTCTTTTTTGTCTCAATCATTGATATTGCAACCTTCCTCATCAACTTTGCTTCCACATATTTCTTGGATGCCATGGTTAATAAGTAAAGGTTATATTGGGTTGAACAGAAAGTTTTGTGTACTTTCAACAGCTATCATTATTTAACATAAATGTGTGGTTGAATTGTAACATTTGTGAGATTGTATTCTTTGTTTAGAAGCTTCACATTTTGTTTGAATAAAATCAAGTTGAAAAGTCTTCAGTTAAAAAGCATATCGGGCATAGCTTGCTTTGTGAGTTTCAAAAGGAATCATCATCATACAAACAGGAAAAATAATTCATAATATGTGTGGAGAAGATGCTCCTAAATTTTAATGTGTCAAATGTGATTTCAAAAGTTCAATGTTTAGGAAATTTTGAACTAAAATATATATATATATATATACACACACACATACACACATTATACTTTTTTTTCTTATGTTTTGTATTTTCTTTTAATGAGTGAAATTACATAAATTGAGTTTCATGTATTATTATTATTAATAGTTATTGAATTTTAAATGTTCTCAACAATTAATGACAAAATAATAGTTTTTTGCCATAGAACACAAGAATTAAAAATTGTTAAAATTTAGCAAATTAAATTTCTATTTTTCTCATAAAATATAATTTGATTTTTACTATAGTAGGTTTATAAATGAAAAATAAATAAATTTAATTAGTTCTTAGAAGTTTTATATTGAAAACTCAATAATCCAAAACAATGCTGATCTTGACAAACATTTTATTTCATAAACTGCAGTTCAACAACCATAAATGTATTTTGAAATCATTTATTCCATACTGAAGAAGGGATAAATTATTCCAAAATGTTATGGCTATTGAATTACAATTTATAAAATAAAGATGTTTGACAAGGCAAGCATTGTTTTAGACTACCGAGTTTCCTATAAAAATTAATTAAATATATATATACAGGTATACCTCGCCTTATGTCGGTAATCGGTTCCAGGAGAGGCAACGTAAATCGAAACTATGGTGGAAAACGTTAATAATGACCACCTAAAGACCGCTAAATAAGACAACACAGAAAAACAGATGTTTTCATGTTTTGTTCTCTAGGATTTATGATGATTCTATTAACATTTGCTGTAAATGTACATATTTTAATATGATTTTATGTGCTTTTAACACTTTTCTAGTGATATTACAACTTCAATATTTATGGCAGATGGATGTAAAGTCAAATAAAATGACTTAAACTTTACTTTTATTTTTCCATATACTTTTCTGACAAACAACGTATAATCGAAAATGACGTAACTCAAGGTATAACTGTATATCTTAGATATTAAAAATTATATATATTAATTAATTATAATATTATATTTTATTTATTCTTTATCTTAAAATATATAACTTTCAACAATTTGTAAATATAGTATTAAAATGAAATAAGAGTTTGAATGATAAGCTAAAGGTTATCTAACAAATTAATTATAAATATACCTTATCCCCACTATTAACATCTTGAAGAGTTAATGTTTTTCTGAAAACGGCATCAAAAGCTTGTCGCAACCTAGCATCTGCAAACAAAATATTTGTAATAAGTACCAGATATCTTCAGATAATTATCAGAGACTCAAATTTTAATAAGCTGATTTACTAATAGATATAGCCATATGGACCATTACAGTTTAAATTTATACCTAGTAACATTGTAAAAACAAGCATGAAATGAATTATGAATTAGGAAACGTTTAGTTTAATGAAAACCTATAACAAGAGTTTAACATTTTAAACAAAATTTCATTCATTATAAACATTGATTTTTGAAAATTTTAATATTCTACAGGATAATGCTCTAGTTTATATGTAAAAGAAGTTTAACATACTATAGTAGAAATACAGCTTGTATTTTCTCTGAAATTCAGATTAAAAAGAATTAAATAATATTCTTAATAATTCTTAATGTTTGTTGACTAAAACTTGAAAATGACATTAATTAATTAATAATTATGGTGTTTTTTATAAGCTTATAAATTAACAGAACAAAGCATTTTTTTAACTAATCAATATAACTTTCTTTTTGTAAAAATTAAAAATATTATTTTATCTTATTTTGTTTATATAATATAATATAATATAAGAATTCAAATTTAAAAAAAATTTATAAATATTAAGTACAACAGATTCTTGCTTTTATGATCTAATTAGTTCATGGAAAAACATCATATGAACCTATGAAAAATATTAAGGTGACATTGCATTCCTGGAAATATAATTTGAACTAGTCAATAAAAGCAATAAAAGCAAAAGCAAGAGGTCAAAGTTATTAGGATCTACTGTGTTACATAATTAAACAAAAAATTTATATGTAATTTAATAATTTAAAAAACAGTAAAAGAAAGTTTAGAAAGTAGAAAAATAAAACTTTAAATAGAAATTATCCCATTGATATGTGTAATTGATCTGTACTTTTCTGTACTTAATATCATTCTATTGGTCTAATATATATATATTAATATTTTATAGCTTATATATACATATATATACACACCTCATGTAATACATAATATTCTTATATTATAAATTACATAAATTTGTTGCTAATTTATATTAAATTGGATTTTTCAATCATGTATAATGTTAAAATATTTCTTACCTAAAGATGTAATAGTATTATATGGTGAATTTACAGGAGAATGTTTTAATATTGATTTTCTAGGTGATTTTGGTGTCATTGTTGGAGATGGTGGTGGTGAGACTCTAGGTGATCTCTGAAATAATATTTTATATTTATTCCTTTTTTATAAATTTTATTTACTTCAAATAATTTTAAAGTTCTTATACTTACTCGACCATTGGCAGGAACAGGAATAACTTCAAAACGAGATTGTCTTTGTTCTCTGGGACTTTTCCTCAACGAATCATCAAGAGTCTGTCTTTTTGCAATTTCCTGTAGTCTTCGTTGTCTTCCAAAATGAATTTCATATAACCATAATAATTCAACACGATGAACAGATCCAAGAAGAATCATAGAATCTATTTTTAAGAAAAAAATAAAAATTAAGAATTGTAATCTCAAAATATGCACTAAATAAAAAAATTTTTCAATACCTGGAGATTCAACAAGTGGAAATACTTCTAACCTACTTGATCTTAATAATTTTTTAAGATCTCTAAAAGTAGCTCCTTTCCAGATGTATATAATATCCCTTACCATGATATCGTCAACATAAACGTTATGGATGCTGTAAAATAATTTTAATACTAAATTTTAATTACCATATTTACTACTTTATTTATAACTACTGATATAATGCAAAACAGACCCTGAAAAAATTTTGTATGAATTTTTTCGTTTACATTTATGGGCTCATAGAGTGTCATACATCAAAAAATGCAAAAAAGCCAAAGGTCAAAATTAACTGATCACCATACTTTCCCTACATTATATTCTATAACTACTGTAAAAATATAAATAATTATAAAACACAGTAAGGAGTTGTAACCAGAAATTTTTTTCTGCTAGCTTTGATTTTAATAACGTACATTATAAGTTTGTTATAATAAATAAATTATTATTAAATATACATTGAGATTTTATGCTCATTGACTCAATCTTCGCATGCTATATTTGTAAATAAAAAGAAGGTTCTAAAATTTTTCCTTCATTATGAAAATTTTTTTGGTCTATTAAAATGAGGGTCTACTGTAAAAAAAAAATGTTATACACTATATTATTATATTTGCATTATTTATCTCAAAATAATTTTAATAGAATTAGTAAAAATTAATAATAATGTATAGAAAAGAATTTTTTTTAGATTACAACAAAAAAGAACAAAGATAAAATGTTTATAATTTACCAAGACTTCAGAATCATAGATAAATTTTAAATTTAACTCTGATTATTTTATTTCGATAAAGATTTTTATAAATTATTAAAGTAAACTCACTCAGAAGATGCAGAAACAACTGGAGGCAAATAGGGAAGATTTTTCATTTTAATGATACTGTCATAAATTGAAGGCTGCAAACTGTGGGCAACAGCATTTGAGACTAAAACTGATATCTGTAAAAATGAATTTACTATAGATTTATTAAAGATGGATTTAAGATATTAATTTTTTAAATTATAATCACACAAACTACAAATTACATACAATTACAGGTAAAATATGAGACATTTGTCCTGTTAGTTCAAACACAATAACTGAAGTTGATATTGTGTGTGTGACACTTCCAGAGAAAGCTGCTGCACCTGCAAATATATTAATAATATCAGTATTAAAAATTTATTTTCTGTATTTGATTTTCACAATCATAAGTATGGGCTTAAGATTAAAACTCAGCAAAATGTATCATCCGGAAAAATTATTTAAAAACCTGAAAAATTTTTCAATTTTTAAGAACATATAAGATATTTATATTCAAAAGACAATAATACAAGTTTTTAAAATAAAATTATATTTTTTTTATACTGTTATTTCCTTTGCCATTACTCACTGTTCATAAAACAAGATTTCTCATTACTTTACACATATGTTATCATAAATAAAAGAACAAAGACATCAGTTTCTTTGCACAAATAACTCGAGTTAAGTAAGATTTATTTTGTTCGTGAATATTCAGAAATTTCTAAAGTAAAGCATCCAAACAAATTTTAGCCCAGAAATTGAATGCTGTCAAGATCTGTTCTCAAACAGCACATGGAGCATATGACAGTTAAAATAAAATAATTTTGTTCAACAAAACACTTCAATATGCTTTAACCATTTTCACAATAGTATTAGGAAGGTAAAATTTTATACTAATATTCTCAGCAAAAGTAAAATATCTTTCCTTTTATTAATTTAATTTTTTCTTTTAAGACATATTAAAAAGTTAATAAAGCTATCTACACTTATTTTAAGTATCAATAAATTCAGTTAAATCTATTTTGCCAACAGTAACATCTCAATTATATTGTTTTGTTCTCCTGTTCAATTATTAGATTTTCATTTTAAAATAACAAACATTAATTTGTACTTACCAGCAACAGCATAACCTCCAGGTATAATGTTATTCTGGGTTCCTGCCATATGAAGACCTTCAGGAAATAATATTACCATTCCTTCTCCAATTAAACGCCCAAAAGCAGCTCCTGTTTATTAATATATTAAACTAAATTTTCAAGTAATGTTTTTACACTAATAAATACAATGGGTGATCGGTCAACGAACCTAATCCATTCCAAGACCATGTTCGCTATCCGAATTGTTCATTAACCAATTATCGATTTACCATAAATTTTTGTGGGAATTTGATTAATTCATCCTGGAGACCCCAAAAAATAAATAAAAAATTATATACTTTCTTACAATGTTTATTTACATGTAATAACAAACTAAAAGCAATCTCTATTTTTTCACGGATGGCACATCTTTGTTTCTCAGATGCGATTTTCATTATTTCTTTATCTGCTTGAGTCTTTTGATTATATCTTTCTTAGCCACGACTGTATCTACTGTAGAGCTATTGAAGTCATCTGCCTACAATATCAGACATCTGCCCACTCTCTACCTTGGCTATTATCTCTTGCTTAGTTCCTATAGTGAACACAGTTCTTGACACTCCACTCTTTTTAGGCCCCATAATATCATCAGTTTTTTAAATAAAAAGTTCAGGAAAGCACTTACAAAAATTCAGAGAACAGAAATTGACTAGTGCAAAAAAGGTTATGTATACAACTGTAAAAGTCTCATTCCATAAACCATGTGTAGATGCCATTAAAATATAGTTTTACAAATCTTAAACACAGCATCGCTTCTTGTGTTTGTTCTGTCAGGTGTTCGTTATCTAAACAAGTGTTGGTTGTCTGAACATAAAAATCTTTCTTGAAAGTGTTTGTTGTCTTATTTGTTTGCAGTCCGAACAGTTCATTAACCGATCACCCACTGTATTTTGTTATGTGCTCATATTGTAGAATGAAAATTTATTAAAATTTACCCATTTTAAACACTGGAATAAAAACACCTGAAGGAACTGGTAATGTAGCTGCAATTGCTGTTGTTAAAAACTATTAAATGAAAACATTTTATTATTGTTACATTTATTATAAAACAATGCAAATCAATAACCAAAATTGCTTTATGAGTAATTAATTATATTTTATATATAGGAAAAATAAAATAAACTTACAGTAACAAGTATAAAAATTACAAGATTTACATAAAAACTTGTGTATTGTGTGGTCCAGTGACTAACAATAAATGCCACATTTCCATCAACTGTATGGTCTTTCCATGTCATATTACTAAAGAGTTCTCTAACAGCCTCTTGTGTTGAAAGCTAAAAATAATAAATATATTATTAATTATTACTTAATAAAAACATTTTTAATTTTAAGCAGCAATAAAATAAAATAAATTACCTCAGCTGCCATAAATTGTCCTAAGCCTAATGGAAATGTTAATGATGATATAAATAATGTTATGAGAGTAGGGTATAGCAGACGACTATTAAAATAAAATGTTTAAAAATTATATAAGAAAAAACTTGGAAACAATAAATATTACACAATTTCATAATTTTACTAAAATTAAAGTTTATCAGATTTTAATACACTATACTCTTGCTAATCAGGCCATTCCTTGCA
Organism: Centruroides vittatus; assembly: GCF_030686945.1. Classification (NCBI taxonomy): domain Eukaryota; kingdom Metazoa; phylum Arthropoda; class Arachnida; order Scorpiones; family Buthidae; genus Centruroides; species Centruroides vittatus. Next base: position 57,489 of record NW_027121655.1, read on the forward strand.
CAGAGGTATGCCAAATTAGTAAGAGTACCAGATTATTCAGTGTATAGATCCTGCCTAAATGCAATGTAATGAATAATGTCACCTTTTGCCCTTTAGTACTAATTTCTTTTGGAGACAGGTAGGCAAATAATATGACACACTGACTTGCAATATTGTACACAGAAATGAAATCCAAATAAACAGGAAAACAGGATGTGGGACTTGATTAACATTTTCATGGTAATGGAAATGCACAGGCACTCACACTGCCATATGCCAGATAACTGAGAGGCCAAATTAGCAAGAGTTTACCGTAATATGAAAAATTAATTTAAATTTTTAAATATTACAGACAAGCAAACTAATAATGTATTCAACAGTATTTTGTTAAATTTTCTTAGGATATTCAGAAATCTGAATATCCTAAGAAAATTTAAATTTCTGAATTCCTTTTTTTTATTTATTTTTACATTTCGATAAGATGAAAAATAAAGTCTAAATGCATTAATATTAATTTTTGAAGTTTCTTTTTACATTCAATTTGTTCATTCAGTAACTTATTTTTTCAAAATAATTTCAAAATCAGAATTAATAACGTGCAACAAACACTTTGATCACTGATTTACATATATTTTATTTTATTCAAAATTATAAAAATACAAAGTAAATAGGAAGAACTAGACATCTTATTACAATAAGTATGAACTATTTCATGTGAAATCTTTCATATGTTAAACACTAAATATATTAAAACTCTACTTAAAGTAAGTAATTGGAATAAGTAAAACTCAGTTTACTTATTCCAATAATAATGTCATTTTCAACTTCACAAGTAGGTTACACAGTTTGATCACTTAAAGTTCTTTGAAACAAAACTCTTCAAAAAATTGAATGCCTTAGAACATGAAACCTGTGAAGTATCAAAACTTGTTGAAGCTACACTAATTGTTAATCACTTCAGTACACAAATACAAATAAGAGTTTATTCTAGTATAATTCTATTTTCTATCTATATGATAGAAAATAGAATTATAGACTATAGATATATAGACTATTATTTCATTTTTTTAATCATATAATAGTTGTGCAGTATAACAAAAATTTGTAAAATTTCCAAATCTGTTTATAGAAGGAACTGCAATCTCTGACAAAAATTATGGAAATAAATGTTATAGCAACTGTCTAAGCAAATATGACTCCAAATGTAATGAAACATGTGAAAAATGTCAAAAGTTCCTTTACCAGAGTCACAGAATGGTTATATGAAAAACTTACTATGATAAGCAGTTGGTGGGTGAAAATAAGAGTGATTACAATACATAGCAGATAGTTCAAAGAATTCATACATTTATGCATTTTTCTAAATAACAAATATTAATATGACTATTATAACTTACTTTTTGAGTTTAATTTTATGAGCTCCACCACACCAAATACATGGCTTTCAGTGACTATACCAATGCAAATTTAAGAAAGCTACTCATTATTGAATTTAGTATGATAGCCTTTATAAAAACAAACAGAAAATCTAATGCTAAACTCTAGATACAATGGAGTTATCAGAATACTTTGAAATTAGGTATTTTTAATATTTGCTATGTTCATCAAACCTAAGTAGAATAATAATTAATTGAAGTTCAAGCTTGATTTGTGAAGATGTTTTCAGACCTTTTTACTCATACAGTTCTTACCTAATTTAAATTTTTGTTAAAATTTAAATACATAAAAATGATAATTCAACTTCTTCTAACAAATTGTTATATCTATTGATGTTAAGAACTTCTAATGAACATTGGAAACAAATTCAATCAATTTCAAAGAAAGATATAAATCAAATAAATATAAATATATTTATAAAAATATTCTATTTATTAAGAAAATATATTATTATGTAAGTTTGAAAATTAAATTCACATTATATTTTTAAAAATACTCTACATAAAAAATAGTCACCATACTTTTTCTGAAGAAACCTGTTCAACTTTTTACGACTCCTTACAAAAAGAACAATTTTCCTGTGAAGCCATACAAATGCTGCTCCAGCCAAACCACAACTTATGCTAAAACAAATCAATAAATATTCTATATTAAATTAATTTCTTATTTCATACATATTTATGGTAATTCACATTGTAACAATTATTTCATACAATTCTTAAATAATATAAAATTTAAAATTCAATATGACTTAGAGAAAAATTTCCATTATTACATAAAATTTTGTTTATGCATAAAAATGTTTTAATAATTCCTTTTATATTATTTCAATATCTTAGACTTTATAACTAAAATTATAATAACATTCTACATAAATCAATTTCAATCTATTAATTTAGGAAATCATACCCAACTAATGCAAATGCAATTAATTCTTGAGGATCAAATGGAAAATCAGTTTGAAAATTTGTTTTATAGAGTGCAATAATTGTTTCTGAAAAATAAATAAATTTAAAAATTAATTTGAACAAATAAAATGATTTTAAAAAATTAATAAAATATTGGATGTACAAGAATTATCTACATAACTTTACTTTTAAATAATAAATGTATTATCAAGCACTGACAGACATATCATTTATGTAATACCTGACTCTCAAAAACTTTGACTTTTATGAGATAGAAAAATCTCCAATTTTGCATAGGAGCCATTAGTCTCTCACAAAATATCCTTAATGTTCCAATTCTGATCATACGTGCTGCAGCATATTTACATTAACAGTTTCAATTGCAACTGTGATTCTCTCCAAGTTGCTAATGTCAGCCATTGGGGTGTTGTACACATGGTCTTTAACATATCCCAACAAGAAAAATTTATACAGCATGATATCCATTGAACTAGGCAGCCGAGGAATTGCACTACCACGACTAACCCACCTGTCTGGAAATTTTTCATTGAAAGAATCACACATGATCAAAATCCAGTATGGCAGAATTACTCTGTGAAACTTTCAGTTTTTATATCATATCAGATAATCTGTATTTCTTTGGCTTCCAATTACAAATTTTTATTATTTGTAGCAATAAAAGTTGTGTAGATAATTTACATACATCCTGTATTTTTTTCATTTAAACTGATTTTTAACATAAATACATATTATAAATTATCAAAGACAACCACTGCCCTATGTTATTGGGCTAATAACAACTATAATATTAATCAATTACCAAATAATTTGACACTAGAGGAAGGCATTAGGTGCCATCTCTTAATAAATTTAATAATTATAATTTTTAATTAAATAATTTAGAACTACTGGAAGAAAAGAATCAGCCCGGAGCGGTACTCAAACCCACAACTCCCACTTATATACATAACATACAGCAGTGGTTGGCTTTGATATTACGAGGTATTGGGTTTAGTAAAGTTGTTTGTTTATGAAAATAAATTAATTGTAACAAAAGTTACCGACAATATTTCAGAATTATTCTTTACAATTCAAACTATTAATTTAGTTAATAGCTAAAATAGTGTTATTGTAATTCAATTATTGTATAATTTATAAGAATACATTTTATAGCAATACAATTATTAAGAACTAACACATTTCATTAAGTTATTAACATAGAAATTTCTTTGTTATTAACAGTATTAATTTCATGTTAATTATTTGTTATAATTAAATCAATATGTGTCCTGTATATAATAAGTATTACTGACAAGTATTAAAATTATTTGTGAAAAATGAGAAACTTCATCCTCTATTGAACAATTGTATATACAGTCGACTCCGCATAAGTCGACACCTGGAAAACTCGTCACCGTAGGTTAGGTAGTCAATTTTTTGTGGTCCTGGCCGACTTACATAGGCAATAATGTTATTAACCTTAAAAACCTCAGTTTACTCGACATTGTTTAACTAGTCACCACTGGATAAATCAACATACTTTTCCTGTTTCACACTTTTTTGTCGTCTGATAAGTCAACTCCCCTCCTGAAAAAATGAGTTCACACCGTACGATAAGCTGTGTGGTGTGAACTCATTTTTCAGGGGGGAGTCGACTTATCAGAATTCTAAAAAGTGTGAAACAGAAAAAGTATGTTGATTTATCCAGTGGTGACGAGTTAAACGATGTCAAGTATACCGAGGTTTTTAAGGTTAATAACATTATTGCCTATGTAAGTCGGCCGGAACCACAAAAAATTGACTACGTAACCGACGAGTGACGAGTTATCCGGGTGTCGACTTATGCAGAGTCGACTGTATGTTTTAATATTACAACATATACATATTATATGGATTCAAATTCAAATAAAAAATTAACTGCATATTAAATTAGGCTGAAAGTTTGACAAATTGTATGTTACAAAATCCTATGCTAAATAACAGCTTTTAATCAGTCACTCTAAATTATAACAACGCATTATACATTAAATAGAAGTTAAATAAAAAGTTCATATAAATTTAGTTCATTCAAAAAATTACCTTCCTCTTTTAGCCAGACATCTAATAATCTCCAAATCATTGCACCACAACAAGCAGCAAAAAAGCCCCTCCAATAATTTCTTACAGCAAAAAACACAGATGTTACTTCAATACTAAATAAAACACCTAAAAATTGAATATATAATAATTAAATTTATATTTAATTCATTGTTTAATAATACACACTAGTGCTTGAAGATACATATTTAAATTTTATTTCACTTCATTGTTTATTCAAGTTTAAAAGAAACTTATATTTTACAAGGAAAGATAATGAAAAGACTACCTAACTTTTAAATATTTTATATTTAAAATGAAAATTTATGTGAAATTAAATCCTATACATAATAATCAAAATCCTTGATGGTAAAGTTTTAATAATAAAGAATCAAGTTGAATTTATTGGTTTTATATGCTTTGACACAAATACACTGGAACATTGTTTAACAAGTATAATTCGTTCCAGAATCTTACTTGTGATGTGAAACACTCGTTAAGCAAAACAATTTTTCCCATATAAATTAATGTAAAATATGATAATGTGTTCAATGCCGAAAAAAATACTCAAATATTTTATGTATAACGTTTATTCAAAGAAAATTATATAATATACATTGTTAAGAAGCATGAATTCTCTTCATCTTTTCTTCTAGCACGAAAGAAGCACCAACCTGAATGCAAATTTGACTTGCATAAAACAAAAAAAATCACAGCTAATATGTCTGATAAACACCCCCAAACAATATGCCAAATTCTTGGACTATGTAAAGGCTATAATTAAATATTAGAAATTAATTAATTTGACTAGAGGTAGGCAGTTATGCTTGCCATCTCATATTAAATTTAATAATTATAAATAATTAATTTTAAATTTAAACATTTCTAAAATTTAATTTGGAATTGGTCATTAAATTTAATATGAGATGGCAGCATAACTGCCTACTCTAGTCAAATTAATTAATTTCTAATATTTAATTATAGCCTTTACATAGTTGAAGAATTTGGCATATTGTTTGGCATGTTTATCATATAACAGGTAATGGTTGTTGATGTTTATATGTAATATGTATGAACACAAGTTTGGAAAAATGTGTGATCATAAGGGACACTAAAGATGTTAGCGGAACGAGTGCTAAACACAGAGTGATGGAGCATGCGCACAATCCGGAACTTCTCTTCTCGTCACTTGTTATGCAAAACATTGCTTGTTAAGCAAGTAATTTTTTTTACAATTTGTTTTGCTCGTTAAGCAAGGTTCCACTATATAGTCATAAGAGTGAGTGGTATAGTAATGTTGGCCAGATGATTGAGGTAGTTAAGGCTTCAGCCTACCACTCTGGGTGACCCAGATTGAACCTAGACAGTTGAAAAATCCCAAAAATTTTTCATGAGCAGTCTGTTCTGAATGGTGCCATAAGTAGGCGGGTGCACTTGGAAGGGGGCCCAAAATGCATGTATTTGTTTTACTATTTTCCCAAATCTAATTAACTAGTTGAGTAACGCTGTATCAGCGTGTAGTCGCACCTTTATTTTCTAGATTATGAGGGAAAAAAGAAACAAAGAATCATTCGTTCACAACAATATATTTGATTTCTATTGGATCATTTAAAGGTACAAATATAAGGTCAGAATAAGCCATTAATTAATTGCTATGCCAACGTCTCACGAAATTCTGTCTATCATTATGGTCCTGGGACTTACAGATTGACTTGTAGCGATCTTTACTGTAACTCTTTAAAAATACTGAGCCAGTTATTTTTTTCACCCGACTCAATGTAACATAGGTAAGACCGATAGCTGTCTCTTTTCCCCTATATCTATTTTGATTTTTGGAAGAGTTAATCCCTGTGATTTATGTATAGTCATTGAGTATGCTAAGGTAAGGGGAAACTGTCTACGAGATTGCAATATACTGTCATTGTTTGAAGAGCATGTTATGGGGATTATTGGAAACAGATTATCATAGATGAAAGGTCCCTAATAGCTATCGAATTCCACTAAAATAAACAGCAGGAAGAGCATTAGGAGCATATATAATGTAGTGTATAGTTCCTAGTGAACCATTGACGAGACCTCCTTGCACCCATAAGTTGATTCTTGGTATGATTCTGGCATTAACTGAGAGATTAAAATACTTGGAGAGACCAAGAGCTGAGTCATCTTTGGACGAAGGCAGGGCAATATCCAGAGTGTTTTTTGGATGCTATATAAGCAACAGGGTACCCAGTTGACTGCAAGTAGTCTTCGTTGCTTTGTTTAACTTGCTTGTTTGTTGGATATAGCCGTTTGGAACTGATCAAGTTCATCTCTGGATAAATAGGCTCCATTTCTTGTCGTCAGAGTGTTCAGATCTGTATCAGAGAAATCACCCAAAGCTAGATGTTGTAAGACGTCTGTGAAGGAACTATCTGTGCTATTTTGTCTATGAGAATTACTAAGTACAATGAACTTCACAAAAGAATTAAATGCGAATGTAATGTAATGTCCCAACAAGGTAGGGACCTTGTTGGGACATTACATTGTAAAAAAACACTTGATTAGAGAGGAGTATCTTTAACAGGAGGAAGCTGATGAAAATCACCAAACAAATAGATAAAGAATCCACCAAACGGCTCATCTTTCTCGGGGTTTATCTCCCTCAATTTTCTCTCGATCATGTAAAGCATTCTTGCACAAATCATTAACATTTCATTGATGATGATGAATTTGAGCGACTTCATCTCAATCTGAAATCTCTGTGCAGCTTCTCCATTTAGAGATCGAAATTTCATACTAACGATAGGAAGACGAAGGAGAGAATGGATCATAAGGCCATCAATATTGATCACTGCTGCTCCACGTTTTAAAAAAGAAAACTTTTTTAAACTTAATTGTATAAATATAAAATTGCAACGTTTTAACAAAAATACTTGTTTACGTTATTCATCTGTCGCCTCTGTGTTTGTGAAATTGTGGACTGTCAACTGGAGCGAACGACGGATGAATAACATAAACAAGTATTTTTGTTAAAACGTTGCAATTTTATATTTATACAATTAAATGTAATACCGTCGGCCATGTTTTATATTTATTATTATTTTAAACTTATTATTCTATAAAGATTCTTTATATTTGTTGTTGTGTATCTAGTTAGAAATAACATTTACCTTTCAAAATTACCGTTTTACTGCTTGTCATATTTTCCAACCACTAGATGCTTCTACACGTGCGTGCAGGAAGTGACTAACACTTGACTTCATGCATTCCTTGTCAACATTATAACTCTATAATGAATTGTCCAATCTTAATGAAATTTTCTAGGATGACTCAGCATCAGACAAGGGTGAAGCGATTAAAATTTCAACTCTCAAAAATGAACCATACTGAAGAAAAACGCAATCTTCGTTTTGACCCCTATCTCCAGTTCTAAAAAAATGGATCAGTTTTGAGAGTTGAAATTTTAATCAGTTCATCCTTCAGTGATAATGATTCGTCCTAGAAAGTTTCATCAAGATCGGACAATTCATTCCAGAGTTATAATGTTGACAAGGAATGCATAAAGTCAAGTATTAGTCGTCACTTTGTTTTGACAATTAAGGGGCCTAAATGCAAATTCTTGCACAGGCATAGGAATGGCTAGTTACAGAACTGGTTCTGGATATGTTGGGCTCTGTCCCTCACCACCCAGTCATCAGCATTGTGATCCTGATCACAATGCGGATGACTGGGATAGGGAATGGATATGGAAAAAAAAAAAAAAGCTGTTAATGCCAATAATGTAGTTTTAAAAAATTAAATTCTATTTTATTTCTTTCATTTAAAAACAAAAATTGAGTGAATGGCATAGTGGTTACATCTTGGCCTAAGAGTCCATATCACATGACTATTTTCAGTTCAAATCTCAATTGTTTTTAAGAACTTTTTTAATTTCATTTTTTATACTTTTTATTTTCCACTACTGATTTATTTATTTTCATGTTTCAAGAATAAACTATGTTAATCTTCCTATGTTAATAATTACATTGAATTTCTTCAACATTTCCAAAAACACTACTCTAACTTTTTAGTTGTTCTTTATATTTTTCACCTGGAACTTTTGTCCTTGAACCATTAAAGCTGATGGTTACTTCAATTTCATAATAAATTGTAGTGAGTACAGGCATCCCTTACTTTTGTTTAATGAGAGATTTGATTAATGTTTGAAATTAATTGCAACAATCCCTTTTTATATGCAGCAAAAGTTTAAATTAGTGCAGCTTTAACAGCTGTCTTTACTTAACATATATATGTTTTTCTCAGCAAATAAAGTGTTATTAAATTTGCTATTTTTGCTAAAAATGTTTGTTATTAACTGAAAATTTGTTCTAGAGTCAAGATTGTTCATCGAGTACCAAGATACCACTGTATTTGATTAACGATTTACGTGGTAGTATTGAAAGATTAATTAACCACATTAATCAAGGGATACTTGTATGTGTCACAGAATATGTAGTGTTCATTATTGATACATGTAGATAACATATAGAAATTTAATACATTTCAAGATTTCAAGTTTAATATAAGTTTGCTGTTTTCATAAAATTAGTATCTAAATACTGTGATAATGCTGTGTCGAATTTATATATTCATTATATACTGTATGTAAAATACTGCTCCAATAGGGGATGTGGCTCTTGCATATTTCTAATAGAGAATGTATGGCTCTTATGACAAAGTTTGGTCACCCCTGTTCTATACACTTATAACAACAATCAGGATCCCATAAAATATCAAATATTTTCTTTTATAACATATTTTTGTTTGTATGCTTTCTGAAAGTAATATTTTATATTTTATTTTAGTTCTTCAAACTATAGCAGATTATGAATAAATGTTATATACTCTACTCTGCTACATTTAATTTCTAAATTATTTTTATGAACAAAGTGTGAAGTTTTTCTATACATTATCATGCAACTGTATTGCAACTGTAAAGTTTTGCCGTATATATTTATTTGCAATTATATCAAGTCTAAGCAGTTGATCTTGGGCAAACCTCAACAGAAAGATTTGATTGACATTTCTTTTCAAAAGACAAGTGTCATGTGGGTTGGCAATAGAGAGTAACAGATGTTCAAATAAAAACAGAGTTTATTTAATTTTAAAAAGGAGAAAAATTATACAAGGAATCTTGCTGAGAGCATGCAGCACCCTAATCTCATATCACATGTAATAATCATTGGTAGGCTAGATGGTCTTGATTTTTGGACATTAACCTTGACCTCTATGGAACTTGACTGGCTCAACTTTGGAGCATTGCTTCAGAGAGGAACAGTTCACTCACTGGACATAGTGGTCAAAAGTAATATGATTAGGCTCTACTGACTCTCCTCAAATGCATCTCTCCAAGAATGTGTCTGTAAGCCTTTTCCTTTAGTCTCCTTTTCTCCAACCTTGTGGCCCTCTTTGGGGGATAACCAACTAAGCACAGAGTTTCGGCAGTTGGCCCTTTTTGATCAATAAGACAATTTCAGTGTTTTTTTCCATTTTGATGAAAATGGAAAATGAATGACAGTTCAGTTATCACCTGAGAAAATTTATTTTGTGAGTGGACATGATTTCACATGGAAAATTAAACCTAATTCACTTTGATGCAAGATCAAGTTAAATTTTTTTACTTTATTTTAGAAAAAAATATTGTTCTAAATAAATTTGGAATCTCACATAACATTCTGTTCTAACTCCATTACTCTATATCTATCTGTAAATGAATGTATTATATTTTTCCTCCAAATGAAACTTTAAAAATGTAGTCTTGATTGCCACTGACAGATATAACGTTATGTCAATGACATGTTAGAAATGGAATTGAATTATTCATGCTGAGTTAAAGGTGAATACATTACATTTTACTGATACTGATTTTGATACTGAGTAAACCAATGAATTTAGTAAACAGAAAAACAATATTTCAATTTGGTTATAAAGTTATACTTTTTAATTAACAAAACTATTAATTATTTATATAATTTAAACTTTATTTCTTTTTACCTCCAATTGGTGCTGCAAAACTGCAGGCAACACCTACAGCACATGCTGCGGCTAACATTTCAGTTGTTCGAGATTCATTCTATAAATAACAAATAAAAGACGACAATAAAGTTAATGTTTACCATATTTTAATGAGAAATAAACCTTTAAGTGCTTTTATCATATAAAAAAAATTATAATTATAAAAAATAATTTTGTTTGTGTAATTATTATTATCCTGATATAATAAATTCAAAACAGACATTTAAAAAATAATTATTTTACAATAAAAATAACATTTCTTATAAGTATTTCTATGATAATAAATTAAATCAAAATTGCAAAATGCAGTATCTTGAATATTTAATGCATATCTTTAAAAAAATAATTTTAATGTAACATTAAAATTATATGTTATTGAATATAATTATAAACATTAAAATAATTTGTTATATAAATTTTATATACATAAAATATATACATGACCATGGTTTTAATTATAAAATTAAAGACATGTATTAATTATGTGTATGATGAAAAGCTACATCTTAATTGCTAGGAATATAAGATTTCATATTTATCTTATTATCTTGTAAAAAAAGACAAAGAATGCAACTCTGTGAGATAATAAAGTGAACAGGAGGTTAAATCTGGTGCCGACTGGCTGTGACCTGTTTTGCATATTTTTTAATTTCATATTTTTTCTGGGTAGGTAAAATTTATTAATATATTTTTTTTTTGTTTTTTTTTATTATAATGGTATACATTTATTTTTATTATAAGGACATCAGGTCGTCACAATTTGTCAGTTTGTTTACGTTAACTTTGTATGTATGGAATATTGTGTATTAATTACGTAAGAGGATACTGTATTGATGCATTGGTAACTGTATTCATGTATTTTTATTGTTTTTATGTAATGGAAATGGTAATTATGCACTGGTTATTCTGTTTATGCAATGTATATTGTATTTTATGTAATAGTTATTGTATTTACAAATGATATTGTACACTGACTATTATATTTTATGTATTGGTGTTTGTTCTATACAGTGGGTGATAGGTTGACGAACAAATCGGATAATGAACACTTTTGCAAAAGATTTTTATGTTCAGACAACAAACACCTCACAGAACAAACATAAGAAGAAGCAACGTAAAACAATGAATACCGATTGGTCATCCCTTGTCTTCAGGCAACAATTCAGAACTTTTCAGAGCACGAGAGATGTCAACACCGACACTCAACCCAGTATATACTGATTGGATAGTATTCATCCAAACTTTGAAACTCTCCCTTGTAATTCCAGCCTTTTATTTTTCTGACAGAAACAATTCTTTTATAGTATTCGCGAGACCGTCAGGTGGGCACTCGTTAAGTTTTGCATCAGTTTTTATTTTTGAAAGGTGAGAGTATAATAGCAAAGGTAGAGAGTGTACAGAAGATGTCTGATGTTGCTGGGCAGTATGGCCTGAACAGGTCTACAGTAGGCCACAGTTCAATCTTATCTGTATAATCAAGAAGACTCAAGCAGCTAAACAAGTAACAAAAATCACATCTAAGAAATAAAGAACATTGTAGAGCTCATAATGGAACCTGAAACTGATCTGACGACAGAAAAAATGCCAGAACTCTTGAATGAAGAACACCAAGAAACTTGGCAAGATATGTTTTCTTCTGAAAAAGAGGATTAATGCCGATATCTGCTATTAAACATCTTTTGAAGAAGTGGGAGGATGTCAGAACAACAGACTTAGAATGGCATTCAAACCAGGTAGAGGTTAATAGGCTTAGGGATCTCTACAATTACAATGCTATTAATTACTTCTGAAAAATTCTGAAGAGAGAAAAGTCATCGACATTAGACAGATTCTTTAACAACCACAAACAAAAAAACACGACTAATAAAAATGCAAGACTGTGTATATATGTATTTTTATTATTACATATAAATAAATGTAGTAAGAAAGTATATAATTTTTATTTTTTTGGGGTCTCCAGAATGAATTAATCAAATTCCCATAAAAACCTATGGTAAATCAATAATTGGTTAACGAACAATTCGGATAGCAAACAAAGTCTTGGAATAGATTATGTTCATTAACCGATCACCCACTGTACTTGATAATGTGTTTCTTTGATGTTTTGTCTACTTTGTTCCCCATACAAAAGGTAAAAACCTTGTACTATATAAATAAATAAATAAAGTGAATAGCTAGTATCTCAAGAATAAAAAACAACAAATAACTGAAGTTAGATGAGATTGCTACACTTGATAAGATATTCTAAACAGATTTTTAATTCCTTTTTATTATACTCATTGACAACAAAAGATAGTACATCAAGGCAGTAATGAAACTTTATTAGTGTGAACACAACAACAATGGTAATAAGTGATTACAACATCATAACCAAATGGACAATTTTCAGTGGGACAAAAGTAGAATTTAAAAGAACCTTTAGTACCTTTAGGAATTCCTCTTGCCTGAATACATGGATCAAATGGTCATGCATAAAGGTATACAGACACCCTATGCTATCCTGAAACAAATTTACCTACAGATGTTGTAACTGTTATTCCAGATCCATTTGTAGATGGCTGAAGCTTGCAACCCATTTGGACCCACAAATGCTCAATAAGCAACAAAAGCAGATCAGATAGGCCAAGGAAATGTGGTAATGTGATGGAGATATATTTCTTAGAAACCTAAGCTATCAGCAACCAAATATCATCTTGTTAGAAAATTACTGTTTACAGCTTGTCTTGAAAGGCAACAAGAGACAGCACAGGATTTTCTAAACACATTGCTGTGCCATCAATGTTCCTCACATGTGACTGACTATCATACAAAAGGCTCCCCAGACCAGCAGACTGGCAATAAAAGCAATGTGTCACTCAACAGTAAAGACAGAATTGAAGCACTCATCACACTCTAACATGGTGGTCAGCCATTCTCAAACAGAACCAGGTTTCATCATTTAAAACGATACACTGCCAAGTCCATAGAAAACCATATTTCTCTGTCATGGCACTACTGTAGACAAAGCCATCAATATTGGAGTACTAATGGCAGGACACTTAGCAGTTATGGTGCATGCATCTTTGCCTCTCTGCTAGTCACCTGCCAATGACATAGAAAAAGACAAGGTTCTGTAGTAAAACTTTCATCTGTCTCTGGATGGAAGACAAAGACACTGTTGCAGCTGTTCATGTTTGCCTCACAATTAGATGATCATCTTTTTTGATAATCATCCAGAGCCTGCTTGCCATATATGTATGCCCTCATGTATCCACTGCACCAACACCTGCTCACAGTCAGGTCAGAATGTCTTTGACTGTATTATATAGACATGCCTAGCACTCAAAGACCTTTAAACAACAGGTATACTGAAAATTCTGAACACACAGTAATCCTCCATGAGCTTGTTCATAGTACACTAGGGTAGCGGATTTTAAAACTTTCTAAAGACATTACTAGGTATGTAATTAGACTTCAACTGTAATCATTTACATACCTAAGACATAGATGTAGTTGCAAATGCAGTAATTTCTTAATTACTCATATTCAGGTGCATAACTTTTTTATCAATTAGTATTTAATGTTTCACAATTAACTGAATGAAATAACAGATATTCAAACTGATGTAAACAAGCTGAATATAACAATTTAATTTACTAAAAATAACAATAGTTATTATTTTTAACATGTTGTTATTGTTATTTTGTAATTCTTATATAATCTAAAAGAGGAATTTACAATGTGAAACTACCTTTAACTTGTAAAGTTAAATTATCTTTCTGCAATGTTATTACATTTCATATTCAAGTTTTTCTTTAGACAATGTCTAGATCATATTTAAGATATTTTTATTATTTTAATATAGTATCAATGTAATAAGTGTAGTAATCAATGTTTTGACTTATCTTAGAATATGATATTGATTTGCAGTCTTGATCATATGTGTAAAATATTTCAAGTATATATAATATCTGAGTTACTAAAACATATAAAATTCTTGGAAAATATAAATTAAGATGCTTAAATGAATCAATACTTAAATTAAAGAATAATTTTTAAATTACCTCATAAATTCCCTTAAAGGAAGTAATTAGTTTGCTCAACATTGTGGCAACAATACTAGCAATATGTACAAATGGACCCTGAAATATATATACATGTGTAATAAATAAATTTACAAAAATCAATTGAAAGCATTTTGAAATTTTTAGAAAATTAGATGACTATTATTAATTATTCATTATTAAAATTTATTCAATCTAAACAGAATTCATTTGAAATTTGTTCCAAATTTTATTCAAATAATATATAAACAAATGTAGATTTTCAATCAGTTTTGTTTATTACTTTAAATACAGATCTATCTTAGATTAATATCATTTAAATATAAAATCCAAAATTATTATTTCTTCTATAATTTTAAAATCAGTTTCATTAAAAAAAAAATAAGTGAATAACTTGTTAAAGTTTTTGATTTGAATAGCAGTTTCATAAGATTTTATGATTATATATTTTCTGACATATTAAGCATCTTTGATTGAATTTTGTTTATTTTTGAAAGCATGCACGCCATTAGAACGTCTCAATTATAAACATGACATTCGCCTCAATAAATTTTTTTGACATTTGAAATTTTACAAATGAAAACTTACTGAACTTGAAAATTTTATAAACATCTTTCTTCTAAATCTTTTATTTCAAAATTCAAAATTAATGAGAAGAGTTTTTGTGTTAAAAAAAACTTCATTACTATGCATTTGACATATCTATTACATTTTGTTTTTTTAACAAACTTTATATCAAAAAATTATTTTCTAAAATTATATGTGATGTTTTGTATTACCATTCCTAAAACTTTTTGAATAGTTCTTGCAATTTAAAGCTGTAATTTCTCTATTAAAATAGTGTCAACTAAATAAGAGGATTTATAAAATGGTTACAATTTGAATTTTATATTTGTACAATACTTTGAACTTTGATGAAAAGTATAAGGAGATTAATATATATTTTTCACTCAGTAATAAATTCAAAAATAAAAAGTCAATGAAACCTTATAATTCAAATCTCTCATTTAACTTGAAATTTCTGACACAATGAATTTTAAAAATAATATTAATACAGTACGCTTCCAAAATTCTTGAATTACCAGAAAACTGGCTATTTTTTAAACTAGCCAGTTTTTAAACTGAATTTGGTGGGCTATACTATAGCTGTAGTTCACCACACAGTAGCTTTTTATTTTGTTTTCCATGGTGTATACGTTGCATGATACCAGCCCAATGTGACTGTTGGCATACAGTGTGTTAAAACAGTTTTGTCCTTTATTTTTCATTGTTTATTTTGTATTTTAAGTATATATTTAGCCTGTGTCCAAAAAACCAGAATTCTTCCAATCCCAAGCTTACCAGATATTTGGTCCAATACTATATAATTTCTTTCAATGCTTGTGGTAATTACATAAAAACAATTCTAACATTAAAATACTAAATTAAATTCATTAAATATTATCTTACTTCTTTCCCTAATGGAAGACCACTTGCCAAAGTACATGTCAATCCCACCATCTTTGATACAAGCGTACGAAGTGTTAAATACTCTTTCAACACAACACCTCTTAAAATTGTTTTCATTTCTGGTATTCCAGAACCTAAAAATATACAATTTTTTTCAATAACAGTTATAACAATAATTTTTAATTTTAAATATAAATTGCATTCAGATTCTAAAATATCTCACCTTTCTCTTTTAAAATTACTTCTTGTTCATTTAGTTGTAAGTATTTGAAAAATTAGTTAAAAAGTTAATTAAATCAGAAAAGTAAAAAGCATATCCAGAGAATAATAGAATCATCCCAAGTCAAGATAAAGTGAAGGAAAAAAAGAAAAACCTGTCAGAGAGAATATATTTAAACAATTGAAGTTTTATCATACAGCATTTTTTTAAACTATTTTTTTTTTACTACTTATTAATTAATTATTTACCTATTGCTTGTGGAGCTGCGAGATGAACAAAACCCGATGCAAAAAGAATAAGTGTCATGGGGAATGCAATCCATGCAAGATACTGCAATATTGGATGTTGCGTCAGATCTCGATAAAGCCACATTCGAGCTGAAATAAAACAATAATTTAAAAATTTTTTAAATATTTAAAAGAATATCAAATAGCAAATTTAAAAATTACAAAATTACATTAATAAATTTATAATGAGAATAACTTCTTGTTATTGAAAAAATCTTAATTTTCTTTCTATCATTTATAAACATCAGTTAATCAATTTGGCTTCATTTTTTATAAATATATTTTTTTTCTAACAGAATAATATTAACTATGTTAACTTTAGAAAGTATTATTTGAGCTTTTGAAGTGTCCAAAGAAAACTAATTTCAAAAAATTTTCAAAATAGATACCTTTACTTTATAAATGAAAATTTCCATTAATAACTTTATGAAAAAAATACTAATAGACAAAAATTAATTATTTATAAGTAAAATAAGTTTTTAATATTTTCAAAAATTTTCCTACAAATAGCAAATCATCAGGCTTCAAGTTATGTATTAAAAGTAAAATAAAAGATTCAGTTTTACATAAAGATTTTCATATAATTATTTAGTATTTTTAGCAAATAAAATATGTTGATATATATTGACAGCTTATGATGATATTTTTGTATACAAAGTACAATATCTATCAAAAACTATTATTATTTTTAATAATTAATTCAATGATTAATTCATTAAGTATTAAATTAATTTTTATGACATATGTAACTCTATTATGTGATAAATTTCTTAAAAAGGATAACAAGAAAAATATACAGTGATACTTCGGTTTTCATTGATAATCCGTCCGAAAACAATTGGTGAAATCCAAAACCGAGGCAATTATTTACAATGTAAATCCAATTAATTCATTCTAGACACTCCAAAATACATACCAAAAACACACTTTATAGAGAATAAATAGTGTTTAATACTAAAAACTATAAGAAATTAATATAATGTTTTTGATTGATCCAAATTAATTATAACTGTTCAACATCTTCAATTGTTTTTGATCTCAATTTCATTAGCACATTCGTGCCTTTCGCTACATTAGCCTCTTTTATTGCTTTCTTTTTCACCACAATGGAACTTATCGTGGATGGCAACTTCCCGTACATGCAGCCATTTCAGCAATCTTAATGGCGCTCTATTTTTCAATGATTTCCCTATTCAACTCAATCATGTTCTTGGCCTTCTTCTTTGAAGGGCTGCTGGCTTTGGAAACTTTCTTCAGTTCCATGATGGAGCTAAAAAGATAGAAAAGTAATGGAACTGTTTGGCTAGATGCATGGGGTAATGCTCACACAACGAGAAACAATGCCACACTGAGCAGGAAAACATGTGGATCACCCTTTGTTTTCTAAAAATTAGCAGAGAAGTCACATGAGCACACTGACAAAATCTGAGAAAACTGATGAAAACTAAGATGAACTTTTCACAAAAAAAATCCACGAAAACCGAAACTGATGATAACCAAAGTCAATGAAAACCAAGGTATTACTGTACATATGTTAAATTGATTTTCAAAACTTAGTACATTTATAATAAATGGATGCAATAAAATTAATAATTGTGTTAAATATCATAAATATCATCATCTCTAGATTTCTATTATTCTATAATGCCTAATTAATTATTAGATCTTAAATAATCTTAAATAAATGCATTAGATCTTAAATAATGACATTTTGCTTGAATACATAGCTTGCCAAGATACAGATATAAAAGTTGCTTGTTTTATTGTCATCTCTTTAAAATTCATTAAAAATAAATTACAAAAATATTTGCAAACTATTGTCTACTATAACACTACATTTTATGGTAAATGTATGTATTATATATATATATATCAGATATGGGCAAATGTGGCTCTTGCTGAAAGTGTTAATGTGTTAATTTCTGTTTATTATTATATTTTTACAATTTTATTTTTATAATTTTGTGAAAAATATGTTTATTAAAAAAATTCAATATTTGTTTTATATTATATTTATATTATATAATAAAACCGCTCGCCTTACTATACTATCTGCCATGACAGTAAAGAACTGCGACTCCCATGCATTTTGCAAAACCTACATTTCGGCTCCCACTGAACTCTTGCTTGCCCACCCGAGATTATATATATATATATATATATATTATACATACAGGGTAGGCCAGCAAAAACGAAACGGCAGAGTGTTCGTGTTCGTCTAAGCAAATCGCTCGGACAGGTCAATTTTACTCTCGAGGGGACATCTTTTGCAATAAAGTTTTTGCGATTCTGAATACAACAGACAACAAAAAAATTTTAAAAAACTCATTTATTTTTTATTAACTAAACAAACATTTATTTCAGAATAAAGTAACACAAACTATTAACAAACATAAAAAAACCTTTTAAGCTAGACTGCAAATGCAAGGGGAAAAAAATTTATTATAAAATTAAGGCTGATAATGTGTTATCTGTTTGCAGATGTTCTTTTTTGTAGTGTTCACATTAAGCTTGACCACTTAGTGATTCAATCAGAATTTAAGATTATTATTTGTTTATTGTGAATTTTGTACAACGTAATCGTTATGACTTACACAATTGCTGAAAGGGTGGAAATAGTAACTCTTTATTTCAGAAATGGCGAGAATGCTCATCTTACTGCAAATTTATTTAATCAACGCTATCCAAACAAACATTGTAATGCAAAATACGTTCTGGAGTTGGTTCAAAAGTTTCAGTTAACGGGTTCTGTGGCTAACAAAAGACGCGACCCCGGACGTGAACGTCCAGTAAGAAACGAAGCGACAGAGATTGGGATTTTGGGGCAAGTTGCTGCGGACCCAACTTTAAGTACAAGGAAGCTGGAGGCTGTGACTAGCATTAGCAGAACATCTATTTGCCGGATCCTCAAAGCTCACAACTTTCATCCGTACAAAATTAATTTAGTTCACCAATTAAATGAAGACGATTTTGATCGGCGACAGCAATTTTGTGAAATTATGACAGAAAGGTTAAGAATTGACGTGGATTATCTTTTTAACATTTGTTTTTCCGACGAGTGCACGTTTTTTTAAACTCAACAGTTAATCGTCACAATTGTCGATATTGGTCAGATAATAACCCAAGCATATTTCATGAAGTTCATAGCCAAACTCCACAAAAGCTAAATGTGTGAGCCGGAATCTTTGGAGATCGAGTACTTGGCCCCATTTTCCTAGACAGTAATCAAACTGGAGAAAGTTATTTAGATTTACTTGAAAATGTTGTACATCCATTACTTGTTGATATCGTCGAACTTGATGACCGATACTTAGAAGACTGCCTTACTTTCCAACAAGATGGAGCCCCCCTGCATTGTGCAAGATCAGTTATAGAGTTTTTGAACACGGCTTTTTCTGGGCATTGGATCAGATGTAGAGGTCCTTTAGAATAGCCGGCTAGATCCCCAGATCTTAGTCCTCTTGATTTTTTTCTTTCAGGGACATTTAAAAAGTAAGATCTATGCAACTGAACCAAGATCTCTTGAAGAATTACGACAAAGAATTATAGACGAGTGTTGTCAAATAACACCCGAAACTTTCCGAAGTGTAAGAAACCATTTTGAGCAAAATTTGTATTATTGTATGGAGGCTAGTGGTGCTCAATTCGAACATCTTATCTTATGTTTGTTACTTTATTTAAAATAAATGTTTGTTTAGTTAATAAAAAATAAATGAGTTTTTTAAAAAATTTTTAAAAAACTCATTGTCTGTTGTATTCAGAATCGCAAAAACTTTATTGCATAAGATGTCCCCTCGAGAGTAAAATCGACCTGTCCGAGCGATTTGCTTGGACGAACACAAACACTCTGCCGTTTCGTTTTCGCTGGCCCACCCTGTATATATATACACACACACATATAAGATAAACCATTAATGACAGAATTTTATTTGGCAAATTATATTTAAATTACTCTGACATTAACTTAAAATCTTGAGCATATTATGAATATGTAATTGTTAGTAGCTGTTTATAAATTCTTTTCCTAATAAAAAATTTTTTATTCTTGACTATTTTTCATTCCATTCTTCTAATATCATACAAAACAATAATGCTATTTTAGTAAAAGAGTCTAATTTTAACAGATATTCAAATAAAAATGTCTTTCAAGACTCTTAAACATCTCATCTTCAGTATCTACTGTATAGATTCACCAAATTAAAATTACATTCAAAACATATTTCAAACTTTACATTAAAGAATTTAGGCAGACTTTTTAAAAATAATTCAAAATAACGTTCCAAATCTACTTTATAGAAACATATGCAGAATAATCTTTATCTTAGCACAAAATTAAAATATTTCAAGGAAACAATCATTTTTGGTTCATCTATTTGTCATGGCTTTTTTATGTCTGAGATCAGCCAGACCCAGGAGTATCCAATTAAGTTCACTGCCTTGAGATTGAATATTTAAAATACGTTGTGCGAATATGTAATTATTTATAATGTTTTTGCTATCCTTGTCTGAATTTTGTCTGTCTCTTGTATTATGATCTTGGCCTCTTGTCATTTTCATGTTGTCTTTTCTCTGAAATACATACTTTTCCAATACTGTAGTTGTTTTGCCTCTTCTTATGTCTTTTTGTGTTCTTGTATTCTTGTTTTAAGAGAACGACATATATCTATGTACAATGTGTGAGTTCAATGTTGCATTGTAGTTAATGGAATCATACACTCCACTCTTCTGTTCATCTGGGATCTTATCTTTTTGTTTTTGATCAGGTGATAAACAGTTGGAGGACATGTAGTAACAACTTAGATACCCTTATCTGTAGAGTATTTACATACTGTTTTTGTAGAATAAATTCATAATCCAGTATAGTAACAGAAAAGGATGAAATCCTACTAATTAGTCAACTAACTTTCTTAGACAAACAAAATTCATAAAATTTGTAGAGATCAATGGAATACTTAATAACAAATAATGTAATGTAATGTAATTGTATGATATATCAATTCTATTAAAACTTAATCAATTTGCAACATTAAAAATACATTCTAAAACATTTTAACAGATTTTTCTTAATAAAATTATATTGGTTATTGCTTTTAATATTTGACTAATATACATTTTATTTGAAAACAATTTGATACTAAGACTGAAAAAAAACCAAAACTATCACTTTTTTTAAAGAATATATTATGAATATCTAAGGAATAATAATAATCAAAATTAATATTTAGAATCTCAGAATATCTTTTAATTCATGTTGAAAAATAAATAATAAATATTACCAAATCTTTAATGTAAATAATAAATATTTCATTTTCAATGGCAAAGATAAAATATAAATATTAATAAATGATACAGTGGAACCTCGCTTAACGAGCACCTTGCATAATGAGCAAACCAAACTGTAAAAAAATTTACTCATTTAACGAGCAATGTTTCGCATAACAAGTGACGAGGAAAAGGGAAATTCCGGATTGTGCTTATGCTCCATCAGTCTGTGTTTAGACGTCGTTTTGCTAGCATTTTGGTGTCGCTTGTGATCAAATATTTTTCCAAACTTGTGTTCACATATATTACCTATAAACATCAACAACCATCACCCATTATATGATAAACACGCCAAACGATACGCCAAATTCTTGGACTATGTGAAAGATATAATTAAATATTAGAAATTAATTAATTTGACTAGAGGTAGGCAGTTATGCTGCCATCTTGTATTAAATTTAATGATCAATTCCAAATTAAATTTTTAAAATGTCCAAATTAAAAATTAATTATTTATAATTATTAACTTTAATATGAGATGGCAGCATAACTGCCTACCTCTAGTCAAATTAATTAATTTCTTATATTTAATTATATCCTTTACATAGCCCAAGAATTTGGCATATCGTTTGGCATGTTTATCAGACATGTTAGAGAGGTCACGGCTGACGTTTTCATCACGAAAACATGAACATCAGATGTTCAGTGCCGCCTTCTTGTAAGCCTAGAAGTTTGACAATGGCGTTTGGTACGTTAGTGGAATCATGCTTGATGTTCCAAATGCCATTGTCAAACTTCTAGGCTTACAGGATGGTGGCACTGAACATCCAATGTTCATGTTTTCGTGATGAAAATGTCAGCCACAACCTCTCTATTATCTGTGATTTTTTTTGTTTTCTGCAAATTGAATTCGCATTCCAGGTTAGTTCATTCCATGCTAGAAGAAAAGATGAAGATGCTCCTTAACAATGTATATTGTATAGTTTTCTTTGAATAAACGTTATATATAGAATATTTGAGTACAGGTAGGACTTCTACAACACAGTACCATTACAACGCGTTTTCGCTCCAACGCGGTTGGAAAAATGTGGAAAGTTTCTTACAAAGCGGTACTTTTACGACGCGGTTTAGAGTATTTAGAAACGAATTATCTTCCACATAACAGAAAAATCGCAACTGATCACATAAGTGCAGTGGAACTTGATGAAACAAGCTCAGATCTTGAAATAAGGCCAGTCAAACATTCTCGAACAACTATAAGTGACGATGAGGACTGAATTTGTGGGCATAACATTATGTTTCTTTTTGATTTTGACTTGAAATCATAATCTTTTTATTTTATATGATGTTGAATTTTATTTAAGCTTTTTATGTACATAAATTTAAAAAATGATGAAAATGTTACACTATAAAAGGCAGTTTTTCTCTTTTTAGAACTGAATCCCAGTTTTGTATTAAGTTGGTGTCTCCTATAATGTGATTTCCCACAACGCGGTATTTTCAAGGAACGTATCTACTGCGTTGTAGGAGGCCTACCTGTATCTTTTCAGCGTGGAACGCATTATTGTATTTTACATTAATTTATATGAAAAAAACTGTTTCGTTTAATGAGTGTTTTGCATTATGAGTAAGATTCTGGAACGAATTATGCTCGTTAAGCAAGGTTTCTCTGTATTTTGAACATCTTTTTCCCTTTGATAAGCAACTTAATGTAGAAGTTCCAGGATTTGTTTAGGCAACAAATCATAGTTATAAAAAAATTTATGTTAATTCTTCGTATTTAAATACACTAATTCATTATAATGAAATATTTAAACTTTATATTAAGTCTCTAATTTCAGTATAATTACAAATAGTCATTTCTCTATAGTCATAATTACAAATAGTCATTTTCAGACATTAGCATGTATGAAAATGAAAATTTTAAACAGAAGAGCTTTCATTATTATTCATTATTACTTTTAATAAATTTACTAATCTTTTACATAGTCTATTATTTTTAAAACGATGATTCCTGAAAGTAAAATTTAATAAACAAAAATTCCTATTTAATAATGTCTAATTATACAAAATTACAAAAGTAGTCACCTTTCTGACAGATTGAAATTCCATAATCCATTGTAAAACTAAGAATAGAACATATAACTCCTAATAAAGTTAAGAATATCCAATCTTCTCCTAAATGGGCAAATGTATGTTGCCAAAAACTTGAAAAATAACCTATAAAAGAGTAAAAAAAAGGACATAAAAGTTGAAAAATATATTTTTAAAATTTTGAATTTTGAAAAATTGAAACATATTTTATGTGTGTAAAAAAATAAACAATATACTAATAAAAAAAGCTTTGATAATTTGACGAAACAGATTACCAAAATCAATAAAATACACAAAAATGTTTTCAGCTTCTGCCTTTTTTCTTATAGCAAATCTAATTTTGTTTAATGTATTTGTAAAGTTTGATACATAACAGAATCATAAATTAATTTGTTTTGTGATACATCGTGATAATTGAAGTCTGATTAAAAATAAAGATTAAAATTTTAAGACCCCATAAATCTGCATTTATTTAAATATTTATATTAATATTAAATAATTATATATTTATATAAGGAATATTAAAAACCAAAGTTTGGCAATTAAGTTTCAGCTCCTTTATCAAATTTCAAAAACACAAATATTTAAATATATTTTCAAATACTGACCTTAATAGAAAAATTTATGCTATAATTACTGTAAAAAAGCAATTACACTCCATACAATTTATGTATATTATAATACCCTCCATATATCTCTCTTTCATACTACTATACTCCATTAAAATTATCAGTTTTGGAAAATTTATATAGTCTACTCTGATAATATATTATATTTCACATGAAATTTATATGGGTATCTTTCTTCGGGTATAAAAAACATTTGTTATTTTTAGAAAAATAGGTTTTTAATTACAATGTGATTCTTTCTATTCAGATGGGAAGTTAATTTATGAAGACATTTTTTCTCATCTGAAACAATTAATAGAAAGAAGTGAATAATAAATACTGCAGATTGAAAAATTTTATTTATTCTTTTTCTATTTTTGACTAATTAATATAAAAATTACATTTATTGTAAGAAACTTTTAAACTTTTTCTATTATTTCATATTTGCCCCATTTATACTTTAAATAAAAGCTTACTGTATTTATGCACAAATAAGAGCATGCTCTTATGTTTGACAACTTGTTTGGGCTTATAAGAGAACTGCACTGTTGCATCATTGTAAACTAAATGTAAATGTACCAAAATAGTGGTAATTCAGTGGTATCTCTGTGGTAACCATTATTAAAAATTAAAAAAAGCTTCTGAAACTATAAAAAGTTTTTAAAATGGTGAGTATTTTTAGTTACTTTGCAGAATATAGTGCCATTTTGCCCAATCTATACACACAAAATTACGGTAAGTAAAATATAGAATAAGAATATAATATTCCTTTTCCACATTCCTATTCAAAAAGCTTTAGTTTTTTTTTTTTTTATCTTTCTTAATTAAATATGAAGTCATCATACTATAATTTAAATAGAAATATAAAAATATATATATAAAAATTAAATGATTTTATTTTTAAATAAGAAACTTATAGATTTTAATGACTTTAACAAAGATCTCTATTGTACATTTAAATGAATGATATTGAATTTTTTACTTTAAAGCATTATTGAAGATATTTTTATAAGCTCAATTAAATTTAAGGCTTAAAAAGTTTCTGTAATATAAAAATTGTTCTTTGAAAATTAAAAAAAAGCAAATAAATAAAAACTGACTTTAATATAAACAACTTAATTTTTATAAAATTAATTTGTTTTCACACTAACAAAAATTCAATCCATTCAAGAAATGAGTTTGTGAAATCAATATTAATAAAAATTAAAATTTAATTACCTTTGCAAATCCTTTGCCATTTACTTTTATATTGTTTTAATTCTCTTTCAATTAATTTTTCTTCTTTTCTTAATAATTTTTGAACATGTTTTATTCGAAATGCTTCTGCTCTAGCATATTCTTCTAAATTTTTTGTGTAATGACCAAACATCTTAAAATATAAGAAAATTTTTTTAATGTATATTAACTGAAATTTAATACATTAATTATTATTATGATACTATTATTTATTGTAATAACAATATTCGTATTTCATTTAATTATAGAACTTTGATGAAAAATCATGCTAAGACATTGGTAAATAGTTATACAAGTCAACTGTAAATCTCAGATTGTAATAAATTGTTGGCTAGTCAATTCTACAGCTGGTATTTACGAATTATTAACATAAACAAAAGATCATTTTTTTTTCATTGTTTAAAATTTCATTACAGTAA
The DNA here is from genome assembly GCF_030686945.1 of Centruroides vittatus. Taxonomy (NCBI): domain Eukaryota; kingdom Metazoa; phylum Arthropoda; class Arachnida; order Scorpiones; family Buthidae; genus Centruroides; species Centruroides vittatus. The sequence goes on from NW_027121655.1 coordinate 83,540, forward strand.
TCTGTCAATACTTATACAACTCAGACTTTATAACATAATCATAAAGTCCAGATGAACAACATTAATGTTACATAAAAAACTGTGGTATTTATGTAAGGAGAACATTTTCTCTATATTTCATTTATTTGTTAAATGTAAAGAAATACATTTAACGACATGTAAATATATGTCTAATGTTAATTTTGATAGAATAAAACAGGATAATTCTTGTTTATTATTTCATAACTTGTTGGGAATGTCTGTTATCAAAATGATATTTCAATAATTGACAGAGTATGTCATATAATTTTTTTATTCAAGATCTGTTATTTTATAGAAAAATTATATTTGCTCATAATGTTATTCTTACAATTTTAATATAGATGACTTAAAAATTATGTATATTTAAGTTTATGGCAATAAAGCTACTTCATACATACATATATATATATCATATATATATATATATAATTTCAAAACCTTGTAAATATTTTTTAATTATGTATTATATTACTATTATATATTTTTTTCCTCTAAAGATGCTTGATTTTCAACTGTTAGTAGTTATATTTGATTATATAAGATGAGTAATAGATGATTATATAATCAAAATATATTTCATTTTTGTTTACATATTCTGAATTGACTGACTTTATTAAACACTGTTTTAATATATAGTTCTGTCATACAGAAAACAATGCCTTAAGTTTGTTTTGTTATTTGTTTAAATCCAAAAAAGAGTATAGATACATAGCCAAACGATTGCCTTAAATACTCAGGTTTCGTAGCCTGAGTATTTAATCATTTGGCTATGTATCTATACATATATCAGGCTTTGGGTTGTTATTTGGGTGTTTAATAAAAAAAAAAAGAGCACTTCATTATTTATTTTTCATTATATCAATTCACATTAACCTATAAACATTATAAAGTCATAAATTTCAATGGATGTAAGATAACGAAAATAAACATTTTTAGAGACAGAATGATAATTTTTTATCTATCATTTTTCAAACTGATAATTTTATATATAAAATATAATACTAGGAAAATACAAACGAATATAAAAGTATGATATTTTTCATGAGAGAATCAAATTTAATATTATTAACTTTATCAATAATTTTTTTATAAAATTAATATTAAAATATTTTTAATAAAATTAAGCATTATTTATATTCTTTAATAATTTTATCAAAAATGTTATCTTAAATAAATTTTCTTTTGTAATTATTTTATTTAAATGCTGTGTACAATATGCTCTGTTTCTTAATTAGCTAGCAATCTGTTGATTATATAACTTGTTTTTTTTTTACATTAAAATATACAGATTTATAGTAAGTTAATTATGCTATTATTCATATAAATGATAAATTAGATAAATTATAATTGATTCATATTAAATACAATATATCGTATCAATTTATTTCATTCTTAATTATTTATTTGTTATCTTATAAAATAATTAAAAATTTAACTTAAAATATCTCTTGAAATAAACTGAAAAGTGTTTTAAACAATAACGTTCAAAAATTCCTCTTTATCAAATTGTCATGCATTACATAAAGATATTAGAAATAAATATGTAATTATTATAATTAAAATTGTCTATTCATTGAATTGTGTTAATTTTTCATAAAACTCATTCTTAATATTGATCTATTTTACTACTACTATTCAGTTTTTTATTGATAATTTCATATTTTCAGACATAAGTTTCAAAATGATGACATCTTGGAAAGATCAGTACACATTTTTTGAGTGATTAGCAATGCCATTCAATGAAAGTAAAGTTTTTTTTTGTTTGTTTTGTTCTGAATAAATCTGATTAAAAAGATTTGTGTATTCTAAAACATCAGAGCAATTTTGTTTGTATTTTTTTTAAATAGTTTATGTATGGAGTTGTCACAGACTATGATCTATCTTATTTATTGTAAATATAATAGACAACGAGCAATTATTTATTGTGACAGTGTCACAATGCCAGGATGCAAATTTTAATCATATTTTTAATTTATTTCATTTAAAATGTATGCTCTACACATGCCCCTGTACATCATACTTTTCCATTAGCAATGGAGTCGTGTTGGTCATCTATTTAATACCTTTCAGAAGAAAAGTTTTGAATTGAAATATAGTGACTTCTAGTTTGCATCCATAGTTCATATATAGTTAATCAAGACCTCCTGCCCCTAAGGTTTCCATATCTGGTCTCATCTTTCATTTACCTAACTCTGTTCTCGAGATTAAGAAAAAACAGACAAAAGACAGTGGGAATTTATTTTTCAAATTGCAGCCAAATATGTGTTTCTGATTACTGCCTTGATAAAATATAGAGAAATCTAAAATACTTATGTATATTTTGTTTTCCATTTTTCTTTAATTATATTTTAAAACATCACAATAAATATATTTATTTCACATATTGAAAAAATTCAATATATTTTCCATGTTTATCTCAAATTATTTTCTCCCAAAACCTCTGTATCTCAAATTATGGACCGAAGTGTCAATTACAAATTTAAAGCTCAGTGACTACATTTTCATAAGCATAAATTGTAGTTGAGAAACATCTCTTGCAATACAGTTCACAGTTGCAATTAATGCTGCTTTTCTCTGATTGGCTACGAGTTTGGCTTGTGTCTTATTGATTGAGAAAGTCAAGTATTGGAAACTATTGGCAAACTATTTCTCTTAAGGCATGTCAAAAATGTTTTATTTATACTTAATGCAGGTACTGTATGTGCTGTACTTGCTATTGTATTAATTAATAAAATGCTGTACCTACAATCAAACCTATTACTATTTATTGTGTAAGAACCTTTATATCTTAAAAAACCTGTCTATCTCTACTTTTTTTCTTGTTTCTGTGAGATGTGAGATAAACAGATTCAATTTGTTTTCAAATATTTATGGACTTCTTTTAAAATTCATCTTTTATCACATAGACTTAACAATAAGCAGGACACTACTCTTGCATAACAGCAACATCCTTTCTTTTTGATATTTATATATTAAATTATAAGAAATATTATTTTAAAAATTATTCTGTATTTCTTTAAATTTTAGCTTTTTTTATAATGTGTGTTATTTTTTAATTCTTAATAATAAATAATTCTTTTATCATCAATTTTAATTATTAGTTTTTTTATTTATGTGATTTAGGGTGTTAAGTTGGTATTTAACTATTTTAATCTTATTTTTATACAAAGATGAATCCAGAAGTAAATCTTACAAGGAATTTTTAATTTATATAATGAAGTAAAAGTTTTATTGCTTTAATAATGTCTTAAAATAAACTATACAAACTCAAACATAAAAATGTAACAAAACTGAAAGGTAACTATAAAAATATAAAAGTAAAGGCATTATTTGAAAGAAAGAATGAAGTTCCTGTTAGCATAAAGACCTCTAGGTCCATTCTTGTCTATATGTAATTTATATTGTCCATGTATATGTATATGTAATGCATATTGTTCTGTCCATGTGAGATAAAAATGACATTTTGTACATTATTACTTTACAACTTTCTAAAATTTATTTTAAGAGAAATATTTCAAGCTGAATTTTTCATTAAATACAATTATAAAATACTAAATGATACATTAAGAAGAAAATAAATTGATAAAAAAAATATTTTATGTTTTAATTAAAATAATTAAAATTTTATGAATTATATGACTAGCTAGGTGACTCACTGTAATTCTAATAATAACTGTTTAAAATAATTATTCTTCAGCCTAACAGATTGTATATATGTTCTATTAACATTTGGAAAATGTTACAATTAATAAAAATATAAACGTTATGTTTCTTAGAATTTAAATACGTTTCATAAATGACAAACTTTATGAACAATATGTAGGATATAGATCTTAATTGCATTGTTTCCAGAAACCTAGAAACAATATTGTTTTTTTTTTTCCAATTTTATATTATTTTATGAAAGAGGTCAAATATATTAGTATCAACAAGTTATAACAGACCAAGATTCTTATTATCATATATTCCTTACAAAATTTCTAATGTAAGAATTGAAAATGTGTAATAATTTAAAAGTTAGAATCTGTTAGTTTAAATAAATTAGTTAAAAATATTCCTTAAATTATTATTTATATTATAATTCACTTTTATTTTATTACATTGACAATTTTCATGCTAATGAATAATTCTAAATGGATTCAGTTTTGAAATATATTCAATTGTTTTTTTTAACTACAATAAAATCTTGTTAAGTTGAAGTTTAAATGGTAAAAAAATCCTGATTGAGTTAACAAGTTTGATACTCAATTTTCTGAAATATTTTATGGCCATGAATTTCCTGTTATCAACCATTTCTCAAGAATCTATTGACAAAATGATTGCAAAATTGTTTACAGTTTATGGCACTTTTGAGTATGTTGTCAAGGCACTCCCTTGTGTCCTAATCAGAATGCTGATGACATACTACATCAGCAGAGAGATTTTAATTGTCTTGGGCCCTAGGAGCAATGGTAAATTTGAGCTTCTCTTTCATATACCTGATAACTACCCATAAGTAAACTTTAAGTGAAGCAATTTCACTTAATATCAATTTTACTTAGTTAACTTTTTATCTGTATTTACAATACAATAACAGTCTAAATAAGTCAGAATCAGATCAGAAAATGCATGAACCTGGATGAATTCATAATGGCATTATAAAGGAATTTTTTTTTATTCAGGTCTTCCTAGTACCCACAGGACAGAAAGCTTTAAAAACAATTTGACTAGATTAAAAATAATAAATTGAAAAAGTTCATTTTAAAATCCCGCTTCTAACTTATGTTTGTAAATTGTTTTACAAAACCCTGATCTGTCAAAGTATTTTTACACTTTCCACTTCATGGGTCCTAACAGGGTCTTTTTTTTTCAAAGTTGAACCATAGGTTCTGCCAGACCCATATTGGGACAGTCAGGTGATGAGACTTGACGCATCCAGAATGAAACACCTCTGAAAAATTCTTTGGATTTTTCAACCTGCATGGATGTGATCTCAGGTCCCCTAGAGCATAGGTTGATGTCTTACAGCTTCAACCATTTGGCTGGCAACACACAAAGGGGTTTGCAAATGGAGAATTTTGGAGATTATAAAAGCACAAAAATATTAATTCTAGTTTTCTTGCTGGGCTAGCTGATGGGCTAAGATATTATTAATCTAAATATAACCAACAGTCAGATGGCTGAGTGATAAAGGTGTCAGCCTATCTGGGGAACCAAGAACGAACCCAGATAAGTCATATAAACCCTTGTAATTTTTCAATGATGATCCATGCTGGATATGTCAGGTCCAATCTCTCATCACATGGCCACCCCATTGTGGGCTAAGTTGAACCCATGACAGGCTTGATAAAAAAGGACCTCTACTGCACACAGTGAAGAAAGAGTTCTTATAAACATATTTAAATGTACAGTAAGGCAGCTATTTCACTTATTTATCAAAAGATTTAATTATTTGGTATATTTCTGTAAAAACAGAATTACTATTATTTTTTTTACATCTTTCCAGGCTGCAAACCCCCATTTACTGGGTTCCAGGCAGTTGCCTAATTTGACTAATGGTTAAAACAACTCTATCAATAAAAAGATATCAACACAAGATTATGTTTGGCATGGAACTGTAGCATTACTTTCTGTATGAATACCGACGATTAAGATAAACAAACACTACAGTTAATGTTTGTTTATCTTAATCGTCTGTATTCATACAGAATTTAAGAGAAAGTGAAGATCACAGATCTAAAAAAAAAGCAGGGGTACACAGGAAAATAGGTTCAAGTTAAATGTACCATAATTTCAACTTAATCAGACTGTATTATCTGAAAAACCCTATATACTATGCCTGGAATTGATAGACAGATTCAAGTTAATGCAACTTCGAGTTAACACAGTTCAACTTAACAAGGCATTACTGTATTTGTTTTTACATTGTAAAAATCAATGTTATATCAGGAAAAAATTGCTAATTGAAAAGTCTAGAATAATCTAAGATATAACAAAGATTTTTTAAGTGATGATTTAAAACATGGTTTATTAGCAACACAAAAACTAATCATTTATTTTTAAATAAATTTTTTTTTCTTCTATAAAAATTATAAATCATAATTTTTTGCATATTGTTAAGCCATAGTAATTAATTTTATTAGTTAATTAAAATTAGATGTTTATTATAATAGCATTTTTATAATTTATATGATAATTAAACTATTATATGATATTTAATAGTTCAGAGTTTTCAGCTGGTAGATCTTCAAAACTAAGCTTTTTACTACTGATAAATTTATTCTTCTGAAGACAATTTTGGAGAATTTATTTTGAAAAAAGTTTAAATTAAAACATTCATTCCTTCAAATAAAATACTTATACTCTAATTGAATAAAGGTAAATAAAAATTATATTAAAATTTATAAATATTCTAATGATAAAATTATTTTTATCATGATTATCATTAGTATTCATCTAAGAATAAATTCCTTGAAATGAAATTAATGAGACATTAATTTGAAATCAGATTTTAAATATTATAAGTTAAACAAAATATCACAAATTATAAAAACATTTTTTCTATATTGAAACTGAGAGTAAGTACTTATTTATTTTAACATCTAACATGTTTTATTTATTTGATATAATTGATAATAGATAATTCAATACAATTTTGTGTTGCTTTAACAATATATTATTTAGTTATTAGTCAAGTATATTAATATATATAATAAAATTTATAAAAAGATTTGAAACTTTTCAAGCATCGTCCTAAGTAAAATTTTTTAGAACTATTTAAAATTTATTATAATAATATTAAATTAATATTTCAGTAAGAGAGCTTATTATTGATGTTTAGTATCCAACTGTGTTACTGTAGAGCACAACAGGAAGCAGTAACTATTGTCATTAACTATAATATACTGTTTACATTTATATGTAAATGTTTTATTTATTAACAAAATTTATTGGATCAAAATCACAATTTTTTTTAAATTTCTGAGAATTTTTAATGGAAATAGAAAGTCATTCTACTTGTGTAAAAAAAAAACTATTCATCATGATTATTCACATTAATACTATAATAATTTCTTTTTGTTATAAAGGTTTTCAATGAATGAAAAATGTAAAAATTAGCAATGATGACAAAACTTCTATTTGTATAACTTTTACCAAGTCATCAAATTAATAATGTAAATTTTCTAAACTTAAATGCTTTATCCACATAGAATGACAACTTATAATTCTATAGTAACAATTATAAATATTTATAAATTGTTTGATTAGATTTATTTTTAGAATAGCTTTGAAAGTTATAAATTTAATATAATAACATAAAGCCAAAATTAATTTTTAATTCAAACTATACACAAATTAAAAATGTCATTACTTAAAAAATAAATAAATAATATTTTTGAAATAATTTCCGTGCACTATTTTTTAAAATTTATAATACTGATTCAATACTTTATTACTTTTGACTACTAAGACCGTACAACAGTCAAAAATGTTTTATATAACTGAAATTACACAATGATGTCTAATATTTATTTAAATCTCTTTTGATACAAACAATTCCATTTTAAATAGAATATAAAAACCAAAAAAGTACCCGACTTCTTAATCTTTCAAACAGTTTGTTTTTTGGGGTTTTTTTTTTATTCTATTTATTTACTATACAGAATGTTTATTTAAAAGATAGAAATGTATGCAAAAATTGAAACTATAAATACTTAAAACAATGATTTGGAGTGTGGCTACATACGGATGTGATTCGTGGACAATAAACAAAGAGGCAGTTAATAGGATTCATTGGATAAATTCCTTTGAGATGTGGTGTATTAGAAGAATGGAAATAATTAATTGGATAGATAGAATAACCAATGATGAGGTTATGAATAGATTTGGAATGGAAAGAAACCTGATGGTCAGCATCCAGAGTAGAAAAAACAGCGTATGCTAGGCATATAATAAGAGGATTCTGAGGAGAACTGATAAAAATTGCAGTTCAAGGAATGGTGGAAGGCAGACAGAGAAGGGAAGACCTAGGACAATGTCAAAAAATGGACTGGCTCAAGCTTGGGAAAAGCCTACAACTGTAAAGAGTGGAGAATAACTGTCCATCAACTGCAACTCTCTTTGAAGAGGATGCCATATGAATGAATGAATGTTTATGGTGTCAAATATTCTGTTTTAAACAAATATAATATAAAAAGTAAACATTTATATTTGTTTATAATAATACTAAAAACAAAGTGATTTTATTTATTTGTATTTTAAAATAAGCAGTTTGATGATAAGTTATAATAAAAATAATAATGATAAGTTATATAAAAATAAAATAAAGAAATAATTAAGATATAATATATAAACTTTCTGTTATATTCTTAATGATCTTATTTAACCGAAACAAGATTTATTACTTAATAAACTGTATGAAAATTATCAGGTGCATTCAGGATTTAATTTTGGGAGAGCCCAGTCGAACAGATAAAAAAATTAATTCCCACCTTACGTGACCACTAATTCATAAGTAGTATAGAAACAGAAGATACAACACAGTATTTTATAATGTATTTTCTTTGGAGGGTGCCAAGTCCCATTGATTTGACCCCCCCCCCTGTGAGTTCACTGCTGAAAATTATAAATGTCAAAGTTTATTTCTAAAAGTGAAAGTTGATTTACTAACTGCTTCAGTTTTAATGTATATTTTTCTGGAACAGAAGAAATTTTCTAAGTAAAATAAAGTGTCGAAATGTTGTGAAAGTTTTAATCATTTCAAATTATTATTAATTAATTAAAAACTTTCTCACATAATACATTTAATGTTACAATAAACAGAAGCAAATAAAGCATGTAATATAATGAAAAGGCTTATTTTAATTTATTTATTTCCAAAAAAAAAAAAAAACTGATATTTCCATACAATTGTCCTAATAGGTCATTGGATCAATAGGTCAATATAACTATCCGATAAAAAAAATAAATGATACTAATTTATCCTGTCTCCGATGGGTAATATACATAAAAGACTTTAAATTAAATTAAATTAATTATTTAAATATTAAAAAGAAAAATGTTTACCAAAGTATGTTCATAACCGAGTGCTTCTTGGTCGTTTATTTGTACTTCAGCCATGTTTATTTTGATTTAAAAACTAATAAAAATCAAAATAAATAATAAATAAAATACGATGTTATAATTTTCTCAAATTTCATATATTTTCCGATTAGAAACACATGGACTTTATCATTCAACTCTCGGCACAAACGTCTAGTAACATCTGATTACGATTTTTAAATTTTGAGGAAATGACGCAATAAGATTTCCTATAAAAACGGAAGTGGATAATGACGTAAGCATGAGTAATTTTTCTATTATTTATTTTATGTTCCATAATCTCCGAATGATATTTATAGATAAAAATTTATCGCAAAATATTTATTATTATTTATTTATTTTATTTTGATAATTCCGAGTTATATTTAGTTAATCGTTCTATAAATATAGCACGAGCGATTAACGTTAGTGACGTAATTACAAATTTTTTTTTGTTTTTGCAATTTTAGAAAGGAATTTCGAATTAAGAAATAATTAAATATTCTTAATTTTTTTAAAAATAAATTTTTAAATTATTTATGTTGAAATATTTTTTTAGTAATTCGATTTTTTTTTTTTTTTTTTTTTTTGTTGTTGTTGTTGTTGTTGTTGTTGCTATTTGAGCTGGTGATATAATTTTATTTCTACAAAGAAAATTGTTAAAAATGAAAATTAATGCATTATTATATAAATTTATGTTTTTTTTACTTTTTTAATATATAATTATAACCTGTAAATTGCGTGCTTTGTATGGCAAATAAAGACTTTTGGCAATTGTAGCCTTATAGCGAGCGATGACGCAAATTTCGCTTCTTTCCTCCCTCCATTATTTAAGTGGAGACATACCTAAATAATCACCAGATTTTATAATATTAAAACGTTGTCTATCATACAATCATTGAGAATTACTATTAAGCACGCTTCAAAGAGACAATAGATTATCTATTCTCATCAAATCGTTTTAAGGCCTACTTTCAAGGCTGGATTTACAAATAAGCTAAGCTACAACTTAGGGCATCCCTCTATCTCCCCCAAAAAAGAATTAATATATTTTATCCTGTATTATTTAACGGAAAATATAGGGCCTTTTGTCTACAATAGCTTAGAGCCATAACGAGTTTTGAATCCGGCACTTTACTTTCTTCCTCATTTGCATATTTTGCACTTTAAATTAATTTTTAATGCTTAAAATTCTGTATTTTAAAATATAATTTCGAGTTAATTTGTCCTTCGTTATAAAATGTTTAATATAATTAAAATAAGAAATTTATTTCTAATTTCTGGAGTCGATCCAGATTTTCTCGGTCCCGAATTAACTATTTGCATTTATACAATACGAATATAAGATAATTTAATTTTATCAGCCAAAAATAATAATGAAGATAATAATGGTAATTAGACTTTTTCGAATCATGCTGATGACCTTAGTTGATTTATTATTATTATTATTATTATTGATATTTAATAATGATAAATGAAATTGCTGATTTGAAAGTTATTGAAAGTGGGTTCCTTATCTAATTGAGTATATCTCATAAGGAATTAATTTCAATAACTTTAAACCGAACATTTATTTATTAACTTAAGTATTATCAGCAATATTTTGCTGTTCGTAGTGTCCTTTAAGAATATGTTATGGATAATGTTTCCGTAGGAAGAATAATCGACTGTTTTGTCAATTCGCAGAACAAAATGTATTTTTGGTAATGCTGTATGCAGTGGCGTAGCGTAGTGGGGGCGGCAGGGGCGGCCCGCCCCGGGCGGCACTTATAGGGGGCGGCAAAATTTCGCAATAAATAATAATATCTTGTAAAAATACCTAAATAAGGGGGTGGCGAAATTTTCCTCCGCCCGGGGCGGCTGACACCCACGCTACGCCACTGGCTGTATGTTACATTTATCGTGTTTTTATTATACATCAATGGAATAATTTAGTATGTTTGTGTGTGTATATATATATATATATATAAGTGAGTTTGCGCCGGTTCGATGACCAAGAACTATAGGGGATCCAGAATTGAGTTTCAGCGAGCAGTTCTCTAAGAAGTTTCATAAGAAATCTGCTACGGATATGTTGTTCCCCGTCCTCACCATTCAGCCGCCTCATTGTAGGCCTGGCCGAATCCACAATGTACTAATTGTGGGCCCTGTTAGTGCCCACAGGCGAAAAGAGGGGAGAGAAAAAGAACAGATTTGACACCATGTTCAAGTGATACGTATTTAATATCCTGAAAAGAGGTTTTATCAAAAGCATTCTCAATATCAAGAAAAGCAGCTAACGCAATTTCCTTGACTTTTAGAATTTTCTCAATTAGTATAGAAATTGTATAAAGCACTCTAGCGAGATTTACCAAGATGATAAGTGAGCTGAAGGATGTAGAGGAAGTCTGCTCAAACAGGTGTAAAATTCTGAAGTATGAATTCCTTCAAATGAGGCCTTTCGATGAGTTTTTCTGTTATCTTTAACATAAAAGACATTAGACTAATAATTCTAAAATTTTTGCCTTGGATTTAGAATAGGATTTCTTGCCAGGCATTGGAATAAATATTTCGTTAATCCAGTGGTTTCCAACCTTTTTGTACCTAGCGGCCGGATGGCCGAGCGGTCAAGGTTAGCAGCCTGCCGTCCTGGGGGACCCGGGATCGAATCCGGACGGGTCGAAAACTCCCCAGGAATTTTTCGGGGGTGGTGCATCCGGATATGTCGGTCCCCGTCCCTCACCACCCGGCCGCCCCATTGTGGGCTTGGCCGAATCCATAATGGGCTTGCTATAAGAGGCCCTCTTAGTGCCCACAGGGCGGAAAGAGTTACAAAAAAAAAAAAAAAAAAAAACCTTTTTGTACCTGCGCCCCCTTTAAAAAAAAATGTTGCGCCCCCTTAATTTTTCTAACAATCTAATTTCATAAATACTCAAAGCGCGCTCGGCTCCAAACGCGAAAGCGAGATGTTCTCGTTCCAGCAAGAGTATGAATGGATGTTTTAGCATTTGTACCCGAAAAATTCGCGGCGAGGATTGTGGATTACGTATACCTATTTTGCTGATTCATTTTTTTGACACCTATTCGACTTTTTTAGTTTGTATTCGAAAATGATATTTTGGAAACAGCTGCATGCCCCCCTTGCAACAGTCTCGGGCCCCCCTAGGGGGGCGCGCCCCACAGGTTGGAAACCACTGCGTTAATCGGTCACCAAATCAAAGATGCATAGCCAAATGCCAGACAGGCACAACACACATGATAAAGAATAGGAACAAAATGTTAGTTTCAAATTGTTGGTGAATCAAATTAATACTGTCAGGCGCGACTGACTTAATAAAATTCTAGATACCTTTACTAAAAATTTTAGAAAATTTGAAATGATTGAAACTTACAGGGATTATCGTGGCATTTTTATACAGCATTTCAACTATTTCAATAGAAAAAAAAATGTATATCGGTTCGTTGAAAAATTCCGATTTCCAAATTTAGAGATATTGAAGAAAACTTTAAATAAATAAATTTTCTAGAAAAATGCTTAGTGTTTAGAGCAATATATTCAGCCAAACGTTGATGTTTAAATATGCCTGTAAAATATGCTTGTTATCAGTTTCCAGGAATTGTTTATACACGGACACAAATCATGCTGTATGGAGAAATTCGCTGTTTAATTTATATTCGATTGTCATAGCCATGTATTAAATACCGTATTTTCTCGCATATAAGACGAAGTTTTTATTCATTTATCACAGCTTCAAATTCCTAGGTCGTCCTATACGCGCGAGCGAAAGATTCTTTTGCGTTTTTGCAAAAAAATTTTGTGAACCGTGTATTCGCATTTTTTACCGGATGCTTACCCTCTTGTATTTAAAAAATTAACTATTTTATCTGGGTCGTTTGAGTCGTTCTTGTAATATATACTATCAGGAGTAAAGACGAATAATAATAGGAAAAGCAAAGCTTTTGAATTGAATTCCAGATTGAAATTCCAAAATCACACGGAAGTTCGATATAAGTTTTAATCCATTCCCACGTGAAAACAGATGATTATTCGGAAATCAAAATTCGGAGAAATTCATAAGTGTAATCGACGAAGAGTGAATTCGACTGTTAAGAATTGGCAAAAAAGGTTACCGATTGTCCAGCTTTACGTGAACAAATTATGTTGTCGATTTTACAAGATTTTTCCTTAAAGTTTAAAATGCTAGTAATTTTTGCAGGACAATGTGTTCATTTATGTTTATTTGATATTTTACTTGTGATTAAACGAAATAAAATTAGAATCGTATTAATAAATCTAATTTTCCTTATTTTTATCTTTAAAGTCACACTCGTGCTATATGCGAAGTCGTCTTATATGCGAGTAAATACAGCATGTCACTTGTACGCGTAAACAGGTAATAGCATATCTGTTTAGTTCCATTTATCTGTTTGAAATATATTAGAAACTGTTGGCAAATCCAACTTTCGTGTTTACTACCAATGGTATTCACATCTGTATCTGTATCTACATCTAATGTATACATTGATTCTAACCTATACATTGACTCTGCAATAAATTCATGAAAAACAAAAAATTAAGCCTATAATATTCTTTCCTTTCTCTATATTGAAAATGAAATACTGTAGTGTAAGTTTGGCATCTTAAAAATTGGGATTTTTAAGCCTATCAATTATTATTTTATTATTAATATTTGTTCCAAATAGATAAAATCAAAAGGTAGGGTAAATAAGCCATAGTGGATACAATGAAAACTGTAAGAGAGAAAGTGAAATATTAAAATGTTTTAATGCATTCCAATAGCAATAATAATGCATTGTAATTAGCAATTTAAATAAAGGTTACATATATAATGAGCCCGAAAGTATAGAGAGACAAACACTTTAAAATTCGAAAAACGCACTTTTTAAAATTTTATTTTTAACGATTTTTTCTCAGCAATATGTATCAAACTTACTTAAATATTTTAAGTACAATGGCGTATTTTTATTTTACTATTTTTCAAACATTAAGTATGAAAAACCTAAGGGAGACGATATTTGGATCCTTTACCCTTTGCCCTTTCGTTGCTAACAAAGTTTCCTCACATAATATAGCGGAACGACCTGAGAGTTACCTAAGTTAGCTTAGCTTCAAGTTGTCAATGAAAATGTTTCCACCACTGCATCTACAGTTATTTATAGCTCCATGGTTCATATAGAGTAAACCGGATCACGACCACATTACGCCATCAATTCCTCTGAATGCAGTGGAGCGTCAAACTGCAACCTTCCCAGGTTTGATCCATGCAATAAGTGACTCGATCGAACTGGCCTTCATCTCTGAACACACTCTTATTGCGTGTTTTCCTTAATGTTTACACACAAAAAAGTAATTAAAATTGTAATTTTCAAATGGTGTAATGTATTAATTAGTAATTAAAACTGTTAGACGTTATTTATTTCAATCATTAAAAAGTTCAAATACTCTTAATCATATTTTAATTAATCTTACAATGTCTATTAGAGCGTGTGGTCTTTATCCAAAAGTACAATCCGAAAACAGTGGATATTCCGATGACTCGGTTTGATATGCCGACATCTACGCACCACAAATCATTAAGTACAGGTACTAGGAATTATCTGTGGAAATGTAATGAAGACGTTCTAATAGAAACAAATGTTAATATCGCAAAATAATGGCGTGTTCATTTTATACCATCGAAATTTCGCATTTTCTGAAAAATTGAAGGAATAAAAGCGATTTCCATTGGTTACCAATCGATATGATAATTTCAGGAACATTTTAAAATTATCAATAAATCAGTTTATTTATATGAATGAATTACGTACCGTATATATATTTAAATGTATTTTAAATAAATTATATATGTTTATTACCTTATTTTATATTGTATTATATAATATTTTATCAAGGTGATATACTTATTATATATTACATTATTATCAATAAAAATTTGTTTTATTTTTCTCCGAATTCTTATTTCAAAACATAACAGCGGAAATGGTATATAAGAGATAATATTAAAACACCTAACTTACGCAAATAACGTTATTGCTCTAATTTTAAAAATAATATAGATTTTATTAAAAGTTTAACTTACATCGTCATAATTGAGTCATTTATTTAATACGTTTAAAATTAATGTACTAAAATAAAAACATGCAATTGTAAAATTTGGAGTGTAATTTCATAATTTTTAACCCCCTTCCTCCTTTCCAGTGTGGACGTCATTTATGGACAGCTCCTAAGTGTAGAGAATAAATTATTTAAACGATTGTGCCTCTAAACTACTAATTACAGTAAATTAAAATGAGACAAAGCTTCTATATCTGAGATTTACGTTTTAAAGTAAAGAAGTTACAGACAATATCGTAAGCATTTCTAATGATTTTAGCAATTCCAGACCCATGAAAATCTTAGATAAGGAATCTTGATTTAAACTGGATTTCTTGATTCTTAAGCTCTTCCAAGCAGAATCCGAAGGCTTACTGTTCGGAAGGATCTCTGCTTACTTGAAGCTCATTTTCCGGACATCAGAATAAATTATTCTAGTGAGTTTTTGGCGTTTACCAAGCCAGATTGTCCAGATGATATAGGAAAGCCTGGACTTTGGCTAGATAGATGAGTTAAGGTCAAAGGTTTAAGATCAAATTGGCTGTTAAATCATTTGATCCATTTAACAGAAAACGCGTTTCCAAATCGCAGAAGTATTTTTCTAAAGCTAAATTTGACTAGAATTTTAATGAGTGATTTAAATTAGTACTTTGAATTGAAATATATAATATAATATATATATAATAATATATTTCTTTATTCGATAAATAATTTTATAAACGGATTTAGAATTAGCACTTATATTTATAAGAAAATCTAAATGTCACTGATATGGATGTATTAAGATATACAAAATATTAATGATAAAATGTTTTCGCATCTGTTTTTAATTATTTTTAAAACTGTTTTTACATGTGCTTTTTATTTTGTGTTTTAAATCTAAAAGTTTAATTAACCTTTAGACTTATAATTTAAGCTAGAAAGAGATTATGAGATCAAAAATAAACTTACAAAACAACAGGGAAGCAAGAAAAATATAAAATACATAATCAATTCTCGATAAAAGAATTTAAAATTTTGACATCAATTTATTTGTGTAAGATTGAAGTTTCAATGTTTATATTCAATCAAAGTACATTTTTTATACATTATTTCTAAATTAAATATTTATGAATATATTTTATTATACGAAACGGGGCCGGAATTGGTTCCAGCTCAGGGACTCGCATCATGAATCTAAAGCTTATGGCCTCACATTTTTAAATGTATAATTATTTGATGGAGGGAAAAAGACTTGTTATATTATATGTTATAAATCTTAATTTATATCACTTCCAAATCATGCCTTTTACTTAAAAGATGTATTTTCTTGTTCAGAAACAAAGGACAAATGTTGACCTTTATTATCTTGCCCTATTCAGATGTTTTCTAGATAAATACTGTAGTTATAAAACAGCACTTTGTAGTATCCATTAACATTAAATTAATAGGTTTACTAATTAAAGTTAGTTTACGTTTGTAAAATTAACCTTCGTATGAATAACATTATTTATTAGCCTACAATGTTATTCGTGCGACGTTAATTTTACAAACATAACTCCAAACATAGGCTTTATACGATAGATTTTTTTACAGCGAATTATAATTGCATGAGATCACGCTACAAATAATAATAAATTCGTATCTAAATATCGATAGCTCGATCAATGGAGCAGGAACTGAAAATGTCAGGTATTGCTAATACTTTAATTTAACTGTTCGTAACTTTATTTTAATAATGTCTTTAACATATAGAAATTATATTATGAATAGTTATGTAACATATTTCTAATTTGTAGTCTTAGAAAAGACAAAATTATCAGTAAAATTAATATAAAAAATCATAAAATTCCTATAAAAATTAGAACGGCGTTGAAACATGTAAAGGAAAGACGCATTGGTTTCGTCAAAGTAATGTTATACTTTTACGTCAATTTTACGTCATAAAGACTTCAAATTTGACGTCATAATACCTTCTGCTTACAAAAATACAGAACTGATGTCAAATTGACTTGAAGGTGTAACATTATTCCTAGTAAAGGAATTGCATCTAAACAGCAGTAAGCGCGGCAAGTCCACATGGCCGGATGTGGTGTGGAAGAAAATGATAAGCGGCAGAGATCGGAAAAACTGATTATGGCAATAAAGACAAAGCACTGATTCTAATTAAAATCGAATATTTGTATAGTTCCATTATAGATAAAGTCATGCGTTCTTCTGTAGTTGTTAGGAACCGTACAATTTAATATTCGGAAGCGACTTAAAGAGACGCTAGACTTCTATATAATAATAATAATAATAATGTTTAAAAAATTATCATTGCCAAACTTTTAAAATATTTCAAAAAAAAATTTAAAGTCGATATTTGTTTTAATTTTACACCATTAAAAAAAATCCAATAGTCATAGACTATTTTAATGCTAATTGCGTAATTTTGTTTTATAAATATTTTTTATTTTCCAAAACTATTAATAAAAAAATTAAAAACAGAAATAGTGTTTTAATACCATTCAATAATAAATATTTATTGACATAAATTCCACAAGTTACATGTTTTAATTGACTTTAAATATGAACAGTAGTAGAAAATTATACAAAATAAATACATAAATAATTTATGTATCGAATAACTTTGGATTAAACTTAAATTTAATTAATTAAATATATTAAAAAATCGATTTTTTTTCATTTAATAAATACAGATGGCGCCACATTATAACTTTTTAAAAACTAAATAACGTGATTAAATTATGATTATTTTATTGGTAGAATATAAAAATTAATAATAATGTTTATAATAATCTTTAAAAAATCTAGTAAAAATTATACGAAAAAAAATTAAGATATTAATTACTTAATTTAAATTTAAAAAAAATTAAAATTTATATTCTGATAATCGACAAAAAAGAAAATTGTAATAAAAATATATAAAATTGTATTATTTTGTTTTATTATTATTATTTTTTTTTAAATGCTTTTATCGTGATTATTTTATTTTTTAAACAAATAAAGTTTTTAAATTAAACTTTAAAAATTTCCAACTATCGAAAAAGAAATGTACGGAATTTTCAACAAATTCTTGTCGCGACGCACCGCTCTATTTTAGTTTCCTTTTACTTTTTACTCAAATTCTATTCCAACCATTTTATTATTAACTCTGATCTTACAGCCATGCCTGGCAATAGTGAATCAAAAACGGAACATATTATATCAATTAATAAAATAAATAACACCTTAAATAGCATATATAAAACTTAGTTTAATTTTTTATATTTATAAATCTTATAAAATCTTTAAAATTATAAAATAAATTTCTCGTAATATTTCCGTTCCGTTTTTCTCACATCGGGTTTTAGCATAAGTTTGAAAATGGGGTTAGTTTTGAAAAGTTGATCTACTTAAAACATATGGAAAAAGGTAAATTAATGCGTATTTTTTTAGTATTTAACTTAAAAATAATTAATATTTCTTTTGTAATGATTATTTAAAAGTAAATTGTCTATTATTTTTGTTTATATATATTTTTTTAATAAATAATTTAATTGTGTTATTACCGTTACTATGACAACCGAGTAATCAAAACTTTCCTTGATTTGATTTGTTAATATTTACAAGAAATTTAAATTAATTAAAAATTAAAATAAAAAAATTTAGATTTGATAAATTAAAACACAGTAAGAAGATTTTTGAAATAATTTCAAAAAATTGTGTAGGAATTTTTAAATTTTATTTTTAATTAATTTAAATGCTTTGACAGAACTTATTCTTATAAACACCCAAACTGCACTTGTACCATATTTATATCTTAATTAATAGACATTATAATTTGTAATGATTATTTACAAAATTTTTGATTGATTAATATTTTAGTAAGTAATGTCATTTTAAATGTGAATAAGAAATACATTCAATTGGTTTCTCTGTTGTTGATGTTCATGATTTTTCTTCTGTGATTTTGCCCTTATATCTGTTCATCTTTTTATGATTGAAATCGGCATGTAGGAACGGAAGCGGGTCTTCGGGCTCGAGCTCTTCGCTGAGAAACAGAAACACAGCTTAGAAAGTGTTTGCATAAAAATCTGTTTATCTGTACCTAATCTCCAAGTTGAAGAGAGAATAATGACAATTTCTTAGAGTATGGGGGAAAAAGTAGAAAAGCAACTTATTGCTTCTGTCAAGTAATATATAATAAGTGTGGTTACCCTAGAACGAGTGTGGTTGTAAATTGATCGTGATTGACCGATCGATCGCTGCATCGTTTTTGGTCAATTGCAGATATGGCTTGTTAAAATGTGAAAAACATTTGTAATTTTAATAGAAATATTTTTTTCTGTGAAATATTTTAATTATTGTCTATGGGTTAGTAACAGTGCTCTATTAGATGGATAGGAAGAAGTGTCCTTTGTGTCGATGGTCATTGCATTGTTACAGGTATGTTGTTATTTTAGAAATTGTTTTATTGTACTGTTAACAATTCAGTTTGGTGCAAAATGAGTGCACCGAAGAGACACGAGATAATTTCTGTGACAAAAAAAAGTACAATTTTTTGTTGTGATGAGAAATAAATGGTATCCTTTAATTTATACCTTAGTGTCTTTACCAAAAAGATATAACCTGGAATGTTAATTACTGCACAATAAATAAATACTACCATGTTTTGCCAAATGATTTCATTAGAGTGGATTATTAAGCTTTTGTGAAACAAAAATGTGGAATAGATCGTTGATGCTTTTGATTTGTGAAATTTGTTCACTCATACAAATTAGCCAGGCCTGCCCTAGAATAATGGGGCTGTCAACCTGTAGTGTATGCATTTCTGAGAGTATGGGACTATTTCTGGAGTGCAAGACTTTGTGTTAAAGATGTTTAAATATATATATATGTTTAATTAGTACCAATCAAAATGCCAAAAATGTTTTCCATTGTCTAACAAATGGCACTTTTGAGCCTTTTCTTAAAAATATGAATTATTATGCTACTGATTGAAGTGTTTTCTGATCTTTTCATTATCTTTTGTTCCTGTTTACTTGTGTGCATGATTAATTCTAGAAGTTTCACCTTTTGTTGAATAGTTTTAGCTCGGCACATCAATCTTGTTTGTCATTTATTTGTTTATAGGCCAAGGTTTGGGATTATCTCTTTCTTGGTAATGATGATTACAGAGGAAAAAAAAAAAGAATTTTACTTCATTCTGACTTTATAATCAGATAAAAGAGATGAAATTATTGTTTTATTTTCTGGCAAAGCATTGTAATTTGAAAATAATTTAATGTTGGTATGAAATTTGTGCTAGATTTGTCTTCAAAAACAGTAGGAAATGTATTTATACATTTAAAAGTTTTCACTGTTATTATCTTAAAAAAAGTTAAGCATGTTATAAAATGTAAAAGTTTAATTCTTGATAATTTTTTTGTGTACTAAGATTACTTAAAAAGCAGAAAAATTTTCTAATTTCTGTTGTGCTGATGGATAAGAAAATACTCAATTTTTAGGAGTAAGCATAGAGTTGCTTAAGAGAATGAATCATACAGGGACTCTTTATTTTAAAATAAAAGGACAGCAAGGGACATATTGTTTGAAATGCATATCCTTTGGAATTAATAAAGCCTGTATATCTATCTTTATTGTGTGTCCCTGTGTGATTTATTTTTTCAAGTAATTTTATGCTTATTCCTGACAAATTAAAACAAAAACAAGAGGCAATCAAGTACAAATAAATACTCAATTTTTGTCTGAACTTATATTTTTCTTTTTATATTTTCATTGTACTTTTCAGCAATATACAGGAAAATATCTTAATCTTGCATTTCATCTTTGTATAATTATTGGATATCTAGAAAAGCATTTGAGAAAGAATTTAGAAACCCTGTAGAATATTTTTTGAGACCTAGTTTTACATTCTTCATTAAGTATCTCAGAGTCATATCAAGAAATTAGTGCTTCTATATGAAATTTTGAAATAATGGAGAACATTTAATAAAATAATTTAATTTTAGCTCATAAAAATAAGAAAATTCCATGTTTTAAAAATTAGATAATATGAAACAGATGCTAAAGAACTTGTTAGTTTGAAACTAAATAATATAAAGTCCATTATTGAAAACTTTGTTTTATTCTATGTTTTTTGATTATGAATTTTAAGTGTGTTTCTGGATTATGAATTTTTTAATCCTTACTGTACATTTCCACAGTTTGAAATTTAATAAGAAAATTGATTAATAATAAATTATTGATTATTTTTAATTTAACTGCATTAGATAGATATAATTCTTGAAATCCAAAGAAAATCCTAATTGACATCTACACTGCACTTTTAGATAACCAAATATTATATAAATATCAAGATGTTTCAGATTCAGTTATGAAAAATTGTTCAAAACAGAACATTGATCTAAATGTTATAGAATTGAACAACAGTTTAAATTAACATAAATATTATTTAAAATTGATATTAAATGCAATAAACACTTTGTAAAAAATGGCCAAAAAAATGTTTACATGTGGATGGTTTAATTCTAAAGTGAACCAAGTCCAAATTAAAATTTTGTTATAATTTTTCTTTATTTCAAAAATTAACCAACCCAAGGGCACAACTGGCCCTCATTTTTGCATCTTTAAAGGGTGATAGAACTGTTTACAAATGAACATATATTTCATTGGACTTCACTTTGTCTTGAAAAAGGATTACATGCATGGATTACATATGGTTAATTTAGTTATTGGGGTTAATTATATCAGCATTATTATCTTCTATTTATATTTATTAAAAATTCTTAATTACAAATTAACAAAAAAGGAAGACTGATTATTCTATCAGTTTCCTCTACAACACACTAAAATAAACCACCCCAATAGCCAACTCTAGTTGCACTGACTATATTTTGTTTGTAAAGATGATGCATCATTTACTGTATTCAGTATACATAGTATCCATTAGTGTATTTTGATTTCTTTTTAAGATAAATTAAAATAATAATTCCTAAATAACTTGCTATCTCTGAAATAGTTTCTATGGACTTAGTTTACCTTAGACTTGAACCCTCCATATAATAAAACATTTGTCTAGCTGAAAAAGCAGTGTGGATTTTTGTTTTTTTTTTTTTATACAATATGGTACTAAGAATTTTGCAATTTAGCAAAATCTCTAATTTCCAGTTTCTGAATTATAAAACTTTTAATATTAGTGTTATATTGTCATATTAAAACCTTTAATGAATTTACCCATAATGAAATTAATAAAATAATTTAAATTAAAAATAAATAAATTAAATGATTTTATTGATGATTAGCTGACCCAGCCACGCGTTGTTGTGGTTTATTATTATCATTTATGAAATTTGTTTTGGTTTAAGTTTACTTACGTGCACCGTCATGGCGATGGTCCCGACTGTTTGTGCTCTCGATGGACTCTTCCTGACAGAGGGGAGCTGCCAGCAGGCTTCTGATTGTTTAACATCACTAGTTATTGATTCACGATACACACATATCAATAACTAGTGACATTAAACAATCAGCGGCCTGCTGGTGGTTCCCCTCTGGGAGGAGTCCGTCAGGAATATGAACAGTTGGGATCGTGGCCATGACGGTGCACGTAGGTAAAATTTGACCTTTGTTTCAAAATTATACTTTTAAATATCTGTTGTTGGATTTTAAAACATTAAAAATATTTAGAATGCATAATTATATTTATTGTTTCCTTAAAGATTTATAATCAGAAAAATTTGAATTAAGATTATAAACTAAAAGTATAATTTAAAGATATTGAATTTTAAAATTTTAAATACATACAAGCAATTATTTATTGTGATGTCGTCACGATGTCAGGCTGCAATTTTTAATCATATTTTTAATTTATTTCATTTAAAATATATGCTCTCCACCTCAAATTAGTATTGCAGTATCTTGTCCCTGTATATCATACTTTTCCTTTAACAATAGAGTTGTGCCAATCATTTGTTAACTGCTTTGAGGGGAAAAGTTTTGAATTGAAATAATGTGACTCCTAGTGACTTCCACTTTGTTTCAGAAGTTCATATTAGTTAATCAGGGCTTCCTTCCCTTAAGCTTTCCATATCTGGTCTTGGGTTTTGTCTATCTAACTCCGTTCTTGAGATTAAGGAAAGACGGATGACAGCAGAAATTTTTCAAATTGCAACCCAATAATTAATAAATATAATTTCTGAAATTTTAAAATATAATGACAAATTTTTAATGTATTCTATTACTTAGAAATTCTGTAAAAATTATTATTACAGAAAAGGAGAAGTTAGTAATGTGTAATAAATTAATAAAATTTTATAATATGTTAAATATTTATTTATTTATTACAATTTTTCGTTTAGAAAATAGATACTGAATTAAAACATATCAATATTTGCAAATATTTATAGTAATAAATTTGTTTCAGGTGTTTAGAGAAAGAAGAAAATATGAGTGTCTCAGAACTAGTAAGACATCTATATTTATTTTTTAAATAAAGTCTATTAATATTCAAAAATTGTTGTTTGACTATTTTAATTTAGTTTAAGACCCAAAATGATGGGTTGCTAATGAATCTATTTAATTTTTTTTCAAGATTTTATGGAAAATGTTTTTCGTCTTCAGAATATGTCATTCCAAATTTGAAAAGAGAAAAACTTTTATTTAAGATTTTAGTATTATCTATTTAATTTTAATGTATCACTTTAATTAATTTTTGCTTCTATTTATTTTATGTTATTTTCAAATTATTATGCTGAAATAATATTTTTCAGCAAAATAACATTTAAAAAAAAAACAAATATATCAGTAAACAAATGATAATTACAAATTAAAAATAGTAATAATATAATAACAATTATAATTATTACTGTATGCTGATATTACTGTAAAATTAATGTTAAAAAATAAATCACACACACACACACAACATACAAAATCAAACTAAATACAGTAAAACATTTTTCATTCATCTTTAATTATCTTTCAGCCTCTCTTAATCATCAAGTTATTGAGTGTGCAAATTGTTTGTGAAGTTTCACAATAGTAACAGCAGCATGCACTTATTACTTATTTTATGATGTGATCCTCATTTTATCGTTAGTCCTTCATTGCTTAAAAGTGATAAAGAACTAGTTCAAAAGTGAAGAAGACTAAAAAGTTGACAACTGAATCATAATTAGGCACAATGAAACTGAAATCATGCTGCTAAAGGAATTATTTGAGATGCAGGAAAAAGCATAGTTAACACGAGTGCTATTTTTGCATAAAATTCACAACATTGCTTTTGTGAAGACTAGGAATGCACTAAAAAAATTACTAATTATTTAAGAATTAAACTTATATATGTGTTTATGACATTTGTTTTATATTATGTTGTTTATCTACTATATGTTGGAAATACAATGTGTTCTAAAAGTCCTTGATACATTTTTAAAAATTTCTAAAAAGACTGCTTGGAATAGGAACATAATGCTTATAATGTTTACTGATTTTACAGATTTACCTCAAAGTTTTTTAGTTGCAATTGCAGCAGTTTTGCTTGCTTTCAGTTCTTCAATGCTGTTCACTTTGATGATTACATAATATCTTACATATTCCTACAAGAAAAAGTCTAGTTAGTGCCATGATATCTGGAGGGCAGGGTGGCCATAGAATGGTCCATCATTTGTTATAGCAATAGACTTTATCTTGTGAGAGATTTGTAAAAGACATCTTGTACTCATCAAAAATGAAGTGTTGAAGAACTGAAAGTTGATTTTGTAACAGTTGCAATTGCAACTGTTACAAAATCTACTTTGGAACATGCATGAGCAGAAATTAAACATTGGCTTAAAGCACTCCACACAGTGAAAGGTTAACATATTGAGGTATATTAATTACATGGAAAAAACTTTTTTAGGTAAGTTCCTGAAATCAGTAAACATTATTATACTATCCCATGTAGTTTTTTTAATGTGTTAATGATCTTTGGAACATTCTGTATGCATATGTATATCATTTTTAATATTTAATAAATAATTGTTTTATAAAACTTTTATTAACTATCTTTTCATTTATTCTTCAGTTTCCAGTTCCAACATTAACAGACAATTTGAATTTTTATTGTGCTTTCATTATGATGATATAATAATTTAACATAGTGAAACACAATTCTGTATTATTGACTTACTATGAGATTTAAAATTATTTATGAATATTTTCAATAATCATATCTGTTTCTACTTTGCAACATCATTAGAAGATATAAGTATTAAGGTTCAGAAGATTATATAATTATATACTAAGTTTTTTGTGTATTATTAAATTGTTTGATTAAATTGGCTTAAGAAAAACTTGTTTAAATGTTTAATCCAAAATTATCATTTATTTCTATATCAAATTAGAAATATATAATACATTATTTGAGATATGAGTTTGCAGATAAATTATATTTGATGCTTATTAACAGGAGTATGGAAGTGGGGATGGAGAAGAAAATGGAGAACGAACAGAAATCATTAATTTGGAAACACTTCAACTTAAATTACAGCAAGAAAGAGCCAGGTTTGGGAATTTAAAAATGATTTTTTTCATTTACTGTTTTTTATATTTAATAAGTTTTTAAGTAAATGACAGGTTATAAAAAGTTTGGTGGGTTTATCTTATAATTTTATGCTGTTTTAATATCCTGTATTATGTTTACTCCTATTTTAATATGAAAGTTTTAGATTTTGTTTAGCTTTCAAATGAAATAATCTAAATATAATCTTATACTAGGACATTGTGTGACATAGTCATATTGCAATAGAATTGAGTCAAAGTCAAAAAGAAAGAAGTGATCCTTACACTTGTTAGACACAAAAGGTGATCCTTGTACCTGACAGTTGCAGACAGGCAAACTTTGCACTTTCTGCTACGAAAGAGGGTTACTCCTGTGACCAGCAGGGCATTTTTGCATTCACTGGTCACAGGAGAAATGATTTTCATACCCTGCTAGCCAAGAGAGAGATCGTCCTTGTACTGGCCGGCACACAGAGATGATCCTTGCACTTAAACACGGAGAGGCAATGTGGACTTAAACACGGAGAGGCACCAGTGGCTAAGTGGATAAAACTAATGAACACTGGTAGTTGGTTGTGAGTTTGCACCTGGCCAATGAGTTGGCTACATGGAATTTCCCAGATTTTATTAACATTAGTAACATCAAAATTGGGGCCATTTTCCCATAAAAGACCTGAGAGGTATTCCCCTTGGCAGATCACTGACATATCATGTTGCCATATATGAATAAAACCAAAACTAAAGGTAATTGATGGCAATTGTTTTGTTCTTGTGTTCTGTATGTTTTTTACATCTATTTTCTGTTAGATGCATGCAATGCTGTTTTTTTATGGCTCCTAAATTCTGTTAGGCATGCTCAATGAGCACAGACATTGTCACCTTTACCCCACTTTATATTGAAAATGAAATCATGGACTCCTATTATCTACATTAAATGTAGAATTGAGTTTGTTCTCAAAATTTTGATGGGCCAATTTTGATAAAACTTTGCAATTTTCTATTGATAAAGAATCTAGAAGTGTAATGAATGTAAAAATAATTTACATTTATTACATTTCTAGATTCTTCATCACAATCTATAGAGAATGGCAAAGTTTTATCAAAATTGACCCATTAAATTTTGAGAATGAACTCAATTCTATAAGCCACATAGAAAATGTGCTAGCAACCTTGGGACTTTGCATGACATCACTTTGTTGCACATATTTATGAAATGACCTTATATCTTGAAAACAAAGTCATGGACTCCATTTTTTATTGCATTTTTGGATTCCTCATCACAATGAAAAATGGCAAAGTTTAATCAAAATTGATTGAACAGATTTTGAGAATGAACACAATTCTGTAAGCCGCACAGAAGAGGCTTTGCTAATGCTCCATCTCAAATATTATGATTTAAAATCAGATTTCTTTTTTCCCGTTAGAAAATTACTCCTTCCCATTATTTAAAAACAAATATATTAACATTTGCATTGAGTTTTCATTATCACATAATTTTACTGTAATTTACATATTGGTTTATATTCTTATATCATCAATTTTATTGTTTTATCAAATAATCAATAAATACAGTATATTTATCAGTTACATTATTAGACTAGCTGTAAAGATGTGAATCTCCATGCAATTTCTGAATCCTCTCTAATGGTATATACAGTAGAAAAAAAAACACAGAACTGTGTTAAAGTAAGGTGATGTGTTCTCTGAAATCTGGTTGTTAATCAATTCTTGCCCTGTCCCGTTTAGATGTGTAAATGTGATCTGCATGTTTGTTCATGTATATTTTATATTTAATGATGTCTTTCTAATACATAATTATTTCTCATACTTGTGTTAATTATGATTCTATAAGAGATCTTTTAATTGTTTGTTTATTAGGAAACTATAGATAAAACCAAACTGGAACTACAAAATTGTCCAAAATTAAAATACACTTTCTTCATGTCCAGCAAAACAGTTTAATTTACAAACATTTTTGACTTAATTGATAAGTCATTATCAAGCTACACCTTAAAACTTTTATATTCAGTACTGAAATGATTGAATAAAAACACATTCAAATTAAGATTGTTATAAATCGAATGCTGTTCTGCAAATGTAACCAACATAGTACTCATTTAAATGGACTGTTTTACCATCCAGTACTCTGTTAACTTGAGTCCACTAATGTAAAAACATAGGGGAGAAAATCTGGAACATGGGAGAGTGTTTTCTCAAACAAACTACTATCTTATCTGATCTGACTATACAGAGTGTCTGCAATCTATAGATAATTTTAAAAATTTATTACAAACTAAAATAAGGCAATAGCAAAATAATTCTGTTTGCATATTGACAGATTATTTTTGAAGCTTTTATTAATTTCCTGGTATTTGTTTCAGAGACCATTTAAAAAACTGAAATTTTTCAAAAATGACAACTACACAAGAAAGAGCACTTTCCTGGTTTATTGCAACAAAATCAAATTCAAACACAAAAAATTACAGAACTAAATATGGAAAACATCCTTAGGCATATCAGCTGATTTGGAACTGACATAAGCAGTTTATGAAAATAGGTGTAGTGCTACATAAACCAAGGACTAGAAGGCCTAGAACATCTGATGGACATTGAGTGTATATGTCAGTCATTTTTTTTTAGCAACTAAGTCCATCCATACTGTTTCCATTCAACTACAGATTTTTAAAATTATCTAAAGACTTTGTGGATATTCTATACTTTAATATCAATTCCCATATTTAAATTTTATATTTTGCAGTTTTCAAAATAATGTGTTAGGAAATTATGAATTTGAGAAACAATCTACACTACTTTGAATAATCAAATATTGATTTAAATTTTTTTAAAAAATAGTTACTCTTTTCCAACCCTCTTAATTAATTTCTCATGCGTAGTTTGAGCACAGGTTTTAATGGACTATAGTCTAAAAATGTAACAAAGTGCAAAAAATGATAAATAATTGTAATTTAAATAACATCATTGATCATATTTAAATTTTTATTTTTTATATGTCAGCATATTTTCTAGAATACTGTATTAACAATTTTATATTCTTATAAAATTAGTCCATATTCTTCTCTTCAAAATAAGCTCATAAAAATGAAAAGATATGCTCAATATAATATAAAAAATTTATTGTAAGGTATGATTCTAAATAGTTGTTCCAAAAGTGATTAAAAATTTGAATAATTTATTTAAGAAAATATTTAATGTAGATAGAAAATGGGAAATAATAGATGAGATTGACAAAAGAAAGTTAGTACTAGAGTAATCTATATTCTGTGGTAATAATTATAGCTTTGATATGATGAAAAAATAAAATTAGTATGCAAAAAAAGAAAAAAGATTAAACTTTCAAATCTTGTTTCCATTATTTTGTATATTTACTGTTTATTGACTAGTTGGCTTTTGTTATCAAATAATAATTAATGCAAATTTATTTTAAAAAATGATATGGATAAAAAAATACTTTGTTTTATATAAATTCACATTAATAATAAATATGAATAATATATACTGTAGATGCTTTGAGAACTTAAAAATTTCAACTTCTTTGACTATTAAGATGTGTTACTTTTGAAGCATGTTTTTTTATTGTTCTTATATTATTTAGATGTCAGAAACTTACTGAAGCTAACAATATGTTGAGAGAACAATTAGAAGTAGCAACTCAAGCAAATCAAGCTCTTACAGCAGATATACATAGATTAACTGAAGAATGGCAACATACAAGAAAAGAATTAGATATAAGAGAATCAGAATGGAGGGAAGAAGAACAAGTATGTAAAATGAATTCAAATTAGTAATTAGCTTACTGATATATAAGTTATGTGTTAATGATATTTTTTTTTTTTTTACTTAAAATAAGTCATTAACATGCAACATATCTCGTATATCACTAATTGGTAAAAGTGCATTAATTCAAATCAGTGTTTATTGAATCAAAATTTATTATCAATTTTTTGAAATGCATATAAAGTATTTGAAATAGTTTGCTTTTTTTAATTGAGTGAAAAGAACCATTGATAACGTGTGTTTATAAATGAATGAAATTAACTATAAATATTTATTTATTTCACTTATGTCCTTGCCTTATGTAATATTTAACCAATAAAAGTTATATTTTGCTTTATTATTTTAGAGACTTCATATAGAAGAATTTTTAAAATACTTTTAAAAAAGTTGAAAAATGTTCATGTTTATATTGGGTAGAATTATTTTCTTATATCTTTCATCATTTTTTTATTTCATTTGTTTTTCTTTTAAATGAAATTAAGATAAAGTAATAAAATAAATTTTCTTAAAGTTCTCTTTTAGTAGAGTATCTTTGATAGTAAAGAAAGGAATATGATTAATGAAATGGAAAACTTAAATGACGTGGAAATCTAAAGTAAAGCATTATTTTACAAGCAGTATCAAAGGCTATTGTAAAAGTATTCAAATTAAAATGTAAGAAGCTGTATTATTTAATTTTAACTAATGGAAAAATTTTAAAATAACAAATTAGCAAATTATTAGATATTTTTGATGATAAAATTAAAAGAGGCAAATAAATAAATTTAAAAATGTGAGAAAGATCTGAAATACTTAATTCTCAGAGTAAGAAACAAGCTTAATAAAAGTTTTACTTCTGAATATGTTATCTATGTGGAATTTCTAAAATAATAAATAATAATCAAATACAAGATCTGTTCAAAAATAACTGAACTTTGATTTTTTAATTTTTATTCTTTAAGTTATAGATTATTGGTTCTTGTCCCCTTTGAAGTACTCCCCTTCCCTATTCATACACTTATCCCAGTGGTGTTTCCACTTTGCAAAACAGTCCTGGTAAGCTTGTTTCAGACTGTCTTTCAATGCTTGTGATGGATTTGTTTTAATGTCATCAATTGTGTCAAAATAGCATCCTTTGATTTTAATATTGGAAACAAGAAAAAATTGCAAGAAGCCAGGTCTGGTGAGTAGGGAGGCTGGAGAGGACAGTGGTTTGATTTTTGGCACAAAAACTGGTGAATTGACAAAGCTGAGTGAGCAGGTGCATTGTCATGGTGAAGGAACCATGAGTTGTCTTGCCACAACTCTGGTCTCTTTTTGCAGATTTTTTCACTCAATTATTTCAAAACACCTGCGTAGTACTGATGATTGACTGTTTAACCTTGAGGCAAAAATTCAAAGTGCACAACTCTGATTTTCTGAATATGAGTGTCATCAGTTGAAGTCGAAGGCTTTCCTGGTTGAGGGTCATTGTCAACTAATTGATGACTACTTTTGAATCTGGTAAATTGCATACAACCTAGAGCATTACCTCCATAAGCTGATTCAAAAGTTGAAAAGTCTCCATAAATGTTTTTCCCAGTTTCATATAAAACTTCATGTTGGATTATTGCTCCTACAAATCACACATTGCGCAAAAATCACATCGCAAAAATTTCCATGAACACTGAAACACCTTTCACTCAAAAAAACAATAACATGGGAATGAAACAAGCTATCAACAATCTGAAAAAAGCAGCATACTTAGTGTTGTCAACTTCACGACACTAGGACACACTGTTTTTGCCTTATTTTTTGAACAGACCTTATATATACTATAAACAATTAAATCTTTTGGTAAATAGGTTGTATTGGACTGTTTAATATATTTCTTGTATTTATTGATTAGGCATACAACCATTGTATATTCCTATGACTAGGATTGAACTGTGGTTAGAAAGAAGTAGAGACAACTATCTGCTCTTATCTTCAATTGTTCGCAATTGCTAACTTGTATGCACATCTTTTATTGCAATTCTTGTTCAGATAAGGCCTTCATTTTAAAGTAGTGTTGAATTCTTCTTAGGAGGTCAAAATAATATATTTATATACTAGTCATAAAAGGCAGCATGGAGTAAGTAATGTAAATTTGTAGGCTGTAGTGTGACTACCACTGGATTTTGTTGTTACTATTGCCTATGGAAATAGTTTTCCTTCTAATTATCCACAGCTTTCATTTATTGTATCCTTTGGCTCCCAGAGGGACCTTGGCCAATGTTGTGAATGGATGAATTAGAATACTTCTTATACATATTACATGGTTTGTAAAATATTGTAAGATACAAATTTAAAAATTAGATTATTTTACTTATTTTATAATATATTATTACAAATTAAAAAAATAACAGTTTCAAATGAAAGTTATGCATTGGAAAAGTGATGAGAAATAAATTATTTGTTTGATAACTTATTGATTTTTTCAGTATTCAAGTTATATCTATAGGATAGGTTAGTATAGAATCATTATAATGCTTAATGGTAAATTTCATGTTAACCTTTCAGTAACTAAAAACTTATTTTTCTAATTGTTAAAATCAATTAGAATACTATAAGTTTTCACACCATTGCAGTCTAACATTACACTGTTGAAAAATGATATTAGATCATCTGTTTGTGAGGTAGTGTTAACTTGAAATATTAAGAATTTGAAATAAGTTTTCCTTATGTCACGGTATCTGACACGTTTGACCTTGCAATTTGACATACCTATTTGTGCATCAACATTCGATTTGTATGATATCTCAAAGTACTACACTGTATGTGTTACTTCTAAAATAATAAAATTCAAAGGTTTCTTTGATAATTTCTATTTCTAATGATGGGATGAAAGACTTGAAAGTATTTAGAAGTCAAATAAAGCATTCTAAACATCTCCAATAAAATTGAAAAACAATGGATGTTAACATTTTAGAGTAAGTTGAATAAATAACAGTTTCATCTCAAAAATAGATTTATTTATTAATCTTATTATATAGAAAAATAATATGTTTGAAAACTTCATAAAATCACAAAATTTTTATTACAGACTCTAAATGATTATTTCACTGAAGAACATAGTAAGTTGCTGAATCTTTGGAGGCAATTACTTAACTTTCGACATGAATTTGCAGAAATGAAAATGAGTACTGCACGTGATTTAACTGCTTTAAAGTCAGATATAGCACTTTCAGCAAGTCATATGACAGGAGCTTGTTTAAATTTGTTAGCTAATTCATCACTATCTCAGGTGAACTGACCTTAAAAAATAAATTAAGTATATTATAATTTAAGTTTTTTTAGATAAATTTTGTTTTATTCAATTTAAATATGAAAATAATTTATAATTTCAATATACCACATTGAAATTTTTCACAAATATTTTATTTTTTTATTTTTAAAATAAAAATATAACATATATTTTAAAATTTTAGACTCAACATTTTAATTTTTTTATTTAGTTATATGATAATTTTAGTTCTGATTTTTAAGAGACTTCTTTACAAACAGTTTTCAGAAATCCACAATATTCTTAAATTCAAGAAGATTGTAATTTAAAATAAATTAAGTCTTTCAATTTCAAAATCTTATTTAACGATTAAGAAATAAATTAAAGTTCAAGTTATTTGAATAATCATTTTTCTTTATTTTTTAAAGATTTGTTATGCTGAACTTTTTTAAATATTTTACAAATTAAACTATCAAATTAAGTATTGACTTTAACAATTTAGAAGTTTTTAAATATTTCATAAATTACCATATTACTTCATAAATTTACCAAAAATTGATATATTTCATAAAATTTAAGGAGACAGATATGTTAAATATTGAACTTCAGAAAATTACTCAAGAATTTAAAAAGTTACAAGTTAGATATGAAGTAGAAAAGAATGAATACAAAGAAAAGTAAGTTCAATTAGATATTTTAAAGTATAAAATCACCTTATTTTTGTGAAAAATATAAAAATTTAGTGTGATTTGAAAATTTTATATTAAATTCAATGAAGTTTAATTTCAATGAATATATTTTGAATGTTTGAAAATAGGATTCATGACCTTACTGTACAAAATGAGAAAGCTAAAAATAATATTGAAGAAAAAGAAGAAACAATTAATACTTTAAGAAATAAAATTGATAAAATGGTATTAAACAGTCTTATCAATTTTTAAAAACTTATGCTTTGATACTATTACTACAAAATAATTTTAATTTATAGATAAAAGAAGAAGAAGAAGTGGAAAATAAAATTGAAAATACTAATATACAATTAAAATATCAGTTGAATTCACTATATGCCACATATAAAGATATAGCACAAATTATTGTTGATGATGCTTATCATCAAAATTGGATTGATCATTTACAAGAACATTTAGAAAATAGAGGACAATTTATTTTCAAGTAAATATTTCATTTTTTGAATTTTAATTATATTTAGAGAAATTTTATTGTTTTACTAAAGATATAATTTAAAACTTCAGCTTTTTTTAAATATTTTATTTAGTTATATATTTTTGTTTGTTTATTTTTACAGTAAGTTTTTACTTTTTTTAAATAAAAACTCTCAAATCAATTATGAATTTCTTATTTAATCATGCAGCGATTTATTTCAAACAAGGAAAAACAATTATTTAATAGTTTTAAATTTAATTTTCTGTTTTATTATTATTTTATAAATCCACACAGTTTATTTGTACATTGTAATTATTTTGAAAAAATTCAATAGTTTAAATCAGTGATTCTCAAACTTTTTCGATCCACCGCCCCCTTTGTTCCATAAAGTTATACCCAACGCCCCCCATGTGAGAAAGGATTGGGAATATTCTTAGGAAAACTTTTCTACGAATCTCACACTTTGTGCCCTTACCATACATTGTTCTCAACATCTGGAAACCATTAAATGCAATGTTTCCTCTTATCCATTTGACAAAGGAAAGGGAACTTTTACTTTTGATCACTGTTCGGTACTCTGCCTCCAGCGCCCCCTAGATTTACTGACCGCCCACAAGGGGGCGTTATCGCCCACTTTGAGAAATGCTGGTTTAATGAAAGTAAGTCTTTACAATAATTTTTTAACCATTTTAAAATTGATAACAAAAAATATAAATTAAATTTTGTAATATAAAGTAAATTATATGAAATTTTGCAATAACTATGGTCTTGTTAGAGGAGAAAAGATGAAAGTTTTCATATAAAATTAGGTATTTTAAAACAATTCTGAAAGAGAGAAAAATATTGTTGATGCAAAATAAACATTATATATATTTTTATTGAAGTCTTATAGTTGATTTATTCAAAAAATGGTAATAAAATAATTGAATTGAAAAATATTCCCTTCGTTTCCATTAAAGCTAGATAGATTGCTGATAGATTAGAAAACAGATTTTTTAAAAATCTTTATTTACTTGGATTTTTTTGAGTGTAAAATTTTTGGCTTTGTTTTCAGTAACTTACATCATACAAGGAACTCTTATTGATATGGACTTTATTACTGGATGTGGATATGCATTTTGGGTCTTAATGATTCCTTTTCAGTTTTTATTTTTTATACAGATTTTATCAAAACAAGTAATAGTTATAAATTACATCACATATATGTCTTTACAGGTAATATTTACAAAAAAAATTTTTTTACTTACATTAGCTGATTATTGAATACAAATTGAAGTTAAAAATGGGCAATTAACTGGATATATTATAAAAAGTTTGTTTAAAAGAAGATGCTGTATAAAATAACATTGAAGTAGATAAATAAAATTTAAAAAATATATATAATTTTTCAAAAAATAATTTAAATAGCTACTACCTGTAGATGGGTAAAATTATGAGTTGGTAAGATTTAAAACAGAGTTTTTGAATAAAAACTAATAAACGGAATTAAAAAATGTGGATTTGAAAACTTTTCTTCAAAAATGTTGAAATTAAAAGCTTTTAAAACCATTATAAAATTGTACAAATTACACTGTATGAAAATCAACATAAATTGACAAAAGTACAACACAGTGTATTATAACTGGGGGAGGGAGTTTGGATGGGATTTTTGATGGACTCTACCTATCATGAAGAAGTTGCCGGATCTCACTAATAGTTAGACCATCATTTAAGTTCATTTTATATTCTTTTATTTTAATAATTTCTAAATGTTCATGTAATTTCCTTTTAATAACATTTTTTTCTTTTTTGAGGATTTTAACAACATCAAGTGAGATCTCACAATCTTCTCCATTACAATGTATGGCCACTGCTGAATTAGTGTAATTATATTTTATAGTGCATAAATGTTCTCTTGTCTGATTTTTAGGGTTTTTCCAGTTTCACCTATGTATTGATAATTTGGTTGGCAACTGCAGGAAATATATAGAAACAAACTAGTTACAGTACAATAATGAAAAATAAGAGGGATACCTGTGTGTATATATATATATATATACATATAGATATCTCTCATATAACATGGTAGTTACATTCAGAAAAAGTGCTGTGTTATGCAAATCCATGCTATATGAAACAAAGGACTAGTGCAAAACATAGGGTTAGGTTCCAGAAGTTAACAAAAGTCTACTATTCTT
Organism: Centruroides vittatus; assembly: GCF_030686945.1. Classification (NCBI taxonomy): domain Eukaryota; kingdom Metazoa; phylum Arthropoda; class Arachnida; order Scorpiones; family Buthidae; genus Centruroides; species Centruroides vittatus. The sequence goes on from NW_027121655.1 coordinate 119,574, forward strand.
TTTTGTTTCTAAGAGAAATATGTTTATTAAAACAATCAATAATTTGTTTCCAATCAATAATTAAGTAACAGTCACAATTAAGATACCATATTATGTATTAATGTTAACTTTAGTTACATGAGGGTGGTTTTTTTTACAAAGTATCATCATTTTCTGAACTTTTTTTTTGATCTTGATTGAAAATATCAGCAACATCTTCATTTTTTAATTTTTACCATAAAATTTTTTGTTGACAAAATAAAAATCTATTATTAATCAAAAATTTGTCCTAGTGAGTCATGTTTATTCAGTTGAGTACTATGATTTTTTCCATAATTTGTGTTTGAATAATGGATTGTTCAATTTAAGCAAGTTTGAGTACCAAGATATAATCATATTTTATTCATCATTTTTATGAATGATTACTTACTTATGGTTAAAAGAAGGTTGATAACACTTACGTAAAAATATTTAAATAAACTTTACTAAATATGAAGATTAATCTATAAAAAGAAAATACAGTGACTGTCTTAAGAGCTAGTCTGAAAGCAATGATACTTGGTTGATAGTGCAATTTTTTTTCCTTGTCCTAGCTTTCCTATCAGTTTTATTAAACCTGATGAAAGGCACAAAATCAATTGAAAATTTCAGTATTCTAAAATTAGAAGGCAAATTTGAGACAAAACACTTACTTGAATAAAAAAAAATATTGAATAAAGGCATTTGCACTTAAAAGTTGTGAAATTTTCTACGAAGGATTTTCCAGACTGTGTTAGAGTAAAACCAGGAATCATATTGTGCGGGAGATTTCCCTAATTTTTGAACCATGTTAGAGTGAAACCATGTTGTAGAAGTTCCGTGTTGTACAAAGCATACCTGTATATATTTAGTTATACATTCTGAAGTTGGGCAAAACATTTTTGAGAATTTTTAATACTTAAATAAAACTTTTTGAAAGATTGTTAGATTCAGCTATAGTTACAAACGGACCATATGTTTCTATATTCAACGGTTGACTCAACAGTGAATTTTCCATTGAGGGATTATGGAGAGATTTCATATTCAGGATGGGGAGAAGATCCGCTGCAAGGAATAGTCGATAAAATCAATGAAGAATTTGGGTTTTAGCAAATCTGTCAATATATCTATTATGAATGTGAGTTTTAGCTCCCTCTGTTGAACGATCTGATGTCACGTTTTGCAGAAAAAAGAAACGCTTTCGTTGAGAGGTCGCTTTTCAAGATGGCTGACTTAAGTAACGAGAAGGTGGCGATCATCAGTGTTTTGCTAAATAATTAAAGTAACTCACTTAACCATTATTCAAATAAATCCTTTTATTCAAATGAACCCATATCTGTATCATTTTCTTGTATACTGGGTCTTTCTTTAATAATTTTAATTTCTTGAATATTTATATCATTAGGAAGAATTAGAGGGGTAAATATTGGTCGTAATCAATTTTAGACAAATGAAAAAAATCTTAATATTTCAATATTGACCAAATTATCGAACATAATCGTGCAATCACATGTTTTATCATATACAGATTGTTCATTAATCTATCCATTATTACAGCATCCACAGCAGCGAATGGATAGTTTCTATAAGTGAAATTTACTTTTTTGTGGAAGCCACCATGTTAGTTTGTTGAATACTCAATGGTCTTTGAGGTCGTTGAGACCGTTAACGGTCTCAACGACCTCAAAGACTAGTGACGTCAGCACTGTTTTACTGTTGAGCTCAACGGTAAAACAGTGCTGACGTCACTAGTCTCAACGGAGAACTCAATGGTCCATTTAGAAACGTTGTTCTCTTACTGTTGAGTCAACTGTTGAATATAGAAACATACGGAGAATTGTTAGAATTTTCATTGCTGATGAATATATAAATATAAAATGAATTCACTTTTTATTTCTTTTATATATCAATAGATAAATATGTGAAATTAAAATAATAATTTTATATGTTGAAAATGTTTTGTTTCACTACTTATTTATTTGTATTTTTATTATGATGTGACATTTTTATCCTTAGAAAATTTTGTTTTTCTTTTATACAATTCAATTGTTATTAATAATTAAAGTGAATTTATATACTTCATATTTTTTTCTGTGAATATTTTCTTTTTCAGGAATTTGTTGGAGGGCAAAACAACTTCTGCAGTCAAACATTATTCTCAAGTTGAAGTTTCTGATATACCCATTTTTGCAGAATCTGTTTTAACTGCAGTTAGAATTGCTCTTAGCCACTACCACTTGGAAGAAGAAGTTAGTATATTTAAATTGAAATATATCTAAAATATTTATAAATCTGTTTATATTATATTGACTGATAATTCCATTAACAGAAAGTTTCTAAAATAAATAAAATATAGAATTATTTAAATTAATATGATGATTTATATAAATTGTCATAACATATTACAGTTGTGTATTATTGCACTAAATTTCAAAATTATAGGTATCACTTTGCCAACTAGATGATAGCAGTATTCACAATGATTGGTTAATTTGATAAATTATGTTAAAACACCTGAAATTTATTACAATGCCCAATTTTGTTTGCCATTATTCATAATGCCTGTATTAATCACTTGGTCCATAACATATATATATACAATAAATGCTCATTCATTCGAACTCAGATAGTTCGAAGTTCCATTGGTTCATAACCGTACTTTTGTCCTGACTGAGGATATAAAGATTTAATGTTAAAGAATTTAGTTAGTTCGAAATATTGCTACTTTGAAATTCAAAGTGAAAATTCTGTCCAAACTGTGGTAAGAGTATGTTAACTGGTTTATTTAGATCAAAGTGCCTACATACTAAAAGAGAACAATAGACCAAGAACAACTCTAATCTGGTCAACATGGCTTTGCTTTTACAGTAACACATTTTCATGTACCCCCTTACCCATGGACTACCCTTTTTTTCCCTCTTATCTCATAAAATATGGCTGGGTTTTGGGATGACAAGATTGGGCTACAAGTAGTAGATTGAGATATTTATAGGGTGCTAGGCTACATATGGGTGACTTACTACTATTTGGGCCACTTTTAAAATAATTTGGGCTACATTTTAAGGAATTCTGCTTTACTTTTTATAAACTCGTCTGGAATCTGTGAGGTTCTCACTGGACACGTGCTGTTTACCTTCAAATCTATATTATTATTATTATTAATTATTAATTAACAAAAATAGCATTCTGTATAAGTAGCTGTACTCTGTTTGCTGTTTGCTTAATTAATAAATTACATCTGTGATGTGGCAGTTGGCTTATTTGGATATATATATATATATATATGCAATCAAATTTAAATTATTTTTATTTTATTCTTTTATTTTATATAATATACTGTATATATAGTACAATAATATATGTATATAATATAGTATACTGGAAGATTGTAATTAATGAATTACATTTGAAAGCTTTTGGTTCATATCAATTTCAGCTATAATCAAAATTCTAGTTTTTAGCTTATAAATTAGTAATTATACATAATTTTGCAAACCAAAAGTAAATATTTATGTATAAATTGTATTTTAATGTTTACTTTTTTACTATTGTAACTTTGGTATTTCAAAATAAATGAGGGGGCGCTCTGATCGTCAAGGCTGTTGGTGACTTTTTTATGCTGCTTCACCCAAGAATTCTTTTTTGACAAATATCGTAAAATATACTTGCCTGGCATTATAATGACTTGCTACAAACTAATATTGCTACTATTGCTGATTTCTGGCATTGAACCTAACCCTGGACCTCTGCAGAAAACTCCTACTAAAAGAGGAAGACCACCTACTAACCGTTCGAATCTACCACTTAGCAGTGCAAAATCATCTGGATCCGAGGTAAATCTTATAACTGAATACACAGAAACAAGAAGAGCAGTTTCCCCAAATACTTCAGGTGAGAATTCTAAATCTACTAAATTAATTGAGACAACTAATCCAAAGTCTCCAGACATCTCAACTACAGAGCTATGGTTAAAGATTGTCGAACTCATTACGGCTAGTAACCAAAAGATTGATAACCAATTTACGTCTATTCGAGAAGAAATTAATAATATTCACAGTGAAATATTGGAATTTAAAAAACAACTTCAACTGGTGAATAAAAAATATGATAAAATTGAACAAGATTTGACTAAACTGCATACTTATACAGAACAAACGCAATTTAGAATGGATGCCATGACTAACTCTATTAATAATAATAAGCTAATAATTTATGATTTTACAAACATTATGAAAGACAAAAACCATAAAGAAATTCTAGCCTTTCTTACATTCGTCTCAAAAATGCCATTTAACGAAAAAGAGGATATAAAACTTATTCATGACATTCCCAATTCTAGAATCAACATTAAGTGTATAACACTAAAATCTGAACAAATACGTAATACTATATTGATGAATTTTAATAATCTGAGACAAAATAAATTATTGGGAGAATGGCAAAATGTAAATGTGGCGGCGGATTTAGTCAAAGATTCACGCCTGCGAAGAAAAATGCTTTTACCACATTATATCGACCTAAAAAAACGTGGATTTCAAATTAAACTAAGAGATGACTATTTCTTATTAAATCAGCATAAAATTACTTACAGCTTAGTACAACAACAGTTGGTTTACGTAAAAGATTTTTTAGAGTATATCCCTTCAACAGATTTATTAACTCGACCACCCTAAATAACGCAAAAGTAGAACTAAATAATGAAAAAGCTCAACAAGATAATCTGTTACGTATAATTAATTGGAACTGCCAAGGTCTAGGAAAAAAAATTAAAAGTAATAACCTTGCTTACCTTCTTAATAACAATCATATAATAGGTATCACCGAAACTTGGATTACTAATCCGAATATTAAATGGGACAATAATAATGATCAATTGAATATCTTTTTAACTACTGCTCGAAAACCTGATGGACCTGGCCGTCCGTATGGAGGTTTATGTTTACTGATTAAAAAAAATATTGGTGAAATTAAATTTAAACAAGAAACTGATAATTATATAATGGTTTTACTACAGGTTACGAATTCAACTATAACATTGTTATTTAAAAAACATTTAATAATTTTATTGATATACGTCCCTCCAGAACAACCAGAAACTATGAAAAAAATATTTGACCAATACGAAAAATGGAAGCACATTTCACCATACACTATCATTATAGGTGATATGAATGCTAGAATAGCTCAGCTAATGGATACCATATACTACGGCCCCAATACCTTAATTAATAATACTCGAGAATCCAAGGATAAAAAATACAATAAAGTTGGTCTGCAACTGCTTGACCATACTCACCGTTTACAACTATACATTATGAATGGAAGATTGCGATTTGATTACCCTTCGGAATTTACATGTATAAATTATAATGGATGCTCTGTTATAGATTTAACAATTTGTTCAGAACTTATGTCGGACCTGTGCGCATCTATTCAAGTGTTGAACTGTGATATGTCTGACCATTTCCCGACCTGTACCTCCTTTGAGATATCAAATAAAACTACTACTAAGAAAGAACCTTTATTCCATCAAACAATTTATTATGATTACCAAGCATATTTATCACAGATTAGCGAATATATCAAGAACACTATGATTAGTGAAGAAAATAATGGCAACGAAAAATACTTACAACTGGTAAATTTAATCAAACAGTTTATAAAAATTAGATCTCTCAAACGACGACAAATTTCTACATTCAAAAAACCTTGGTATGACTTCCATTGCTATGTGGCGAAAAGAAAGAAAAATAAAGCCTTACAACAATTTAGACTAAACTTCTCAAATGAATCATTTACGAATTATAAAAAATTAAAAACAATATATTTTAATTTATTAAAGTCAAAAAAGATCAACTACTTCAAGAATTTACAACATAAGTTGATTTCTACAAAAAATACTGATTTTTTCTGGACAACTATTCAGAGACTAAGGAGGAAAAAACTAGATTATCGAATAAATATAGAAACTTCAACTTGGAATAAATTTTTTAATAGATTTCCAAACATTATTAGACCACCATCTCCAAATTCCTTCATTCCGAATAATGATTTATTCGATCTGCCGTTTACCTCTGATGAACTTGAAGATTCAATTCGAAAGCTGAAATTAAAGTCTGCTCCTGGTATGGACCTAATAACTTCCAGATTCATTAAAGCATTACCACCATCGGGCAAACAAATATTACTAGACTCATTTAACTTCTTTTACAAAACGTCTAAATATCCAGAAAATTGGAATACAGCTAAACTAATTATGATCTACAAAAAAGGAAACCGTTTAGAACCTGAGAACTACAGACCAATAGCTCTTCTCCCAGTACTAAGGAAATGTTTTACATCTATTCTTGTAATCCGGTTTCAGCGATGGACTCAAGAAATAAACCTTAATTCAAAATTTCAATACGCTTTCACTAAATCCAGAGGAACGGAATTTGCTATTTTTCTTTTATCTTCGATTATTCAAATATATTTACAAAAAAAACGAAGAAAAATTTACGCTGCCTTTATTGATATCTCTAAAGCTTTTGACTCTGTCCATGTACCGACTCTAGTCAACAAATTAAAACAATGTGGTGCAGGTAGCTGCTTCTCAGGCTCGATTATGAATCTTTTTTCTTTCTATAAACTATATATCGTGAATGACAAAGTAAATAATCCAGAAATAATTACAAATCGCGGACTGCTTCAAGGTGAACCTCTATCTCCGTATCTTTTTAATTTTTACATAAATGACATAAATAATCTATTTGACAAGGACAATGAAGGAATATATATCAACGGCCGTACCTTCCACCATATCATGTATGCAGATGATCTGGTATTATTAGCACCTACTCGTATAACATTGCAACATAAAATCGATAAAGTAAATAAATACCTATTGTCGTTATATTTATCGATCAATGCTTCCAAAACAAAAATAATCATATTCAGAAAAAATACTAAATTATCTAATCAAGAAACAGGTTTCTACTTAGACGGCAGACCTCTCGAAATTGTCAGCAGTATAAAATACTTGGGAATAACTTTTAATTGGAACGGATTATATCAACAGCACCTGAAAGTACTTACTGCAAAAATTAATACATTAATTGATAATACTATATATTTATGTTCAACGTTAAAAATTTCTGATTTAAAACTTCAAATTAAAATTTTCAATGCTACTATTCTCCCTTCTCTTTTTTACGCCAGCCCGGTGTGGGCTCTTGATTATTTTTATAAATTAGAAAAATTCCACATTAACTACTTACGTAAAATATTTAAACTTGAGAGAACGGTACCAGGTTATTCAATCCGAGCAGAAACTAATAGAATCCAAATATTTCCTTGGTTTCTAAAGAGACTAATAAGATTTTATCATCGACTTATATATACAGATGACGAAAATATAAAATTTTTACACCAACAAATGTACCAAGCAAATGTCTTAAACCCTATTAAAGATACCTGGCAATTCAAATTCAATAACACTCTTCAACAGTATGGAATTTCAAGTGCATTGCTAGACGAATCAGACTTAAATTGGAAAAACAGTTATACTCTACTGATGGATTCGGCCATATCGCATTCAATAATTCAGGATCAAGATTCAATACTAAAATCAACCTATCATCCCTGGTATTCTGAGATTTTAAAAATTCCTTCTGATTCCAGATTTATTACAGCTGATATAAATATGAATATTAAACGATTATGCTTACAACTCCGGCTTAATAAATATTCCTTACTGGTTAATAATACATATATAAACTTTTCCAATCAAAACTGTTACTGGTGCAAAACAATCGACTTTTCTATTACTCATCTCCTGAAAGACTGTGCAGCTATTAATAATTATCGTCAAAAATATCAAATAATAGAAATACTTGGCATGAATCAAAACTTAAATTACAAAACAAGAATTGGTAATCTATCAAAGAATGAAATGTACAAACTAAATAATTTTTTTACCCAAATTACCAACATACTTAACAATGATGTTAATAATCAAGTCTCAGAGAACGTCATTTAATAATAACTTCTTATATGTATAATTATATTTACCTTTTACTCAATTTACATGTAATAACAAAACTACTATATGTTGTACAACTAGATATTACGTGTTTCTTTCATGTTTAATTTACCCCCCTGTAACAAGGATATTCCTTATTACAATAAAGATTGTATTTTAATGTTTACTTTTTTACTATTGTAACTTTGGTATTTCAAAATAAATGATGATTTTTATTCTAAAATTAAAAATATATAATTATTTTAAAATAAAATTAGTATTTATAAGTTTTTAAAGAACTGGAATTGAAATAAAGCTTGTAAAAAACCTAATCTTCAGCATAAAAAGTTTGGAGGTGCTAACATTTTTGCTCTTCACACATGTACGGCAATCCCTTGTTGTTTTGGCAGCTGGGGGATTAGTTTGCCTGACGATGCCTGTTCAATACGGGCAAAAACGTTAGCATCTCTGAACTTCTTTGCTGGATATTAAGGTTTTTCAGTGGCTTTAGTTCAAGTACACCCAGTTTTTGAGTGGTAGTACTCAAATTGAAATTTTTATTGTTTAATTTAAGGTTAAAAAATTATACATTTTTATAATTTTAATTAATGATTCAATTACATGTATGTATACATTTTTAATAAAATGTAGGAAAGCCAAGCAAAGATAACTACTTATGAGGACCAGTACAGGAAACAGAAGAAATTGGCAGAAGATATTGAAGATGAATGCCAGAGGCTTAAAAAATTAAACCTGCATCTTTCTACGCAATTACAGACAATGTAAACAAAATTCTTGACTGGAAATGCATGTGCACTTTTATTTAAAATCAAAATTAATTTTTCCTGAAATTACAGGTATAATACTACAGAAATAGACTGTTATGAGTGAAGATAATTATAATCAAATAAAAAATTGTTTAAGTTTAATGTATATCTTGCATTTTAAAATATGTATTTTTTCATTTTGCATTTGTATTTCTTACAGGAATTTATTTTTTTCTTTGTTTTTAGTAATAAACATATGGAAAGTGCCAAAGAAAATGGAAAGGATACAGAGAAAGCAAATGCAGAAAAAGTTTGGTTGGAACAAATGCAGAAAACATTAAATGAACAAATTGATGCATTAAATTTGGAAAATGATAGGTTACATCAAATGGTCAGAGATCTGCAACAGAAAATTGTAAAGTTAGAAAGTGAAAAAGAAGATTTAAAAATAAAAGAAAGTAATTTATATCAAGACTTAGAAAAAAGGTATATAATGGTTGTAATGATGAATTTAATTGATTTTATATTTATATATCTTTTGACATATATGAACTTCCAGTCTCATTCACAAAAATCAGATGAGCATCAGAATTTTGGAAAGCTATTCTGATTCTCATCAGAATTATTAAGACTAAATATCTCGGACCATTTGCCACATTTTTTTTTCCTTTTTGAAAAATGAAATAAAATTTTATAATTGTACTTTATCAGAGAAAATTCATCCACAAAGTTACAGGATAGTAAGATTAACAATGAAAAATTTTTATAGTAATTAATTAAAGATGTTTTATTTTATAATTATAATAGCTAACAATTTTGATGTAGGTCTTTACAAAAAAAAAGTTTTTTACATCTCTTAATTAGGCAGAAATCAGAAGTGAAAATTATATGTAGAATCTAGGAATTGTCAATAATGTTGTATATATGGTAATAAAATAAGTGATCTATTTCTGAGCTGAATAAATATCTTTAGTAGAGAGTTGTGATATAGAAGTTTTCATAATTATATAAAATATAGAATTTTTAATTTAAAAAATAATTATAATAATTAAAGAATATATTTTTCATTTTTATTACTATTATCAATTTTCACTTTTTTGGTATTTACAACAAAACTAATATGCTAACACAAATACCAGTTACGAATAAATCACAATGGAATTGAAAGAAAAACTACATTATAATTTGTATAAATTAAAAAAAAACAGTTGTGTAAATTTTTTTAAAGGAAATATAAACTTGCTATTAGATAAACTAGAGTTAATGAAGTTAAAACCATATTGTAACAAATAATATTTTATCTAATAGAAGATAGATAAAATATTATTTGTTGAGTTAAAAAGTTTATCATAAATGTACAGTGGATTTCTGTATTTAATATCTATTTAGTTGTATATTACAACAAAAAGAAATATCCTATGATATAATATGAATTACAAATAATAATTATACCAAATTTTGTATAAATATATTGTAATGAAAATAGAAATTTTGAACTTTGTTTAGTTCAAATTAGTACTAATTAATTTAAAAATATACAGTTTAATTAGAAAGTGAATGATTTAAAAAAATTAAATCAAGGTAAAAAAAGAGGCTTTATTTAGCTGGTTATGCATTATATAAGCATCTTTATATATTATATTAGTTACATTTAACACACATAAAATATATGAAACACATTTCATTTTCTGTTTACAACTTGATTTTTTAAAAGTAATTAAAAATAATATAAATATTACAATTTATGCAAAAATGTTCAAAATAATTTGTGCTTACAAACTTTTTAATAAATGGCAGTGTATGGATCCACACAGCAAAAAAGTTGCAAACAAAAAGTCATCTGAATAAAGATTTTGAAACATTTGGGCATGCTTAGAGGCAAGCCTGAATGTATGAAATCTGAAGAGAATGAAATTACCTTTGATTTTGTACATATAGCTAGAAAAAATCAAATTTCATCATTCTGCATTATAAACTAAGGATTATCAAAGAATTTATTTATTTATTCAGTTTCAAATATTATTCTTCACTTTTGTAGTAAATAAATGTTCAAGATTTTAGTATTTTTTACATCTAGCAGGGCAATAACAAGAATGATCAAAACATGGCATCATCAAGTCTGATTCTTTATGTTGCTAAACTCCTTGTGCTAGTTCTTGTGACTTAAATTTTACACTTGTTCATTTGTATAAGATATTTCATAGAGTTTTTTTTTTGGAGTCCAATAATTTCTGAAGAAAACAAATTCTAATTTCAAAAATTGAAATTATATATTTATTATTACTTATTTATTTAACATTATCTACTTACAAAAATTATACACAAATATTCCAATTTTTGTATATAATAAATAGATAATGTTGAATTCAAATAATCATTTCAATGACTTCAACATTTAAAACATGATTGCTTGATCTTAAACTAAAGTTATGCAAATTCAAATTACAAAACAAATTATATAAATATACAAACTTAAATATTTTTAAAGTTAAAATAAAAAGCTTGTTATATATTACTTTAAATATGGGTTCACCACTGAATTTCTGGCAACTGATGGTCTAGCATTTTCTTTAATCTTGACAGAATTACCTCAGTCACCTGACTAAGTTTACTGGTAGTTTACATTGTGTTTAAGGTGCACTTATTTACATTGCACTTGTTGGTGGTGATACTGTAATGTTGTGATATTCTTAGTTTATTTTGTTTAAACTTTAACCCTAGCTACGGCTTCTAAGAGAGATAAGAGAGTCAGTGGTGGTATCAAAGTAATTTACATTTAATATTTATTTAGGTTTCTAGCAGTCAACTTTAAACACATAGAAGGTGTATAATTAGTGGATTAGAGGTGTGTTGATATATTATTATTATACATGAGCATGGTTGATCTGGCAAAATGGTTAATCTAGCAAGGCTGTGGAACCAAGGGTGCCAGAAATTTGATAGTGTACCTGTATAATAATATATCTTTGTGTATAAAAATATTTTTAATTATAATTGGAAATTGAAAAATATAATTTTAGAATTTGTTTTTAATAAACTTTTTAAAAACAATGTAATAAAATTTTATATTTTACTCACGGGGTTTATAAATATATGATTTAAATTTTATATGAAAAATATAAAGAAAAATATATTTTAAATGTAAAACTTGATATACAGATTAGGTTTGATCAGAATTTTCAGATATTTTGTTATTAGAGAATACTAAAAAATATCTGAAATTTCTGTATTAAATAATTAAGATTAACATTATTGTTCTTAACAGTTCATGTTCAATAAATCATATTTGAACAAAAAGTTATATTAAAAGAGTAATCATGAATATAGCATGTATAAATTGAAATTGTGGTTTAGCACAAAATAATTATATTTAAAATACATATGGTAACCTCAGAGCAAGAGTGATTCAAGTCCAGTTTTCAGTGCTATGGCCTTAGCATGTGGAGTTTTTTTAAAAGTTGCTTTATCTAATGCAGTACAGATCCAAGTCAAATTTGTTGTTACATTCCAGGTCCCAAAAGAAAATATGTGAAATATTGTGTAAAAGTTTTTGTTAATTATTTTAAAATTAGGATTTACTGACATGAATCATTCTTACTCTGAGGTCATCATATATAATAAACTGTTGATTCTGGTAACCAAAAGATTTTTACTGACAAAAAACATTTCAGGTTACAAGAATGTAATGCATAATAGTTCTAAAACAAAATTCGAAAATATGTTGAGAGTACTGATAACTGAACAGTTCTGAATAAAAATGAGCAATGCTGACAAAGAAACAGTTTTAAAAGAACACAAAATAACATACTAGAATAAATAAATGTATAAAATAACATAACACAATTAAAAACAAAATGATATAAAAAAGCATTAGATATTTAGTAATTAACAGTAATAATAAAGAAAAATAAGTGTAAGATTAAGATATTTTATGATTTATTTTGTTATTTAGAGGAGAATAATTGACAGATAATAATAATGTTTTTTCATTATCAAAATCAAGCAGTTTATTGTATGTTTTTCTCAATAATGATATCAAATTTTATACATTTTTATGATAGATGTAAAATTTTTTAATAACATGTTTAAAATTCATGATTTTATTATTTTAAAAATTTATTAACTTTCATTTTAGCACACGTCAATTGACAATGTTGGAAGAACAACAAAATTCACTTAAAGAGGGAAATGGCATTCTTCAAGAAAAAGTTCATCATTTGATATTAGAAAAAGAAATAATAGAACAAGAAAAAATTGATATTAGTAAGTTTGAATAAATGATTTAACTGTTTCCTTTATATATAATACTAATAAATTTTATTCTTACAGATAATAGTTTGGTGAAAGCTAATCATCAAAAATTAGTTTATGAAATGGATATTTCAAGAATGAAATCAGAGATTACTTCATTGAAAGAATCTGTTGATAACTTACAAAAATTAAATGAAAATTATGCTGATGAAAAATTTGAATTGACAAAAACACTCAGGAAAGTATGTTAAAACAATGAATTATTATTAGTAGTATTATTAGTTAATGTATTGAATGATTGTATTCTAATTAAAGTATCTTATGTTGAATAAGATACTTTAATTAAAATACAATTATTCAATACATTACATTACATTTAATTAAAATACAATCATTCAATACACTGTCTAGAGAGATATTTAGCAGTCCAAATGCAACCAAATCTACATTTTAGAACATTAAGAATGCAAATGTTATATAATGTGACCAATTTGCTATATTCTTGTGTATATGAGTACCGTGACTGATTAGCAGGATGGTCTAACAGAAATTTATATGATAGATTTACACAATAAATAAAAAGTTATTTTTAAATTAAAAACCATATATATATATATATATATGGTTTTTATTTTTATATTATCATTAATTAAAGTTTAAAATACTATGAGGATTTGTCATGTTTTATTTATAGCTCAAATATGTAGTGTAATGAATAATGTTCCTATCTATAAACAAAGATTATTAAAAATTTCATCTATTCTTATTTTTCATCAAACTGAAAAATAAAAAATAATCTTAAAACATTTGTTTTATTATTTTTGATATTTTAGAATCTGATTAACATAATTCAAAGTAGAATAAATTTTAAGTGTATCTGAATATTAAAATATATGAAATAAACATAGAATTAATTCATTTTTAAATTTCAGATAGAAGAAACAAATAAAAATTTGTTTCGAGATAAGTCAGAACTTAGTCAAGATTTACAACAATTACGTAAAGAGTTGCATCAAATTAATCAGAAACATCAAATACTAGAAAATGAACATATAATTTCAACAGAAAAATTAGAATCTGCAACATTTACACTTGAACAACTCAAAAATGAAATAGATAAAATAAATCAAGAAAAAGATGATCTACAAAATCAACTTTCAAAAGTATATATCTAATATTTGTATTGTATTTATTACTTTGTTTATTATATTTTTATAAGTGGATATTTTTAATACTAATATAATTTACTTGTTGAATTTTATTTTTTATTTCTAAACACTAAATGTTTATTTTAACTTGGAAACTTTTACATTTTGAACATTTTTTAAAGAATAAAGAATTTTATATTTACAAGCATATTAATATCTTAAATTATTTTTCAGTGTTCAGATAAGATTAATAAATTTAAAATAATTGTGGTGAAAATACCTCTTAACTTAATATGAATTAAAATAAATGAGTGAAATTTAGAAAATAAATATAGCAATATTAGAAATTATTACTGTTGTATTTTAATTTTTATTTTGATTTTGTTACAACAGTGTTTTATTGTTTAATACTTTTACTATAAGTTTTAAATTTATTTATAAAATTTAACGTTGTCTTAGTAGATGTCTCTAAAAGGTTATAGAAACTTTACATAGTAGAAGTTTGTTAATCCGGCACCTATGGTACCAGAGGATTGCTGGATTACCATTTTTGTATTTTTGCAAAATTTGATAAGTTATGAGATCTGTAGACATTTCTGTACATTTTGTACCAGTGCATGTTGCTATATGCCTCAGATTTGTTTAAGCACACTCTTTAATCAGTCTGAAGATGATACAGTGCTTGACTATTCTGTGTTAAGATTCATTGAAAGATTTGAAAAAATATTTTTATATTAATGAACACATTATTGCACAAAATCAACATTCAAATTGATTCAAGTGCATGTAATATTTATTTTACAGATGTACTATGTTTCCCTACGGGGTCTTTAGCGTACCTAAAGACTCCAAGTGGAAATACAATATATCTGGAAAAAAGATATTATAAATTCCAGTTCACAGAATACTAGAATGACAGATTAGAGGCCGTCCATAAATTACATAAGGTATTTTGGGGTGGGTGGGGGTCAAGGATTTCTTACGATTTCTTACTCAGGGGTAGGGGGTAATAGATCTCGTCTTAAGTAATATTCTTATTTTTATTTTTTGAACTCATTGAGTGGTGGAGTTTTGAATTTGGCGGTTTCTATTAAGAATGCTCATTGTACCAATGCCGTCTCGTGTGACGTGATAGAATAATAACGCTAGCAGATTCACGCTCTACACATTTTTTATCATGGGAGAAAGGCAGTCTGGTGGTTTCTCTCTCTTGTTTTGTTTTATGTGACGTTTCTGTTTACACATGTAGTAGCTAGTCGATCTGTCAAAGTTTTTTGCGTCCTTTTGTGAAAATTAAAATTAATATAAAAATGAATATTATGATGTTGATTAATGATGATAATAATGAAAAGATTGTTTATTCGAATTCATTAAATTTTTATATATTTAAATTTGTTCACATAGTTTTTATAAATAATAGTACATATTAATTAACTAATTAATAATTATATATTTTGGACCTAAGATTTTTAGGGTTTCATAAAAAAAATTATTTTGTTAAATTTTTTTTTTAAATCATACCTAAATATGACATAAGATAGGAAAGGGGAGGGAGGATCAAAGAAAATATTACGGTTTCTTACACAGGGATGGGTGGGGGTCTAGAATGGCTGAAATCACCCTTACGTAATTTATGGACAGCCCCTTATCATCAGACAAATCTGAAATATTGACTGTTTTTAAGAGGGTGCCAGGGTTACCAGACACTTATATTGTTGGGTGCTGGATTAAGAAACTTTTACTATGTTTCATTATTATCATTATTTAAATTGTAACTAAATTTCATTAGCAATTGCAAGAGTATAGTTTCCTTGAATTATTGTGTTTATTAAATTATTAAAAATATGTAAAGATATATATTATGCATTCTTTGCTTAAAGAATAGTTAGGAAGATTATTTTAATCAATTAAGAAAAACTCAAACTTTTTTCCTTGATTGGAGAATTCTGATGAAAAACCTGCTGGTACTTTTGAAAATTTTTGTTTAAAAGAATTGGAGAACATTATAAGATAATTCCTTGGCTAACTTGTATTTGATTAATACATTTGTAGTAATCATAATATGGATAATAAGTTGATATCAAGTTTCAAATGATACAAGGAAAAATTCTGTTAGTGCAGTGTTATTTTTGAGGATAAGTTCATATTTTCAAGATACCAGCATATATTTGGCAAATGTTTTTAATGGCATGCACACTAAACAAACAAGAATAAATTACTGTCTGGCCAAATTTCTGTAAATTGGCCTTATGAGAAATTACTTGGCTGTAGAAAAACTGATTGTCTCAGCCAAACAGCTTTGCCAAATTTTGGTCATATTTTGTGAAATTGCCATTTTTTGATAATTTAATATTTTATAATGAAAGTTTTCAATATTTTATTGATAAATGAATTGACATTTATAATTCATTAGATTGTAAGTTGTCAGCAAATATTTACATCAGGGCTTGAAGTAACATTAAACAATATGAGATCTGCCTGGAAAGATATTTTCCCACTTTATTTTAATTTTGTTAGCTTTTCCAAACAAGTAGAAAGTGTTTAAGCTAAGATTTTGTCCAACTTATGACAACACCCTAGCTTAAACAAAATGGACCCAATGACTGTTTTTAGATTTATTTGAATCATATTTGGAAGTAATCTAAATATAATTCAAGTGAAATCTCAAACAATATGATCTTAATGTAGATAGTTCTGTGTAATTGGTGGGAAGTCCAGATGCAGCCTTTTAAACCCTTTGGCAATTTCATGCTGACTATGCATTTTCACCATCAAAGTAACTTGAATTCATTCCTTCTTACTCAATGTTTTGTTTTATCTGTAAAAAAATAAACAGAAGATCAACATAACTTCCATAGTTTCAGATTTATAATTATTGAATTAGTATAGTATTGATTAAAATCAAAAATATTAAAATGAATAAATAATTGAGGTAATGTTATGTTAAAGATATAAAGTACATTTATAAATCATCATTAAATATATATGAATATTATAAATTATTTGTCCTGTTAATTACTTTTTTTCATTTTGACTTATCTAACAGCAGTATTGAATTAATTTAACTTTTTAAATTCTCTTTAAAGGTTAATTTGAATATTAGTATTATATCTGAAAACAATGACTGATATATTATTATAATACATTTTGATAGAAAACAAAGTCACAGTATAAAATGTTTCTATATGAAAACATATAATATTAGTTTTCTTGAACTCTTTATGCATTCAAAAACACTAATGTTTAAAAAAAGTTTCTAATGTGACAAAGAAGTTTCATATTGATGGAAATACACACATTCAAAACAGACCCTTCCTTTATAGATAAGTGTCAGTATCAGAATTAAATCCTCTGGTAGTGACCTATTACCTGAACTGATAATAACATTTACATATTAGTAAAATGAAAACTTGATTCATCATATCTTGATTAAAATTATTGAAAATGCATTTTTGTTAAAACATTAGTGGTTTTTTTGGGATTTTTGTGATGAAATAGTTTCCCTATGAACAAGAAAACACATCTGAAGTCAGATTTTTCCTTGTGAACAAATGATTTTACTTGAACAACTGATTTTTGAACTTTTTATCAAAATATGATGAGCCAATTTCAATTTTATTAATGAAAATTTTTATATATTCTGTAAGGTTTAAATGATTAAATTAAAAGTAAATTTTATTTAATGATTTGTTCATTTTTCTCTGTTTCTTATAAAATATAATTTAACAGGTAATTGAAGAAAAAATGATGATTACTGAAGAAACAAGTGAAATTAAGATGCAGCTACAACAACAAAAAGAATCTTATGAGAGGCAAACAAATGAAAAAGAAGAACTTGTTCGTAATCATTCTGAATTGTTAATGAAGTTAAAAGCAATAGAAAATGAACTTAAAGAAGTTAAAGATTCAGAATCACTTTTACAAGAAGAAAAGGAACAATTAGAAGTATTATTGTATACAACCCAGCAAACAGCAACTCATCTCCAACAGGAAAAAGAACAGTTAGACAGAGAAATAGAAGATTACAAAATGGAAAAAAATAATTTAAAAGGTATTACAATATTGATTAGATCATTTTTTTAGTACAGTACTACAGTTAATATACTACAGTAATACCTCGGTTTTTGTTGACTTTGGTTATCATCAGTTTTGGTTTTTTGTCGATTTTTTTCGCGAAAAATTTGTCTCTGTTTTCGTTGATTGCCTTGGATTTTGTCAGTGTGCTCAAGTGACCACGCTGCTAATTTTTCTAAAACAAAGGGTGACCCATGCATTTTCCAGCACAGTGTGGCGTTATTTATCGTATGAACATTACCCCGCGACGGCCCACCATTGGCCAATGGTTCCATTCCCTGAACACTGGGAGTTCAGTTGTGGATTAGTGCTTTGCCAAGGTGGGCTGGCCATGTGAAGTTTTCTGGGTTTTCTCCACATCTGTAATGCCTGAATAGAGGCCAGTTACCCTTAAACGGATTTTCCAGAAGGCATTATTTCCCTCAATACAACCGTCATAAATGCATACAACTACTATTGCATGACAATTACGTCACACTTTATTACAGAGCGATATAGGATGGAAGCTCATGTCCAACTAGCTTCTACAAGACAAGACATTACCCTGCATATCTAGCCAAACAATTCCATTGCTTTCATCTTAATGTTAATTATCTTATCTTTAATCTTAATGCTTTTATCTGTATGTTAAATAGTCTTTTATGTTAATTTCTTATTGCTTTTAGTATATAATGCTATATTAATTCTCTATAAAATGTGTTTTTGGTATAAATAGCCTTAACGAATGATTTTCTTGATTCACCCATTACCTATGATGAACTGGAATACTCCAATGGAAAACTAAAACTAATATCATTGCCAGGATTAGATTTAATTACCAACAAATTCATTAAACTCCTACCTCCGTCAGGAAAACAAATGCTACTTGAACTATTTAACTATTTTTATGATTTATCAACTTACCCGTCATCATGGAACTCAGTTAAGCTACTCGTGATTTACAAAAGAAAAGGAAATAGATTAGCACCAGAGAACTATTGCCCCATCGCACTTCTATCTACTATAAGAAAATGTTTTACATTTTCTTATAGTATAGTACATTTTCTTATATTAGCAACACGTTTTCAAAAATGGACTATAAACCAAAAATTGAACTCGAAATTCCAATATGCTTTTATCAAATCTAAAGGAACTCGAAACGGCTATATTCTTGTTAACTTCCTTAATCCAAATATACTTAAGAAAAAAACAAAGGAAAATTTTTGCCGCATTCATTGATATTTCTAAGGCCTTTGATTCTATACACGTACCCTCTTTGGTTAAAAAATTAACAATATTTGGAACTGGTAATAAATTCGCAGCTACTATTATGAATCTTTTTTCCTCATACAAAATCATTATTATTTATGGAAATCAGCGATATCCTGAATTTACTATAAATTGAGGTATTCTTCAAGGTGAACCGTTGTCTCCTTATTTGCTTAATTTTTATATTAATGATATTGATAAGCTGTTTCTAAACGATTCGGAAGGCATTTATATATACGGAAGAACGTTTCGTTACATTTTATATGCCGACGACCTGGTTTTATTGGCCCCAACCAAAGTTACTCTACAACATAAGCTTAATAAAATTAATGACTACTTGAACTCTATATTCTTATCGATTAACATCTCCAAATCAAAAATAGTTATTTTTAGAAACAATATCAAACTTGCAAACCAAGAGAAATCCTTCTACATAAATGATCAACCTTTAGAACTGGTCAATAATATAAAATACTTAGGTACGTTTTTCAACTGGAACGGTAAATTTCAGATGCATTTGAAATATCTTAATGTTAAAATCAATCAACTAATCAATAACATTCTCTATTTGGGTGCTAGTTTAAAAATTACGAATCTAAAACTTCATATGAGAATGTTTAATTCAATGATAATGCCAGCTATTCTGTATGCCAGTCCGATTTGGGCCATTGATTTATTTTATGACTTGGAAAAATTTCATATCATATTCCTACAAAAACTATATAAACTCGAACGTACTGTTCCTGGATACGCTATACGTGCAGAAACAAACAGATGTCAACTTTTTCCCTTCTTTATGAAAAGACTAATCAAATTCTACTACCGATTATTGAACTCAAAAGATGATAATATTAAATTTCTATTTCACATTATGAATATTCAAATAAATAACGATAATATCAACAAAATAACATGGTGCTATAAATTTAATAAAGTTTTACAATCTTTCGGAGTATCTAGTTTCTTATTTGACAACGATATTGACAATTGTAAAAATGCATATTCTATGATGATGGACTCTGCATTCTTGCAATCAATGATTAGTGATCAAAATGCTATAATTAATTTAACATATCATCCTTGGGACTTACATATTCTAAGCCTTCCTACTCAATCGAATATTATCACAATGAACACATCTTTAAATATCAAACGTATGTTACTTCAACTGAGACTCAACAAATATTCCTTAATTGTAAACAATACTTATATTGACTTTTCAAGATCATGTTATTGGTGTAATTCCAACACATTTTCCACACTTCATCTTCTCAGAGATTGTACAGCCTTGAAAAACTACCAAAAAAAATTTCAAACTTTAGACCTATTTTCTACAAATAACGAATTAAATTATAGATCCATTTTGGCCAATCTATCTATAATGACTATGTATAAAATTGCTAATTTTTTTACCCAAATTGTTAACGAATTGAATGTTCATTACACGAATTAATTATATGTTCAAGTAAATTATTATCATCTTTACAATTAACCTAATATTTTGTACAGTACTTACAATTCTTTGTACTTAATCAATTCCCCCTGTAACAAGGGCTCCTTTATTATGAATAAAGACTATTATATTTAATAATAATAATAATAATTATAATAATAGTGTTTTTGGTATGTATTTTGGAGTGTTTAGAATGAATTAATTGGATTTACATTGATTCATATGGAAATAATTGCTTTGGTTTTTGTCATTTTCGGATTTCGCTGATTGTTTTCAGATGAATTATTGACAAAAACCGAGGTATCACTGTAATTTTTTAATAAAATTGTTATAAAAAATGTTTATATTTATAAATTATAAACATCTTACTGCTTAAACAAAGCAGTAAGATTTTTTATTTATTAATTATTCCAAAGTGTTTACTGTTTTTTTTTTCCTTTAAAAATCTAATAGACTTCCATGGTATGAAAATGTTTACTGAATACTTCTAACAAACTCAAAATTGTTTTATACTATGGAAAAATAACATATAGCATGTAAATCAAGTGTTCTATATATGTTGTGTTTTTTGATACATAATAGTTTTCAAATTTTATAATAAATATCTTAAAGATGGATCTTTACAGATCCATTTTTAAGATATTGTGTTCAAAATAAAATTTAAAAAAATCATTCTTATTTATTATATATAAGAATATTTACAAATTTTAAAATACAGTGTTTATATATATAATTTGTAAATTTTAATATATAGTATAAACGAGACTGTTTTGATATTATGTTTAAAATATATAACATAAATTGTTATTGATCTTGATGTGGTTCAGCAACAGGTCTAATTCATCAGAAAATTAATATTTTCAGTCTTCTAAAATCTGCATTAGGTATAATACACATTCAAAAAAAGAAATATTTGAAAGAATAGTGTAATAAATCAAATTCGAAACATCCAATAAGATGCACATACATATGATTGATGTAATTAAATCATAATGCAGTAACATGCACCTTATTGCTTGTTTCAAATTTGATTTACGATGCTGTTCTTTTGAATACTCCTTCTTTGACTACATTGTCCAGTTGTGGTGAGATAATAACTTTGTAACAAGTTGATATTTTTACATAAAAATAATTCAATATATGTAGGTACACTTTTTCAGAAAGATATTTTTCTTATTTTAGTAAAAAATAAAATTTTTTCCATTAATATAATTAATTTCTGAAAAAAATAGATTTATAATTTTTTTAAAATTTTCTGTCATATGAAAATTATAAAACAAAAATGATAAAAAGTTATAATTTAGCCAATCTTATATTCCATAATGATAATTGTATCATTTCTTTGACTATCTGTTAGATTAAGAAACTTAACTATTTTTGTGAAGATTTATTATGCTAAGATTATTGTAATACTGCATACTATATACAAAGATAAAGAATTATAAATTTCATTATTAAACTTGAACAGTATGAACTATTTTGTTAAAAGTTTGTACTATTATTATTCTTAAGTAATTGAAATTTAATTATTATTATTTTAAATTAATTTGAAGAACTATACTTCTAATTGTATAATTTATTTGTCTTTGTAGTTCAAATAAAAAATATAAAAACATTAAGAGAATCAGATTTAGAATCATTTGCTCGTCAAAAAGATAATTTAGTTCAAAAGCTTCAATCATTAGATACAGAATATCAGAGAGCATTACAAGAAGAACGTCATTCTCATAAACTAGATATTGATTTGCTCTCACAAGAAAAGGTAACAATAAATTTTTTTTTAAATTTTTATTTGATGATAGTCTTTAATATATTTAATTTTATAATATATTTATAATATAAAGGAATCCCAAAGAAACAGATTAGAATCAGCACATGAAGAACTTAAAAAGCAATTGCAACAAGAACATGAAGAATTAATAAATACGCATCAAGAAGAAATAGCACAGCTTAAGAAGAAAATAGTGTTACTTGAACAAGATTTTGAAGGAAAATTATTGCAGATTTTGGCACAAAAGAAGCAGGTACTATTATTAATTTGTTTAATTTTAATTTAAAAGAAATTTTTACTGTTAAAACTAAATAAGTCTTTATTATACAATTAGCCCAGGATTATTTTAGTTCAATTCAAAAATGTGAACTTACAAGGTAATACAAATAAAGGATGCTATTGTGAAGGATTTTTAATAATTTTTAATGTATTGTAAGCACACTCGTAGCACTACAAAAACAGGTCTAAGACGTCGAGATCATTTTTTAATTATGTGTTAATTTTGATAGCGTTTTGATAGCATTTTTGTCTGTTTTTAGAAGTGTTTTTTACTTCAAGTCACCTGCTGTATTCATGATTCCTGGATGGAATAAAGGATAAAAATTGATTAAGGACTCAAACTTTGTTTGTAATACCTTGTAAGTTCACATTTTTGAATTGAACTAAATAAGTCTTATTGATGTGATCATATGATAATTAACAATATATCAATTAAAATTGCTTTTCTGTATTTATTATATATATATATAGTGTGTGATAAATGCATATTTGTTTTTAAATTTATATACTTGTCAATAATTAATTATTGAAAATTTATAAAATGAATAGTTATAATAAATTATAAGAATGCCCAAATTGTAATAATTGTAAATATTTCCAGCCATTACAATATATAAAATGCATTTAATATATTTTGTTTTACTATTTTGCCATAAATTGAAATATTATAAATAAGTTAAAATAATAAATTAATATATATAATTTTAGATTGAAACTGAAATATCCAAGGAGAAAAATACATTATTACAAAATATAAAACAGCTTAAACTTAAAATTCATGAATCACAAGAGAAATATGACAAATTAAAAAAAGAAACTGAATCTATATTTGAAGAGCAACAATTAACAATAGAAGATTGTAATCTGAATCTTAGTAAAGTGAAAAATGAGTTAGGATATGAGATGTAAGATCATTTTCATTTAATTATTATAATTAACTGAAAAATGTAATTATAATTCAATCTGCTTAATACATATTACACGATTTCACTGCTCATTGCATCATGCAAAAAATTCCTTCTTAATTTTACCATTCAGTTTTTGACAATATCCAGCAACTTTCTCAGTACAGTTTAAAATTCTCAAAGAGAAAAACGTTTTGTACTGATCTTGAGACACACTGATTTTGTACTGTAAATTACACTGTTATCTATCATAGAACTCAAGATAGGATTTGTCCCCATTCAAAAGGAGTTAGGAGTGCATGGTGTCCAAATCAATAAATAGCTAACTACTGATTACCTATACTCTAGTGCAATTGCATTTAGCAATTACATAGCAGAAGCAAATGTAATATAATTTGTTTGCAATGTTTGTATCTATATCCTGTATGGACATGTATGTCTTGATGTCTCAATTTGATTGTAATGGCATAAAATGTTGAACAAGAACATTGTCTTAGTGCTCTTGTAACTATTTTCAGTCTCTTAATCTATTTTGCAAATAAAAATGTCCATGTATTTTTCAGGAAAATTTAGATGCTGTATAAAATAAAATCAGTTATTACATTAATTAGTTTTCTTCAACTAATAATAATTGCTGGTGAAAGAAAAATAATTAGCCTAATATAGTAATCTTTTACTTGTTATAAAAAAACTTATCATCACTACTTATTTTACATGTTAAACTTCCTTACATTTTTAAATAAGGAATTCTCAGATGCAAGTTTTGTTTGTGTATTTTTATTGGATTCTCATTCAAATTACAACTGCAAGTCTCTCTCATTTAATGCATCCTTGTTTAATGCAAATTTACTATGATGTGATTGATTGCTGAATAGATTTTATGTTTAATCACTTAATACAGTAATCAACATTTTCAAATGGAATTAATAACTTTAGTATATTTTTCTAGAAGCTAAAAAATTTTTTTTTAGTAAGTTATCCCTTTCTCGGGACAACAGGACCATGAGAACTTTCTCAAAAAGAAAAACTTCAAGATATGGAATGAAATGCTTTCTTCAAGAATAAGAAAAAATAACCACAAAGATTACTGAATATTAAGTTTTAGAAGCTTTTCCATTTTATAACAAATGTGACATTTTAGAAGCATGTGACAAAGACTTTTTTTGAGATTTGATACAGTAAAAAGAAGTGACAATTTAATGAACTCCTATAAACAAATTTTACAAATAAAGAATAAACAGACTAATTAATGTTATAAAAAAAAAGACATGTAGTATCTGTTCTAAATTAATGAATATTTTAAACAAGATTTAATTTTTTTTTTGAAGAAGAAGAAAATCATTATTCTGTAAAACAAATATTAGTTTAAAAAATTAAGAATAATGAGCAGGTAGCACAAAAATAGCATTTGCCCATTTAATGCAGAAATTTAATTATGGTGGTGGAACACATTCACCTCATTAAACAAGTGACACCTGTATACCCCTACAAAAATATGCATTTTGATTTAAGCCTACTTCTCTTTAGTTTTGTAGAGTTTCAAAATCCACAAAAATTGTTATAATTAACTGCTTAATACTTAAAATGTTATGATGCTATTCATATTAAAGTAAAATAATTACTTATATTAAAAGCATTTTTTGGGATGCAGTGTTATTAACAAAAAAACTGAAGTGGGTCACACAAATGTTGGCTGAGCTGAAAATTTGACTTGGCTGCTCTAAACAATAAATATTTAAGTGTAAATTCCCATTTAAGTAAAAATATTTATTATATATTTAAATATCACCTGATTCTTTGTGATTATATTATAGTGTAATACAATTCTAGAGTTAATTTATCTTGAATAAAGTGAACAAGATAGAATGAAAATTCTTTTTGTATATTGTATCAAGTTATAAAACTTCAAAATTTTATACAAATTCAACCTGTTGATGTAATTTTTTTATGAAAGGTATGTTGTATTTGAAAAGATCTTAAAATGTGTACTAAGCAGATTTTACTATAATTTAATTTTATAAAAAATTATAAATACTTGACTTTTTATGGAATAAATTATCATATATTTTTTAATATTTCAGGGATATGTTGAGTAAAAAGATGAGAGATTTGGAAATTCAATTAGCAGATGTTCAGAATCAAAGAGATACAGCTTTTGATAATGTTACTAAATTAAAAATCCAATTAAAGGCTTTAGATGAAACAAAAAACATGTTATCCCAAGAATTGAATGAAGTATATCAAACACTTAAAGAAGGTAAGAAATTTTGAGATATCAAATCTTATTCTTTATAAATACATACAGCCCAAATTATTTAAAGATCAAACATTAATGCCAGATTAAATATTGGACTAATTAATTTTATAGATCCTACATAATTTGAATTAAAAGGTAGGCAATTACGTTGTCATCTTGGATTAAATTTAATAATTACATTAATTTTGAATTATTTGAAATAATTTAGACTATTCTGAAAAAATAGTCCTGCTGCTGGTTGATTTTTTTTCTTTAAAAACAGTCAAAATGATTTCATTTCATTTAAAATTAATATAATTATTAAATTTAATAGAAGATGGCAGCTTAACCACCATTACATATTATCTACGAAATTAATTTGTCAAGTTCTAGCCTTATAGTTAATTTGGCATTATCATTTGATCTAAATAATTTTTTTCGTTGATTCTTTGTTGATATTTATTTTAAATTAAATTCTTATTCAAAATAAAACAAAAATTTAATGTTATTTATTAAAAATTAGAATTGATTATATTCAGAACCAACAAATTTTAATTGCTTATTCTTCAACTTAGTAGATTCATATAGTTTTATGATTAAGTATTTTGTGATTAATTTACATTTTCTTGAAGGAGTAATTATTTGTAAGAAAATGTTCAAATTTAAATAATTCTAAATAGTAAACTTATCAGAAGTTTAACTCTAGAACACCAGATATGGATATACAAAACACATACTGTATAATTTAAACTATATATCACGATCTCATAAAATTTATGATTTATTTTAAAATGACATTATTAAGACATCTTTTGAATGAATTTCCTGTATATTTCATTCTTAAATGTTCAATTTTATATCATATTTGTTGTATAATTTTCAAAATATCATCATTGTGTGAAATGGATAGTCTCATACAAATATGGTGTCTCCATACAGTATATCAATTTGAAATAGCTCATTGATTGCATCAAAATAACACTGGTTGATTTTTATTGATGTAAGTGGGAGTTTCATCTTTTTTTTCATGGGAAGGAGCATGAACATTAGAAGAAGACAGATCAACTTTCCTTTTTTCTCACAAGCAAAATTTAATTAAAATATAAACTGATACAAATACTTGTAAATTGCATTTGTCTGTAAATTCTAGTTGCAATTACATTATGGGTCAAGAGAGACATTTGTGTGCCTATGTCATTTGTGTGTATTTGCTATTTTCGTCGCTTCTTTTTATGTTTGTTCAGTGAAATGTTCGTTGTCCAATCATAAAAATCTTTTGCAAAATGTTTGTTAACTGATTTGTTCGTTAACCGATCACTGTATATGATTTTGTAGTTTATAGTCGCCATCTGTTGTGACATAGTTAGTTAATATTTCTAAACAATTTTCATTTGGTTTGATTTCTAAACACTTAACGGGTATGTTTGTCCATAAAAGCCATTTTATCTGACTCAAATTTCTTCATGTTTCTCAATTTTCTTGAATATCAAGGAAATTGCAAAGACTGATCTCACATAATGGATCTAAGTTCAGATCTAATTCTCATAAATTTTTACATATAATTGGATAAAACTTCATTCTAATTTCTTTTCCATCTTAGTCAGATTTAATTTTAATTTCTCCAGTATTAATTTTTCTAATTTTAAAATTGCCAAAATTAGTGCTTTATAAATTATTCACAATGACTGATAATCCACATTATCAGTACAATAATTTTAATAGTAAAGATAGATGAAATTGAATTGTTTTTCAGCTAAATTTTCTTTTTTTTTTTATTAGAGAAATTTGAAAAATTCAAACAACAAAACATTGAGTTTTTTTGTTCAGTGCAGTGTTTTCATATACAAAAATTTAGAATTTTAAAAAAATTAACTTCATAATAGCATATAAGCATATTTTATTTAGAAAATATTATAAAGTAATATATAATTTTGTAATAATCTGTATTTCAGGGCTAATTGAATGAGTTGCATTTTAAACTACAGAGTAACTATAAAATAAATTTAACTTTAGCTTATTCTTTAGACTTATGACATTAATTGACTTATGATTATTTCACAAGGTACTTTGATTGGTAATTAGCTGAAAAATTGTTACAGAACAGTTATATTATTAAGATGGAAGAACAAAGAGTTAATAAGAAAACACATAGGGCAAATTAGAGTACCAAAGAAAAACATTTATAGATTTGGCAGATATCATCTACAATATTTGAATATTCTATTTCATGATGAAAAATAAATTATAGTTATGTGAAATATGATTCATTTATTTTCTGACAGTAAATTTTGCTACCTGCTATTGTTACTTGAAATTTTTAAGTGCTAAATAATATTTAATGAACTGTTTTTTTCTTTTGAATGTTCTATCAGGAATAGGATAAATTTTTTGTGAATAGTCTAAATAAAGATCATCCACAATGGAATCAGAATTGATGTAATTCATCTTACTTTTTGATCATTGGATTTTAACCACCCAAAATTGGCCAGTTAACGTAGTCAGCAGTTTATCCCAAAGATTTTACTTTTATGCAATGCATCAAAAGTAATTCTGTAGATTAAAACTTGTGCAAACTGGTCTTTAATTATGTAAAATGAAATCCATGTTATGAAATCTAAATTAATTTTAATCAAAATGACATATTTTTAAAACACTGAAAATAACAGACTAACAGATTATTATAATATGATTTTTGTTTATCTGAAATGCAGTTTTATAAAAATCAGCAACGAGTTGCTTAACTTTCTTGGCATATTTAGTGGCATCATCTGTTATCATATTTTATTAAAAAAACTTTTCATTTTTTAACTACTATATAATGGCAAAAAGCATAACTTTGAGGGTAGAGATGGGTTTTATAAAAAAATGCAAATGCTAATGAATAAAATTGTTATTAAATCCGACCTTACTGGAGAAACACACAACCCCCTTTATCTCTCCATCCAGTCGACCTTTAATCACCAAAATTTAATAGCATCAATCCCACTAATAAACAAACCTCCCTGCAAAATTTCAGAAATTTTTGACAAAGTGCACAGGAGTTATTAAGCTTCAAAGAGGGTGAACAAAATTGTGCCCCCATACACACTAACATTCATATTAAATATATACAAAAAGAAACCCCTGAATTTTTTTTCATTTCTTGATGTTATAAGGTATCCTGAGTCCAAATATGTAAAAATTTTGGGGGTTCATGTTTTAGCTGATTACCATACTTTCCCTCTATTATATATAATAGCCAGGGAAGTAAAAATTATGTAAAATTTACTGTAGTTGGATTAAATCATTGTAATTGATTTTATTTAAAAATATATATAATAATCTAATGAGAATGTACTGATGAATTAATTGAAAATTATTTTCATTCAGATTAATAGAAATTTGATTAAATATATATGTTATAAAATAATTATTGTTTTTCATAAATATTTATAACAGTGGGAATACAGAAGGACAGGATATATAGAGAGGTTACTGATTTAAGAAAAACTATTAATTTTGAAAAAGCTGAGAAAGAAACATTGAAAAACAATGCTGAAGAATTAAGAAATAAATTAAAAAATATAGAATTACAGAAGGTTCAATATATTCGTATGTCAGAAGAATTGAAGCAGAAATGTGAAAGTATGTTTTTTTTTTCCTTTATTATACAGTATGTTCAAAAGTGAAAGTCCATAAAGTAATATTTTTAAAGTTATTGATTTTAGATAAATGTATTGTTATATTTTAAATAAATTTACTATTGAAATTAGAAGCCCCAAACCCAAAATTTATAAATAAATGTACTTAATAATGTTGAAATATTTTAATAATTTTAGAAAACAGCAAATGTTTCTATTTTAATTAATTTTAGTTTTGGAAGAAAGTAAATTATCAATAAGTAGAGAGTATGAAGTATTGCAAAATACAGTGCATAATACAGAAAAGTTGAAGATGGAGTATGAAAGGCAAATACAGTCTTTACAACATCAAGTTATGAATCTTGAAATCTCATTAAAGGAAAGATATGATGAATTAGAAGAAATAAAACTTCAACAAAAAACAGATGAACAACAGACTATCAATCAACAACAAGAAATTATAAGTTTGAAAAAAAAGGCAAGTATTTTTCATAACAAATAAAAAATATTAAAAAATACAATTTTGGTTTTTATTGTTTGTTTTATTTAGATAATGGAATCGGAGGCAAGTCGTGAGGCTTTAAATAAAGAATTATCAAATGTGCAGCAAAAACTGAGAGACTGCCAACATTCATTAAAAATTCAGCAAGAAAATCATAAAGCATCATTGCAGTCAAGTCTTAATATGGAATATACCTTAAAAGGACAAAAATCTAGCTTAGAAAAATTAGTAACAGAAGCTGGAAATGAGTTAGCACAATTACGTTTAAAATTAAATATGACAGAAGGAAAAATAACTGCTCAAGATACACAATTAAGAAAGTTAGAAGGATCAAAAAAAGACACAGAAATTAAGCTGAATAATTTATATTCAGTAATACGTTCAACTCTTGGTCTTGGTTTGGAAGGAAGTTTTATATTTTCTCATTTATCTGGAAGTCCTCGACATACTTCTCCTGAAAAAGATGACATTTCACAAAAGCAACTTACTTCGTCTAAAGAACATATTTCAAAGTTATTCTCTCCTCTGCATAATACTTGGAGTTCTGCAGATAATGATAACGAATTAATAAAATGTGCTTTACAGGATATTTTACAAAAATTACAAGATTCAGAAAAAGAAAAAGTGAGAACTTTTGAATAATTCAATTATTAATAATAATGAATTACAGATAATTTTTTATCATCATTGATTTAAACAATTCTGTTTATTAATGTAAATTAGAAAGAAGTTTATATTTTTATATAAATAAATTATTTTTTAGGAAAACTGGAGATCTCAGACTTCTCATCAACAACACCAATTAGATGAAGTGAAATCAGAATATAATAGCACATTATGTCAATTACAGCAATATCAAAAAATAGTAAATGAATTAGAAAATGGTAACTTACATTTATTACATTTAGAAGTTATTAATAGTTTATAATTTAAATTTATAAAATATTAATAAATTATCTGGTAAAACTATTTGTATATTTATTAATGTAAATATTTTATTGCAGAAAAAAAACATGCAGAAAATCAGTTTTTATCTGCCCAGAGTACTATTCAACAAAATGAAGAAACAATTCAAAAACTATTAAGAGAACAGAAAAACTTAACAGAAAAAATTTTTTCAATTGAGCATAATATTGAACGTCTTCATAATGAAAAAATACAGTTACAGGTATAAAATTTTAAAATATACATCAATCTTTAAAATAAAAATAATATTTTTATTTTAATTAAACAGGAAAAAGTTTCTCATTTAAAACAATCCCTGAAAAAATGTAATCAAGAAAAGCAAATGGAAACAGAAGCAAAAGAACTTGCTGAGAGTAAAACCAATCAGTTAGAACTCAGTTTGCAATTATTAGAAAATCAAAAGCAAAAACAAGAGAAGAATTTGAAAGATAAAGAAATTGAAAATGCAGTAAATATTATTGTTATTATTACATAAAAGTTAAAAATTTCAATTAAAAATTTGACAGAATGTACTTATTCATATATTTTTCATCCAAATCATAAAATTATTTTTTTAATAATGAATAATTGTTGTTTTAAACTCTAAATTTAGCTTGACTAATCTCCTTTTAAACCTTAATATTTTTTTTCTATTAGCACTTCTGCTACTGAGAATATGCTTAACAGTAACTCAAAACTAATTATCTCCGAAATTCATATATGTTAATATTTATCTTATAGATTTTCTGTCATATTATACTGTGTAATTGTAGATTTTAAATGAAAAAAACTTTATATTTCATATATAGTAAAATACAGAGCCAAACTGCAATTTTTTTTCACATTTGATACTGTGATACCATATTTTAGGAAATTTGATAATTACATTTACAAATACAAAATTTTAAAAATTTGATTTAATTGCATATTAATGATATATTGTTTTATTGACTATACTGCTTTAATATTAAGTTTTATGTTTTATTATTCTGTATTCCATCATATATTATTATGTAGGTAAAAAATTGACAATAAAGTTTCATTGTCAATTTTTTTATAATTTTTGTATATTATTCTGCAGTTTTTGATCTTTTATTTTCTTTATTTATTTAAGACTTAAATAGATTTAAGATTTTAATGAAAGTACAAGGGGCATGCAAAAAATAAAGAATGTTTGCACATAGCGCACTGTACAGATAAATTACTACCATCATATCAAGGTCAATTTGTTCTCTGTGTTAGCTTAGCACCTGTAGAGTTTCGATAATGGCAGGCGTATTATTATTTTGTTGAGGGTTAAAATGTGTACAAAAATCAAAAATGCCATCAAGTGTGAAGTATTATTTGTTTTCTAAATGCAAAGAAAGTTTGTCCTATAGAAATTCATAAACAAATCATGGAAATGTATGGTGATCACATTATGAACGAAGCAAGTCTGAGAAAATGGTGTTTAATGTTTAATCAAAGAAGGTAATGCACAACCAAAGGAATACAAAAACTAGTGTCATGCTATGACAAGTGTTTTAATCATAATGGCGACTATGTAGAAAAGTAACTGGTCTTGTACTAATTACTTAATAAGACAGAAAAAATGTCATTACTGTTTTTTACTTTTTTACAGCCAAACGTTCTTTATTTTCTGGACACCCCTCATACAGTTATCTAAAAAACATTATGTATATTTTACACAAAATTTTATGAGCATCTAAAATAGAAAAATGAGAAACTATGTAATGTATAATAAAATAAGTGATAACAGACAATGATTATGTAGTTAATATTCAAATGAAACTGGTTATACACTCAAACCTGTTTTTGTGTGGTCTTTTTTTGTGCAATTTTTTATATGTGCAATGTGTTTTGTGCAATTATTTTTGTGCAGTATACCAATTTGATTGAAATTCATATACCTCACACAAAACAAATCGCACAAAAAAAGACCGCACAAAAACAGGTTTGAGTGTACTTTAAAACAAACATCATGAAATCCAACTTTTTAATTGTGACTTATCCAACCTTAAACACTTGGAAAAATTGGAAATCTATAAGCCTGCAAAGAATGGCAACCAACAATTAGGACATGGAGATCTTGTTATGAAATTCCTTAATATATTGGATAGATATGTTTGGCAGCTTCTATTTGTATCTTTAATGTACCTTTGGTTTGTGGAATCCCAGTTTATTTTCAGGTTTTATTTTTATTTTTTATTTGGTTGATGGTTAATCTATTTGTTGCTTCAATGCTTATTAATTTAATGGAGCCTAGACTACAGCTGATTAGGAACTTATACTTTTTAGGCAGTGTTAATAAAGCCTCTTCTGTGTGGCTTACAGTATTGCATTCAATTTCAAAATTTGATTGGCAAAGTTTTATCAAAATAAATCATTTTCCATTAATTGCTATGAGGAATCCAAAAGTGTAATGAGGGTTCATTTAAATGTAAAAAATAGGGGTCCAAGACTTCATTTTTGATACACAATGGAGTCAGTGGTATTGTCTGTGTTCCCTGATGCAATTGAGTGTGCCTAATGAAATTTAGGGGAGAAAAATGAACAAAATACAAAAAGAAAGCAATTAATGGCAATTGTTTTGTTCTTAGATCACTTCCCCATATCAGCCAGTATAAGGATCACCTCTCCCTGTGGCCAACCAGGTACAAGCAGGGTTGTAGAAAGGCAGGGGCAGATGGGGTACCTGCCCAGGATGCCAAAATTGTTTCATGGACAAACTAATGAATTCATAGAAAACTGCCACACACAAGTATGAAAAATTATATTACGAAATATAATGCGTATTATATTAATTTATAAAAAGTGATTTTATAATTTTTAAATTTGTAACAAACTAATGAAAGGCTTATCCAAAAGGTGCCATACTTAGGTTTGCACATGGTGCCAAATGCTCTAGCCATATATATAGGTATAAGGATTGCCTCTTTTGTAGAGGTAAATGCAAGGTTCACCTGTCCATGAGTGTCAGATACAAGGATCATCTCTTTTGTACCTAATAAGTGCAAAGATTGCTTCTTTCTTTTTGGCTATGTCTCAATTCTATCATGATATGATAAAGTTGTGCAATGTCATAGTAAAGTTAGCACAAGTTATTCAGTGGATGTTTTAAAGCAACTAATAGTATAGTTCTTCTATCAATTTGAAATTTCTGACTGATGTTTTTACATCTGTATACCATCAAGTCAAAGTCCAAAACCAAAAGTATAATAGGAACATTTTAAAAGCCTGAAGAAGGCTGTTCAATATAGCCATTTGCCTGAAATAAAAATAGATTGTGCTGGAATTTGTGGTGTTTGTTTAGTTTGACAATGATCATGTTTGTTGTCACTCATTTCTTTACTATAATTCTATCATATTATTTATTTATTATTGATTTTTTACTCATATAAATGGTAATTAGCAAAATTTAAACAGGCTCTTCATCAGCAAGTTAATGGTTTAATTGAAAAATTGCAAAATCTTCAAGAGAAAAATGCATCATTACAACTTACCATAGAGAAATTAAATTTAGCACTACAAAAGTCATCAGAAAATGAAAAAGAATTAAAAGCAAAGGTATAATTTATTATTTTTTAAAATTTCAAATAATTAAAAATATATTAATGTAATTCTAACTACAGTGGTGTTTAATAAAACTGCAACACTTTCATATGAGCCGTTTACTTTGAAAGTGGTGTAAGTCCATTTTTGACAAAAAGTTAGTTAACGATAACAATGAATGCAATCTGTTATGAGCTTTTTATCCATAAGCAGTTCCAAAATCCTTCAAAATTTTCATCATTTTGTCAATATAACTTTATGTAGTTAATGAAATTACAAATATAATTACTTCAAAAGTGGTGTAAGTCCACTTTCCGCAAAAATTTACTGTATATTCCTACAGATTATTATACCATCATACAACAATACTGAAAACATAAAAAGTTTATTTTACATGAAATGAAACTAGATGATTTTTTTTTGATGAAACCACTAGAAAATGCAATTGTAATAAGACAAAAAAATACTACTGGTGAAGAGGTAAATTGGCTGAAGATATGTTGGATAAGGGTTTTAAAAAACAAACCGTAAATAATGCTGTTATAAAACTTCATTTAATGAAAATGCAGAGTTTAAAACACTAGATTTATCCCCCAGATGAGGAAGACCACAAAAATTTGAAAAATATAATACTACCATTTTTATATCATCATGCCAGGCTCATCACAAACGAAAAATTCAACGATATGATGGATCTATTACCTTATATTCCTCCAATACATCATGACTATTTTCAAAAACTTCCTCATAATGATAAAAATTGAAAATGGCACATATTAATATAAAGTTGTAATTAAAGTAATTTAAATGGCATTACCTGAAGAAATATTGAAATAAAGCCTTTTTATTTTGTTTTTTTGACATATTTAATAAAAATTTCATTAAAAAATTGGCTTGATTCAATTGAAATCCCATATTTAGTATTTCATAAATATATGATTTTCATATTTTGAAAGTGGTGTAAGTCCATCTGAGGTCATCAAAAGTATAAATTTCTTTTAATTAATACTTTAAAAACGATCACATTATAAACTTCAAATCTATCTGGCAAATCAATTTAATATTTATAAAACATAAAATGAGCATATTAACATATACCAATATTTTTCAAACCATTCAAATACAAACCCTTAAATATCTCCATATAATATAAAGTGGACTTACACTATCAAAGAAAACAGCTCATATTTTAACTTTTATAACATACTACTATAATAATAATTTTCAGTGAATAAAAGTTACTTAAAAAACATTAATTAAAAAGAAAGTGAATACAATTATAAATAGGACTATTAATTATTTCACTTAATGAAGTAAAAACTACAAAAAACTGAATTTAGCAATACAAGTTTCGAAGATATTTACTTCTCAAAAATGACAAACAGTGAAGCAAATTTTGCAAATAATTTCAATTAAGGATACTATAATACACTTCTTGTCTTGGTTGAAATATTAACTAAGTTTAAATCTAGCTATAAAAAAGCTATTATTCTTAATGGTGTAATAAGTCTAAACTTAACTACAGCTACAAAAAAAGCTATTATTAACACAATTAAGGATTCTAACATTATAGATATTATTTATTAACAATAAAAGAATTGTACATTGTTATGACTGATATTTTGTCAGTCTCTTGCTTTGATGACACCTTGACAACACTGATGCATGAACAAAATGAAATTTCTGTTGTAATCTAGTGACAAGTTCTGGTACCAGACATTTGTGAGTGTGACACTTATTATCTGCAATAGATATGCCAATTTTGTTTTATCAGTTTTCAGTTTTCAGTAGGGTTCAGGTCTGGACTGTTTCCTGGTCATGTGAGCATCCTAAGAGACTCCTAGAAAATTCAATTTTATGCAGACACGTAACAAAACAGAACTGTTTTTAGGAAAAAATTAGTGATATTTACCTGTTTAGCTCTCTACATTTTTGAAGATGGCTCTGCTCCATATCAAAGATAAGTAAAAATAATCTTCAAAAATCCGAGACAATTCTTCAACAAATAGATATGTTTGTTATTCAGGATTCATTTCCATATGCTAGGCAAGTTGATCCAAATCCTAACAGTTGATTACTTGATTCTTTTCTTTATGATGACAAGTCATACAATTTTTTTTTTCTGAAAAATTAAAAAGTTAATGAAAAAGTTGGTGCCTTTCTTATAATTTTTTTAAAAACACAACCATATTTTTATGATAATCTAACATACATTGAAAAAATAAATGTTAATATTTTTTATTTTATATGAAAAAATATGAAATGATGATAAAACTTCTATTTAGCTATTTAATCAAGACAGTTTAGAAAAACTTTTTACAATGCAATTTATTCATTTACAAAGTTCACATGTGGGAGATATGATTGAATATTTCATTTTAATTCCAAGTTGATATGAAATTTTACCCATTAAATAGTGTCAGAGTTTTGATTTTTACAAGAAACTAAAAAAGTAAACCCACTTTTCAAAACTGGTTTGGTAACTGAAACTGTATTACAAGCACCTAACATTGTAAGTAGGCAGCAATGTAACAAGTAGCTGAAATTATTACTTATGTTTAAAATGATTTAAAGTAGAAACTAAGATTCCATAGTTTGATTGATTTTGGAATAATGGAATAGTCAAAACACTATTCCATTTTTTATGGATATGGTTGTAATATTTTCTATATCACAAATTTCAACAGGACTACTTTAATTTTTCCTGAACCTTGTGTATGTGATCAAACATAGTCTGCACTTTTGGATATCATATTGGATTTGAATATTTTAAAATTTTCGTTGTAGATGTAAATTTTACGTATAAAATTATGTGAATATAGTCTTCGAAACTCAACTCTCGATAACTTGTCATGTTATTAAAAAAAATACATATTCTCTAACTTTTATCTCCATAACTTAACTTATTTGGTCCTAGTGTTATCATTTTTCATTGGCAACACTTGACAATAGTATCAATTCCACAAGTTAACAAAGAATATATCCCTTTTTCTAAGGTGCCACTGTAAAATGTTATGTTGTAAATATTGCTAACTCAAAAGTAGCCACTGAATAGCCAATATATTTTTTAATTAAAATTTAAATACAAATAGAAATAATCACTATTGGTATGAAGTTAACATGTACATGAATTTGCACATATATACCTTTACAAAAATTCTGTTATTTAGATGAGTTTTATGGCATAGCAATGATGCTTGTCATTTTCAGTAACTTAAGTTTGCAGGACTCTACTGTATATAAAACTTAACAGTATATTAAAGTAATATTTACAAGGTGTTCCAAATAGAACTGGCCCCATTGAGTAAATTATTGTAATCTTAATATTGGAAAAGAGAGACAAATGAGATTGAAGAATCTCATTGAAAATATAGTTTTATTCACAAAAAATTATGGAAACTTGCATAATCAATGCATGATCATTTAAGATGGCCTGGTTTTACATGGGACATTCTGCATTTATCAAATTATATTTGTTTTCATGTAATAACAATAAATATTAAAAAATTTTCTCAATTTTTTTATTAGTATCTACTTAATCTGAAATTTGACATTTCATAATTTTGAAAAATTCAACATTCTTTAATGTATTGTTTTATTATTATTGCAGATAACTGATCTAAATTCTTCTTTGAATAAGAGCCAAAGTACAAAGCACTCTCTTCAAGATCAACTTCTTCATTTACAACATAATATGACAGAATATGAACAACAGAAAATAACTTTAGAACAGACTGTCGACAGGAATCGGTAAAATTAATTTCTTAAAAATTTTCAAATGTGAAATGCAAAATAATAATAAAAAGTAAGATGCACAATAGTATCTAAAAAATGCCAAATTATACAAAAAATTAACAATCAGGAATTCATGGAAATGTTGGGATTTGCCCCATACAAAGGGGGACAAACATCTTTTAGCAAAATATTTTTATAAATAAATATAAAT
The DNA here is from genome assembly GCF_030686945.1 of Centruroides vittatus. Taxonomy (NCBI): domain Eukaryota; kingdom Metazoa; phylum Arthropoda; class Arachnida; order Scorpiones; family Buthidae; genus Centruroides; species Centruroides vittatus. Next base: position 158,267 of record NW_027121655.1, read on the forward strand.
ATCACTGGAAAACTTAACTGTATTTACCCATTAAATTCTATGATTAAAATTTAATTAAGTTCAAACTAAAAGTTATTTCTGAAACAAAAAGATAGATAGAGTTTCTACAAATAAACTGGCTTATCAAAAAGTAATGTTTATAGGATAATACACATTCAATAGAAATGAGATTCAAAAATGGTACAATTTTTTAAAGCAAAATTGATCGTGGAATATCTCCAAGATAATCGCTAGTTTTAAATAACAACTATTTATTCAACAATTCCACAAAAGAAGTGCTTTTTAAAATCATTTCTTCAGGAAATACAGTTGTCAAAACGTAGAAAAGAAATTTCAAACTTTGAGTGCAACTGATAAGAAGAATAATTGAACTTGTTCCTTAATATTTTTAGATTTTGAACTACCCAAACCACCAAAGAGCTGTGCCAATTTTTAGACAAAAACATCTGTGGTTATTGAATTGCAGCATATCAAAAATGAAAAAAGTTTTGAATGGCCTTTGCAACATTTTTATCACCTCTACTTAAGGAGCTCCTACAGTTGTGGTATTGTTTATTGAGGTCTAAGATTTGCAAAACTTCCAATAAGCAGTTGAGACAGCTAACACCAAATCTGAGAAAAAATTGGAGATGGTCAGATGGGGACAACTGGTCTAATTGGCATGGAATCATCCAGTGTGAGTTTTCTGTGCATTATAAGGCCATGCAGACAAGCCTCATATAATTTGACTATTCTTTATCATTCTGTCCAGTCGCTTTCTGACTATTTTAACTGGATAAAAATCTTTTGTACTGATCATAAGATGCTCTTTGACTTTATAATTTAAACTGCCATTATTTTTCATAGAAGCTGAGATTGGGTTTGCCCCATAAAAAGGGGGTTGCAAGTACATGGCATCCAAACTAACAAGTTATCTATTACCGATTACCTATACTGCAATATATATATATATAAAACATACTGTAGGTGATAGTTGCAATAATAATTTTTGAAAAATTATTCCTTCATATTTTGCTAATTTTGAAATACCAAATTCAGATTTTCAAATCTTTTGTTAAGAATACTGTTTTTGTATTTATAGTCAAAACTTGATTCTACAATTGATTTCTGTTTTTATCCTTGTCTACTTTGGACATTGTTTATTAATAGGATTTATTAGAATGGTCTATCTAAGATCTCCTCTATTTGCTATACAGAAACTACACCATTCTAATTAATCCTATTAATAAACAATGTCCAAAGTAGACAAGGATAAAAATAGAAATCAATTGTAGAATCAATTCTCTTTGCCTCTATGTTTTAATTGAATTTTTAGTGCATTGTAAACAATAATATATTATTATTATTTAGGCAAAAGTTATTAGATTTAAAACAACAAAATAGAAGCATGTCAACGAAAATTGAACAATTACAAAATGAAATTGAAAGTTACAAAATACAAGAATCAGAATTTCAAACTCAATTAAATAAGTATTATAAGGTAAGAAAATATTTTGTTATTTGTGTGTTAAATATAATAGATATATTACATATTATATATATATATACAATTTTATCTGGATTCTTTATTTAGAAAAAAATGTATAATAGACAGACTTAAATTACTATATGTAGTATTTACAAATAAAGCTTTGTACAATTATGATAAATAGCTTCAATATTTTAAATTACATTTTTAATGAATGTTTTGTTATTTTAATGTTTGCTTCTTATATTGATTCCTGTAGCACAAAAGTATATGCATCATCTTGTGGCATATGGTAGAATATAGACCATTCCTTGACATTGTACTAGTGAAATATATGTACATGCATTTATTTTGCTAATGTAATTCTAATGTAGTATTGTCAGTTGTAATTAACAAATTCCTCTAATAATTACACACAGTTCAGAAGTTGCACCTCTTGTAATTTTGTTTCAAAGTATTTTAAACTGTATTATTTTGTTACTTTAATTTGCAGTTATTGAATCAACGTGATACAAACACAGAAAATTCATATCAGGTTAAGAAATTGCAACAAGAAAACCAAAACCTGAAAGAACAAGTTGCAAAACTACAGCACACATTTTTTGAGGTTGAAGATGAAAAAAATAAATTAGAGAAATTACAATTACGTTTGGAAAAATCTTTAGATAAAGTAACTTTAAATTTAATAATTAATAGTAATAAAATTATTTGATCTATTTTTGTATTAAATAAAATAAAATTTTGCATTTTTTAAAGATTGAGAAGGATCGAATGAAATCTGAAGAAACATTGAATAGATCTTTTTTGGAAAAATCGTCATTAAATCGTTCATTGTCTGCTTTAGAAACGGAAAACAAAGAGCTTCAAAGGAAAGTCCAGAGTTTACAAGTTAGTACAATTTTATATAACTTTTTTATTCAGTATTCTTCCATTTAAAGATTTTGCTAAAATAATTAATTGTAAACTGCATTTTTTTTAATAAAAAATTAATCATCTTCTTTTATTGAATTTTGTGTGTGAAATAATGTAATGACATACTGATTTTCCAACATGAGTATTGCTGCCTTGAAAGACTTTAAGTTAGATTGTTTTCTTATGCCATAATATAACTTAAGATGTTTTGAAGATGAATCAAAAATCTTTTACTTTTAGCTCTTTATCCTAATAAAAAAAGATATTGGCACTTCATATCACACGCAATTAAATTTTTGTAAAAGTCTAGCTAGTAATATTTTTTGCTTTTAATTACTTTGCCATCTTGTAGGCTTTGGCAATAGGGATGGAAAAAAATTTTCCTATTGTGTGTGTGATCAGACTGATGATGAGGTCTGGATTCAACATATCTCAGTGCATAATGTAGGATTTTCATAAAATTCTTATGTGATGCACTGAGCTTGGAATTTGAATCCAGAATCATATCCAAGTCTTTCACAACCATATTCTAGATTTAATTTGAGATGGTGGATAAGACTTAGATTGGACATTCATTTAAAATTCGTATTTGCCATGCATTAATTCTAGATTTCTCGAATTATTTGTAAAACATGGATGTATTCCAGTTTTTATGGTAATTGTTTACTTTCAGATTCTTGCAAGAGCTTATTAACAATTACATCATTATCAGACTTCCAGGCTTAATATTTTTTATTCTTCTGCTCAATCATTTTTTTCCAAAAATAAAGATTTTAGTGTTATGATTTACAGGTAACTGTAATATTCTGTATTATTACAATTAGTTTCAAAGTTACAACAATGGATTCTAAGGCAAAAGAAACACTAAAGTGTGATTTTAAGGTTTAGTAGACATGCCATGATTCATTCAGAGAGCTTGTACTACAGCTGTTTAGTTCAATTTGTGGAGTTTGTAATCCAGCATTAGATTGAGTTGATGTATACAAAAAGTGAAGCAACTCTTAATCCAAGATCTTGAGCCAGTAACTGTAGATTATGAAATTTTTGATTTGAAATGTTGTTGGTGACTATAGCCATCAGAGTGGCAGTACATCCTAGTTACATCAGCTGTTTGGTCATTACTAGCCAATGTTGAATAAATATATAGTAGTAGTGAACTGGGGAGTCAGCATTGATGACTTATATTCTGTACCATAAGAAAGTAAAACAGCCAGGAAAATACTGTGATCAGTCAAATTTCTCAACATTTTGAGATTCCAGGAGCCCAAAAATTTAAAAAACTTTGAAAAGTAGAGCCACCATACACTCAAGTTTGTACTGTATATCTCAGGACTGGAGAAACCAAAAATTTTAAAACTTGGCAGTTATTTTTATATATGGAGCATTGATCCTATTATATTTTGGTGATTAAAAGTTGAGATCATATGGGATCAGAATTACTAATGAAAATTTTACTTGTTATTATATACAATTTCTTTAAAACTTCAGGGTTCCTATGCACCTGGAAAGTCAAGGAAAGTCAGGGATTTTCATTAGTTTTGGAAAAAGTCATGGAAAGTCAGGGAATTTGTCGAAAACTGTCAAAAAGTCAGGGAATTTGTCTCCTTAACTGCCTTGTTGATTTCGTTTGCTGAATATGGCTGACTAAGCGTAGCCATCTGCAGGCGGAAGAAGTAATGCTGCAATCTTTAATAAGAAAATATACCAGAATCCGTTTTGAATCCGAAATGGCTCTTTTCACCGTTCTAAAGCCATATAATTTTACAGTTGTGGATTAATAACAGGATAAACTACTATTATGTAATAGTGTTTAATTTTTAATTTTAATAATTCAGCGATTATAAAAAGATAGTTATTTTTTATTCTAATTAACAAATTCTAATTAAAAATTAGTTTACAAACTTTTAAAACTTGAAATCGTAATTTATTAGATTGTTCACTTCAAAATAGCTAAATAGATCAGTAAAAATCCGTGATTTAGTTGTTTTTCACGTTTAAAACATTACTATACAACATTAAAATGCTGGTGCCGACTAGTAGTTTTTTACATGTGTTGTTACAACTTTCCTTGAAAAGAACTGTACTGCAAGCGTATTTTTCTCCCTCTCCCGTTAATTTCCGCAACTTCGATACATAGTTTAATAATTAGTTTAACAGAAATAATGTTAGGTAACAAATATCCACTGATTTTGGCAAATTTAGGCATCATACTTGTAATAGATATACTGTAGTTATCGTTTTGAAAATCATCTAGGTAATCCGATAGTTTAACCAATGTTAACTTGCTTATAATTAATTATAAATTTAAAAAGCTGGTAAATTTTTAAAAAAATTAATTAAATTACTAAAAAATTAAAATAAATTTGATTATCTTTTGTGCGAAACAACAACAAAACAATTTTTATAGTTATGTTGCAAAAGAAAAAGATTTGTAGTTACGATTCTATGCGCTGAACTTCTATATTTTATTAACATATAATTGTAATTTCGTTTGATGTTTATTTCTGTACACTCAAACCTGTTTTTGTGCGGTATATGAAAATTTCAATCAAATTGGAACATAATTGACTTCTGTAAAATTTTTTAAAACTCTATTGGATGTTTTCTATGACATCAAGTTTTTTCATTTTTTATTAAGTAAAATTTTTTTCTCTTACCTTTTTTTCGGTCCCCTCCTATTTTAATAGCATAAAAATCAGAAATATTGTGTTAAATGTAGACTGCAGGTGTGAAATTTCAGCCTTGTTAAATGAAAGAATAACACTTCCTGCAGCTATATTTATCAAATAAAAGTATTTTTTAACGATTACTTTTAACTTTTTATATAGTTTTTCTGTAAAACCACTTTTTGGGAGGGTGTTTATTTCGAGGGAATTATTTCCCGGCAAATTTTTTTAATGTTAGATTCGTATTTAAGTGGAAATAATTAATATAAAAAATAAACTTCTTAGAGGATTTTTTTCCCCATTAGGGATTGCAGAAAAAGGCCCAAGGAGTTAAAGAAGCAATTCCTAGTTATTTCGTACGATTTTGAGTTATTTTTCACGTGAGACTTTTTTTATGCGATCCCTATTCACCGCATAAAAAAATACTTTTTGTGTTGCGAAAACTATTTTTTATAGCTACTCGTGCGTTTTTTTATGCGTTTTCTTTTATGTGGTCCTTATCCACCACACAAAAACAGGTTTGAGTGCATTTATTTTATTTTATTTAAATTCTATACATTTTAAGAATCCTAATTTTCGTAATACTATGACGTCATAGAAATACAAGTCTCACTAAAATAGAAAAACGTAAAAAAATTAAATTATTAGATGAAAAAAAAGGAATGAGTAAAAATTTTTTTATAGAAACTTGAGAAATAGTCAAGACAGTGCAGCTCTCAAGATCGATCATTTGGATTGGAGTTGGATTTTCCATTGTTTGAAAAGACAATGAATACTTCTGTGAACTCGGATTCTTCGATTGACGTAAGTAAATCGGAGAATCCATTAGATCCCCATCATAAAGCGTGGGTGATGGTCCGAAACCAATCCAGGAAACGATTGAGGGCTACCTTTTCCTTCCACAAATTAACAGTTGCCTTTCAAAAGGAGGACTTTTCTAACTCAGGAAAAACACGAGTGATATATGTTAGTGCTAGACATCAAACAGAAATCAAATGAACTTTCCTTTCCGGATTGTTCACTGAACATTGCTCCGGATTCCACTACCACCACTATGAACTTAAGACGAGAAACGAAGACAACTTTAGCTATATTGTAAGCATATTTTTACAATAAGACGGGTTAAATGGTAAAGAGGTGTCTTCGTCCGTCTGTACCATGTTTCCCACAACTTATTAGTCCCTCGACTTTCCTGACGTTGGGAGAATTAACTTTATCCCCTTTATTTTCCCAAAGGGAAAGAGTCATCATATCTCACAAGTGAAACGTGAAGTTTCAAATCTTATGTTCTAATTGACGTTTGAAATTATGTTAAACCTGAGGAAGGCTATTTAAGATTGCTGAAAACATTAGTTCATTTATTAAAATTTGCTATAAAAGTGAGAAAGATGGTTTGTGATATGATTTGCAATAATTATAAGATTTGTAATTAAGGGTTAAAATAGATAAATTTTGTCTGCATTCTTAAGAAAATTTTATGCAAAGACAAAATTTAATGCGAAATTAAATAATAAATAAAAATTATTAAAAATAATTATTAAAACTCTGGCCTTTACACGAAACCAAAATCAAAATGGCGGCAACGAAACATTTTTTTTCTTTTAATGAGTTGCCAATTCAGCTAATTTTTTGCTAGATTTAGTGGATTTGTTAGAGAAGCTATAGTAAAAACTTACACCTATCCCTCTTTATATACAATCTATTTTTACGCCATTTTGAAATAATGTGGTTGACAAAAGAAAACTATTTCTTTTTTTACATGATCGATTTTTTTTATGAGGGAACAAATGCTTTATTTGAAAATTTTTAAATTTAACTTTTTGTTAAAATTATGTTGCTGTTTAAAAAAAGTTACTCTTTTTGTTGAAAGATTTTAAAATTATGTGTTTCTAAGTCAAGAGTTCATTTTAAGTACAGTACAGTACTATTTGTATATCAAAGAATACTGTTTGTTGATTTTATGCTATCTTGTATTTACTAGATTTACATACAAATAATATTGATAAATGATGATAAAATAAAAAGCTCATGTTTCATTTGTAAATTGCTTATTTTTTCATTACATTGAAGTTGTGGATTCTATCATACATTTTTCTACAGGATGTATGCATACTGTATTTTTTTAATGTGGCAGTCTTTGAAACATACAACTAGGCAAAAAGAGGGATAGATATACTCAATGTTCGCAGTAAATAAAATGCTGTTTTATTATGTCGATATTCCATACCGTAAGAAATGTGAGGGTCAGGGAATTTGGACAAAGTTGGTCAGGGAAAATCAGGAAAGTCAGGGAATTCAAAACAAAAATTTGAGTAGGAACCCTGAAATTCGCTTTTACTCCAAAAATAAGCTATTTATAATAATTTTTTAACAGATAGTGCCACACATAAAACTTTAAATTATTTATTAATAAAAGCTCATATTACTGTATTAATTGAGTGCTGGGAAAGTTTTGCATGAGTCCTACCAGTCTTTTTTTAAGATATTGCTATACACATGGAAAATTTCATAAAATCTCTAGACTAGTGCAAAGAAAAAAAGAAATTAAGAAAATGGTAATAAATGGCTGTCATAACATAAAACATCAGGACTGAGAGCTTTAAAAATGTTCACAAAAAAAAAAAAAAAGAACAGTAAAGTTGTGCAACGTAATTAGAAATAAAATTTCTCTACCTCTTGAGACAAATGAAAATCATTTACAAGTATATTAGATTGAGAAAAAAATGAATTTTGATGGGCCATCCTGAAGAGTCCCTGTTATTGCCTCTCTGAATCTTTCAAATGAAATTTAGCTAAACTGATAGAAAAATGTTGAATACTAAAAAGTTTCTCTCATATACTTTTTTTGATTACTTTCAGTTCCAGTTCCAGTCAACCAATTTCAATAATTTTTTTCCTTGAATGAAGGATTTTTTTAAATAATTATTCAAAAGAAAAAATAAGCCTTCATTTAAGGAAAAAAATGTTATTGAAATTGGTTGACTAGAACTGGAAGTATTCAAAAAAATGATTGAGGTCAAATCAAAAATGTGTATGGGGAAAAATTTTTGTATTCAACATTTTTCTATCAGCTGGCTAAATATTGCAGACATCCTGTATATTTTCTCAGGATGTTGCTTCCTAACTAATTTGACATTTTTATATTTTACCATGCAGAGCTTGGTGTGATTTGCAATATTTTTTAATAAAATTTTGAAATTAGAAGTTTTTGAAAGTTCATAACCACCAGTTGACATCACAGATACAAGAGAAGTAAGAGTATTATTTATCATGTTACTATACATAATCTACATTGTGTTATAATCACTGTTGAAAAATGAATGCAAGAATGTCAAGACAGAAGAGCGAAAGCTCTTCATCATATGATTTGTCAGCAAAGAATCCTACACTGAAAAATAGTGAAAATCCCAGAAAGATATGAAGGTGATGTTGCAGTTATGTCCAGATCCCAGCCTTCAATCCACTGGTGTTTACAGCAGTAATCCCTGGAATAATAAAGGTTTTCAGGATGTTTCTTGATGATGCTGTTTTGAACGTTATTGTTCAGGAAACAAACAGGTACCAACTGCAACATAGGCTGAAAAAACTTTAGTTACTTGGAAATTTGTGATCTCTGATGACCTAAAGACATTTTTTGGCATACTTTATGCACCTCCTCACCTAAATTGAAATTTCAAGACTATTGGAATACAAATGTTCCACCAGTCTTCTTTTATTAGCTATGTAAGAAAAATATCAGTCTTGTGATAGTCCTGTGTCAGTCTTGTGTCATTCTTATATGTTACTGACAAGGAAACTGCAATACCAAGAGGAAATCAGGTCTTCACTACTATACAAACTGTATAGAGGGAATCAGAGAAACTGCTGACCAAGTTTCTATTTTCCTAGAAAGGAACTGATGAAACAGGCAGACAGCTTTGTCTATTTTGGCAAAGTTCACTTCTGCATGTACTGTACATCAAAAGGAAATTGTATCCATATGATATCAAGATGATCAGGTTTGAGTGTATTCAGTTGCTGGAAGTTTACACAGGGCCCAAGGATACTGTTATGCATCTTTTTGAACCTTACAAATAGACACTTGTGTATTCTTGGATAGCTGGTTCTCCAGGCCCCAATTATTCAAATTGCTTTGATGCTGGTGAACAGTAGAAATCAGTATAGTGAGATGCAACTGACAAGATCTCCTATAGGCTGTTTTTGTATCTAAACAGAAGGGAGAGCAGGTGGCCAAAAGAAAAGGTGCCATGTTGACTATAAAATGGAAAGACATGCTGTAATGTGTACATTTTGTGTACTGGACATTGCAATAAGATGGTTAAAAATGCAAACTCATAGGAGACATATTCCACAACAGATGATGACTTTGTCTCTTCATAACAAGTACAAGATAGGCATCAGCAAGACAGATCAAATTCTGTTGTACTGCATCTTTTAGTGGTAGATTGTAAAGTGCTGGTAGAGGATCTTTTATTTAATTGATTTGGCACTTCTTCTTCTTAGTATGGTTTCATTGGCACTTCCTAATTCAAGAATTCTTTACAAAAATTTTTCTGGTTGCAAGATTGTGAAGACTAATTTTGCAAAGAAATCACTCTTGGCCTTGGCCTGGTGAAAGCAATTATTCAGGAAATATTAAGGATTCCTTTCATTTGCCCTTCAGCATCAGCCACACAAAGGAGAATAGTAGAATGCTCTTTCATTAAGAACAGTACATCAATCATTAATAACCAGGATAAATGCTTCTGCAAACTCTGTAATAAGTTTTTCTTACTTCAGACTTTGCAGAAGCATTGATCCTGGTTACTAATGCTTGATGTACTGTTCTTCTCAATGAAATAGCATTCAATAGGAAAAATACAATATATTACTTTGTCGAATGTTATGTCAGACTTTGCTCCAACAAGTGTTTCAAACTGTACCACACAAAAACATTTTGGAATAAAAATTTCTGTGTTTATTACCCATTATTTTCTATTTCTAACAGTCCATTATCTGTGCTAATTAGTGCACAGGTATGCATAGAAAACTGGAAAACACAGATAATCCAAAATGGTCCTCTACACTATAAAAAACTAATCAGAGGTTATAAATGAACTACGGTAAGTTGAAGTGTAGATTTCTTTTATTTTCAAAAATGATGTGTAGAAATTTAAATTTTACAATTGAGGGGGGAAAGAACAGCTGAATGCTGCTTGTGATAATTTGTAATTTTATGACATTGTACAGATGATAAAAAAAACTATTGATTAGCTAAAATCAGCCTATATTACTGCTGCCAGGCTGTGGGACCTTTGTTCATCCAAATTATCATTATATACTTATAAAGAATTTAGACAATCACTTGATTTTTTTATAAATAAATGAAAATGAAAAGCAAATTTTGTTATTCATAAGTATTTTCATATAGTAAATACTAGCAATCTTCCATATTAGTTATGTAAAATTTAAATGTACAGGGTATCTGAAAAAGAACTAATGGATTACAGAAAGTACTACTTTTATCAAGATATAACTCCTGAAAACGGATAGAATAATATGGCCTTATAATGTTTTGATATCTGTAACAGGTGTTTGATAAACTGGGTCCTTCACATAACCCCACAAGAAAAAATCCAAAGGAGTTATGTTGGGAGCAGATAGAAATCCCATCCATCAGTTAGTAAAAACTTCCTTCAAAATAACAAATGTTTTTAATCACCCTCATTTAATCCAAAATTTTGTTCTATTCTGTGACCTGAAGATGACCATTAAATGATGGTTGAAAACATTTGTTCTATAAATTCATTTTGCTGAAATATTTAGGTGAGTTTCTTCATAGAATTATTCATTCTGGTTTTGGTTTACATATCTTCATTCAAAAGTTCTACCTGAAACAATAGTGTCACCCTTCGTTTTTTGTAATGCAGAAAAAGTTATGGTTTTCGGTAATCAGCAAAACTTACATGTTGACTTGTTTTTCTTAAATATATAATATTCCTTGTAATTCACGTGTTCTTTTTAAGACATCCTGTATGATTTTTAAAATATTTTCTTTCAGTTATATATAATTATAATAATCTATACACATATAATAGGTCGAACTTGCCGAAGTACGGCAGCAACATTCTCAGCAATTAGTCGATTTATCTCGAAGCCAGAGACAAGACATTAGAAATGAGATGGAAAGACTTCAGATAGCTCAGATACAAGCAGAGCAATTGTTAGAAGCACGAGAAAAAACTCACAGACACCAGGTTACGGGTCTCGAACAACAGGTAAATTTACTCTAAACGTCAATTAATTTTTCAAAATATTTATAAATTAAATGTTTGTATTTTAAAAGATTTCAATGCTGAAAGAGCAGTTGGCACAAGAACATAAACGTTGGAAACACTTTCATCAGAGCAGCCTCCAGACTGGTACCGAAATTCAGCTTTTGCGTTCCGCCCTGGACCAATCTCTACGAAGTATTTCGCAAGACCCCTATCTGTTGGAACCCGAAGCCACTAAACTAGACTCTACTTTAGAATATCATTTATCTCAAAGTCCAAGCATAATTTTAAACACTCCTTCGAAATTGTCACGATCTTCGTCACCGGTCCGTCATCGCCTCAAACTCACATCCAGTCCGAAACCAATGTAAATTTAATAAGAGAAAAATTAAGTATCACTTTTTATATTTTTCTAATATTAAGATGTATATATACATAAACATCTTTTCACAGTATTACAAAACAACTGACAATCAGATTTGTGATAATTCATATTTCAGTGCAATTTTTAACTTGTGAATTATATATACATATATATTAAAAAGTAACAAAACTAAAATATATTAAATGAATTGATGTTTGTTATACATAATAATTTTATATGTGTTTCACTACATTCAATAGTGTTTAGTTTAAACTAGTCACTGCCAAGAACAGTCAATTTATTGAACAAATATAAATAACTTTTATTAACAGGAAGAAATGTTTTTCTTGTTGCGTTATATATATATAATATAATTTTATTATTAAAAGTGACAAATTTTTGTTATAATGCTGGGAAATTTGCTCCCGTTCGACGAACCGTGATGCGAGCAGATAAAGTACGAGACAATTTTCATAGTACGAGTACAAGTTTCATTTTGAAATATTACATATGTTATTTTCTTAAACAAGAAAATATGTTGTTAAGTTATTATTATTATATCATTTTATTTAACGTCATTAGTGTTTTTTAATATATTAAAAATATTTTCTAAGATACATTCATTTATAATCATTTTTTAAATATTTTAAAATGTACTTTTCATTACGATTTTCGAATGTTTGTTAATTTTTTTTTTAATTGGATGATGGTCGAACTAACCTTTTTCTCCAAAGAGAAACAAGGAATAGTTCAAGAGTGGATGTTCTATTATTAATTTTTCTAAATAAAATATAATTTTCTGTATTTTGACAAAAAATGAGTAATAAAAGTGTTCTATTAAACCAATAAATATGCTACTTTAAATTTAGTAATTATCATTTTCCAAGATTGTCTACTTAGTAATAACATATTTGGCAATATAACATTTCCTCTTTAGCTATATTTTTCCAACGTTTACTTCCAAGTTTTTAGTTAAACAACTGCACTTTCTATGTGCAAATACCAGTAACTCCAAGGATTTACAGAACATGCAAATGTTCCACACATGCTACTTTCTCCGAAATTTTTTTTTTTTCAAAATATGATAATATACTAGTTTTAGCTGTGAAATTCTTGTCAGAAATTACCTTATATTATCCAATAATTTTTCAAGTATAAATTTAAATCTGGTATTGAACTGTATACAAATTCCCCATACATATTTGCAAAAAAGAGTGCAGATAACTTCCAACTTTCTTCCTACATTCCACTGGACATATTGATAGTTGGAAGCTTAAAAAACCAAATTTTCAGGGAAGTTTTAATCTTCAACTGTTGTATGATAAAGTTTAAAAAATATCATTTGTTACATTACAGACTTCAAATAGGCCAACTTATCAGAATCCTGCTCACTGTTTCTAATATTCTCTCTACTGGGAGACACATGACACAATTTTATGCATAGAGACTTTAAATATATTCTCTTTTGTTTGCTTTAAAAAAAATTAAATTCAAATTTTCACGACAATTATATTAAGTATTGTAAAAAAATTAAATTAAAAATTCTATTTTTTGTAAATTTCGTCATTGTCATCATCAACAAAAACACAGATTTGGGTAAACTGTACCCAAATTAATTGCATTGTATATTGAATAATTTCCACATAAGAAGGTGCATTTGTATAATTTAAAATATTATATCATTTCAATGATGATAAAAAAAATTTGATTTTGAAGGGGTCATTCATAACGATATATTATCCATTTATGTACAGTACAGTACCTAGGTAAGAAAGAATTTATGGCTGGCTTTGCATACAGGCAGGTGATGCAGGGTGCTTATTTTGAACAGAGAAATAAAATATCCCAATAATGTTTACTAGATTTAATAGGCTAATCGGTTAGTTTGATACAAAAATAGATATAAAAAAGTATATATTAAAACAGCATTTAGGCCTATATTAGTTGCATTTTTATTTTTAACTTGTTTACGTTTTTATATATAATGCTCAGTGTAACCACTGGGCACTGGCAGGGCTTAAGGCCTTGCACTATCAATACAATAAGTTTTTCTACAAATTTTATTTAGTAAAAATCAAATTAATTTATAATATTTTTGCGGCTGTTTATAATCTAAATATATAAAATTACTTGTTCTGACTGATTGAGTCATCATCGCCCAGAACAAACCGCTGAACCTAAAGAGGTGAAATTTGGTAAACAGTTAGTGTGCGTTTTCATGACGTACCCTAAGAAGGGATTTTTCGAAATTGGGCCCCCCCAGGGGTGAGGGAGAGCATTAAGGCTTAACCTGAAGAACGGCTTCTACTATACTATTTTAGATGCGATTTTTTGTTTTTAACTACGTTTTGTATTTATTGGGTACTTAGGTATATTAAATTGATAACATTTCAGACATTGTTATAAATATTTTTATATATTTCGATTTTTTAACCAAATGTTCGAACCGTTTTAAATTTGAATTTGTTATTGCAGAAAATTGATCAAATTGAAAACAGTTCGTTTGATTCTAGGCAATTATCATCATTCTCGGCGGTAGGTGTTATATAACAATTACTATGGTTGTTGAAATATTGAATATAAGTGGTGTTTGCTTGCAAAATCCGCGCGGGCGAAGTCGCGGGTAACAGCTAGTATCAAAATATTTGTGCTTGGCTAAGCCACGTGCTGTGCCGTTATCCTTATCGTAGAGCCGATGTAAACCGTTATCGTGAGATTTCTAACATCAAGTGACAAGTAATCATCAACATTAGATTTTTTTCAACGCTTCAGATTACATTAATCAATATTGGATCTAATTATAAAACATTAGACGATCGACTGGAGGACACAATGACATAATATAAATGAATTTCTCAACCCGTCGATTGCGTAAAACTTGATGACAAAATTTAATTAATATTTGTTATAAAGCAATGATATTTAATTAAAAATAGTCACTAATTGTTATTTTCTAGTGTTTAGACGGCTGTGAAATACCAAAAAAATCTACGTTAAGTAGCTTTGTAATTACAAAATATAAAATAATTACTGTATAATTAATTAGATATTTTGAATGATTTTCTTGGCCATCGTAATATACAGAGTAACGTAATTTTATATTCTGTTGTTCGTATTAAATTACGTCACTCTGTATATTCTGTACAATGAATGAAACAGAGCCACGAATCCGTAACCCCAGTGTGCAGTGATTTTATCCACGATCCCAAATACATTCAACTTTTTCTGTCAAAATCTTGATTTTTTGGAAATTCATTTATATTTTATGCATTAGAGTTTACGTTTCTACTTGTTATTTGTTTATTAAAACATCAGCTGACTTAATCCCTATTGCATAAATTCACGTAATAACTGTGTATCATGCTTCCTCTACGGATTTTCATTTATTTATTTATGATAGAAATTATTTTTAACCCGATGATTAGAGCATTTACAGAATAATACAAATTACACGACAAATATAAATTATCAAACTGGAAATTATAATCTTATATGATCTAGGAAAATTTACGATTATATAAATATTTGGTCTAAATTCCGAAAGTTTCGTTTTCTACAGAAATATTAATTAAATGTATAATTAATTGAAAATGATGTTTGTTTGTTTGTTTAGTTATGGCAACCCAACACTTGGGCGATCTGCTTAGGGGGATGCCTTCCGGGAGGTAAACTGGTCCCTATTTAGGCGTTACAGACGTGGAGAAAACCTGGAAAACTCCGTGGCCAGCCCGTCCGAGCGAGGCGCGAACCCACAACCGAACTCTCAGTGTTCAGGGAAGGAAGACCGCTCGGTCACTGGTGGGCTATTGAAAATGAGATTAAATTGATAAATTATTAAATAATTTTCACAACAAAACCCAAAATGATCGAAAAGAGCGAAAAGAATCGAGGAAATTCTGTATTAAGATAAATTCTTTATACCACGCGGACTGCCGAGTGATTAGAGTGGCAGCCTACTGTCTGGGGAACCTCGGTTCGAATCCGGACGGGTCGAAAAACCCCAGAAAGTTTTGGGGGTGGTCCGTCCGAATATATCACCACCCGTCGCCCCATTGTGGGTCTGGCCGAACCCGTAATGGGCTTGCTAAAAAATACCGTCTTAGTGTCTTAGAGTTGCGAGTGAAAAAATTGAATCACATTTTATAGTGGATAAACTGTTTTATAATGGTTCTTAAACATTATAATAAAAATAAGTAACTTATATGAATACATTTTATACTAAACTGGAAAAAATCATCCCCATTTGAAGTTTCTGGTCATGGCACTGATAACAGTAATTACGGGTTGCACTGGGCAATATACAAAGAACAAACAACACGAATGTCTTTGGCATCAAGATTATTCGAACATGGATAACCATGAAGAAGAAATGAATGATTAGACTCGTGTGATTTTGTTGTTAGTTTGTATTCGCGATTGTTGTTATATTTTGTGTGAAGTGAAAACGCAATATCGAACGATGAATAAAAAATGTCGCTTGGGATTAACCTAAAGACGAGAATATTGCGATCTTTCAGCTAACTGGGGTTTACTAAAAGTAAAGCCGTCTCAGACTTTGTAGATCTAAATTTACGGCAGTCGGAATATGTCGAGTCCTTCGCCATTCGATGCCAACAGTCATTTATACTAGTGATGAGCAACATCTGCACGCAGCCGCAAGTGAACGTAGCGGGCTTAAAGCAGGCAACTTCGTAAGAAAAACTCCACTTGCGCCGCAAAAAGCTCGCAGAGTACCAATATATTTCATAACCTCAAGCAGGGCCATCGGGAGCTTTCTGGAAGCCAAGGATAGATCGGACCCCTTTATTAGAGTTGCCAGCAATGTTCCGGATTTTTTCGAATGCCATCGCGACAGGAGAAACTTTATTCTAAAAATTGTTCCGATAGCGAAGTATCTGTTGCTTTTCCACATTTTAAATGTATTTCTGTCACCGGCAGAGTAAAAAAAAAAAAAAAAAAAAAACACGTCTATTGCATGTCCTGACATTGAAGCGTCCCAGTATCTTTCAGGAAAACTCATTTTGTTTTCTTTATTAATAAAAAAAAAAGTAGTCTAAACAGTAAAATAACGTTAATTTTATAGCAGTAGAAATCACTACGGGACCCCTAAGTTTTCTGTGGTTCCGTGTAAAAATTCCCAGCCTCACCTCTGGAAGATTCTGACTTCCAGCACTTTAGGTCCTAAAATAATACAATATATTATTTTAGGACCTATATTATATATGCTAATGATAAGTACACCAATAATATACACTAGTTTATTCTGGTCTTTTCACCGGTCAAGTTTAGTTTCAATGCTCGTGACGAATATCAGCTTAATTAGGGTCGCATAATGACACGAGACAAAACAAATAAAATAAAATTATATTGCCAGATACCAAAGAGTCGCAGGCTGTTCGTGTTGATTTAAACTGCGCCCATTATGAGTTCGTCCAAGCTACAACAGAAGCATTTGAGCGGTCAGGGAGGAGATCGGATATATCGCACTACTAGTCCATGAAAAATTCTTGGGATTGCTCGTTCAAATTCGATCCCGGGTCCCCCCAAAGCGATAGGTCGATCCCTTAACCGCTCTGCCATCCGGTCGTTATTTACGCTGTATTAATATTAAATATTGGTTTGGAATTAATTAAAATAAAATATTTTAAAAGTAAAAAAGTATATAATTACAAGATAAAAATTTTGACCTTTCAGAAATGTATTTGGCCAATCGCTTTGAAGAAAAATATCGATAAAGCACCGAAACGCTATTCGAAAAATTCTCAGAAATAAGATTAAAATCTGTTCCTAGAAGTTCATCTTGATTGTAAACCAAACGAGAGAAATGAAATGCGTACTGTACGTCTTTTTGTCCCATGTTTTCAACGCAGTCGATTATCAATTTGATGATTATAGAAGAACTAATTGTCAAAACAAATTACAAAATGTTGAAATTACGAGCATCATTTTTAAATAAAAAATAATTTAAATTGTTAATAATTCTCTAAAAATTAATATCGTAATTTTGAACACGTAAAGAATAATACATTTAATATCTTCTTGTCCTCTATTAAGGATTAAATAAGCCCGTTCCGGTCTTAGAACTGATCTTTCCATCTTTTTTTTGCATTGGATTGATGGAATAAGGCAATGCAACACTTGGGCCATCTGCCAAGAGAAGAGGTGCAGTGGAGGATTGGCTCACCGGAAAAGCGACGAGTCATTCCTTATTTTAATATACATTACATTTCACTTTAAAAAAATAAATTAATAAACAAAACACAAGCGCTGTCCATCTGTCTGTTGTTATAAGTCTTATTCGAATTTAGTCTGTAAACCGCCGTGGTACGGTCCATGCATACTGACATTTGGACCCACCAAGATGGGACCCATATTGTACCAATGCTCGGCAACGCCCGAATTCGATTTTGGGTCCTCCAGAACAGTAGGCTAACGCCTTAACAACCTTGGACATTCGGTAGGAGATACATATATATGAATCACTAAATTTTTACTCTTATTCCTCGGTTAAAGATTAATGTGTTGGCCACTATCGTAAAATAAAATTATGTTACAAAATGCATTTGTTGACAAATGATAAACATTCAAAATAGCGCACACCTCTATTAGTTAGCGTGACATAATAGCGAGGTTGAGACCGAAGTTTTAAACGCGAAAACGTGTACGTCGGACGTTCGGCGCCGCTTTCCTGTAACCCTAGAAGTTTGGCAATGGCGTTTGTAACGTCGAGCATGATTCCACTGACTTTCCAAACACCATTGTCAAACTTCTAGGCTTACAGGAAAGAGGCGCCGAACGTCCGACGTACACGTTTTCGCGTTTAAAACTTCGGCCTCAACCTCGCTACTGTCTAAGAAAGTAGAAACCAAATCCGGGAGAACAAGTTTTAGGAACTTTTTGTGGGTTATCTGTCCCTCATCACCCCACACCCCCCATTTTGGGCCTGGCTAAATTCGCGTTAGGTATTTAAAGAGGGTCTCTTAGTGCCACGGAGAGGAAGAGCAGTTTAATAATAATAATTTCTCGTAAACGAAGATTATTATTAAGTCATCACTAATTTGCATATTTTATATTAATCATTTACGCTGGTCAAAAATATTTACGTATTTCAACACTATTATTAAGTATTACTTAAGTAATTGGATCCCAACGTTTTATTATAAAAGTTTTTAGACCCATTTTTCATTTCTTTCGTTGACTATTCTAATTGTTCATCCAGTCAGAATCATTTTCTTCCAGAACTTTTATTCTGGAATCTGTATTTGACAAACTGGTGGCTTTCTTGTTCTATCTTATTCATTTTATCAAGTAATAATAAATAAAAGCAGCATTTGTTCGACCAGTTTCTTAAAATAATTGTGTATATCAAAATCAGTTACATCATGTAAAAAGGGTCTTTTTTGATTATCCTCCTTTTGTAAATCATCAAGTTAAGTATTTTCAATTATATTTCCACGTTCCCTTGCCGAAGATTGACTTTCACCCGTCAGAAATCACATTAAAACAGCTACTCACCAGTCACTTTAACAGCACTTTTAGCGCATTGCTTCTTCTGGCGACTCTTCTTGGCTGGAGTTCTAGACATTTTTATCCATTATTAATTTTGGTCTACGTTAAAACTACGTAATAATGTAAAATTAAGACATTCCGCTTGGAAATTACACTTTTATCACAGACTAATGAACCTTTGCCAAAACTCACAAACATTCTCGGCCAACAGAAATGTCGTGAAATACGTAACAATAATTGTTTTCTTCTGATTTATTTAAAAACTTTTCTATCCATAAAAAAACACTTTTAAAATTCCATTTCAAACTCGTGGTGCTTAGAATCTAGGAAATGGAGTAATTGATGTCGTTCAACTTATTTATTAATGGTGCTATTAATACAAAGTTAGACTACTTTCCCACGGGAAAGTACTGTACATAAGTATTAAGAAGAAATACGTATATTTTTACCATTTAATGGCAAGCAAATTTAATGCTAAATAATATTCACAACTATAGGTTTAAGACAGCGGAATGGCCAAGATAATTTCTTTAGTTTTAGTTTCATTGGTATACGGCAACACGATATGTGGAAGATCTGCCGAAGGGGATGCTTCCCGGATAATCTTTTACGGAAAACTGACTCCTATTTAGATATCTTTGGGAGGCTAAAGTACTCGAAAACGACATATTATATGAGTTTATTGCCTAGATTTAGCCATTTCTCAGCAACATGAGAAGAATAATAAACAAATGCTGCTACAGTAACAAAAATAAGTAAAAATATCCCTAGATAAGAAGCATTTTATGGGTTAAAATAATTGAAAAATTGATTTATAGATGCGTGTGTCTGAGTGTAATTTATTACTACAACAGTAATAATTAAATTCGATGCTATTATAGCAACAAAAAGTTACAAACGTGAAGAATACCCGGAAAACTCCACGTGGTCAGCCCGTTGGCCAGGCACGAATTCACGACCAATTACCACTGGTGGGCACTAAACTAGTTAAGTCGTCAGCCAACTGCTCTGAGGAACCCGGAGTCTAATCCTGGAAAGCAACTTTCCACGAATCTTTCGGGGGTGATCGATCCCAGACAGGTCGGACTCTTCCTCGCCATCCGCCGTTCACGATGCGAGCCCGGTCGAACTCACGATCGGTAGGCCTATAGAAAAAAGCCTTCTTAGTGCTACATGGTAAAATGGGGGAAACTAAACGTTTAGAAATAAATCTTAGCCATTTAGTGGTAGAGGAGATAACTACTACTACTGAACTACTGAACGTTGGTCTTGGGTTCGCGCCTCGCCAACGAGCTGGCCTGGTGGAGTTTTCCGGGTTTCTTTACGTGTCTAACAGGTTAACCACTTGGCTGTTGGTGGCCAATAGAAGATTTGTATGAAAATAAATATAACGATATTAAATATTTTTCGAATTTTAACATAAATACATTTTTTAATTTCAACTATTTATATTTTGATGCTTTCATCTTCAACATTTTACACTCCATTAAAGAAGAATTTTATTAAAAAAGAGAGTTTAAGATGCTTTGCATTGATTAAAAGGATCAAAAGGTTACTTTGGATTGATGATGTAATGTTAACTGTCAAATGGGATTATATAACAATTGAAAAAATGACGTCATACAACTTAAATTCTTCTTGTATAAACAAGTTTACATTAGTAAATTCCGGGAGCTCGATTAAAATATGTACAAATATACCTTTTTTTTAAAAAAAAAATTTTATATTATTTTTTCTATGCTATGTTTATATGTTTAATGGATATTATTATAAAAATAGAGGTTAAATGTACAAAATTCAGCAATTTTTCTTATCGTATTTCTAACAAAGTTAAACAAAACTTAAAGCGAATAATATTTATTTTTTAAAAAAAAATTCAAGTTCATTTACTCGATTTTATCTACAAGAAACGTAAATAATAAATTTCAACGTATTTATAGATTAAAAGTTACTTTTTCTATATATATATATAGAAAAAGTAACTTTTAATCTATAAATACGTTGAAATTTATTATTTATATATATATATTGAAATGTATAACTTTATCAATATATATACATATATATATATATATATTGATATTTATAAATTTGTATATATATATATATACAAATTTTATATATTTACAAATATATTTATATATATGTTATAAATATATATATATATATATATTTGTGTATATATATACAAATTTATAAATATCCACCCTAAACATTCATTTACAATACTTTTTAGATTAAGTAAATTTTACAAAAAAATGTATTTAATATGTAGGCCTATTTAAAAAGTATACGGTATAATGCATTGCTTAAATCTTTCCATTGATAAAGACTGTGCGAAGCGACATGGACTTGGATCAGTGGCAAATATGGACTCCACCAATCTCCGAAAAATCATAAAAATATACAAATAAAATTTAAAAAAAAAAAAAAACATATTTTATATCATTTCACGCCACATTTTTATACAAGTGATTAAATTTTAGAGTGGCGCATCCAGAGGAGGCCGAGGGGTCCTGGCACCTTCCAAAGAAACAGGAAAACAAACACTAGAAAATTTTTTCCAAAACTCTTTTCCCAATTAAAATTCATCCTTGTATTTATATTGTGTCGTGTCTTCTATTTCTATGCAGATGATTAGTAGTCACTTAAAGTGGGAATTTTATTCAATTCGCATTAAAAATGTTTTTGTGTTCTCAACTCGACTTCGAGATTAAATCCCGAGTGTACCACTGGTCTACATTTTTGCCAATTTAATTCCCTCTAAAGACACATACAAATACGTAAGAGACTTACTTGTTAGATGGAGATACATTTAATCCTTCGCCTTCATATTAGATTCAACAGACAAGAAATTTTATTATACTATCCATCATTTATTTTACTACATAAACTATATAAATGGTCTATTTTAAAATTTTATCAACTATAACTGAAATCTGATTCATTAAAAAGAATGTCCCTTCAATAATATCTGCCGACTGTCGTGGAGGATTCTGGATAGAATCTGGGAGAGCAACCCGGGAAAGCCTAAAATTGATTCAAAGCTCAACTTATATAACAAATTATCTTAATTATAACATTTAAAAAATAATGTTTAATATGACATAAAAACATTTACATCACCCGCGATGCTGATAGAATTTGTTCAATAAAGAAATAAACATTTAAAAAAAACTTATGTCAAATAAATCACTCATTAAAATTACTGCAAATAAACATTATATTGTTTTATTTATTTATATTGGTTTCAAAATGAATATCTCGACTTGTTAATGCTCGTATATTAAATTGGTAAATACAGGCCGCCCTCGTTTTACGCCGGTGATATGTTCCCGGAAGAGGTGGAAGCGTAAACAAAATCGATGCAAAATAAATCCCTTTTCTTTTTTTTACGGAATAAATATGGGTGCCTTTCACGAATAATATGTTTAGTGCCGACACTTTACTAATACAAAGTAATAATAATACAGAAATTTAGCTTAGGACTACTTATTTATAGCTGAACTAAGGCCATCATCGCAATTTTAGTTTTGCGATGATGACATTGGTCGAGGGTCATCCATCGATGATGGGCTATGTGAGGATCGTGCATTTTTGTAAGATATGAACCCGAAGTTATTTGCAATGCCTTTCTTATTCTCCTCTTGAGAATTTCAGAATGCGGATTGCTAATGCTCCGTTTAAACTCCTTACAAAGTCACTTCGCTCCACGTCGGAGTTCATTTCGCACCACTTCAATGAGTTAGCATAGCAAGAAATCGTTCAAAGTTTTGGTTTATTTGGTTATGGCAACGCAACGCTTGGGCGATCTGCCGAGGGAATGCTTCTAGGGAGGACTTTCTATGGGGAAACTGGCCCCTATTTCGGTGCTACTAACGTGAAGAAAAGCCGGAAAACTCCAGCTTGGCCAGGTTCGAACTACCAGTGTTCGGTGGTTTTATCCACTTGGCCACTGGTGGGCTCAAATAGTTTAAGAGCGTCAATAGTTATTAATTTTATTACACATTGCGGAAGCAATTTTTGGAGAAAATTTGAAACCAGCGTTATAATCGGCGTAATTCAAACCGGGATAAATTGAGGACAGCACGTATTCCATTAGAAACAATTCACACGAATTAAATTAAATACCAATTATTTTTCGTATAAGACAAACATTATATAATGACGTCTACCAATGAATGAAAAATAATATTGAATGAATTTCTACTTACTTCTTTCAGTTCTTAGAATTCGCTATCACTTTAACAATAAAAATTATTGCCTCCCTTTATTAAATTACTCAAATACGTAGTAAATCTCGGATATTATCTGACCTTATTTTATAACTAAGAAAAATTTAAAATATCAATAGAAAAATAGCTTTTAAATTGCCAAACTTTAGCTCGCTTATCTGAAGTATAAGTTCGTGATAAAAGGGCCTTTTAGGGCCTCATTTCTTCGAATTTATTATTATTTAATAGGAGAACCTCTTACACGTTAAAACTTTAAACAAGTCTAATTATGCCCCGAATAATGAATGTTTTAGACTACAATAATCAAATAAATAGATGCGTTGTTATATTATACATTTTTTCCCGTAAATTTCGATCAATTGTTTTATTCTTATATTAAGAAACGGGATCGAAATAAACCGGAACGAAAACAAAAACTGACTATTACCAGAAATTTTGGATTAATACGAATGGAGATTAGGCAGAATGTAATAAGGAAAGCCTTTCTCATTGGTTAATCTTAATTAAAGAGATAAATCTGATACGTAGGATGAGCGGGTCTATATATACGTATATATATATAGTGAATATAATCATTCGACAGATGAACAGATTAACTGGTAACATGGCAGAAAGAACACATTCTATTTTTATGATTCTCCCAATCGCTCTCTTCGTAGTAATCGCTCAAAGCAACGAAAGAAAAGTAAGTTTTCCAATTGTAATTACTCGATACGAAATTAATTTTTCAATCTTTTATCACAAATTACAACAATCGACACTTTGAATGTTTTCAACAGTTTTCATTTTATATATTTATTTATACCTGTGTAAGCCGGAATCGCTCGTACCGAATATTTTTTCCGTTTCGAACGGGTTTAAGTTAGAAAACTTTTTTCTGTTTAAACAGGTTTCCGTTTTGGCCAGGTTTTACCGTATTTGATATTTTAATACGTTTTCTTGTAAATTTAATCGTTATGAAGATACTTTCGGATCCGACTTTTTAAAATACTTTTAATTATTTTATCTCTAATTTGTATCTGTACAGAATTTCTGAAGATAAATTACCAACTTTTCAAAATATTTTCTAAATTAAAATAGTCTTATTTCATTAAAGCATTGCAGTTTATTGTATGATAACAGGTAACAAATATATAATTTTAATCTTCTCTGCATGTTATCGAGACGAAAAATGTCTGGCTCACCAGTGGCTGAGTGAATGAAGCCGCAACTGGGTTCGCAACTGGCCAACGGGCTGGCCACGTGGAGTTTTGTGGATTTTCTTCAGGTTTGCAACACCTAAATAAGGGCCAGTTTACCATAAAATTCTCGCAGCCCTCCTTGGCAGTTGCCATAACAGAATAAACCAAACCAAACCAAACCAAACCAGATTCCGAAAAAAGTATATAGATTTAATTAATGAAGAAAAACATCGATTTGGCACACTTATTCGGGTGCTAATAGATTAATACTCTATTATTTGCCGCCTGAGAAAAATTTGTTGATGGTATAAGGCAACGCAACATGGCGATCTGCGATGGAGGGTGCTATCGAGAGAACTGTTCTACGGGACTCTGGCTCTTATTTAGATGTTAGACAAGCGTAAGGAATCCCGGAAAACTCCACGTGGCCAGCCCATTGGTGGGGTTCGAACCTCCCGATCAATTACTAGTTTGGTGGTTTTATCCACTTGGCCACTGGTGTGCTCGAGAGAAAGGTTTTAAATAAATTTTTTCAACTTCTCACAATACAATGAGAAATATTTTTCGACCCGAAGGAGAGTAATTAAGGTTATCGACTTAAATATCATTCGAGTAGTTCAATAATGGTCCTACGATCTTTACCATTTTCCATTTGCTGATAACAATGGAAATCTATAATTAACTAAAACCTAAAACAATTATATTTTGAATAATATCGCCATCATTACTTTTTCCTTACAAATCGTCCATAACGATTCATTGTAATCCTTGATGATTCGTGGCTTACGCATGGATATAAAATATTCTTTAAACTATATTGTGAAATTTTTATACTATATAAAAGAATTTATTTTTCATTTTCAACGAAATAAAAGTAAATTCTTATAATACAAATAATAATTCGTTATTAAATCTTAATATTTAAAAATATTTTTGTATTGAAGTATTAAATCCTCATTGAATAATAGCGAGGTTGAGACCGAAGTTTTCAACGCGTAAACGTGTACGTCGGACGTTGAGCGCCGATTTCCCGTAAGCCTAGAAGTTTGACAATGACGTTTGGAAAGTCAGTGGAATCGTGCTCGGCATTCCAAACGCCATTGTCAAACTTCTAGGCTTACAGGAAAGCGGCGATGAACGTCCGACGTACACGTTTGCGCGTTGAAAACTTCGGCCTCAACCTGGCTATTTTAACGTAAATTATTATTTTATATTAATGACGCATAAAATAATATGAATACAGTAAAACCTGTGTAAACCGAACTCACATGGTTCCGAATATTAGTCAGCTTTCCGCTTTGAACAGGTATTTTTAACACCGAAAATCGTTGCGTTAGTAAGAATTTCTTCCGTTTAGACAGGTTTTCGTTTTATTAAGGCTCCGTCTTGAACAGGTTTTACTGTATTCGTATTATTACTGTACGAAAAGTACTTGAATTTTAACCATTTTATCTTAAAAATTACAATTAATTAGCATTATTTTTAAAAGCTTAATAAAATTACATTGTTATTATGTAGTAAGTGTATCAAAATATTTAAAAAAAAATTACGCGCGAAAGATTAATAAATCGCTGAAAGATAAAAGTAATCAAAATAAGTAAATATCTGGAAAGAAGTTGAAATGTTTATGTTGATTATAAAATTCGGATTTTATTGCACAATATTTTTATCTGAAAGGAAATTCCCATTACATTCGCAAATTGCTCGACAAAAACATTTATTACGTGCATAATAACAATTCATTTTATCAAGTGCCTGACAAATATTTAAAATTAAATATCCTTCAATAAAATAAACTTAAAACGAAAGTGAAACGAACTTGATTTATAAACAAGCTATTTCAATAATAAATAATATAGGCCTGGCTAATCCATAACGGATTTTTAAAAAGGCCCTATTTGTATGTGCAAACCGAAAGAGCTACATTAATTTCTTTCTGATATTTATATATGCATTAATGCACAAGGGCATCGCCAGGGGGCTGCTGCCCCTGCTGCCCCCCCCTAGAAATTTGAAAAATTATTTAAATGCTAAGTTTTAATTAAAATAATCTTCTTAGGCGTCTTGTAAGTTAAAAAAATGTTTTAATTAAGATATTTCTTTTCCAGTACATAGTAAATGATTAAAACTTTATGAATCGTTTCATATCCTCTATCAATTTACATCATCTTGTCCCCCTGGCCCATTGGCTGGCGTCGTCTTGTTAATGCATACAAAACTGGCATTGTTGACTAACTCACTAGCATGAAGTGTTTGAGTAAAAGCATGTTTCTTATTTTAAAAAAATGGTCCAGATTTTTATGGTAATATCCTAGAAAAATTACCATAAAAACCTATCTAGAAAACAATTAAATACAGGAAATTCTCGTTAGTTCGAAATTCAAGAGACGAAATAATCGCGACTTCGAATTATCGGAGATTTACATATTTCTGCACACTATGCCAAATGCCAGATAACTGATGTAATATATTACGCAAACGGAATACGGATGCATACAAAGAGTGCTATTTTCATTAATGAATAACATATATATATAAATGAGGATCGTTTGTTTGTTTGCTATACATTCCTAGTCCGTTCGACCAATTGCTACGAAACTCGGCAGTTACATTCACACACCTAGATAATGTCATACACACCACCTCAAAATATGTATTGCATTTTTGTGAATCAATTAATTCCTATCACAATGTTTCCAATTTTTTAGTGGTGATTTTGCCCCTGTACGTCACATTTTTCCTGTTTACAATAGAGTCGTGTCGGTCATCTATCTAACTCCGTTCTGGGAAAAATTTTGAGTCGAAGTAACGCGACTTCCGTTTCAAACCGGAAGTTCGTATATAGTTAATCTGGGACTCTTGCCCTAAGCTTTCCGCATCTCGTCTCGATTTTTATCTATATAACTTCTTTCTCGAGATTAAGAAAGTATAGACGACAGACGGGATGACAGTGGGAATTTATAGGTCTACAATTTTTTTCAAATTGCAGCCCAATAATTTTTCTATAAACGAAATATTTACGAGAACATACTTCTCACGTAGTTTATACAATCTGTTACCAAACTTTAAACAAGTTTTATTGGTAATAACTGCAATGACAGATATTGTTTCCAAAATATTAGTACAGCTTAATAATAATAAATCGTGAATCGAATTGTTACGAGATGTAAACTTAATTTATACTTATATCTGAGACTCTAAAATAAAGAAGTGAATGATAAAATTAAGTGAATATTTGGTCCGATTTTCGCTAATTTTGATTGGTTGGCAGATTACCGTTTGTTATTCGGTTGTGAACGGTACAGTTTCTTAGAGTTAACATTAGGAAAAAATATATTTTAAAGAATTTAAGATATATTTTCAATTGTTTTCTACTTGACCACTGAAATTGTGCCATTTCGTATCATCCGAGTCTCTCAATAAATATGACAATTATAGGCTAAAATAACCAAACTCTTTGTAGTTATATAAATCAAATACTATCGATATAATATAAACATTAAAACCATACAAAGGTTGGAGACCGCTGGCTTTGAGTCCTACAATATCTCGGTCTGCGGCCGGATGGCCGAGCGGTCAAGGTTAGCAGCCTGCCGCCCTGGGGGACCCGGGATCGAGTCCGGACGGGTCGAAAAATCCCCAGGAATTTTTCGGGGGGGGTGGTCCGTCCGGATATGTCGGTCCCCGTCCTTCACCACCCGGCCGCCCCATTGTGGGCCTGGCCGAACCCACAATGGGCTTGCTATAAGAGGACCTCTTAGTGCCCACTGGGCGGAAAGAGTTACAAAAAAAAAAAAAAAACAATATCTCGGTCTGCTACTTTTAGCCCAATCTTGCAATCCCGAAACCCAGCCGTGTTTTATGAGATAAGAGAATAAAAGATAGTCCATAGGTAAGATGACGCCCGAAAATGTATTACTGTAAAAGCAAAGCCATTATGACCAGATTAGCGCTGTCTTGGTCTGTTGTTCTCTTTTAGTATTAGGGCACTTCGATCTAAACAAAACTATTAACGTAAACACATCACAGTGCAAACAGAATTTTCACTTCGAATTTCGAAGTAGCCGTATTTCGAACTAACCGAATTCCTTAAATTGTAAATCTCTATGTCCCCGACCGGGACAAAAGTAGTTACGAACTAATGGGATTTCGGACTATCCGAGTTCGAATTACAATGATTTGTAACGCATCTACCTTTTTTATCGGGAGTTTTGTTTTAAATTCCTACTTTCATGTTATTAATTTTATCATTCACTTCTTGAAGTTATATTTTAGAGTCCCAAACATAACTATAAATTAAGTTTACATATCGATACAATTCGATTCATGATTTATTATTATTAAGCTGTACTATTATTTTGGAAACAATATCTGTCATTGCAGTTATTACCAACGATGTAGAATATTCTAACTCGTTGCATTTACACAACACAAATACCACGCTACCTTGACTAAAAGGAAAATGGCGGATTTATGTTCAATTTTGGATTTTCCTCAAACATAACGTCGCTTCAGCCACTCTATGTAGTATATTCTAGTTCGTTGGTTATTACAAAATCTTCCGATAATAATGATTCAATTTCTTATGACTCACCTGTAGAATTTATTAATTTAAATAAGACATCCTTATCTTCGGAAGTGTCCATTTGCTAGAAACTTTTACAGATTAGTCTTTACCACACAACCAGGTGCACAGGTAGACACTAGGCTTTTTTACACCACTCTTTATTCTACAATATCTTGAACGCTGATACGCAGCTCATCTGTCTGCTACAGAATAGAATTTTGAACATACATCAATCATACTACAAATTCACTATAATAGTAATTTTAAAAAGTACCTTTATCTTTCATTTATTATAGTGGTGCAAACTATTATAGACACTTTTAAAACACATATATTCACCATTAAAATTATCGTGACAGACTACTAAACGGCACTCAACATTCGCCGGCACTACCGGGTTTTTATTAATTAATCTCGTTCTTATACACTTAAAAATTATTTAAAAAAATTTCACTTTGTTTTTTAATACAATAAAATATTCCTTTTTATATTTACGTGTTATATATTTTAACATAAACATTTTTAAAAAATACTTTAACCTTTTACTAAGCTTTCACGATTTTCTTTTTACCGATCCTCTAATTTGCATGTATAGAATTATGTTTAAAATTTCCAATGAATTATAATCAACTTATTTATACAACTTTATAGTATTTTTAACCAATTTTTGGTGAATATATGACTTGAGATGACGAATTTTGTTGGTGGAAAATCGTACAACACACTCGTGTTATCTACAGTGCCATGACTAGCTTTTCATATGCCTTATGCAAGATATTATTTTTAGCTCGTCCTTTCTGTAAAAAAAAAAATATATATAAAAGGGTTAATGTTACCTATGGTATCAAGATGGCGGTTCGTCTCTGATTCCAGCAAATAGAAGAAGGGAAACAGTGGAGACGCACGTTTTAACCTAACCTAACCTATTCTAATAAATTACCATAATTATTACCAACAAAATTATTAGAATAGGTTAGAACGTGCGTCCCCACTGTTTCCTTGCTGGAATCAGACGAGCCGCCATCTTGGAACCATAGGTAACATTAAATTAGTTTTCCTTCCTGACAATATAACATCACCGATTCAGCCGTGCAACCGAGAAATTCCAACTTAAAGACATACTACAGCAGTGAAAATGCATGCTAGAATTTTAGGATAATTAGATGATAGCAAAGACGAACTGATACAACTTTTATCGCTAAAATTCACTTCCTAATGCTCTATATCTTTTGACAATGTCGTGGAACAAAGTGTTTGAGACTATTGAGAATTGTTTTAATTAAAAAGAGCAGCTTTAAAAAAAAAGGAAATAGGCACAGGTTCTGAAAAAGAAGTCTCGCCTGTTGAAAGTAATCATAAATAATACTCGAGATGATGTCAAAAGTTTAAATAATCGTTGGCAATTGTCAAGGAAAATTACGATGTCTGCTATGATGACATCGTCAAAAAATGCCAAATTGTTATTGAAGATTCATGCCGTTTATTTCAGTAAAGATTTAATTACATGTACAGTACAGCGCATAACTTTAAAATATGATCATGATAATATATACACAAATGTGTGCAATGACCAAATTCGTAATCGCACACCAAAAAACAAATACGATAACTGTAAACGGTCAATGTCCCTCTTTAAGAGATAATAAAAACAAGGTGTCGTCGTATTCAAAATAACAGACTTACATCCACACGTGTACTTACTGTTACTCTTAGAGTCGTGATCCTTGAGGTCATGTGGATATGTAAATCATGGATTTGTTTTGAATGATAACTCAGTCAAATTGTTTTTAGTATTAAAAATTGAAAATACGTTTAACTATTATCACACGGAAGGTGTTGAGAGCATCTTTTTGTGTCCATCGTGGATTCAGCTAGGCACATAATAGGGAGGCAGGGAGGTACGAGACACAGAACGATATAATCGGATTTATTTTAAATGAAAAAATTCAAATAAAACGAGAATATGTTTATATTTTCATCAAAATTTAAGTCTAAATAATAAGAGAGAAAAGCTATTCGTCATAAAGGAGCCGTCCATTAATTACCCGTACAGTTTTTCAGTCACTTCACCTGTTGTGTACAATGATGTACTTTTGACAAATCCCGTCTTCTTTAATTACATGTACAATAGTTCAGGAACCCTCCTGACATCATATCTCATAAAAATATAAAAATCTCATGCGAGATAATTATCAGATTACATAAAAATACAAGGCTGAATCAAGCATTATTTTTGGAGCAGAAATGTGACTAACAAACACAAATAAGGGAAATGATCATGTCAGAAATGAGATTTCTGAATAAAGCAGCAGGATTTATTAACTCCATCAATAGGAATTAACAAGGAATATTATCTGTATCTTGGAACACATCAGTTCATAAAAACTATAAATAAATTCACATAAGAATTAACTAATTATAAACAAGACTACTAATTAAATTTGTTTATCAGTTGTTAACAATAATGTATATAGTATTAATTCATAAGTCAATCTATCAAATTTTCTGTGTAGAATGACTTAAATGCTGCATATTAATAAATGTTACATCTTTATCATACATTTAAACTTAATACTAAGCTTTCTTTGTATTAATTATCATAATTATTATGCAAACTTTTGACTTCTAAGGATAAATAAATTATCAACTCTCTCCATCATTATATATTACATATATTAATTAATAATTTATTTTGGATACAAGAAAAAGTCTTAAAGTAATCCATACAATTTCTTCAAAATTTTACACACAATGAATTTGTGTGTTAAAATTATGGAATTAATTTATGTGAAATTACAGAATCCATATGAAATATTAAATTATAAATTTTCTTATAAATTATTAATAATATAAATTTATAAAGTTGTAAATTATTAGTCTTATTATTGGAAACTTCATTTTAAATGTAAATTTTCCTTAAAGCAAAATGATTACCGAATTACATCAGGCTATATTAATGCTATTAACTATATTAATGTTATTATTTTTTTATTAATAGAATTAATATAGCCTGATGTAATTCGGTAATCATTTGGCTTTAAGCGAATAGTTTAGGTTTGTAGATGTTTATATTTGTATAAATTTTCTTTTTTATTGAATTAGGTTCCTTCATATTGGAGACCGTGGAATGTTATCATTCCATTTAATAGGATGACACCTCCTACGTCCAACCCTCCAAGAACATTGATTAAAAATAATCAAGTCCTTAGTATGTGTATATTTTAATCCAAAATTTTAAACAATAATAATCTCTTTTCATTCAGTTTTATTAATTAATTATCTTTATTTTCAGAAGTGTGTGTTCTAAAAATATGTCCACTTCCTCGAGGGCTAACTGAATTCAGAAGAATGAATTATCCATAATTATTAAATCAAAATGATCTTAAAAAAATATGTAAAAAATCTAAAAATAAATTTTATCAATTTATTATTAGTTTATACAAAACTAATAATAAATTGATAAAATTAGCAAAATATCTGAAAATTTATAATTAATTATAATAATTTAATTTATAATTAAGTCAGAAATAAAACAAATAAGTACAGCATATGGCATGAAAGCAATTTCAATATTTGATTGGTTTCATTTTTTCTACAAAATCTCAAAATATTTCAAAATTAAACTGTCGTTAAAATTTTTTAAAAATTACAACTACAATATCAAAATTTTATTTCATTTTTTCAAACTTTTGTATGAAACTTTTAAATCGTTATTCTGATGTTAATAAAATTGGTGTAAAGGTTAACGTTAGATACTTAAAAATGCTTATTTAAAAACTTTCGGTCCGCATTAAATGGTTTAAAATATTTACGTACATACACGCACAAACTTTTCTATATAAGATGAAAACTTTTTAAATTGTTAAAAAAGTGACACACGTTAATATTAAAAATATTAAAAATTTATTTATCACGTTTCCAATCTTTTGATCACACTTAGTGACTTGGGCAAGTCGAATTTCTCATTTTATATATTTTTAAACTTATTAAACAAATTAACAATGTTAAATAATGAATATTGACAAAAATAAATTCAATTTTAAACTGATAAGAAAATTAACAAAGATCAAACAAAAGAAAGAAAAATATAAATTCATTTATGTAGATGATATATTTTCACGCAATTTTACTTTTTTCTGGTAGATTTGTCCATAATTTAACAAGAATGATCGCATGACAAATGTGTAGAAGTAAGCTGCTAAAGTCTGTAGATGGATAAGTGTTCCAGGCTAATTCAATAGCACCTAAAATACATAATCTGAAATAATAAAAAATTATATACAAAGTTAATTTGAGAATATTTTAATAAGAATCTATTAAACATTCCTACATATAATGAAAATAAACTTAATACTATTTAAATTACATTTATTTATAGTTTTTACTATAAAATTTTAATATTTAGAAGTTTGCGTATTTATTAATACTTACTTGGATACAGGCAATAATGTTGTAGACCATAACAAATATGGTAAAGTATGGAAATACCAGACATAAAATTGATAATGAAGAGATCGACTAAATGCTATTCCAATGAAATTTGATATAAATAAGGGCCATAAAATTTCTAAATCGAGATGTTAAGGCACATTTCAAAAATTTAGTTTTGTTGATAAAAAATTAAAAAAATAAAATCTTTGATATTTTTTATGCAATTTCCAATCATTTAAAATTAGTCATTAAAATTTGATATTCAGAATGTATATATAATGATTTATATGTTGTACAAAATACTAATAGGTTAATATTTATTTCTGTTTTACACAAGATAAAAAATATTGTTCTATTAAAAGATAGTTATTAAAAATATTTGATTTAATTCCATGGCTTGAAATAATTGTTTTTTGTTAAATACTTTTGACTTTCAATATTCAATGTGAAGTACATTTTATATAATTGTTTAATTTAACCCACTTAATGTATACTGAAACGTTGCGCTGTTCTGAAATGAAATTCAGGCAGACAATATGTTTAATTACGAATAGTGTTTAAATCTACATATTTCAGTAATATATTAAAATTTCTAATTATATGAGCTATGACAGAGATGAGAAACAGTTTTTAATCAGAAGGTCATCCTGTTTTAGAGGGATCTCATAAGGATACATATTATATTGCAGATTACAAAAGTGTTTACATTTAGCATACACAGACAAAAAGTATACATATAAAAAATAAAATATAAATGTAAATATAAATAAATAGAAAAAATTGGAAAAAACAAAAAACATTTCTGTAATTAATTTATCTTAAAAAATAAAGAAACAGCTACGATAACTAATTTCTATATTATACTATCTTATATTTTATCAGATTGCCATTAGAAATCCCTAAAGATTACACATTCTCCATCTCTAAGCGACAGAATATAGTCTACATGTTTTCTAATAAAATAGCTAATTTTAATCAGATCAAATATCTGTGTATTAACTGAATGGGCTAATCTGTGAAAAAATTTAATTATTTTCCTTAGTTGCACTTCCAATTCATACAGTAAGATTTATAAGGAATAGGTTAGTACAACCTATTCCTGACCTATATGAGAAATACTTTTTAGGACTTCTTCCATAAATTAAATTTTACATAATTTGAAAATAACTAATAAATCATTACTACTACATCATTGATATAGCAAAATTTAAAAAATCATATAACATCAGAAGATAAAAGAAAAAATTATATCATAAAATCATAAAATTTAAAAGCTTTTTCTGGCAATGAAATAGTTAAGTAGCAGACAAAAATTATTTTAATATAAGATTATTATTTTAATTGGTTGATTGATCACATTATCATAAAATTATACAGAAAGTGTCTTTGCAATTGTACCAAAAAACTTAACACAAGTTTGAAATGATCTAATTCTGGCTTATGGAAGTCAGAGACTAAATGTATTTGAATGTTATTTGCTTATTAAAATCTACATAACAGTATATACTACTAAAAGTAATCACCATATCTTTATATTATTTCTTATCCCACTCAGATTCTCATTCAAATATATTCTTTAAGTTATTTTTCTATATGTAAGTTTTCTCTCACAAAATTAAGCTATTTATAATGCATATTCTTATTTCTTAATCAAATATATCTCCTTAAAAACTGAAAAATGGAAACAATTGATTTTTATATTTAATTATCTCATATCAATTAAAAGTTATCAGATGATTAAATATATAAATTTTTTACAAAATCAAATAAGATCCTTTGAATTCTATAGCTATTCATAGAAACAGTGGCAGTTTCCAATACAGTGGAACCTCGCTTAATGAGCACCTCGCATAACAAGTGATTTGCATAACAAGCAAATCAAATTTTTTTTAAAATGACTTGCTTAACAAGTTACGAGGAGAGGCAAAGTCCCGGATTGTGCACATGCTCCATCATGTTATTATCTGTGATTGTTTTGTTTTCTGCAAATCAAATTTGCATTCCAGGTTGGTTCATTCCATGCTAGAAGAAAAGATGATGATGATTCACACTCCTTAACAATGTATATTGTATAATTTTCTTTGAATAAACATTATATGTAAAAATACCGTATTTACTCGCGTATAAGACAATCTTGCATACAGAACAAGGTGTGACTTTAAAGATCAAAATAAAGAAAATTAGATTTATTAATACAATTCTAATTTTATTTTGTTTAATCACAAATAAATTATCATCAAATGCAAGTATTAAACAAACAATTATACAACCATATTTTTGGCAAACAACCATATTTTCTTGACGTTATCACCTTTTGTCTACTCGGACTCGCCCTCTGACGCTTTGTTACAATTCTCCTCTTTTTTCACTCTTACTCCACAAAGCATCCTCCTCTGATCCATCAAGTGAATTTAAAATGCAGTATTTCCTGAATGACTGCTATCAGCTTTTGAAAAATGCTTTTTCATGCACCTGATACCCATGTAGCAAAACCAAAAGATTATAATGCATGTGACAGGGAAAAGTTTATTTTTAATGATTCAGAATGTACAAATATTCATTAAAAATACCAATTTAACAAATATGAAATAACTACATTTTTAATCATTGCTAAGTGACCAGCTATTTTCAGATCATCTCTTTAAAAGCGACATTCACCTTGATCTCGATAACACTCTGCTATAATGGCAGCATGAACTATACACAGTTCACAAAAATTATTGCAAAAACGCAAAGGATCCTTCGCTCATGCGTATAGGATGACTAGGTTTTTGAAACAGTGAAAAATGAATAAAAATCTCATCTTATATGCGAGTAAATATGGTATTTGAGTATATTTTTTGGCATGGAATGCATTATCGTATTTTACATTAATTTCTATGAAAAAAATTGTTTCGCTTAACGAGTGTTTTGCATTACGAGTAAGGTTCTGGAACGAATTATGCTCGTTAAGCGAGGTTCCACTGTAATATTAATATTGTAGTAACAGTAGTTCTGTACAAGATCAAAACAGGTTTAAAATACTGTGTATTAAAATGTTTAAAGTTTAAAATATATTTATAAGGATACGATCTACTGATAATTCAGTTTCATTTTTCGTTTTAGACCACAAATTTATGTCATTATATCTGAAATTACAAATCTGAAGTTTGTATTTAAATTTATAATAAAAAATCATCTTTTATATTAATAAAAAAACTAACAAGACCAATACTTACTTAATCCATTTATAACAGAATAGTACAACTACTATTATATGCATCAGTAATAATGATATATGAAAATATTTATTGAGAAAAATGTTTTCAGGTAAAAACCTCCAGTTTACTGTCCATTCATATAAAAACACTCGTCCTAAATTGAATGCTCCTAATATATATCCAAATGGATTAGTTAACAAAAAAGGAAGCCCTAATATTATCTGTAACAAGAAAATTTAACAATTATAATTCAAATTTTAATAATTTAATGCTCCTATATTTATAAAATAGATAATTATGATATTAGACTGCTTTAATTTTCACTTGGCATTATATTAAATGCATTAATGTATTTATTGTTTAAAGTATCATTGTACAGTTTTAAATGATTGCAACATTTATTTCATTAACTGAGAGTACAATTTGACCTATCTTAGGGGCAATCCATTAATTATATGTAGAGTTTAAGGAAGAGAAGCAATTGCAAAAAGTACATTATCATATATAATGCAGAGGGGAGAGAAAGTCACAGTATTGTCTATGTGGACTTTTTTTAGTGGTATTAGTGGCATAAAAATTTGTTCTTATAGATCTACTTACTAATCATGTGAATAAACTATAAGTATCATAATCCAAAATTACATAATTATTAATTTAGAAAATCCAAAACAGAACACTTCAAAATACAATTAAAACATCTCCTGCATATCATATATAATCAGTTATACTATATAAATTATATTCTTCAAAAATCAGACTTTGTAGTCTAGAAAAAGTTATGAATAACAAAATATCTCTTAAAGTATGAGAGTTGCAGGTTTGAGCTCTTCTCTGAACTATTTTTTTTCCAAAATTTATAAATTAATATAATTTATCTAATCATTAAATTCCATATCAGATGGCAACATTCTGTAAATTCTCTTTCATCAGCTTTATTAATAATATTAAATTATTCACCCCAATTATCAGAACTTTTGTCTTTTTTTAAGTTTCTTATCTTGCAACAAAAGTAATTTAACATTAAATATTTAATTTTGTAATAGAAGCCTTTACAACTATTTACCCCAAAAATTATGAAAAAACTGTTTGTATATCATGTTACTTTCATATTAATTTCATTTAATTATTTAATCTTATGTTGATAAAAGCAAAAATTCAGCAAACAATATTATGATTACATAAAACTTCAATTTACTTTTTATAGTATCCAATATTACTATTTTTACTCAAAAGAGTTAGTTTTGTTTGTAAAAATGCCAATTTATAACAGGGATAAGCATCTACAGACTTTGCTTTATGATGTAATGCATAATGATATACACGAAATGTTTTTGTTTACATTTCATGATTAGATAAAATACTCAAATCTAGCAGTTTTCATTTTATCATACAATTTAAATGTGGTTTGCACTTGTTACAAATAAAATGTTTTTACTAATTGGAATAATTTCAATTATTATTAATTCTTAGAATTTTCAAAATATTTTTGAGATATTTATTTACTTTAATATTTTCTTGTACAACAATTATCTTGTACAACTGTAATATAGAAAAAGTTATCATAAATGTCTGTTTACATTTAAACTAGTTTTTCTATTAAGTATGCAAAAGTACAGTTATATAAAATATAACAAAAAGTAGATCATATAATAATCTTAACAATAATTAACAGATCAACAAATTTATTTTTTATACAGGTATTTATTAATTCTTTATAGATTAGAACAGTGACATTCAAGTTGTGTTCAATTTACTGCAGCATATAACAATATCATTTATGTAATGCTAGAGTTGTGCAAGTATATTACTGTAAATGTATTATGTTAAAAATATGAAAAAGGCATCATTTTGAAAAAACTTTAAATGCAATATAAACAAAAACCAAACAAATTGAATTAATAATTTCAATAATTAAAAATAAAAATCTTTATAATCCAGCAGTAATTATTTATAAGGAAACAACTGTTTTCAGTCATCTTAAGTAATAATTGTCAGGTTATAAAACATAAATTGTTTAAAATACAAATGCTAGGAAACATCTCAGTAGAGCAAAGATAAATATTTAACAGTTACCATAAATATAAGAATAAAGAATAAATAAGAAGAAAAAAAATTAAATAACAAATAAGATTTAAATGTAAAAATCTAATGAATTAAATTATATTGTTAATTTTTAAATTTGTTTTATTTTTATCTCTCTTATAAATTACTATTAAATAAATAAAATATGTTTATATTACTTGATTAAGTATTCATCTTTGTTCTGTCACATACTTATGTTCTATGGCTTTTTCTATTATAAACAGTTTATGTTCTAGAACCCAATGATGACTATTTAAGACAGCTGAAAACATTTATTACTTTATAAATAATTATTGTTGTGTTATAAAAATTGTGTTTTGAAATACTTGAATTACAATTTATGTATTTTCATAAATAATAAAATTAGTTGCATAACTTTCCTGGCTGTTACGAGGTTTTATTAAAAAATAACTTTTATATTGTAGAATTTCGTCCAATGGCAATCTTATGTAAATTAATTAGAAGACACAGTCTGTCCAGAAATGGAAACTTCCATTTATTCACATCTTGTGTTCCAGAATACTACATTTGACGACCTGACTTTTCTTTTTAGGCTGCTTGGCTGTCAAGTTTAAAAATATTCCTTTAAAAAACACAGAAAAATCCAATTAAAATTACAGATTTAAAATTGGAACTGGCTGGTCTTACAGACATCATCTTTTTCATTTCCATCCATACCACTTGGGGATGTTCAAGCTTTTATCACGCAGCTTAAAAAGGAAGGTGGGGTCATCAAAAATATTTGTATTCTGGAACACAAGAAGTGAATAAATGGTGGTTCCCATTTTTGGACAGACTGTGTCTTCTAATTAATTAACTTTTATATTATTAATCATAATAAATAAAATTGTGTATGGCATCATCTGTTATAAATTTTTTTATAAAAAACTTTTTGTATATTATTACTTTTCCAGTTGTTATATATAATGCAGGGAAAGTATGGCAATTGGTCAAAAAATGATCCCCTCTAAGTTGTTACATTTTTAGACTCAGGAGA
Organism: Centruroides vittatus; assembly: GCF_030686945.1. Taxonomy (NCBI): domain Eukaryota; kingdom Metazoa; phylum Arthropoda; class Arachnida; order Scorpiones; family Buthidae; genus Centruroides; species Centruroides vittatus. The sequence goes on from NW_027121655.1 coordinate 198,133, forward strand.
CCTTGAAACATCGAGAAATAGAAAAAAATTTGGGGATTTTCTGTATGTGTGAGACATGATTTTGTTCATCCTCTGAAACTTAATAACTCCTGTGCTTTTTGTCAAAAATTTCTGAAATTTTGAGGAGGTTTATTCATTAGGGAATTGATGCTATTAAAGTTTAGTGATTAAAGATCAAGAGAGTGGGAAGATAAAAGTGTTGTGTATATCTCTAATAAGGTCAGACTTAATAACAATTTTATTCATTATTAGCATTTACAATTTTTTATAAAACCCATCCCTACGCTCAAAATTAAGCTTTTTGCCATTTTATAACTAATAATATAAACATTATTTTTTTAACAAAAACTCATAACAGATAGCACCACAGACAATTTTAATTTTGTGCTAAAATATCTTACTTGTAATGTTTTACATCAGGAACGTTATACAAACTGTTGCTAGATTTTTTTACTATCAAATTTTAATGTTCAAAAATTTTGTTTTTAGTAAATTTGTTTTTAATAATTATTTTTTCTGTTATTCATATTCCAAATCAATAATGCAGAAATGTCTAAAATTAAAACTTACCTGTATAAAAGCACATAGAAGAAGATTCCATATTGTTCCATGCAAGCCATTTGTTCTCAACAATAAAATTAATAGCCCAGGTGCAAAAAGAAGAATATTCATTTTCACTGATACAGCCAGACTTAAAGAATTGCAATAAATGAAAACTAAATTTTGAATTTAATTTCTAAATTAAAAAAAAATTTTGTCAAAGTTACCTGTAAAAAGTGCAACCTAAAGACCATTTATTAGCTATAAAACAATTCACTGCAGCATATAACAGCAACATAGCTATAGGATCATTAAACAGTCTAAGGACATAGATTGAATGAATGCGATAAGAAGTACAGCACATAAAAATTAGTGCATATGGTGGAATCTATAATAAATATTTTATTAAATTATCATCTTTTGTCAAAAAAATAAAAAAATAAAGAATTTTTATTGTGTTAGAAATAAGTGATTATAATGACTTACCTTTTTATTTTTAATATAAATTCGGAATACCATAATCACTGTTAACAAATAAAGAAACATATACAGATATTGAGCAGTTAAAATCTCTCTTCCATATTCGGTGAAGTAATAAAATATTGTAAATATGGCAACAAATCCTGCAGGATATCTAAATTATTATAATTAAAATAATCAAAATTTGTTTTTTGAAATAAGAACAAATGTCAAATTAATAATTTCAACTTACACTAAAGGACCTGTATCTCCTTTTAACTTTGTATAATCAAAAGTTCCATTAATTACACCTTCAACTTCCTGCATGTATGCTTTCCAATCAATTTCCGTATCTGAAATTATTTATTTATATTACAGAATTATATATATTTAATATATTCAGTTTTATCAATTAAAATAAATATACGCAGGAAAAAAATTCTACTGAAAATTGCTGTCAAAGCTAAAATAATGTAACTACATTTCATTTGTTTTATTTTATGTGTTTGTTAGTTATTTTTAATAATCTAATATAAACTTTAATTTTCTGTTCATTAATATTTTGAATATTTTTATTTATGATTTCATGTTAATTGTTTTATTTTAAGATTGTAATTGGGCTGCAATTTGAAAAAATTGTAGACCTATAAACTCCCAATGTTGTCCATCCGTCTGTGTTTTCTTAATCTGGATGGAGTTAGATAGATGAAATCTGAGAACAGATATGGAAACCTTAGGGGCAATTAACTACCGTATATCTCGGCGGATAAGACGACCTTCAGATAAGACAAGGTATAAATTTTCATCAAAGTTTTATAGTTTCAGCTTATATCTGTCCTATAAGACGACCCCAAACTATCAACGACCTATAAATTTAGTTTAGAACAACGATCATCATTTGAATAATAATACTGTATAGCGTATACAGAATTATGCCCTATTTGTAATTTTTCAAATGAACAAATGTATTTTCTTGCATCTGGTAGCACTGCTTTGTGATTGTTGCAAGCATTCGCACTGATTTGGCATTTGGGTAATGACCTTGACTATTCACAAAAATGTCGTATGGGCTATTCTATTTTGTGCACATACCCTACTCGCTATTAGTAAATAATTATGGTTTGTCTGTTTTTTATAATGGTTTTAATTTATATAAATTTCAATCTAATTTTTTGTATCTGTCCTATAAGACGACCGTGGATTTTGGGGGCCGTTTTTTATGATTCAACTATTGTCTTATCCGCCGAGATATACGGTATATATGAACATACAAACTATATGCAAACTGGAAGTCATGTTGTTTCAATTCAAAACGTTTCCCCTGAAAGCATTAATAGATGACTGACATAACTCTATTATTAAAGAAAAAGTATGATGTACAGGGATGAGACACTACAGTACCAATTTGAAGTGGAGAGTATATATTTTAAATTAAAAATATGATTAAAAATTGCAGCCCGGCATTGGGACAATGTCACAATAAATAGTTGCTCATTTACATTTGACTTTTTTAAAACATACAAAATACTTGCAACTTACATATTTAAAGTATTAATTCCAGTTGAATTACTTATTATCCAATATCCTATTTAATTTAAAAATTTGCTTCTTGTCATTCTGTTGAAATTTAATGTTATCAAGCTTCCATATTTGCTTCTAATCTAAGGACTTATCACACCTTTTGGAGAACGTTTTCAATTGGACACAAGAGACTTTTTTAGCTGTTCTACTTTATTAATTAAATATTAAAACTGTCCAAAATGCTTATTTAATAAAAGAAAAGTCTCTTAGTGTCCAATTGAAAACATTATCCAAAGGGTGTGAAAATTGTCAGGTTGGAAACAAATATAGAAACTTGATAATATTAAAGCTAGTTGTTTTTTGTTTATTTTTCCACAATATAATATCTAAGAGAAGTTATATGCTAGGTACAAAAAAAGCATTCTAATCCATTAAAACAGTTAAATGATGAGCATTTTTTCCTTTTGTTCTGTTCTATAATCAAATATTTAAATGCTATATTTTCAGACTACAGAATAGTTTGTAATTAATGAAACAAAATAATTTGTAAGCTCAGATCTCACTCCAGATTAATTTTTTTCTTCTAGAATAACCTAAATTATTAAATTAAATTCTAAATTAACACAATTCTTAAACTTGTAACAAGATGGCAACCTAACTGCCTACCTTAACACAAAGTATTTTGTTTTGTTAAATAATTTCTAGTCTATTTATAAACTGAAAACTCAGCATTTAAATCAATAAATTAAAATTAAAGCTTAGTTATTACTGTTATTTGTAGTTTTTTGGTATAAGAGCCTTCTTAGATCAAAGACTATCAATGCATGACAGAAGTATTAGGTTAATCTTTAACTATTTATGGTATTGTATATAGGTTTATGCTTCATAGATAGGTAAAAACCTGTAGGATTTTGGTCATTGTCGTCCAATAGCATTTGCAACACTATCTTCATCTGAAAAAGTTTATTACTTTAGATAGTATTCTCTGGTTTTGTTGTACTGAAGGCAGGTTAAAAGTATGTGACAGACAATTAATGTATACTGGTTTTGATTCCATTGTCAGTAGGTAACTATGAGTAAATCTCATTCTTAGTCAGGCTGTTTTTGTTGTTATATATGCATACATATTATTTTGGATAATCATTTCTCCTACATTTCATATAACATTTAAATACATGTTTTTTCCTAGATTTACTAATTGATTCTTTTATGTAATTTATTATTCATATCAAATTGTGCTGGTAAAACACATATTTTAAGAAAGCATAAATATGTTATCATAGTATTTTAAAAATAATATATGCGCATTACTATATTACTTTATTTTACTATAATAAATTATTTATTATAATTTATTATTATTATATAATTATAATTATTTATTATAATTATAATTTATTATTATATTACTTTATTTTACTATAATAAATTATTTATTATAATTTGTTATAGTAAAATAATTTAAATAATTTATAGAAATTTGTGAAAAATTTGATAAAAATACATCTATTACTTCAATCAACATTAATTTTAAATGTTAATTTTATTTTTAGTAGTTTCACTTTGCTTTTTTTGTTGATCACAAAGTAATTTTTAACTATTGCAACTATGGTATCCTTTTTAAAATTATCATTATTATTATTATTATGATTTGAGTGTATGATGTGTTTTTAAACAGTTAAATATTAAAATAAAATTAAAATACATCCAAAGAAAGAATTAAGATTCAAACAGAAAAAACAAATTTGAATCTGGATAAGAACCAAGCCCACAAACATTAAGTTCTTGCCAAATAAAACATTTTGTCTATCTAGGTCATGGCTTTTTTCTTCAAGTAAAATGTAATTTATACAATAAAAGTTATGTTTCATATACTTAAAAATGTAGTTTTAATAAAATTCTCAAGTAAACATTTAAGAAATTATTAAAATTGATTTAAAAAAAAATAATCTCTCTCAATCTGGTGAAAACTTATAAAATTGTTTCTTTGGCAAAATATATAATATTTCTTTAATTCAGAATAATAGAGTGAGTATAAATAAAATGTACTCAAAGAAATGTTTTTCAGTTTATAACAAATCTTAGACATTATAAGTATAAAATGTGTTTTATCAAGGTTAATTTGTATTTAAACAAAATTATTTAATTTTTATACAAATTCTTTAATAGTATTCTAATTATTTCCTGTTACTCAATAAAGATGTTAGAATTGCATTTGCTCAGTTGCATAAAAAAGTGTAAAACACTTTCGGCACAATTCTAGATCTGAATGAGGGGGTTGGGACTTTAACAGAGCTGTAGAGCATACTGATAGGAACAAAAAAAAGTCTAATGAATCATGGCTGTACGGACGACCCTTCACGCGATATAGGCCCCCAAAATGACTCTATGTCAACTTTTTATGTCTACATCAAATAATATCAAGTTTATTGTTACCTTACAATTTTTACATTAAACTACAAAACTAAAAATTGCTTTCCAAATTTATTTTAATATTGTTTTAAATAAAATATGACTATTTTTGTGATAAATGTATTTAAGATTACAATGTAATAAGTACCAAATAAAAATCTTCTCTGGAATGGATTTAATGTTATTTTTATATGACTTTATCATCATCAGTTAAATGCTGATCCAAAGTCTCTACTTAGCCCAATTTTCAACGGTCAAATAATCTGATACAAAGGACAAATATTTTTTATTCCCACTGTATGAAATAAAAGAATAAAAAGTGGAAATAAAAAAATGATTTAATAATAGGTAAGGACTGCTATTGTTTATTGTATCAATCTTACTGTTGAAAATTGGGATATGAAGAGACTTTATTATCAGTTGAATGTTGATCCAAAGTCTTATAAAAATAATTTAAGCTTATTAAATAAGCTTAAAGTTATTAAGTACAGTTTTTAAGTATGTAGGTCCTGCCTTCTGCCTATATATAATTGTCTAAACATTATAGCTATTATATTTAAATAAAAAAACATATGCATATATATTATATAAATAGTATGCAAAGAAGATGCCCAAGGAACTTACAAGGAACCTTAGTGATGATGATAACATTCACTATAATTTCTGCTAAAATTAAAATGATTGCTGCAATCCATAGATAGTTCGGATTCAAAATTAGGTTTTTTTCAGCGAATTCTTTCTTTATAATCCTCCATAATTTCGTTTTCGCTTTCTGCAAGCTTTTCTTCGACATTTCCACGTCGATATACGGCTAGCAAGGGGGCTGCCATCTTGGATGTTACGAAAAGGCGAAACGATCCATAAAGAAAAGGAAAAAATATATATAAATTGTATTCATTATTTTATTGTTTTAGAAAAGTTTTATTTGATATTTAATGTGAAACGTCTTATTTAAATATTTAATTACTGCAAGCTTATTTTATTTAATTACTGCATTGAAACTATATTTTTTTCGGTATTTTCAATAAGCCAAGCTGGCGTCTAACTGAAGATCATTTGTCTGTAATAATAATTCTGTAAACACTGTCTGTCAGTTATACTTTTCAAATAAAATATCCACGTGTCATATAGAGTTGAAACTAAAAAATATTTGGGATCTTCGAAATAAACTGCAATTACTGTAATACAGTACTGTCTAAATCAACTACAGAAGGCTACAGTTAAAGAACCAATAAAAACAAAATACTTACCTTTTTATACAATATTTCAGAATGAATTTTTCTTCCATAATGTACCTGAATCTAAGTTACCAATTTTCACATTGTAGGCTACACAGTGGAAAAAAAATTAATAAAAAAGAAATGTATTATTTGTCAGAATTGGCTTGAATCAAATAAAGTAGCAGCAGTTCAATTTCCTAATAAATTAATTTTTTGATAGAGAAAAATTAACTTTGCCTACTGAATGTGCTACTATTGCAATTGATTATAGCAGCTCGTGTCTGTGAGGACGAGTAAAAGACTCGAGACAAACTCGTGCAATAATCCGCTATAGTTTATATATTACATACGTATATACCAGGCATGGGCAAATGCGGCTCTTTTTGAGTTACATGCGGCTCTTGCTGAAATTGCTCCTTCCCAGCCTTACTATACTTACTATCCGCCACGACAGTACAGAACTGCGGCTCTCATGCATTTTGCAAAACCTATATTTCGGCTCCCACTGAACTCTTGCTTGCCCACCTCTGGTATATATCAATACATTAATATCACGTCTGAATCTTAATTAATTAGAATTATTTGAGTTCATTCATCGTCTCGTTTCTCTATTTTCACACATGTTTCGTGTTTTCGCAGTCAACAGAATAGTACAATTTTTAAAGTAATTTCTTTATCGAACACTAAAAATCGTCGAAAAGATTAAAATTATCATATATAATAAATAGTAGGGTTTCTCATTTCCCGGTCTTTTACTTGTCCCGGTATTCCGGGATAAAAGTGAACTGTTTCCCGGGATCCCGGGAAATTCCGGGACAAAATTAATTATTTTTAAGATATACAAAATATCATGAAATCAAATAATATAATTATTTTTCGTTTTTTAAAGTAATTTAATTCGTTCTGCAACCTGCAAAATCATATTAATAATGCTGTGTAAGATATATATTAAAAATTACCTTTGAATTACGTAGAAATTTTCACAAATAGAAAAAAACTTATTAAAGTTTGCTGGAAACTGCATACAACAACAAAAAATGACTTTGAATTGAGTTAAAAATTTAAAGAAAAATGAATTTAGATCAAACTTCTAACTTAGAAGGTAATTTTTGATTTTTTAAATAAAATATAATACAAAATATTGTAAATTTTTATAAGATTTTAAAAAGCAAAGATGGTCAATACTCCGATCACTCAATCTAATTCTTATTTTAGTAATGAAAAGTCTTGCTACTGAGAATGCCTTTTCCGATTCAATTGATGTGATTGGAATCGTGTTTAATGCATTTAAGAGAAGACAAATATTATGTGTTTTTCACCCGTATCCTGAAAGATTTCTAGTTCGTTTTCGAGATTGTAGTACTTCTTTTGTTCCCTAGTATTCTTGATTTGTCTACCTCGACTACTTTAATAGAAACATCATAGCCCAATAATTCGGCAGTTCGTTTGTCTTTAATAATCAGATTATGAAGAAAAACTTCACACTCGCTGACTTCGTACTCGTTTGTATCCTTGCCCAATTTGCACAACTTGGCGTTACGCAATCATTGAAGCTACTGGGCACGGTTAAAAATTAAGACAGCATAAGCACAATTATTCCAGATATTACTGGTAAAGAATTTTGAGAGTCCTGCCACAAATAAGCTACGTATTGATTATTGACCACTTGTGACGTGCCATAACGAGCAAAAATTAAAAAAAAAAACTAATAAGTAGGTTTAAAATTAATAAATACAAATGTATTCTGACAGTTTATGAGTTAATTATACTTTCTATTTGCAAAATTTCCTCAACCTTAACGTAAAATAAAAAAAAAAAAAAAAGAGAAGTTTTAAGAAATTTGCGGGATTTCACGGGATATTTCCCGGGTTAAAAAAACAACCGGAATCCAGGGATCCCGTTTGAGAAACCCTAATAAAAAGAGATTTTATTATAATATTCTTTTGTAAAAGGAATTAAAACAATCATTTTTGCATTAGAAATTTACAATTCATATTACAATGGAAATATTTCTTAATTAATGCAAATTCTGTTTTCACAACAGTCGCAGGCCTAGGAGTGCTATTTACCCTTTGAAAAAGTGAGAAAAGTGAGTTGAAATACAGAAAAAAGTGAATAAAAAGTGAGTGCAATAGTGACAAAACAAAGTGAAAACACAGAAGGAAAACTCAGCAAAATAGCAGTAAAAATTGTTATTTTCTTTTTATTCTGTTATGGTTAAACACATTTTAAAAATTTCTGTATATACTGTAATATAGTAGCCACTCGTTATATCGCGTTTTTTTGGTCCCCCAAATTTTAAAAGCATTTGAGTCAATTAATTTTAAATTACCAATTGCCACTGAATTTTTATTTGCAACGAAATACGAGAAAGAGCTAAATATGCAGAACAGGTGGATAGATCGATTGTCATTTGTTTCCTTTTGATATAAAAGTCGTTTATTTATTAGTTTTAAGTACAGTCTCCTCATTTACAAGTTTCTGTGAATTCGAATTTCATACCTTTATGTGAATTAACGGTATTGCGTCAATTCACATAAGGGTGTGAAATTTCGAATTCACTGCATAATGTGTAAGGAAAAGATCTCTTTAATTCTGAACGAAAACTTTAAAATTTTTATACAGTAGTAACTTTATTTTGCTTTTTAGAGAATTTTTACTCTAATTTTATAAGTTTTGATGTTCTATTATATATTCAATGTTTATTTTTTTTAAATTTTCAATTACAGCATTTATAATTTTTATTGAAAAATATAAACTACACGAATTTCTAATAAGCGATTTATATAGTACTGTATAATAAAATCGCAATTGATGTTTTGTTTTTATATCGACAGTATTTGTCTTTCAATGTCATTGTTAAAGAAACAATAATGCTAAATGGGCGTTCATGGTTTCGATGTTTACGTAAACGTCAATTAATTCGAGATAACCTGCAAATAAAATTCAGGATTGAAAAACTAAGCTTATTTTATATCAGAAACACTTGCTGATGAAAGAATAGCGATTCCATAGCATGTATAATCTGTTCAGTAAAAGCCCAGAATTTTTATTACTCGGTTATATCGCGTTTTTTTTCTGTCTCCCCATAACCAGTGGCTTCTGTATTTCAAGTAAACCATGAATACTTGAAAAGTCTTTGGCTTCTGTAAATAATCAGTCATGAAAGATGATGTTCTTTTATTAAGATTATTCTGCATGTTATCGGCTTCCTTCTTTTTCGCTTCCTCTTGCTTTTGAACACTTAACACGCTGCTTGTACTTCATTCATGTTCTTGCTGTTAATAGCCTTCTCCAGTTTTTTTGTTTGCTGCTTCTAACAAAACTTGGACGGTCGCATGTATTTCATTTTCTTCTACATCTTTCTGGTTTAAACTCAGTTGCAGTTCCATAATCTTCATGTTACGAACAGTTTTCTTTTGTTGTTCTTCAAAACATTTTTGTGCTCTTTTTTCCGTTTCTCTTATTCTTTTAACTTCTTTTCATTTTTCAATCGTTCTTGATAATTTCTATGCACCGAGGAAGCTAACTTCAGTCGTCCTTTGTAATAGGTACAAGGTGTGGGCTTTGGTCATACATGTTCAGTCCCTCCTTAACAATCAAAAGTGAATTAAGCATTCTTTCCAACACTGATGCTCTATCAGGAGAAAGTGCCCGGCATAAAATTGATCCTCTCTTTCATGGGAACGGGAGTTTCGATGCTGATTTCACTAATTTGGCTATTCTCGAATATTTATCATTATCAGAAACTGTTTATTTTTTAATGCTTCGAGATATGTAAATATTGATTTCAAAATAAAATAATAAATCTGAAATAAATATACAGTACTCCAAATAATATAAGTAAAATAATATTTTATTAATGATTTCGTAAATAAAAAGGAACTTTTTCCTGCAGATGAATAAAAACAAACATCGTTGCAAAGTTGTTAACCTTTGGGAAGCTTGTGAAAATCTTTCTCACAAGCAATTACGTGTTGTACTTTTTACAACACTTCGAATATTTTAATTTCTTGATATTTGGTATATTTTATATGTAAATATGAATTTACATTTTCGTTTACTTTTTTAGTCTCTCAATGAATGCATAATTATAATCGGCATAAGATTAAAAAATGGATATTTCACAAGCAAAGTAATCACACATTTTATGAAAATAACACTTACTATATGGAATAATTATACTTGTAGTCAATTTAAACATACATTTATGGGAAGATGTAGATGTGATTTAACGTTAACAATATGCTATGAAATCATTAAAGTAATTTTATTAAACTCAAGTTTATGAAATTATTTAAAGTTAAATCAAGTAAAAAAAATATTTTTGTAAACGACAACTCCATAACCCGATTGTTAATTAAAACCAAATAATCTGCCAAATTATTGGGCTATAACCAGGATAACTGGTCAGAAACGAAATCTTTTTTAGTGGTAGGAGGTTACGCTACTATCTCGTGTTAATTTTAATAATTATATATTTTGAATTTAAAAGCGGCAGCAGTGTTGTCAGCTTGAGAGATTAATCCCTCTGCGTAATGTGTTTTCCCTGCAAAAGGACTTTAGTGATTTTCTTAGAAAACAGCCAAAACCGCAGGGATATTTAGAATACTTATTTTTAAACTCTGTAGAAGGAAATGCAATTCAGATAAGGTAGATTTTGGCGAATAATGAAAATATGGCATGAGTACATAACTTTACTCAACACTGGCTTCTGAATTTGTAATGAGAGGAATTTTTTAAGTGCATAAAAGGTTTTTTTAAATACGTTAAATAAATTTTTGTTTCCTATAACCTAACGACACTGAGCGAGCAGTTACAATTTTGAGTCTGCTCAGGGCCGCGTATTTTCTTCTAAAAAATTCTATTCCGATAGTCCGATAATTCGGCAATTCGTTTGGCTTTAAAATTATTTTTGGTTTGTCCCACATCTTAATTAAGCACGAGAAAATGACCAAAAAAGTGAGAAAAGTGAGAAAATGACCTGAAAAGTGAGAAAAGTGAGGATACTTCAGAAAAGTGAGTACAAGTGAAAAAAGTGAGCGACTCCGAGGCCTGCAGTCGCTCATTTTTCTTTACAGAATAGACAATTTCAAAGGATTGAAGAAGTGGCACACCTTGGGCCATGACGAGCCCGAGGATGGAGCCTGGTCTTCACCTCGTGTGATTCGGGTGCTTCCGAAAGATGCAGAGTAGTCACATACACCCGACGTCAAACGGGTGGTCGCGGTAACTCTGGACGACAGCGCCTCGTCTCTCGTCCGTTGTTTGGAGCGGCGATACCCCGAAATTCCGGAATGGATGGTCGAGACACGGTCACCTGAGACAAGACTTGACAGAAAAGAGTCCGAAGAAATGGTGGAAAAATTGGTCGAGCGTAAAAGACCTTGGTGGAAAAGGTTGTTTTGGTGCTGGAAAACATAAACCTTTTCTTTGCCGAGGCCTTCTTGCGCGGATTTCGACTTTTCACCGAATGTGACACGGCCACCCGGAAGTGACCTTTCACCAGAATACGACACTTTTACCCAGAATTGACCTTTCACAGACTATGACTTAACTTAATCGACCTGACTTTCCATCCGAATTTACGAAAGGATACTTTGACACTATTCCTCCACTTCGGTTAAAGTGCATAGCAGGGGTGGGCAAGCAAGAGTTCAGTGGGAGCCCAAATGTAGGTTTTGCAAAATGCATGGGAGCCGCAGTTCTGTACTGTCGTGGCGGATAGTATGGTAAGGCGCGCGATTTTATTATATAATATAAATATAATATAAAACATTTTTTTTAGTAAACATATTTTTACAAAATTATAAAAATAAAATTGTAAAAATAATTATATAAAACAGAAATTAACACCTTCAGCAAGAGCCGTATTTGCCCATGTCTGGCATAGAACATCGACAGTGAAGTCTATCGCAGCTAAAGTGACAAGAAAACATTTGTGTGATTTGTGTACAGACCAAAATTATAATTACTTCAACAATTAAATTTGTACATGGAATTTTCACGATTGTATATAAAGTTTTACACAGTAGACCCCCCTATAACACGGTAGATACGTTCCGTGTTATATGAATTCGTGTTGTACGAGTCACTTAAATACATGAGCCAATCACAGCCAATCACGTGTGCAGCTTAGGGGCTACGGCTGTTTGAAAGATTTTCTTCGATAAAGTTAATCGATTCTAGACTAATTTGACTCAAAATTTCCAAATCACGTATAATTTTTTGGGAATAATCCGTATAAACTATGCTATAAACAAAAAATTGTTGGATTACTTACCGAGTGTGCACCGTTCGAATACGCCATTGCCTAAGCTTGTTTTTGTCCCGGAGCAACTCGTCGAACGACGGATGCGTTTCCTGATAAGTTATTCTTTCTACGAAGAATTCGCTGAACTTTGGAGACATCATTAATAGAAATATAATTTTTATGGCCGTTGAATAATACTGTAAATGTTGTTTTCACAAGAACTGTATAAAAATTTATCAATACTTTCCCGCCTAAATTCTCCGTACATACGCGTGGCACTGGATGGCTGCAAGTAGTTCGGCTGCTAGTCCACTATTGGTCCAGATTCGACCAATCTTGTCGCGACACGAATCGGCGATGACGTTTTTCGGTGTTATACGAAACCTATCGCAATTTTTTCGCCGTGTTATAGGAAATCGTGTTATATGAACCCGTGTTATAGGGGGGTCTACTGTATTTAATAAAACTTATTAAATTCATATTAACTGTTTAAAGATTCGATATTTATCGAAATATTAAAATTGCGCATATTTAGATTAATAATAACGTCTCTATTAGAAATTAACAGCAATGACAGGTAACGAAAAGAGTAAAAATTCATAACGAAATAAAATATAATTTTATAAACTTCGAATTTTCTAGTGAAAAACATCGCATAAATATTGTGTATCAAAATCAATGTGAATGACATGTACCTGTACTTTTGGAAATAATTCATTTCATTCTGTTGATAGTGCCATACAGCAAAGGATTACTTCTCTCCACTAAAAATGAACAGAACCAACAAAAGCTATAATACACGATGCTTTAATTGGACGAACATTTTGAAAATTGTTTATTGTTTGTTTAATTAAGTTACGGAAACGCAACGCTTGGGCGATCCGCCTAGGGGAAATACCTTCCGGAAGGTCTTTAAAAAAAATCAAAGTATACGAGAGGTTACTTCAGTGAACGGCCATTTTATATTATGACCATTATCCAAGGTGGACAGCTGCTGTGTTGTCTTTATGTAATATTTACTCTATAACCAGAGCCAGCTCTAGAATTTATGCTGCCGAGGAAAAACACGCATTTGACGTCTTTATCCTTCTACGTAAAATAAAAAATATATTTTTTTTTTGAAATGCCATTCCAATTAGAAGTACCATACCTTGCTCCGTCGATTAATATTCAACTTCTATTAATATAAATAAACATAAAAAAAATATTTTAAAAAATAATACGCCTGAAAATTTTATATAAATTTATGAAAATCTTCCACCCTTGACATTTGTAGCCATGGATAGATGCCCAGTTTGTCCTTACGGTGCTGCCGGCCCTGTCTATGACCAGAAAGGTGTATGTGCTGTGCTCTTGCTATCTTCTTCCTTTTTTAATTCTTTCTACCAGTAGTCACTAAAAAGGCCTTTTTAGCAAGTCCATTATGGCTTCGGCAAGTCTACATTATGAGACAATCGGATGGTTAAAAATCTGTAATTTAGATTTTATTTTAAAGAGTCTTTACGAAATATCTCATTATTTGGAAAACTAAATAAATAAATAAAACATTTGGACTATATTTGTTTTGAAATATATTTATTTTTCTTTTCATAATTCAAAATTATTCGTAAAATTTAGAAAATTTATATTTGTTGTTTATTATTATGTGCTGATTAAAAATATTCTTGCGAAAAATCTGAAAAGTGTAATTTTGATTTTTTTCCAATAAAACTTTCATTTCTAGGTGGAATATAATCTTCAATGTTTGGAATATCTTTAAGCACACACGCATCCAGTGCTGATCTGTTCAGATTCATTTCTTTGACTTGAATCCATTGTTCTTTTTTCACGTCATAGCATTCCACGCTGGATACAGTAGTAATTCCATTAAAACCTCCCATAACAAAAATCAAATCTTCTAAAACCTTAACGAGAAACGATAGCTTTATAAAAATTTATACTAAGAATAGAATGTTTTACTTACCACGACTGCAAAATTGCTTCTGGCAGTACTCATATCTTCGAGAGTATACCACTTTTGTGTATAGGGATTATATACTTCTCCACTACACAGGCGAGAAATGCCATTGAATCCTCCAAAAACATAAAGATATCCGTTGTAGTTGATACAACAAACACCACATCTGCGGGTTTTCATGGAAGATATATTAGTCCATTGATTTGTGTCAGGATTATAGAATTCCGCACAACTTAGAAACTCGTTCCCATTAAAACCACCAACAATATACACACTTCCGCTTAATTCAGTAGCACTAGCATCACTTCTTTCATTATTCATCGGTGCGATCATCGTCCACTAAGAAATTAATATTACTACTTAGGACTATTTACTATGTCTACATTAAACTCCAACAAAAATTCCACTGACTTGATTTGTATCACAGTTGTATTTTTCTGCGGATCTAAGTCTCACTCGTCCGTTAAATCCACCTAAGGCATATATGTGTCTACCTACAGTGGCTACGCTGACATAACATCTAAAAATAAATATTTTTCTATTTTGTATTTACCATTAAAAATTAGAAACAGCTAAATTGGGCTGCAATTTAAAAAAAAAAAAAATTGTAGACCTATTAATTCCCATTGTCATCCATCCGTCTGTCTTTCCTTAATCTCGAGAACGGAGTTGAATAGATGAAACACGAGACCAGATATTGAACCCTTAGGGATAGAAGGCCCCGATTAACTGTATATGAACTTCCAATGCAACCCGGGAGTTATGCTATTTCAATTCAAAAATTTTCCCCTAAAAGGTGTTGTATAGGTGACTGGCACGACTCTATTGTTAAAGAAAAAGTATGATGTACAGGGACAAGACATTACTAATTCGAAGTGGAGAGCCTATACTTTAAATAAAATAAATTAAAAATATGATTGAAAATTGCAGCCCGGCATTGTGACGATGTCACGATAAATAATTGCTCGTTAAGTGATAATTACCTATGTGAATACATTGGTGCAATCTCTTGCCATTCCAATGTCAATATATCAAAACACCAGCACGTATTGAAGAACTCCACTCCATCGTATCCACCAATAATATATATATGGTTATCCATGACGGCGCATCTGTGATATGCCCTGGGTCCAGTTGGATCATCTATTGAAAGCTACAATATACAGTTTATATTAAACGCATATATATATATATTATTGTATATGAAATCAAAATTCTTATCTTACTAGCATCCAAGAATCCGTTTTGATATCGTAAGATTCCATGAGATTTATAGGAATATCTCCATTCCAACCACCAATTACAAAGAGTACTTCACGAGGCAATCTCGGTTTTTGAAGTTGAAGCTTACTTTTACTGTCATGCCCAATTTTCAAGTCGAACAAACATCTGATGGCTTCAATGATTATTCGACGACAGCTTTTGTCTTCAAATTTAACATATTTATTATTTTTAACTTTTGCGATGAAGTACTCCGGATTTATAAGACCAAATCGAACGCAACGCATTAATTGGTTTATATACTTGGAACGATTATCCGGGTCGTGATCGATCCATATTAAAACACCTTCCCAAACAGATTCTTCATGTTTTACATTCAATTCTTCCTTCTTTAAAATCGTTATTATTTCATCTAAAGAAATTTCCAAGTATCTTCTTTCTTTCTGTATATCGATAAAATTAATCATCAAATACTTGAGAGCTTTCGCTTCCATATGCCGGTAATTATACTGCTTGGCACATTTCCATATTACTATACAATTTTGATCGTTTATATTATCAATAAGAAATGCGCAGCATATATCTACTAATTTATTTATCAGAAATTTATTAGCAACTTTAATTAGTTGGAAAACATTCTGAAAATTGACAGCTTCATGAAAACTGCTTGGCATATAAGCAAAGTCAATAATCTTGCCCAACATATCTGCAGATATATTTGGAATAATTATCTCTGTTCTTCGTCGGATGTTGATGGGGCTGTTATACAAAGCTTCAAAATAAGGACTGCAAGTCACCATAATTATTCGATGTATCGGGAATTCTCTTCCCTCTTCAGTTTTCAAGATGCCATCGCAGACCGATCCGTAGTTTCTCATAACGTATAAGATTTCCATGGGTGTTTAATAATCAATAGAACGATGTAATGTTAGTGGATTCTTTTTCAGTGCCCACTGTAGGCTAACTGTGCCTTAAAGTGGTTGAATTCACAAATTTGGAATTCTGTCTATACGAAGAGTAACAATTCAATGAGAAAACAAATAATAGAAAATCAATTGTTATTTAATTAATTTTTTAAACGTAGTATTTAAATCTACACTCGTAACTAAAGACAGAAAATTTTAATTTACAATTAAATTACTAGTGTTTGAAATTTGAAAAATGTTTAATATTTTAATTTCATCTACAGTTTAACTTTCCAGATTCTTTCATCTTAAAAACGACAACTGTACGTTGGATTTTTTTAAACTTTCCGCCTACGGGTACTAAGATGGTCTTTTCTCCATACCATCGTGCCCACCATTAACCGAGTGGATAAAGCCACTGAACACTAGTTCTGTGATTTTATCCAGCTTAATTCTGAAGGTAGGGACGAGTTTTATAAAAAGTTGTAAATGCTAATATCTAGTAAAATCTTCATTCCAGTTGAAATATGACAAACGATTCCCCTTTATCTCGACCTTTCAAGTTCTGTTCTTTAACTGACGTAATACAGACATTTGAAAAGATTACCAGACAGATTTTCTAAAGCAGAGGTGGCCAACTCCAGGCCCGCCGGCTACTTTGTGCATTTGGAATGGCCCGCGTGGTGATGGAGCGAAAAAGAAAAATCAATTAAGAAAACAATACGAAATCCTTGGAATTAAAAAACATGACAAAGGACAAGTAATCGACATTAGCAGAAATTTAAAAACGAACAGTATTTGAATGACTTCTTTAAGGAAAGAAAAAGAAAGCGACAAATGAGACTACACGACTTTATCTCAAAAAACAAGAATTTCAGAAGAGCCAGGACCTTCATCACAAAAAACGAACTTTACATTTCTGTGTGTATGTTTTTATGTTATTTAACATATATTATCATGCAAATTTATATAAAATAACTTAAAATTAAAGTAAAATCTGTTTATTTTTGGTCGCGTGTTCCCCGTTCCCTATTTGCTCTGTGTTAAAGTGACCTCCCGAGTTAAGCGAGGTCTTGCTGTGATTGTGAGTATTATTTTCGTCTTCTGGACAATTTTTACAGGTCAAAAATTATAATATACGAAAGACTAAAATTGCAATGGGTTCAGTATGGCCTATTCTTTCAAGAGCTAAAATTAATTCTGCTTATATTTATGTAAAACTATTTCGTTCGATGATTACGTCTATATTACTTTATGCTACTCCTGTATGGGCAATTACTTATTATGATAAACTGGAAATTTTCTTTGCTTTATATCTTCGAAGAATTTTTGTTATATCATAAAATTCTAGCTTACATGTTACGTTTCAAATTTGGTGTCTCTAGAATAACTGTAATAATAATAAAAACAATAAACAATGGTAAATAATATAAGCGAAACTATACAATTTAAAGTGGAAGAAGAAGAT
The DNA here is from genome assembly GCF_030686945.1 of Centruroides vittatus. NCBI lineage: Eukaryota > Metazoa > Arthropoda > Arachnida > Scorpiones > Buthidae > Centruroides > Centruroides vittatus. The sequence goes on from NW_027121655.1 coordinate 216,089, forward strand.
AACATAGAATACAAGTTGAGTTATTTAGATATTACGATAAAACGAAGAGAAAATGAACTCGAGTTTGAAGTTTACAAAAAACCGTGCGCAATAAATACAACCATAAAATACAGCTCAAATATCCCTTTACTTATAAAAAGGAACATTTTTACCACGGAATACAAAAAAATCAGAAACAGAACAAGTAAAATAATTAATACGCAAAAAAATATACTGGAGCTAAAGAAAGAATTCATCTTAGATGGCTATCCGAGACGATTACTTGACGCATGGGAAAGAGAGCTTAACAATCCGGATATCACTATAAGTAAAAAAGAAAATTTAAAACTCCAATACGTTACGTTCCCATACATTAAAGGGCTATACGAAGAAATAAATAAAGAAACACAAAAAATTAATATCAAATTAGCACCCAAGTACGACAGACTATCGGCCAGAATCAAAGCTAGGCAAACTGTTAAAGAAGGAGCACAACCAATAGAAGAAATACGAAATATAGTTTACCAAATCCAATGTAATGTACGTACAGTACATGCAATACCAAAAAAGTTTATATAGGTGAAACAAAGAGACAAATGAAAATAAGACTCGAAGAGCACGTAACAGATCTTAAATATCGTAGAATTAATTCAGCGTTCCTCGAGCATTGCACGATAAACAGTTGTAACATTGATCAAAATAACATAAAAATTTTACATAAAGAACCTAAAGCATATAATAGGAAGTTTAAAGAAAGTGTCGAAATTTTTAAGAGTCAGAACAGAATTAATAAATACCCAGGCGTTAAGATAAATGGAAATTAACTAAAAAATATTATAAAACATATTATAAGAATTAATATACACCAAAACCTTCAATCATAGTCACAAAAATCCAACTCCGCATCAGTTAACCTCGGACACGAAAGAATATGCTAATGAGCACGACAGTTGAAGTGCTGTGAAGCAAGAATCGGATAGGATACGAACGAATAATTCAGACAGTTTAGTATTGATTAGTGCATTGTGAATTGTGGTTCCTGCGACCTTTTTAAGTTACCATGTACGGAAAGAATACTGATTTTAGTCGAAGTTTTAAAGTTAAAAAGTTTTTAAAACCAACGTTCTTAACATTAGTTGTAAAGTGCCATTGCCTGAAACATTGGTTGTAAAGTGTCATCGTCTTAATATTTAGTTGATTGAAGAGGGGCATATTAGGGTACAATTCTAGGCCCGAAACGAGCTACATACGCACGTAATGCTTGTCTTAACTAAATAACAGGGAGAAGAAAAGCCAAGCGATCGTCGAAAGCACAATATTGTGTTCGTAGTCAACCAAATAAAAACAATAGTTTCATTTTGGATTAGACTTTTAAAATTAGATGATAAAAGGTATGTTAAATTAGCTTATAATAAACTACAAATTGTGTTTGACGATGGATAATTCTACATATAATTGGTCGTTGGCGTTGAAAAATTAGCTAGATCGACACGGTTTCTCTTTCTTGTGGCTGTTTCAAAACAATAAACAATGGTAAATAATATAAGCGAAACTATACAATTTAAAGTGGAAGAAGAAGATAACATAGAACACAAGTTGAGTTATTTAGATATTACGATAAAACGAAGAGAAAATGAACTCGAGTTTGAAGTTTCAAGATCCTCATTTATAATAACTGAAAGCTATCGAATGTTAATTATAAGAATAAGTGTGTGCTGTAATCGAACCATACAAGAAGATTGGTCTTCGCTGGGGAAAAAACAAACATTTTCAATTATAACCTAGTGTTAAAACAACTTTTATGTTTGAGGATTGTTTGTTTATGGATATAAACTATCATGTAAAATGTTTAATGCTGCAAATGCGATGTGGTCAAAATTATATTCTATATTTAAAAATAAATAATTATATCCCGATTTCCCGGAAACCGTTCACCTTTTTCCGGGAATCCCGGGACAAGCAAAAGACCGGAAAATGAGAAACCCCAATCCATACATACAGATAAAGTCTCAAGTATTTCGCATAATTTGACGTCTCAAATTCCCGAATCCAAAAATGTAAAAGTCATGGAAGGAGACATTTTTTGACTGATCACCATACTTTCCGTCTGTTGTACACAGTGTCCATAAAGTCCGTGTGCAATTTTAAAAATTTATAACTATTAGTATTTGTAATAGAGGAATTATATAAAATGTATTGGAAATAAGAAAATCTATATTTTTTACTGTTTTATCGTATTTCATTGTTTCCACATGTCCACCACCTTTAGTTATACAAAGTGTAGCTAACACGATTTTGTAAAAACATTTTCCAATTAATTTGCAGTAATGCTTGAAATCACATTAGTTATTTTAGGTTTCAAGTCTTCTAAGGATCACGCTTTGGTTGCATACACTATTGTTTTTACATGTTCCATAAAAAAATGTAATAGAGTCCGGTGTAGCGACCGTAGAGGCCAGGAAAATGGACCACCTCTTTAGATCCATTATTAAATAATTTTACGTAAAACTAGGTACATTACGGTTTCTAATAGTTTTTACAGATTTTTTTCTATCGCAAATACTAATACAGTAGTAATACATTTTTTAAATTGCACACGGACTTTATCGACACTCTGTGTACAGAGGAGCTGGGAAAGTAAAAGTAATGTGCCAATAATATGCGAATAAAATAAATTTCTTTGAAGTGTAACAATAATTGTTATATATGAAAAATGAATTTTCTCACGTATAGTCCGTTTTGAAAATTGTCATGGTACGCCACTGGCATGGATCTGGTTTTATGTATACAAAGTACAGGTATACCTCGCCTTAGGTCGGTAATTGGTTCCAGGAGAGCCGACATAAGTCGAATTTACTTGTTACAAGGCTAAACCACAAATTACCATTCCCAGTTCTGTATTTTATTTATAAATGCATTTTTAATAATATATGGTTAATAAGAATCTATTTTAAGCTTACAAACAAATAAATTTTAGTTTTTAATATAGTACAGAAAAAAGTAACCTAAATTTACGAATACATGTACAGTACGTACACTACATACTTGTAAAGCCCTGGTCACACTATGCGATTTCCAGCCGCGCGGGCGACTGCAACCGCAACGGCTGTTCCCGTTAACTAGTAATCCCCCCTCGAAAACCGGCGCGACTGCAACCGCAACTAGAAACAAAAAGTTTGTTCTACTCTTGACGGTTGCAAATGCGCATCCAATCAGAAAACGTCTTTGTGCCACGTCATACTTTGTGTTCTTTATTTGTCAATGTTAGGAAGTTGTGAAGATGACCTCTTTACCCCTGTAATCGTCGTGCCCTCTCTACTGCTATGTGGGGGTGAGTGGAGTTCTGGGAACTCTGTCAAGGGGTAGTGTCTTTGTTACCCCGGGTTGTTACTTTTAGTTTAGTTGTAACGTGTGTTGTGTTATAAACGTGCATTCCTTCTTTTAGTCCGCTCTTTCTTTGTCTCAGCTCGACACCACCCTTTCGTTATATCCACATTCTGACATGGTAGCAGAGAGTGGTTAATTTAAGGGTTTGATGATCGAGGCTTACCATATGAAAAGGATCTAATTGGAGATTCAAGTAAGTGATATATACTTGTTTGCTACGAAAGGCATAACCCGTTTGAACAACGAACAACGAACAACGCCATGAATAGTGTGGGGACACAGCATGTAGATAAACTCGATGATGGCAACTACGAATCGTGGAAGTTACAAATGCGGAGTATACTTGTTTGTAATGAACTTTGGTCGTATGTAAATGGATCCACAGAAAAACCAGACGCTGATCCTGGACGAATAGATTGGCAAACAAGAGATGAAAAGGCTTTAGCATTAATCTTACTAGGCGTTAAGCAGAACCAGTTGAGCCACGTAAAGAAGGCAGAAACTTCCAAAGAAGCATGGGATGAATTGGAAAGAATACATAAATCGAAAGGTCCAATGAAAAAGGCAGTACTATACAAACAGCTTTATCAGATGAAAAAGGGAACTGAACAATCAATGTCGAGACATGTAAGTGAATTTATGGAAAAAGCTGAACAATTAGAAGAAGCGGGTATCCCAATTCCAAGTGAGTTACTATCTATAATGTTACTAAATTCATTGCCCGATGAATACGAGACATTTCGAATTGCCATTGAGTCCAGAGACGACATACCGAAACCTGAATTGTTAAAAATAAAATTAATTGGAGAAGAAACAAGACGACAAGAGAAGCAAGAGTGTTTAGTTGAACAAAGTGCACTGTACATAGGATCGAAACAAAAGAAAAGTTCTTCCGACAAAACTACCCAAAAGGAAATAATCGTTCTTCTTCACAATTCACAATCAACATGCTACATATGTAATAAACCAGACCACCGTGCAGCTGAATGTAGAAGTAATAACAAATATTCACAAAGGAACAATACACACATAAAGAATGATGCTATGGCGGTCACAGTACAAACGGCCCAACCTCTAAACTCAACAGACTGGTGTCTTGATAGTGGAGCCACCCCACATATGTGTAGCGACCGTACGAAATTTATAGAGATAAATCAAGATATCCACAAAGAAATACAAACTGCAGGAAAAGATGCATTAAGATCCGTTGCGACTGGAACAATTAATATAAACGTGCGTGTCAACAACACCAAAAATACAATTAAGCTACAAGTCGTGTTTCTCAAATCTGGAACAGCTATCAACTTGATATCTGTACCGAGAATAACAGAACATGGATATTCTGTCACATTCAAAAAGGAATCTGCAACTGTTACTCGCCAAGATGGTTCCATCGCCTTGATAGCAAAGAAAAGAGATCAGCTGTACGTAGTAGAAACTACATCTGACGCAGTATTGAATGCGGAAGAAAGTGACAATCTTCTGAGATGGCATCAACGACTTGGTCATCTAAACATCAACGATTTAAAGAAACTAGCAAGCAAAAAAATGCCCTGGATGGTTTATCCGATTTATCGATGACTAATACACCTATGCTCATATTTTTACCTCCTCCTTTCCTTTTTACGTCTTAAGTTTAAACAATTACCTTTTTCATTTGTTCTAAAATATGTTTTGCCCCTATTCTTTATTAGCGAAGATGTCAAAGTCCTGTGTCGCCGGCTCGACACTTACATTATTAGATTTCTCGTTGGTTTAGTTTATTAAAAATATACTTTTTTCCTATTAATTACAGAGTATTTCCGGAGCCTCATCCAGACGATGGCTTTTATATTAGTAATTTTTGTATATGTATATATATATATTATATTTATTTATTTATATATATATATATATTTATATATATATATTTTTATATTCTACACTTTTAGAATTATATTAGTTATATACAGTCACACATTCCACTTTCAGATTATGTACATAAATGTCATCACGCTCACGTTTTTTTATGTTAGTAATTATTGCTATTAATTAAATAATTCGAAAAAATTGAATAAAAACAACTTTCGACTGTCGCAAAAATGTTTTTACTGATTCGGGAATTTCCTATTTTCGAGAATTAAAAAATTTCAGGAACACAATCAGTCACAATATTATGAAATTTAAATATGTTCATTCGGAGATTTATAAAATATTAATTAAGAATAAGAATCTTTATATCATAGCGGAAATCAAATTAATTTACTTCCAAAAGTTTTTCTATTTCAATCGTTAAATAAAAAAATCTAAAATTGTACATGATACCAAATAAAAATTGCCAGGACAAATTATATCATTCACAGAAAAATATATTTCTTTTAGGCCATACATACAAAGATGGGTCTTAGGCTACTTTCTGTCCCTTCACACGCTGTACGAGGCAATAACAATTCCACACGGCGAAGTCGACCTTTCTATGGAGGCTACCATTCGCCGCCAAAATGTAAAACAGTTAACAACGTCCTCCAGCGGTAGCACAACAAAATTAATAATTACACTTGATAAAAAATAAAAATTGCCAGAACAAATTATATCATTCACAGAAAAATATATTTCTTTTAGACCATATGTAAGGCCGCCGACTTCCAGGGAAAAACAGTTAATTCCGCGTCAGGAAAACCTAGGGTCGAAATCGTATGTGGGTGGTGGCGGTAGGAGACAAAGATGACAAGTGTCTTACACAAAACCGTTTATTCTAACTACTAAATTAACTTACATATAATTTCAGCACAATACGATCTAGATCGTTAGCGTTGTTGTTGTTACGTTGGGAACGTTCCTCGGTTAATTCTGGAGAGACAGTCCCTTTTCCCGTGATCTCCGGATCGTCTTGACTTGGGTGGACTCTGGGTGGAGAGGAACTCGAACGCAGGAGAATCGTCGCACATCTTGTTCGAAAGACCGCAGGAGAATCAAACTTGCTGTCTGGAGGAGAACCCCTGTCTTCGCGACGGGAGTTTTATAATATTTTCCCTCTTGAATCTCACCCTTTTGATTGGTTCTATTCCTCCTCTCCCTTACCCCGATTGGTCATTTCTTTTGTTTCTATGCGAAATCGGAGACCGATCTGGGTCGGGAGAGTTCCGAGAGGTGTTGACGGAGTCTTTGAAGTTCGTGCTCGTATATTCCGCCGTTATGGCCCTCTCTTTGACGTTTTTGACTTCACGCGGTCCGCCAGATGCTTCGGTGACCATTTACCCCCCTCTGTTTCCCGTTTCTGACACTCGTACACGAGCACCTGGACAAAGCTCCCTCTCTCTCGGTTGACATCCCCTCGGTCGTTCATTATCGTGTCGCGTTTGTTTTAGGATAAGTTTGGGAGAGTTTCTTTCGTGTCTGGTTTACATTACCAACACATGTTCCTGACACGATCTGACTCTTGAAACTTTCCGACTTCGGAACTTTATAATTATTCACCATTTTTACGCGTTTTTGCGATCCCTACACATACATACAAAGATGGGTCTTAGGCTACTTTCTGTCCCTTCACACGCTGTACGAGGCAATAACAATTCCACACGGCGAAGTCGACCTTTCTATGGAGGCTACCATTCGCCGCCAAAATGTAAAACAGTTAACAACGTCCTCCAGCGGTAGCACAACAAAATTAATAATTACACTTGATAAAAAATAAAAATTGCCAGGACAAATTATATCATTCACAGAAAAATATATTTCTTTGGTAGCCTCCATAGAAAGGTCGACTTCGCCGTGTGGAATTGTTATTGCCTCGTACAGCGTGTAAAGGGACAGAAAGTAGCCTAAGACCCATCTATGTATGTATGGTCAAAAAGAAATATATTTTCCTGTGAATGTACAGTACATGATACCATTTATTTACCCTCCAATTTATTTCTATAATTTTGTAATTAAGAAAAATATATTTAACATTTTTTTAAAATCTTTATTTTGAAATGGTATTCACGGCAAGTACAAAAATAAGAATAGACGCCAATTTTAACATTACGACTTTGCAACAAAATTAATGAAATAAGTAGTTTTAATTCTTAAATTTATATCATTTAACTTAACAAATCACGCGTTTAAATGTATTATTTTCAAAGTAAATTTGCACTAATGTTGCTCTTTAGAACGACATTGACATAATTGCTGAGATCTTCCTGAGATTATTCACCCCATCACAAACTCTTCACTTCCATATTGAACTAATGTTAATACATAATTTAGCCCAGTACAGAAAAATGTACAATATTGCATCATGATTTAATTTACTTCGAGATGAAAAATATTGATTCTATTACTACGTTTTCATTCGTACCATACAAAAACTATTCTTGCATATTCGTGGCTCTTCAGATATATATGTAGAGGACAGAGATTGTATATCTTAAGGACCTACTTCCACACAATCAAAAATTGTAGTTTTCGGGTGGATTCAACACTTCAAATTCAGGAAAATGGGAAAAATCAACAGAAGTAACAAAAGGAAATGCTGATATGAATGCTTCACATATTCTGTTGCGGTATCCCTTACGGAAAATGATTGCGAAACATCTCTCTTGCACTATTTTTGGTTTCAAACATTTTAGGCTCTCTAACTGTTTTTTGATTCTATTACAAGTGCCTTCAAAATCATTGATATGTAAAGAAACTGCCTGAACTCTCCCACCATAGAAAGCAATACCCCTTCTTATCGTCTTTTTTATCGAGTAAATAGTGTATGCACCAGTTTCATCATCATGGAATTGTATCCCATAATCTCTAATTCCGATCATGCACCTCAATTCATCTTCTGGTATATTCAGTAGCTTTGATAAGTATGACATTTTTCTTGTTTTAATTGTAATGCTTTCTTCGATTGTAAATGAAAAATGACGAATATTGAAGCCTGGAACTGATGGAAACATTGCGATATTTATTTCGATGTCTTTTGTTGATGGGTACACTTAAAATGGTAGTTGGATGTTTTTTTTTCTAAATTGAATAATGGTAAAACATTAATACTGTTCATCATAAAAGCGTTAGTTGTAAAAAATGCAAGTATGTGCATATTTTTAGACCGAAAGTAAATTTCATCTTTTGTCGGTGGAATTATGTGTTTGGTACAATGTGGACACCTCCCATAACAAACGATATGGTTCTATTTGGAAAAAAAAAAACGCAAGTACTGAAAATTATCACTACATCTGACGAAAAAACTACGTAGTTTTTCAGAATTGTCTGCTAAAGTGTTCAGCATTGAAATTGGTATTTTCTGTTAAAAATGACAAATTAATTAGATTAAAGTTCATTTCATTCATCTATTTTACCACACCAAAGTATGGTATATTTATCACATCAAAAGTATGTTTATTGTTCAAATAGCTGAATAGTTTAAATGGAATAAAGACAATAATAAGAGTAGTTTTAATATGCATTTCTTTGTTAATCTATATATGTAACCCATTCAACAGGTGTCCGTCCTTCCTTCCGTCCGTCCGTCCGTCCCGTAACCGTTTGATAACCGACACTAGAAGCGCCCCTATCGTGTGTCATATTTCAAACATTCAAATTAAATTAACAATTTTATATTGTTAATTTAAATAATAATTAAATTATTATTATTCATTTGGCCAATACATTATTATTTGGTCAATATAACAATATAAATAATTCAGTATATTTGTAATAGGAATTTATTACTGTCACGGAATGCCTGTAATGTTCACTAGGGGGCGAATAACGAAAAACCGGATAGATTTGAACCGCTACGATAAAACGATAAGTGAAATAGTTAAGCTAATATCTATATATATAACCCATTGAACGCGTGCCTGTCCGACCGTCCGTCCGCGTAACGGTATGCCAAAAACGGGCACTATCGTGTATTATACAGTAGAGCATCGATTATCCGACTCAATTGGGGACTGGGGTTGGTCGGATAACCGAAAAGTATGAAAAAATACATTATTAGTATAGTGTATTAGGCCTGGTTTAAATACTAGCCTCCGTTTTATGGTCGAACCAGTGCTGCCAGCTAAAAACATGCAAAAATTTAACAAAAATAATATTAAAGTAGCCAAGACGTAACCAAATATTGTAGCGCCACATCACTAGCGGACATTTGAATTTGCCGACTAGAACGCGGTCGGTTAACCGATAAGTCGGTTAATCGGGGGTCGGATAATCGATGCTCTACTGTATTTCAAACATTTAATTTAACAATATAAATTATTATTTAAATTAACACCCACTAGGAGCGCCCTAGCGAATGTTACCAGCGAAGGTAAATAAACAAACTAAACTATTTTAAAGTATATTAATAAAATAATGTAAAAGATAAAAATTACTATAATATAACTCTTATCTTAAAAACCGATGGTGTCAGATATATTCATTCTTTTAGTTATTTGCACTGTATATCAGTACACTGAAAATTTATTTCCATTCCTTTCTGACATTCGGAGGCATAAAATTTTACTGTACTCTAATCTGCTTTATTTTTAAAAAACAAATCCGAATAAAATAAAAAGGTTGTAAGACAAAGCAATGATAATATGAGAGAGAAAAACTATTTTATTATAATTCATGTTACCCTAAATGCATTTCACCTTCCACGGCCTCTTCGGTAGGGCTTCTTTTGACAAAGGAACTTAAATATAAGTCATCCGACAGTAGAGACATCATTTATACAATAACTACTTCGCGTACAGTTTTTATAACCAATTAATCTATCCCAGCATTCCGCTACAATCACGCCGTCATTCAGATTCATTGTGCTATTTTGCATAATAATTGCGTAGTGTTCTTTGAATTTACGTTTAGTTACATTTTTTTCCCGGTGTAATATTTTAATGTTATTAATATCAATAGAACAATTATTAGCCCGACAATGTAAAAATATTGGAGAAGTATTAATTTTAAGGCGTATCGAGGCTAGGTGTTCCGACAATCGTGTTTGCAACTTCCTCTTTGTTTCTCCTACGTAAAAATTAGGGGTTTCACAGGAACACTGGAGTCTATAAACCACACCATCTTCTTCCAATAATTCTTTTTTCACCTTGGGTCTTGTCACGAGTCCAGATAACCTATTTTTTTGGATCGGAGCCAACTTAATTAAGTTCATTAAGATCATTATAATCATTAAGATCATTATAAAAAGAGTCATTATAAAAGTCAATTAAGATCATTATAAAAAGAGTCATTATAAAAGTCAATTAAGATCATTATAAAAAATTTTTTGATATTTTTCAAAGATTCCTTTAACGTATGGGAAAGGGACATACTTATCCACCGGTTGTTTTTCTTCTTTTACTTGGAATCTGTTCCCTAAATATGCATTATACCACTTCTCAAGGAGTCTTTTTGGATATCCGTTTAATAGATATTTCTTATTTATTTCTTTGATTTCGACTTCTCTTATACTGGCTCTGGTCGTTCTAGAAAAGATCTTACGTATTTCCATTAAGTATAATTATATTTTTCTTTTGGTTAATTGGGCAGTAAGATTTAAAATTTATTACTTTCCTTGCACTACAAGGTTTTTCGTATTTGCAATATTCTAAATGATCGTTGAACCGAATAATTGTTAAGTCTAAGTAATTAAGTCTATTATGCTTTTCGAATTCATGGGTAAACTTAATACATTTGTTAATCTTATTAGCTTCTTCTACTATTTTTTCTGGAAATGTTACTTTACTATTATATATAAGGAGTATATCATCTACGTACCGTGCAAGGAATACTATTCCATTAATTGTTGACAAAATTTGATCTGTGTTAATCATGACTATTTCTGCTAACTTCGGTCCTACAACAGAGCCCATAGAGATTCCATCTTTCTGACGGTAGTATTTCCCGTTAACTGTAAAGAAGTTTTGTTCTAATACAAATTTAGTTAAATCTATTAAGTGATGTTCAACGTTATTTCCTTAGTAATTGAAGGGTACATTGACTCTATGTCGAGGCTCATTAGCCTGTATTCCGGCAGCATTCTTCCCATTTCTAATTTTGAAATCAAAATATCTGCATTTTTCACACTAAATGTCGAATTTGTAATAACCTGCAAAGATTTTTTCAAAAAATTTTTTAGGTTATATAATAAAGTCATCTTGAAGTCTACGATGGGTCGACATTTATTCTGTTTGTGCGTCTTTATGCGTATATTCAATTTTGGTATCCTTACATTTTCAAAAGAAAAAAAAAATTATTGGAAGAAGATGGTGTGGTTTATAGACTCCAGTGTTCCTGTGAAACCCCTAATTTTTACGTAGGAGAAACAAAGAGGAAGTTGCAAACACGATTGTCGGAACACCTAGCCTCGATACGCCTTAAAATTAATACTTCTCCAATATTTTTACATTGTCGGGCTAATAATTGTTCTATTGATATTAATAACATTAAAATATTACACCGGGAAAAAAATGTAACTAAACGTAAATTCAAAGAACACTACGCAATTATTATGCAAAATAGCACAATGAATCTGAATGACGGCGTGATTGTAGCGGAATGCTGGGATAGATTAATTGGTTATAAAAACTGTACGCGAAGTAGTTATTGTATAAATGATGTCTCTACTGTCGAATGACTTATATTTAAGTTCCTTTGTCAAAAGAAACCCTACCGAAGAGGCCGTGGAAGGTGAAATGCATTTAGGGTAACATGAATTATAATAAAATATTTATAATTTAGGTATTCTTGAAATAATTTATAATTTAGGTATTCTTATAATAAAATAGTTTTTCTCTCTCATATTATCATTGCTTTGTCTTATAACCTTTTTATTTTATTCGGATTTGTTTTTTAAAAATAAAGCAGATTAGAGTACAGTAAAATTTTATGCCTCCGAATGTCAGAAAGGAATGGAAATAAATTTTCCGTGTACTGATATACACAGTATTTTAAAGTATTTATAGAATGTTTAATAACACTAAATAATGATTTTTAATTATCATAAAAGTTGTAATGAACGCCTACTAGGGGGCGTCCCGGGCTCCTAGTATCTAGAGCCCTATATAAACAGAGTATGGCCACTCTAACGTATGGACGCCATTTTGAGGCCAAAGTTGCAGTGTCAGAGTACTGCTTAGCATTTAAACGAGCAATGCTAGTTAAAAACAGAAATTAGATTTAGAAAGAAGTTATATTAAGTTAAACATTTTTAGAAATAATTTTTAATTATGTTCGGAATAATTGTAGTTTGTAAGTGATTGACAAAATATATAACAATAACAGGGCTAGAAGCAAAAAAGTGAAAATATTAAAAAATTATATTTATGGATCACATTTATTCACAGCACTATTGCGATATAAATAATCTGAAAAATATGTATTTAAAGTTAAAAATTTAATAACTAAAGACAAAAATTATTTAAAAAAATCAATAAAGTTTATTTTTCAACAAAAAAAACTCGAGTAACGTAGTAACAAATAGTGATTTTCTGCATTTTTTGCAAGAAATGCAGATAATTACTAAATATCGATCATTTATTAATAAAAAGGGTAATTGAAAGTGAATTACTTGAATTTTGTGAAAGTGAATTTTTCACTTTAAATGCTGTTATTTGCAAGATTAATTTCTTGTTTAGAAAATTTTCTATCTTTTTTTCCAACAAACTTATATCAACCATTATCATTACATACTATTGCTGTTAAAAACAATATATATCATAGCTAATGACATCTTAAACAAAGATTTGCCTAAAATGTTTTGTAATAGATTTTCTTGTATTAGTTTAGTAAGTTTTAACTAATCATTTGTCAGGGGATAAAATGTAAATGTGTTTCTACATATAATAAAAATTGATAGAGTTAATTCACTTGCGTATCTTAATAGTATGCAAAATAATTGCCGAAGGAAAAGATTGAAGAAAAGCATTTATCAAATTCTAAAGTTCATTTCTTCAATTGAAAAGTACAGTTTAAAAGGATTTAAGGAACCAGAATGGAATTTTGATGGAATATTTATTCGGAGAACTTGTCAAAGTTATTTACACAGAGCTCGTAAAGCTGTTTAATTAGCATTTTATTTTTTAATGCATAAAAGAAGTTGTGCTTTTTGAAATTGTGAAAAATATATCAGTTTGAATAATACAAAGTTTTAAATGAGTAAATACAAGATAACCAACTTTAGTCTGTTTGTAATTAAAATAATGAAGTGCAGATTTTTTTTGTCTTAAAATGAATATATTAGAAGTATATACTGTATATCGAAAAATGCATTCTAGAAATGTCAGTATGTTCAGTAAATAATTGTTCTCTGAAACACCCGACGAGAATGATGAAGGCATTGTCCTACTGCTCCGTGGACACGGGATCAAATTCGGACACGTCTTGGTGTTTCAAAGCAGAGTCAAAAAAGGGAGAAAAACTGATGACATTCAATAGGCAAAAAATTGTGACAGATCAGTCTGGTGATGAATATTCTTAAATAATATTTTAATAGAAATTCATAATTCTTTATCTAATAGTGGTTGAATAATTTATTCTTTCTATAGAGCAAAAATACATTGTTACCATTAACAAATAGTTACTAAGAATTTGTAAAATTATGAATAAAAGAAACGTTTAAAGAACAAATTATTTTTAAATTACTCGGACTTTTAGACTAAAATCCAAAAAAATATTGTATTGATGGTAGAAAACAACCAATTATTTCTGTGCAAAATATGCACAAGTGTATATTCTACTATTTGATTTTGTCAGAATGGAAGAAGAAAAGATATTTAATGTAATGAATATGCTTGTATATATGAAATCATTAATGTGGCTATTTCAGGATATAGAAAATGAAAAATGTTCCTAAATATATATTATTAATTTTAATTGCTTCTTACCATAATAGAATTCTTTTTTTAAAGGGTGTCCAAAATTAATCCAGGATTTAAATTGCATGCCATTTTTCTCCCATTGGGTTTGCATTGCCATATGACCTGACATCCCATAGTAAACACATTGCAGTTAGTTGATACGGAGGAGTGCGTAACAATTATAGGTATAGACAAAATATTGCTGCAACCGTGTACAAATTACATTCCATTTTTGGTCAAAGAAACATGACAAATGAAACGACTCTGCAAAGACTGATTGGAAAATCTGAAAAGTTATCAGCAAAACTGAGCTGCAATTGTGTGAAAATGTAATTGAAAATTATCTCAAAAGAATACGAGAATGTCAGAAGGATCAGGACATTTGTCGGATATTTTGTTTCGTGTTTAATTGCAACGTTTACCCTTTTAAAATGATGTAATTTTGCCAATTAATGAATAAATAAAACATTCTGTTTAAAATTTAAATTCTGCATTACTTATGGGACGCCCTATATTTATGTTGATATTTTATATATGGTTTATATTCATATAATTTATTTTTTAGGTATCGAGAATATAAATTTCATTTTTCGCTAAAACTGGCTAAAAGATACAATCCTCATGTTCAGAACATGAATGGGTTTTTTGTGGCAAAGTTTAAAAAACTTTCAAATAGTATTCCCAAAACAGGTAATTAATACTTAAAAAATAGCATAATTATACAGCACCCTGCAGACAAATGTTTATAAAACTCAATTGTAAGACAACGGCAGACAATTTAACCGTCTTCGGATTAATTAGGTTATTCTGACGTTCTTATAAATTTTGCACATAATTATTAAGACATAAATTTATTTACATATGGGACGCCCTATATGTATGTTGATATTTTATATATGGTTTATATTCATATAATTTATTTTTTAGGTATGGAGAATATAGATTCCATTTTTCGCTAAAACTGGCTAGAAAATACAATCCTCGTGTGTTCAGAACATAGATGGTTTTTTGTGGCAAAGTTTAAAAAATTTTCAAATGTTATTCCTAAAACAGGTAATTAATACTTAAAAAATAGCATAATTATACAGCACCCTGCAGACAAATGTTTATAAAACTCAATTGTAAGACAACGGCAGACAATTTAACCGTCTTCGGATTAATTAGGTTATTCTGACGTTCTTATAAATTTTGCACATAATTATTAAGACATAAATTTATTTACTTATGGGACGCCCTATATGTATGTTGATATTTTATATATGGTTTATATTCATATAATTTATTTTTTAGGTATGGAGAATATAGATTCCATTTTTCGCTAAAACTGGCTAGAAAATACAATCCTCGTGTGTTCAGAACATAGATGGTTTTTTGTGGCAAAGTTTAAAAAATTTTCAAATGTTATTCCTAAAACAGGTAATTAATACTTAAAAAATAGCATAATTTAAATACAGCACCCTGCAGACAAATGTTTATAAAACTCAATTGTAAGACAACGGCAGACAATTTAACCGTCTTCGGATTAATTAGGTTATTCTGACGTTCTTATAAATTTTGCACATAATTATTAAGACATAAATTTATTTACATATGGGACGCCCTATATGTATGTTGATATTTTATATATGGTTTATATTCATATAATTTATTTTTTAGGTATGGAGAATATAGATTCCATTTTTCGCTAAAACTGGCTAGAAAATACAATCCTCGTGTGTTCAGAACATGGATGGTTTTTTGTGGCAAAGTTTAAAAAATTTTCAAATGTTATTCCTAAAACAGGTAATTAATACTTAAAAAATAGCATAATTATACAGCACCCTGCAGACAAATGTTTATAAAACTCAATTGTAAGACAACGGCAGACAATTTAACCGTCTTCGGATTAATTAGGTTATTCTGACGTTCTTATAAATTTTGCACATAATTATTAAGACATAAATTTATTTACTTATGGGACGCCCTATATTTATGTTGATATTTTATATATGGTTTATATTCATATAATTTATTTTTTAGGTATCGAGAATATAAATTTCATTTTTCACTAAAACTGGCTAAAAGATACAATCCTCATGTTCAGAACATGAATGGGTTTTTTGTGGCAAAGTTTAAAAAACTTTCAAATAGTATTCCCAAAACAGGTAATTAATACTTAAAAAATAGCATAATTATTTAAAATAAATACTTATATCATTTTAAAATTCAAATATCAAAAAATCAATAGTACAAGTTGACAGCCTAAAAATTTGACTTGTTGGGTATTAAGATATGCTTTTTATTCTGTAGAATATATTAGATTTTCTTTAAATTTCAATTAGATGATATTGTGCCCATTCTCAATACATAATAATTTAAAAAAAGACCAGCGTAATTGTTCACAAATTCCTTGCATCGTATCCAAAATCTTTAAGGCACAAAACTTGCAATTACATTAATTCAGTTACTAACTAGAATTTAGGTTGAGAGAGAAAACTGCTTAATATTAGAGAAAAATTGATTAGGCCTTGATTAAATAAACATGCACAAAGTTTCATTTGTAAGTAAATTCATCATAAATATTTCTAATTACAGAGAAGTTAGTAATATTGATTTTGTTTGCTTGAAAATAAAACAAACACTCTTATTAGAAATATTTAGATGGCAAAAGGTTTGATTTAAATAGATCACGAACTGTGAAGTTTAATTAAAACCAAACGTTAATAGTAACTTTTTTGTAATACTTATCAATTATTTCTATATTTAATTATAAAACTTTCGATTAAAAAACTTTCTCTTGAAACAGATTATGTATTAATTTATTTAGTAAATGAAATTTGAATAATGGTGTAATGCTGTAAGGTGAAAATTCTATTTATTTCATAATTAGAATCTATCCAGGGCTCAGATTTGCTTGATTTGAATTGGGAAAGTTAAAAACTTTTATCATTTGAATACATTTGTAATATCCAGGATATGGTATAAGCCTTCTCAGAAAAACCGACTGGTAATTAACAGTTTGTTATGTATGTTTGGGAACCAATAGCTTTGTGCATGGTTTTAATTTTAAATACAGTTGGTCCGACAATAATCTAATGGTATTTTCACTCTCCCTACTGATGCAATTTTCCCTAGCTAATTAATTTTCAGAATTCTGAATATAGAAATTGCCGGAATGAGAAAATTAATAGAATAAATATTAATATACGATCGGTTCGCTGTTTTGCAGCAATTAGAGAATATTATTAGTTAAGCATTTGTTTATTTTTTATCATTCAAATTTAGAAATTATGCATATTTAAATGCGAGGTCTTGAAAGTTTGTTTGCAGAAGCTGCATAAACTGGAGTAACTTGTAATTCATGGCAATGATGATTTGCATAAATACAATTTACTATAATAATTTAATTTATTTATGACATATTTTCTAATAAATTAACAGAATTATCGAAAACACTCTCATTTAAACAAAAAATAATCATTGTTAATCCTACATATATTTATTTTAGCGGAAGAGAACAATACAAACAAGACGACAACAGACGAGTCAAAAGAAACTGAGAAAGAAACTCAAAATCAATCGAAAAAGACAAAAGGTGTAAAACGCAAGAAAGTCAAAGAAAATTCTGCCAAAAGTGAAGATCCGGAAGACGAAACCGAAGAGGCAGAAGATCATTCCGTTAAACCGTTCAGTGGCATAAAGAAGAAAAAATCAAAGTGGCTAAAAAATAAGAAAGCGAAGAAATGAGTAAATGGAAGGCATTAATGTACATAATCCATTTGAATGAAATAAAAATCTTCACACTTTTATTTAATCAATGCATTTGTAAAAATTAATCTTTATTAGATAATTCATAGCTTTATTTAACAAGGACAGGCTGACTGTTCTCTCATATAAAATGAATTCGAGACATTCATAAACACCTTATCGTCACTTTTTTTTGTCTCTGTTCCAACTAAAATTTACAAAATGATCAGCCTGCCACAAAAAAATCTTAAGATATGCTTTCTATACACAAACCTACCTTAGCACATCTGTACAGGACATAGCTGCAAGCACACATATTATTTAGCATTACATCTATTGTAATAAAACACCATCTTTGAATTCAAACATCACAATCTATACCATTTTTTCCATATGTATAAACAGGAACAGTATAATACAAAAAAATTTGTACATTTTTTATTTTACAACACAGCACAAGTTAACCAGTCTTTTCAAATAAATAACACTGGATTCACAACATTGGAACTATATTCGCGTAGCCATTCACATTGCATATCTTTCGTGTATTAGATATGGTGTCGGTGGCCCTCTGTAGCCACTTAACCAAAATAAATATACATTGGTGGAATAGCCGTAGAGTTAAGGGAAATAATACATCACAGTTATGTTCACAAAATATTGGAAATATGGTCCACAGATTCTCGTATCGTGGAAAAATGGCAGGAAATGTACAAAATACGATTGGAAATGCTATCGTGGCCGTCGGAGGCAAGTTTCTTGCGGAGACCTTTTTTCTCGGAGGAAATAAAGCGTCTAAAATACCTTAATTCAGCACCATCACGTGAGCACTTGTTCGGCTCGGCGTCCGTCGGCGGTCAAGAGGAAAAGAGGAAGACGTGGGAGCGTGCCGACGCACGTCCGTTCCAATTCACAAATTTGAGCGTATCTTCTTTTCGAATGCGAGATTTCGGACGCTCGCATCAAAAAACTTTCTTCAAAAATTCACGGGCGGGCTTCCGATCCGACAATCATCTGCAGAAGTAAATTTCGACGCAATTCCTATTTGCGAATTTCCTTTTCCTCGCTTCTCGGCACTTGGACGTCCAGCCTCGAGTGATAGTGTAGAGCGGGGGATTTTTTTGAAAATTGTTGCATATTTTATTATTGGCAAGGGTGGAGAGCAATGGAGAGCAACTTCGTGTTACATGGCAAGGCATAGGAACTATTTTGGCAGCTCCCCAATTCCTTGCCTAATAGGATATGGAAGTAAACAGGACGGGGGAAGGTTTAAATGCATACAGATAAGTGTTCTAGGTTGGAATTCAGAAGACTCAAATCCTTTTTTTTTTATTAGCCTGAAGTTAAATAATTTTGGTCATACTACAAAAATATGTTCTTTAAAAACTTGAATAAAAACTATGAATGTTGGTTCTTTGTATGGTTTGTAACGCAAGTTCACATTGTCACTGTCAAAACAAACTGAAATTCTGGAAAGTTTGAATCTGTTTTATGATGAGCTTATTAGCAAACACTCTCTCGAATGAAACAATATCACCATAACACTTTTTATACAAAAGAAAATGATATGTGTATATTTATATATGTATATATGCATATTGTTTATACACAATATCTGCTCCATTTAAAATTGGAAGAATATGTGATTTTTCTACCAAGAATAATTATGAGCAATTGTCTTTTACATCACGTTCATACTGATTACTGTGTGCATTCTTTTCTCAGATCTTAGCTGCACATCACAGTAAATTATGATTTGGAAACGTAGCTTTGTTGCATTTGTTCGTCCATCTTTCGACAGAATATTTATATAGTCTACGCTAGACTAAGAATCCTTCGGACATATTTGCACTTAACTGAGCTCTCATCGTCTGCACACTGTTTATAATTTTCTTTTGGTGTCCTACTAAATTAATACCTAATGCCGTCAAATCCTTAAGGGTTAGCCTTGCCACTTCTTCGAGCGTAGTGATATTTGACTGTTGAAAATTCTCTAAGTATCGTCCCATTTTTATGCTGGTTAACCATTCTTCTACCGTTTTGAACTGCGTCAAATCTGGTGCATTGGGATCTAGCGGATTCTGATGCCTGAAAGTACGTGGGAAAAAAATTATAAATTTCGATTCCTAGAATATAAGGATGACTTAGCCAATAATTTTTTCTTAAGAAAAATAATCTTGCTTTTTATTTAGTGCATTGATAGAAATAATTTGTTTATTACTAAAAAATCATAATTATAAAATTTTTAAACAGGGTGATCAAGTGAAAAGTTTAGTTGCAAAGAGTATACTCGGCAGGAGTCGGCCGTGCTTTTTACCGTCCCATTAGACGTCGGGAGAAATACATATATCTTCGACATTTATTTATCACAGACTCTCGGAACATCATCTCATAGTAAACAGAGTTGTCAAGTCTACTTCTTGCAAGTATAATTTTCATTTGATCATCTGTACATGAAAGTTACATTAGTATAAGAAAAATTCTTTTAAAAATTGACTATAGATGTTTTTCAAATTAAATTTTTATGGTAATTGAATTGTAACAGGTTTATTATAAGGCAGGGAAAGAAACTGCAAACCTTTTTGAATCTGCATGCTAAGTACCTTAAAATAATTTACGCATACTAAAGTTTTAGTCATTGAAGAAATGAAGTGAATATACTTTTCTTTAATTAAGCAGCTTTTTTTATAATTTATTTTAAAAAAGTATGATGATATACATAAGCCCATGCTAAAGGAGATGGTGAGTTTGAACTATAAGATGGCAATCAAGATCTTGATTCCTACATTATCATCAAAACAGACACGATTTGGAAGACATTGAATCAGGTTAACTATGAAAATAGTAATTATTTCAAATGTAACCTCATAAATGGTTTTGATAGTTCAAAATATGTATGAGTAATTAAGTCATTTCTTTCAATTTTTACCCACTTGTCTCCTATTGCAAAGTAATAAACTCTGGAGGATATTTTTAAAATAAACTCCTCCCAGGCTTAATCAAAGAAATATGGTATATATCTATAAACTTGTTCAGTAATGATGATAAGTAGTAAGTAGAGGCTGTCTACAGATATTTTTGTTGTTGTTCTCCCAAGTTTTTACTCAAAAATACAAATATAATTATCAGAGCATTTATTTTAAACGAGAGTTGCAGAATCAGTTGATAGTTATCAGCCGATTCTGCAACT
Source organism: Centruroides vittatus (assembly GCF_030686945.1). NCBI lineage: Eukaryota > Metazoa > Arthropoda > Arachnida > Scorpiones > Buthidae > Centruroides > Centruroides vittatus. Next base: position 237,161 of record NW_027121655.1, read on the forward strand.
CTTGTTTTTTTTTTAAATGTTCTTTGTACAAAAGACTATATAATTTGTGTCTGTGTGATTTTTCATCACTTGATACAAAAAAAAATTATAGCAATCTTAACTATATTGCTATGATTTTTCTTATTAATAATTTTCAAATAAATTTTACGCCTTCATTTCTGAATACATTAATTTTATAATAATTATTTATTGTTTTGCTGTATCAGAATTAATAAGAATTTTTATGAGGACTTTGTAGATTCTTTTCAGTAAACTGTAGATTCAAATTTAATTACTAATTACTTCATTAGTTAACTGTTAAATAATTTAAAATTATATTTATTTTTTAGCACACAAGAGTAAAAGATATCTGATTAAGAGTAAAAGTTATCTTTGTGTAGGAAGGCCCATACATATCGTGCTGTAATAATTATCAAGGCAATAGAATAAAAATGAAAGATATACAATCAAGAACGTGAATGAAATTATTGATTAGTACAACTCTTAATGAAAATCAATAATTTTCAAAGAAATCAAACAGCTTCACTAAATCGATGATATGGTGTTGAAATTAATTACATATTGGAAGTGTATTAAAAGTTTATGTCTAAAGTACTTTTTATCTGTATGCTAAATACTCTGATTCATGCTTATTATATTAATAATAAGCATAAATCAGAGCAAAACTATTTAATTTATATTCGAAAGAATGTGTAATAATGTTATAGAAAGTTTTGACTTCTGTGTGTTTCGTCGATTTTTCTTAATCATTCAATAATCTTTGTTACAAAAAAATGTTGTTGACGATTCTATTACTTTCAGTATAAATTATATGTATTATTTATTATAATCTAATCATACGAAAAAAAGGAATTTATATTAACCTGTTCATGGCAATTTTTCGTAGACTTTCGGGACATCGCATCAATTTGTCCAGTGTTTTCACAATTGTGGCAAACATTGGACGGTGCGATCTGTCTTTTTGCCAACAGTCTAACATCAGTTGATGAATAGCTTCCGGACAATCCTGCAAGTATTAAAAAGTTTTAATTTTACTATAACACCTATTATTTGTTTTCAAGTTTTATTTATAGAGAACTAGGATATATATATATTATTTTAAACAAAGTAAAATAAAATACTACTACCTTTCTAACAATTATACCTATATTAAGATCTTTTAAAAATAAAGATGTTGATTTTTCACAAAAATAAAAAAGAATCACGTAGACTCTTTAACAGATTATATTGTGTTTATTTTTAAAGTTGAAGTAGTTCTTTCTTGTCTGTAGACATTACACATTGCTGTGTTTGATGTAAAAGTTGATAAAGATTAAAGATTTGTGGCATAGTAACAGTAAAACTTCATTAACTTTTACATTTACAAAAAAGTGCTTGTGTGGTTTATTTATATGTAATAAAACCACAACTTTGAGTTTACAAAGATGATAAAAATATTGTATATGATATGAGACAATATTTTAATAAGGCAAAAATATAAAAATACTCAATTTTCAAGTTAGTTTTAAAGCTAATTGTGCTCAATCAAAGAACTAGCTTACAAATTTTCTCATGTTTATAAGTTCAAAACAGTCAGTCATAAAAGCCCAAACCTCTAAAACTAAATATATAGTATCAATGTCCTTGCATTATATTAATCATAACAAGCAAGGTTTGAATAACTGAAAAAATATTCATACAAAACTGTAAATTTTACCATGCGACTCTCCTAAAGCAGTTTAGATTATACTAAAAGTTTAGATTTGCAATGTTTTATTTCATTAATTCCTTCAACAAAAACTTCTGAACTAATTTATGAGAGATTTTTATTATTTCACTGACAATATTTTCAAAAAGTCTGCTAATAACAATTTTGGATTTAAATTTCACTTTACATATGGATGCTTCTATGTACTTTTTAATGAAGATTGTTATATGAGGAGTATACTGTAGTTTTGATGCTTAACTTTATTGTCAGTGTATTTTTCCATCAATTAAATAATAGATTATTAACCAGATGGTAAGTTCAGCTCGTTATAAATTCAGTATATTACAGAACAATATATTAATATTATATCAATTTATGTATTGGGATACATTTTAAAGTGAATATATCTTCAAGGAATATAACAGAGGCTATTAGCGAGGTTGGGGCTGAAGTTTTAAACGTGAAAACGTGTACATCGGACGTTCGGCACCGCTTTTCCGTAAGCCTAGAAGTTTGACAACGGCATTTGGAAAGCCAGTAGAATCATGCTCGACATTCTAAATGCCATTGTCAAACTTCTAGGCTTACATGAAAGAGGCGCCGAACGTCCGACGTACACGTTTTCGCGTTTAAAACTTTGGCCTCAACCTCGCTATTGTTTGAAGATTATTACTTATAAATTTAACATTATCAAATGAAATTATACTTGAAATTATGATATGTTGTTGTTGTTTACTTTGAATATATAAACGTTTTTATTTGAAGGATACTTATTAATATTTAACTAATTTATTTATCTAATGTTTATAAATGTACTTACCATCGGTGCAGGAAGCCTATAACCTTTCTCTATACTTTTGATAACATCTTGATTAGACCAATTCCAATATGGTCGTTCGCCGTAAGACATAACCTCCCAACAGACGATTCCAAAACTCCACACGTCGCTTGCCGACGTAAATTTTCGGAATGCAATTGCTTCCGGAGCCGTCCACCGGACTGGTATTTTTCCTCCCTGCACACGCATTTTAGAATTACTTATGTATGAATATAAACTTTTAAAATATTATTTCTTATATAATTCCAATAATCATACATACTCTAGTAGTATATGCTCCTTCTGTAGCACTTTCAATCTCCCGAGATAAACCAAAATCAGCTATTTTACAAATAAGATTGGCACTAACTAAAACATTTCTTGCTGCAAGATCCTATTAGGGGAAAAAAAAGCAAAAATTTCTATTAAAATATCTAAAAATTATCATCAAGGATTCATACTTATTAATCTATATTGATATATATATATATTTATTTATTTTAGCAAATATTATAAGCATTATTAATTATTATTTAGTATTAAGATATATATTAATTATTAGCAAAATTTAATAACTGCATCTTCAATAAAATTGAAAGTATAGTGCAGTAAAACCTGTAAATCTCAAATTTGAAGGGACCAAAAAATGGCCACTTTGAGTTACAGAGAGTTCTCCATATGGAAGTACACTGGACTCTTGCTAATCCAGCCTCTCAATTCTCTGGCATACTCATCAAAATATCTTTCTCTTATTTATGCTTATTATTTTTTTAAATACATATAGTAAACTTGTAACATTAACTTTAATAAAGAAATTAAACTTGAATTACTACAGCTCCAAAAAGAATTGGTACAGAAGAGCAACAGACCATGTCGTTCGTTGCCTTTAGTCCTATACGCTCGGTAATCTGGCACTCTCACTAATCCAGCATTTCTCTGTGCAAGGAATGGCCAGATTAGCAAGAGAGTACTGTATACGAAAAATAGAATAATTTTATTCGACGTGATGTAAGACCAGTAGAATAACAATGTAATTCTGTAATATACTTAAGTATATTATATTTATTTGAATCGTTATTACAGCAATATGTGAGACTGTAATAATGTTTCAAATAAATATCTTGAATGTAGATATATCACAAAATTACCTCTATGTTACACTGAATTTATTCAAAAATCAAGTTTCACGTAATACATTACATCAAAAATAACATATAGCCCGTTTCATTTGGAACAGCTATCACTCATTTAGCTGTATTAAAGCCTTATCAGGAAATGCACCAAAAGGATTTGCAAAATTTAATAGGTTGGCTGGTACCTGGTGGGTTCAGCTTAAAAAGGGGCAATGTTGAGATGTGTGAAATTTTGTTCCACTTTAGAAGAAAAATATATATTGTACAGGGTGTTCAACATGCCGACAGTCTAGTCTGACTTGAGGGATTCAAGGTTAGAGGTTTTACATATGTAGTTAGTAAAACCAAAAGCAACACTATTGTGTTGAGTTATACAATTACATATAAAACAAAACCGTACTGTAATATCAGAATGTACTGTACCATTTAATTTCCATCCCAAATTGTTCTAGATAATTGCATACACACTCATGTAGCCATTTACAATTAATATATATTTTAGTAAAATAATAATTGAATAGTTTTATCTATTTATTTAAATGATATCATTACAATGAAAATAAAAGTATTAAAATATCTTATAGGAGATAATATAGTTTATGGGTAGCTTAAAATATTTTTCAAATTTTATACTTATAAAAAAGCAATAAGAATAAAGATATTAAAGCTATTATAAATATAATTATACATCCAGTTTATGTGAAAATGTAATTGTATATCAGTAGTTTAATACTGTAAAAATTTGTTCAATGTTTGACTGGATGTATTCCAGTTTCTGAATACAATAATGAAATAATGATATGTTTGAACTACAAGATTAGTTTAAAAAATAAAAATCAAATAGAATAATATTTTATCCCAAGGAAAAAGCTAGTTCTTTGTATAATACATTAAAATATTTAGGACATAAAAATAATTGTTTATTTAATTGTCTGGGATATCAGAAATATCAGTAAACACAGAAATAAAAAAGAAATTCTATTGTGGATATTCTATGGTTTTCCTTCTATTACTTCCAACCTATAATTGCGGTTTTTGGCATAAATCCAACCATTATTAAATATTAATGGTCGTATATCAGAACAAACATGATTAGAAGTTGATATAAACTACAGCTTAAGTATAGACTTCGTATTTTATAATTATATACTATAAAAATTAAAATGATTAAAAATGATAATTATATATTATAATAAGCTTTAAAAAATTATGCTTATAACATTGACATACAATTAAATTTCAGAAATTAATATCGGATTATCCAATTAGAAAATAATTAATTAACCAGAATGTAGAAACTTTACCATATTTAAAATATATAAACTAATTATATAAAAATAATATCATTTGGAATATCTAATGTATGCAGATATATAAAATGAAAAAATTACAGCCAATTTAAACTCATTTGATTTCATATTTATACCAATAATTAAGTTTATAGTTTATTTTAAATTATCTTATTCCACTTGATTTTACCGAATTCAATTAATTAATTTCTTTTTGTGCATTTACGTTTAGTTATAAGGTGAAATTATCTGTACGATATCACAAGCACATTATACGAGTATATATTATATTCAAATTAATAGATATGTAATGAAAATTTTTATGTATTCTGATTTTTTTACACACTAGAAAATTGTATTTAAAATTTTCCAGTGTGTAAAATTATTGTTTGATATGTCTGGATATAAATTTTAAATAACTAAAAACTTTATGCCCAGTCTTTGTCAATATCTATCTAAATTAATTTATTCAAATAGAAATCATTGATATTTTTAATCTTATTTCACCAAAATCAAATCATCGGGTATAGCTTCTTGTCTGTTTTTAAATTATAATAAGTTTATACTGTCATTAATTTCATGTATAAATAATTTGTGAAATTAATATAAATACTTCATATTTCATTAATATGTATTTACTTTCTTTTATTTATTGTATTATCAACTGCAATACTATAATTTTGAAAACTTTTACTTAATGAAATAGATATGTTGATCTCTAGCTAGTTATTTTATTGACAGTCAACAAATAAGGAGAGAGGGAATATCTTTGTAGAGCTAGGAATAGCAACCTATGTTGTATAAACAATTCTTCCTTTACTTAAAAAGTTTTATTCGGCTTTTGATTAGAAAAGTTTAAATAAGCATTATCTTTAAATTTTAATATTAGATTGGTTTAAAAGTAAAATATATCAAATTTTCAGTATTTTAAACCTTTTTTTTTTTTTGACATAAATGATGATAAGCCAAGATAAATATAAATTAAGATATTTTATCCCTATTTATAGAAACAAAACTTTTGGTATTATTAAATAAAACAAAAACCTTCTGCCGACTGGATCTTCCTCTGCTAACTTCATAACTTCTGTAATAATCCCTAATTTGCAAGTTAATTTTAAAAAATTTAAAAAGTTTTTCTAACTTAATTTAAATTCAAATTCAGAAAATAAACATAAAAACCTATAGAAATGTTTAAATTGTTTAATATTAATACATTTAATCTATTTTAATTAATTAATTATGTTTATATATATACAAGTAAGAATTTAACTATTTATACAAGTGATGTAGGATGATTTGTATTAGTTGGTACAATCCAATGAGAGATGATTCTTTGAGTAAACATATGAAGAAAAAAGTTTTAATTAACTAGACTGATTTTTTTACACTGGTTTTTTAGGGGAAATGCTTCTAAAGTTTCTCGACAATTTCTGGAATGTATAACTGATACGTTGACCGTGAATAATTGAGTTTTTGTGTGTAAACAGATTAGCAAGAATAACTATTTTGACATATTTAAAACTTTAATAAGCAAAGCATCAAATTAAAGTAAGTATTAACGTGACAGTTTTGAATATGTTATCAAACTGCAGTTATAAATATGATGAAATAGCTCCATAATGTAACAGCAATTAATTTATTTGGATTTTGCAAATAAATAGGATTCACTGGATAGGCTAAAGATGAGCCATTGAATGTCTTAATCATCAGATTTGTCTTCCATTGATATTTTCTCTATGCAAATGCCAAAGAGAAATTACTTGAGCTTGAATGAATACCCAAATGCGCTCGAACGAAAAGATATTATGCCGTAGATTACCGAGGTATTTGCAACAATATACTCCGATTACCAAAATATTGCTATAATATAAAGATATTTTATCCTTCAATAGTAAACATCCATAAAAATACCTGTATGAAAATACTGTGTATTAATTTGATTCTAGATTACATTTTAATTGATTTGAATATCATTTAGATATCAAAACTTGGAAAAAAAACAAAGATCTGACTCATTTTTAAACCTAAATTTTCAATAACAAAAGATACGATTAATCCGTATTTGATGACAATTTGTTAAAAGTACCGAAATAGATTTAAATGCTTAAACAATTTTATTGTATCATTATATAGATCAAATTCTTAAAATTTAAATGTCATAATAATATTTATCATATATTTACTTTAGTCGTGTCAGTCAAGAACTATAGACCGAAGAGAGATTTGTATAGTAGTCTGCACTCTGTACTAATGGAAGTGGTTGCTAAAAATATCAACTTGAAGTGGTCAACATATCCAAGTTTCTTCAAGTGGGAGTATTCTAAATTGCAACATTATAGCAATTGCTGCTAAAATTAGCTCAATTCGTGGAGACAATTTTCAGAAGATTTTGAAAATAGCATTGATTGATATATTTTGAATAATTCATCTTTAATTTTATAATAAATTCAGCCATTTTAATATTTTATAACAGTTACTTCTTATTCGGCATTGCCGGATAAGAAGTATCTAAAAGTAAACAATTTTATTGAAATATTTAATTGTTTATTTAAATAATTTTAAAAATATGATAACATTGTTCATTTAAAAAGTTTGAAAAATGAAATTCGAGCTGAACTGGAAAGAATTTTGTAATGTCTTTTATATTCCCTGCATTTTTAAATGTATAATCAAAGATACATTTTTATGTCTAAAACCAGACAATAAATTAAATTAAGAATTTGCTGTTTTTTCGAACGCAAGTGTGAAGTAATATAGATTGTTTCATGAATTATATATGATGAATCTACAATAAATAATGTTTTTGAAATAAATATTTTAAAATGCCTTTGTTTATCTTTCTAAGAATAATATATGAATATTTTGTTATATATATTCATGTACTTTTACTAGGATTCTATTAAAAAAATAGTAAATTTGAAATATTACAGTTTAAACAAATATTGTAGTCATTAATCTTTAAATGAAAATAAACATTGCTAACTGTTTACTATTGATGAAATATTAAACTAATTTATTAAACAACATATAAACAATTATTTAAAGTAACAAAAAATAAAAATTTGTCTTAAAATTTTAATATAAAATAGCCTCTAGTGAAGTATTTGGTACCATCAAATTATTTCTATTACATAATATCATTATGTAATCCGTATAATAATTTGTTTACTTTAAAAATCACGTTGTATAAATTACTTCAATTAAAGAATACATTATTTACGTCATTATTTGGTAAGAGAACGGCAGTAACTTAATATAAATAAAACTCATTAAGTAATTATATCAAGACAACCAGATTTTTGGTAAACACATTTAAGTGTAATTGCTTTAAGACAAAACTAATCTAAATTCTTAAACCTTTACAAATCAAATACTTATATCCTCAACAATGTAAATTAATTGAGTGTTTAATCTTTTAATATAATAATGTGAATATATTTTTGTAAAAATTATTGCATTCCACATTCCTTTAATAAAATTTGATATTCTTTTAAATGCTTGGATCGCGTCTTGGAATTTTAAATGATTACAAGATTATAGTAAAGAAATAATGTTTAGAACTTATCAAAAAAACTCATAGAAAATTAGTAAAAATATTAGTGCTAAGATTATATATATATATATCTAAAATGATAACTTACCCTATGAACATAGTTAGTTTCTGAGAGATATTGCATTCCAGCTGCAATTCCTCTCAACATCCCAACTAATTGTATTACTTGAAATTTTCCATCGTTTGCCTAAAATTACATTAAAAACATTTAATAAATTTATATAAATACACACTATTTCAAGTAATTTGGTTACTCTTAATTGTTACCCTAAGAAATGTATCTAATGATCCATTTTCTATATATTCAGTAATTATCATAACAGGATTAGTTTTAGTGACTACTCCTTGTAGATATATAACATTAGGATGATCAAACTGCCCCATTATGCTGGCTTCTGTCAGGAAATCCATTCTAGCTTTATCTGATGAACCAGGCTTAAGAGTTTTAATAGCAACCGTAATTTCTGGCTGTCCGGGAATTTTTAAATTGCCTCTACATACGTCGCCAAATTCGCCTGATAATTACAAAACGTTCAATTAGTAGATTATGTATTAGAAAATGTAATTTATTTTTTTAGCTTTTACAAACTTACCTCCACCAATAATTGCTTCGATGGTGATGTGCGAGGCATCGATTTCTTTCGTGAATTCTCGAACTGCCTGGTTCGGATCTTCGTAAGTATGCGGATCTACGTAAGATCGGGTAGCTGCACAGTGAGTAAACAAGGGAGTTGTCACTGAAAGGGGATAGACTCGGTCACGTGGGGAACTTAATTTATAACAACAACAGGAATTTTGTTGTTATTTAATGTTAGCAGAAAAGCAATATTCATTTAGTATTATAAAATATTACTTTTTAATAATTACTTACACAAAGCAGTAGGAACAATAGGAGGATGATCTAAAGCTGTTACTACTGTTTAAAAAAGCATAAAATGTATAGTAAATTAGCATTGTTATAGTTTAAATTACGAAAGCGCAAAAGTTAGCAGCATTAATAGATTTATAATTATTGAGTTAGATTATAGGAATTATTATGCGTTTAAAATATTAAATATCAGCTTTGGACTTTTTTTAGAATTTTATTTATTTAGTAATATTTTTAAATTAATAACAATTAATATTGAGTTATTTAAATTTGTTATTTATTGAAGATATTCATTACCTTAACTGCTTCAGAGATACTTAAATATTTATATTCTACTTACATTTTTTACCTTCACCAGTATGATATTCTAATGTATCACAATCACTTGGTTGCTTCTTATTGCATTCATCAGAACTCCTTTAAATAAAAATGAAATCTTAATATATTCTTTCTAAAATATAATTCTGGTCACTTATAAAAATATTAGTTTTTATGAAATATAAAAATAATTTTAAGTATTTTTTTTAAAAAGATAAAGAAAAAATATTTTGCAGTAAATTGAAAATGTAGTCCTTTAAATAATAATAAAATATTGTATTTCGACACGTTTCGTCTTATATATCATTGAATGTATAATTACTATATTAAAGTTGGTTAATGTTTACCTATGGTTCCAAAATGGCAGCTTGTCTCTGATTCAGCAAATAGAAGAAAGGAAACAGTGGGGATGCATGTTCTAACCTAACCTAATCTATTCTAATAATTTTGTTGGTAATAATTATGGTAATTTATTAGAATAGGTTAGGTTAATTAGAACGTGCATCCCCACTGTTTCCTTTCTTCTATTTGCTGGAATCAGAGACGAGCTGCCATTTTGGAACCATAGGTAACATTAACCTTAAAGTTTAATGTTTAAATCAATTATTATTTATAAAAGAATGCGATATTATTTTAATCGTAATACTGAAAATATGCAACATTTTTGTTTTGTAAACAAAATCAGTTAAGTAACAAATTAATAATAAGCCAGTTTAAATCGGGCATATTACTGGAAAATATTCTAGATTTTCTACTCTGATCGGTGAATGTATTTCAATTTTTTTTGTCGGCTGCAGACGTCTTGAATTTAATTTTTAAAGTAATTGGAAAAAAAATAAATTTTTATATTGCTCTAACAATTATTAATTCAATTACTTCTAAATAATAAATGAATAACAGCTTCCTATTATCCATGATTAGATGAATACAAAAGTAATTTAACTAAGATGCTGATAATAAAGTAAGTGCAAATATGGGATAGTACAACATAACTGCTAAAACTACAATATAACAGTACAGATTTCATATATAAAAATGTTTAATACTAGATATTGAATGAACTTACATTATTACCATTACATTGGACTGCAATATTTTCTAAAATTTTAAGTATTTGCATATTTTATATGAATGGCAAAGAATTTCATTATCTCGGATTTTTTTCTAATTTATTTTAGACAATCAAAAGTTTATTGTACTTTGTTGGAAAGTTTGCAGTAATTAAATGAGTTCTTCTCTTCACATTTCTTAATTTTAAAAAGTACTTTTCAATGATGTTTTGACACTATTAAGAAAGTGCAATTTAAAAGTAGACTTAGGATTTTGCAATAAAAGTTGCTTTGGAAGATTAATGATGTATTCAAGAGTGACAAAATTCTATTAAACATCATTAAGAAACATCTTACTACAATTAAATAAATACAATCAATATTAAGTACAATGATTAATGCTTATTTTGTTCGATATTTTATTTTCATTAATGCAAAAGACAATGAAAAAACACTAAAAAGTCTATTAAGCGTTCTAAGTTACTAATTGGAAATTTAAATCTTAATCTGTAATGAAATAAATTATGAATTAAATTAATATAAAACTTCCATTTTTGTCAGAAAATTCTAATAATAGCAAATTCAATAATTAAATATCACATAATTGTAATTATTAAACTTAATATAGACCTTTACGTTTTTAGAAATGTAAATAAAAGAACATTTGCAATCATGGTAGTATGAGTGCATACAGACAAGTGTAGCTAAAATTGCCTAAATTATAGCGGTTTTATAATTAACAGTCTCTTAGTATGACTAAATTGTTTAAAAATTGTAACTTATTATTGTGTTATTATTGATTGTAATGTATTTTGCTATTGGAATATAAATAATAAAAAAATCATAAAGATAAACTGTGTTATATTCCCTGTACATTGCACATTAATGAAAATGTAGCTACGTCTTTTCCATAATTGTCTGGAGTTGTCTAACCACACCTCAGGTTAAATGGAACTGATGAAACATTGTGGCCATATCTGTGTAAAATGGGCTCTCTCATATCCCTCAAATCAATTTTTGTAAAGATGGAGATGCTCAAGTTGAAAACTGTGAATGGACAAAGATATTGTCAAATTTTACAAAAGTTAAAGGCAATTATTCTGAAGAAAAGGTTTTGGATTATTGATCAAAAACATGATCTTTTTCGACAACAATGTTTGGTCACATGTTGCCAAAAATGTTACGGCACTCTTGAAGAAATTCACTTGGGAACAATTGGACCATCCCCATACAGCCCAGATCTTGCTCCCAAACTGAAGGATATTCAGCAAGGCTAGCATTTTTAATTAGACAATGTTGTGGAAGTTGCAGTGTGGAAGTATTTTAAGAGACTAGGCCTAGATTTCTTCAAACATATCAAAAAAAACTTGTGCAGTGCTGGAACAAATTTTTAAAAAACTTGGTTATTATGTGGAAAAATAGAAGATTGATCAATGTGTATTGTAATATTGTTTTTGTTCCGATGAATATGTAACAAGAGCAGGCCTGAGGGGAGTGCAGCCGATACATTATTCTGAGGCCCATTGAGCTTAAAGGGGGGGCCTATGAGAGGAAAATTTTGTTTTTAATTATTACAAAACCAAATTTTTAAAAAGAAAAACAATATTCAATATATACTTAATAATTTATAGTTTGTGTGTATAGCATTTAAGCTTGCAAGTTTGTTTATGAATATATTTTATATGTCATTTCGATTTATGAATGGTTGCAAAATGTATCTCGAAAATCTGGAGCTCAAAAATGCAAGGAAAAACAGAAACGTGATGAGATTAATAAAAAGAAGTGACAAATGCCTTTTCAATTTAGCGTTAAATGCAAAACAAGCAAAACTAATCAAACTGAAACTTTAAATTCAGAACAATATGAGAAAAGTGCAGAACTGAAACATAGGTCAGAAAATCATGAGGCCAGTTTGGATTTTCAAGAAACACCAGATCAAGTAAATTCTCAATTTAAAGATTTAGAGAAGCAATTGAATGTTAGTGACGAGAGCACTTCACTGTCTACAGAAACTGGGCATGGCAGACATAGTGAAGAGAAGAGTAGGTCAAATACTGGAACTGATATTTGATTTCTTGTAACAGACGTGCCCTCTGAACTGGATATAAAAAAAACTATGTTATTAAAGGTCATACTGGCTTTCCTAAAACATTTCTCAAAGATATATATAAACAGTTTTTTCCTGAAAGTATTCTAACATTTTGAAGTTTAAATGGTGCAAATCATGACCAAGATTGGCTCATCTGGTGTGAAGTGAAACAAGCATTATTTTGCTTTCCTTGTCAATTATTTTGTAACAAAATCTGTTGCAGCATGAGCTCAACATCTTGCATCAACAGAAGTGACCAGCAGCTAAAAAATGGCAAAAATTATGTATTTGCATCCCAGAACATGAGAGAAGCAATAGTCATAGGCAGTGCTATCTGGCTTGGCGAGAACTAGAAAGACGCCTGTCATCTGGCAAAGGCATTGACAATTCTATTGGAGGCAGCAATTGAAACAGAATCTATCAATTAGTGCAACATTATGAAATGAATCATTGATAATGTACTATTCCTTGGTGAATGGGGGGCTTGCTTTGTCTGGCAGTTTCCAGCACATTGACAAAAAAGACAATGGAAATTTTCTGGGAGTCAGAGTTGTTGTCTCTTTGGGATCCAATTCTAAAAGAACATGGGTTGCAAGTTAGAGTCACAAGAAAAGGAAGAACAACTTCAAATACATTATCTCAGTATTGATTCCCAAAATGAGTTAATTGCCGAATGTTCCTCATTTGTAAAGCAACACATGTTGGAGGACATGAAAACTGCAAAGTACTTGGCTGTTACTGTTGATTCCATGCCAGATTCATCCCATGTTGAACAAATGTTTCTTTTGCATTATGTAATACCATATGTAAACCAGATGAAATTGTAGAAAGATTTTTAGTTTGTTGACACAAGCCATAAAACAGGATATCACATAGCACAGTAGAATGATAGTAGAAAAATCGAAAGAACACGATATTCCACTGTTGGATTGTTGTGCACAGGCTTTGACAATGCAGCCAACATAGCAAGAAAATATAAAGGTACACAAGCGAGAATACTTGAGCAATATGAAACAGCTTTATTTTCACCATGTGGATGCCATGCACTTAATTTGTGTAGAAATGATGCTGCAGAACGCATTCCTGAAGCCATAACATACTTTGGAACTGTACAAACCATTTACAACTTGTTTAGTTCTAGTCCACAGCAATAGAAAATCTTGCAGAACTGTATTGGCTGTTCTCTTCATGGCATGTCTAACACATGATGGTCAGACCATGTTGAATAAAGCCCTTTGTAGCCCATTTGCCAGGCTTTGCATTAGCATTAGAAAACCTCTTGGAGTTGAACCTAACTGCCAAAACAAGATTAATGGAGCTTTGTCTTATGTCATATCCTTCATGTGTGTGATAATGTCAGTTGTATGGTACCGAGTATTAGTTCCAGTTGATATCTGTAACAAGGTTATTCAGTCCAGAAATTCAATGCTGGATGTCGAAGTGTCCAACTTAAAAAGCTTGATTTCAGAACTGACAAATCTTCGGAAAGCTGGAAAAGTATGTGGAGCAAAGCTAAGCATGTTGCTTCTAATTTGTGCATAGAAATGCATAGAAACTCTCTGAAACTTGGGTGAAGCAAAATGCAAAAGAAAGAGGTTCCAAGATGAAGGTGGTACAAAAGAAGCAGATTTGTCAAAACAGGATGAAATTGATGAATCTCAAGGAAGCATATTTCAAAAAGTCTGTCTCCTATGTAATATTAGATAATGTTATTAGAGGACTGACTGTTCATTTCAATGCTGCAGTGAACATTTCTGAGAGAAGTTAAGCTTCCTCTGGAAGTACCTATCAATTCCTCAAGATGGACTGAAAGAAAAATTAAAATTACTGGCAGATTATTGTAGTTTTTCTTTGTTTTAAACAATAACTTTTTGATCATCACCCGTTGAGCACTGGCAACACGGTACCATACGTGAGGTGATGTAAGAACAGAACAGGGCAATCTGTTACAGAATAAATAAATACTATTTGTTTTTTGATTAAAGTAATTTATCTTCCTGAGCAATATTTAACACACATAACTAACACAGATCAATATTCTGCTGATATCAGTGAAGGTCTTGTAATGGAGATAAGTCATTTGCCATCTGTTCATCAAGCAAATTTTGGAGAGGGCCAACTGAGTCCATTGGAGCTACTGAATTGCTTGAAAAGATACAAGCTGGAAGAACTCTTTCCTAATATATGTGTCTGCCGCTGTATTCTGTTAACAATTTCTGCCACTGTCACCTCTGCATAGTGCTCATTCAGCAAACTAAAGCTGATAAAAAATTATCTAAGATCGACTATGTCACAGGATAACTGGTAGATTTGGCAAGATTTAGTATTGAGTCTGACCTTGCAAAAATGATTGATTTTGATAATATGATTTGCAATTTTGCCAGGAAAAAGACTAGGAAAGCACCTTTCTTCAGCAGAATGTAAATGCCATTACATTTCAACTATAATAACTGTTATGAGCTTGTAACCAATCTAGCATTAAATTCATTGCTTGTGTATATTGTTTCATTATTGTTTATATACTAATGTGTATTATTGTTTTTATTAATGTGTATTATCTTTTACAGAAGTACTTGTCCTCTTTTTAATATAATTGCAAGTATGTCTGAATGAAATTAATAAATGTACAATTATGACATTGATTTATGTGTCCATGTATAGGTGAAGGGGAACATATTAGTCTTGTTCCAGCACTTAATAATCCTCTCAGCAGCCCCAAACAAGAGAATGGAAGTCGTCAAACTTTTTTCTATTCTCTCATGTACATTATTCAAATAAACAGAAAACATTTTTGTTTATATATATATAAATAAGTATACACTTACACTAAAAGTAAAATTAAATTAAATTTATAACAACAAACTAGAATATTTCTAATGATACAATCATTAGAAATTTTACGATCATAATACAAAAATATGTTACAGAAACACTCATATTCTTGTATAAAGACACATTACACAGACTGATAAACTCACTAGCATCTATATTACAAACAACATAATGTAGATACATATTATATATTACTTTTGCACAAAATATTTCCTACAAGATGAAAATGCATTTACATTGAAAGTTAGTAAAATGTATTCATAAACAAATATGATGGAATATTAAATTTATTTTAAAATGTCAACTCATAATTTCATATAAAGATTTAAATTTCAATTTTATAGTTTTAAATTTAAAATTTTTTCTAATAAAATTGCTTTTATTAAATATTTTAACACTTTTTCTTTAGGTTAAAATATTAGAAGATTCGTTTTGTAAGCCCTTTAAACTTGATTTTTCGGCCAAAAATAGAGATGTTTCTAAAGCTTCTTCATACAATACATTCATTAACTGGTGATAAAAACAGTTGTTAAAGGAGGAGAAACAATGAAGTCAGCAGTGATAAAACAACATCATGCTAGAATCTGCAGAATTCAGTCACAAAGATATCCTCTTAGAAAATAAAGAATGGATTTTTAGTCATATTTATTTTTAAAGTAATAGAGAATTTATAGAATAAATCTTTTAAGGTTTTTGGCCGTAACAGATGATATGCCATAATTTGATAATATTGTATATTAATATTCTATTTCATTCGTTTTTTTCAAATTAACATTCCATTATACTAATTTCATAATTATAAATTCATTTTACATTGCTTATTGAAAATGAAAAAAATGTTGTTACGTTTATAATATATATAATTTTCTCGAAACGCAGCAACTTGTTTTCACTGTTAATAATTTTTTAAATTTATATATACACATGTAACAAGCATACCTTCTTATGTATAAAACAATCATAACCACAATGACAACTAATAATACGATTACGGCTACTGTTGCTCCAGCTATGATTGGTACTTGTACTGGATCATCAGTTTCTACGGGAGCTGAAATGAATAAAAATTAGTTTTGCAATATAATGTCTTATAAATTATTTTATTTCAATACAATTTAAATAATAATTGATACATACTTGGGCTACTCACTAATTGCCCCGTAAACTTATACGTTGGTCGACTATATTCTCCCCATCCGTGAGTAGTTTTTGTGCGAACCTAAAACAAAAGACGTAAATCCAGATTTATATATTTCTATTTTAATATTAAATAAATTCAATATGCTGAATTTACCTGAAAGCCATATTCGGTTATTTGTTTGAGATTGGTGAAAGAGATTTCCTCTTTTTTTGTCAAGATACTCGATGCATTCTTTTCATAATTACGTTGAAAATAACGTATTTCGTAGACTTCAATTTCAGAAAATGGATCGTCCGGTGGATCCCAAGTTAATAATATTTCTGTACTTTTTACCGAGATTGCCCTTACATTAGCGACAACAGACGGAACTGCGTGAAAAATTTTAAAAGAATAATAAATCAATAATTCAATATTTATAATTTTAAAAGTTTAATGTTTTTACAATCTAACACTGCGTTAGATTGTAAAAACGCCCCCAACCTTTTTACCGCCCCAAAAAGGTACAGTCCTCAACCTTTTTATCGCCGCAGACCGGTCAATGTTTGATAATTTTTCCACGGCCTGCCGAGGGGGGACGTTGATTGTTTATATTTTAGATGGTTTTGATTTAATAATTTTAATTTAATTGTATTTAAACATGCCTTCAAAGTAAAATACAGTTAAATCACTTTATATTCATGTTTTGGTGTAACATTTTAACTCACGGTTTTAGGTGACGTCTCTCAGCTCCCGGTTAACCTCTCGTCTATTGAAAGTCGCAAAAACCCAAGAGAAATACACCACAGTAAATAAAATAGAAATAATTTAATGTTCCTTGGGCGGCCCGGTACCATTTGATCCACGGACCGGGGGTGGGGACCACTGATCTAACACATATGAATATGCGGTGTTATAATTTTAAATGATCAAATTTATTTTACTGATTAAATTATATAATTCATTAACCCATTTTCAACATATTTTGTTATGTTTATTTTGTTTAAAATATATTTAAATAGAAAACTAAATAATATAAAATTGCTTCTTAAAAATATAAAAAATTGAGTTTAATTTATGAAAAACTAATAAGAAATTCATTAATGTTTTTAATGTAACTAACATATTTTTATATTAATTAAAATAATTTTAAATAACAGTTTTAAAACAAACAATTTAAAAATAATTCAATATTTTACATAAAATTTTGATTACAAGTTTTAAAAATAGAAAATTAAAACAGATATTTACTGCAAGGAAATAATTTTTATATAGTATATTTTATAAATTTAATAAAAAACACTTTTTTGAAATTATTTCTTCTACTCTTACATTATATAATAGAATTCTTACAAACCTGATGCTTCGGTTGTAACTGTAATGTCCGTATATTTGCTTTTAGTAAATTCTGAAACACCATTCTCAGCAAAGACTTGGAATCTGTATGTTGTGACCGGATGCAATCCACTAACTGTTACTTTAGTTTCATTAAATTTATTTTCTGAAGGAATATATGATACTGCATTCCCACATGCATCACATACTACTCTATAAAAAGTATCATTACGACCACCGAGATAAGATGGGGCTTGCCACATTAATACTACAGTAGACTGATCAATGAAACTGACTGTTAAGTTTTGAGGAGCTGTGGGTGGTTCTGAAACAGCAAGATTCTAATGAACACTTATATAATTTTATATAAATCTATTTTATTCCGAATATTTACATTTTTTAGTACCAGTATTAAAAATAGAAAAATTAATATACGCCTTTTATGTATGTCGTTTTTATAATTAAATACAAAGACACTTAAAAGATATTTACCTGTGCACGGTTGCTTCTTGGGATCTTTTGGCGATCTGTAATAGCCGTCGTCACATTTACATTCAATTGAGCCCGTATATGGTGCCGTGCTATGTAATGGGCACGATGAGCATTTTTCATCACCGATGGATGATTTGAAAGTTCCAATACTACACACTGAAATAAAAATTTTAAATATAGTTTAATATGTCATTTAAATTAAAACAATTATTATTATTTACTTGATATTTCTCTACAGTTTACATATAAAAATCTTACAACTAATTTTACTATTATTTCAAACATTTCTTTTATAAAAACATTATTAAAACATCTGTTGATTTTTTAGTAAACAGAATATAAATATCTAAATTTCTTGTTTCTCATAACAAACTTGTAAAGAATGAAAATCACATTTGACTTATTGTAAAATCAATCAACCTTGAACATTCTTGTAATAGCATTTGACACTTATTTGCATAAACAAGTCTAGAAATGAAAGAATAATTTGGTAGCACGGAGACACTGACTTTACACCTATAAATCATTTGTCAAATAGACAGAATTTCCATTAATTTTTTATAATTTGAGAAATCATATCAATTAAAATTTCATTAAAAAAAACTTATTTATAAATATACAATTTGGCTATCAATTAAATGTTATGGACTAATTATGGAAAGAAATAATTATTTTTGTTTAAAAATTTAGTTTTTTTTTTTTTTTAAATAGTTCAAAATATAAAGAATTTGTGAATTCAACTATTTTCAAATATTTTGTATTCAATATTTATTTTCTGAATAAGCGATATTTCTTTTTTCTACGAGCAAAGAATCTCGTGCAAAAAACTTATCTTCACCATATCCTAGTAAAAAAAAAATGCAAAATGAGTCAAATTTTATATTAAAATGATTGAATTTTGTATACAGCACTGACAGACACCTAAGGTGGGATGAGCAATGACAATGTCAGCTCCTATGGAGATATCTCATTTTCTTCCGTGATGTATGAGGAGTGGGACTCATAAATACCAATGCCAGAAAAAGAGCATTTAAATTTCACGACCCCCACTGACATTTTCGGTACAGAGGTCAAAGTATCGAGAGACTCCAGGTGGTCAAGTCGCATATCATAACTGCCTAGCGCACTTAATATAGACTAACAACACAAACGATAATTGATACGATGAATTTTTTATAACTAAGATTATTAACGTTAATTATTATTTAATCCCTCTCGTAAATTTCTGTATAAAATTAAATTATTCCCAAGTAAAAAAATAACTTAACACTACTATTCCTTTTGTTTCATTTTATTGGTCTCTTCTTTTGAAAATGATAAATTTAAAAAGAGGTAAACAAAATACATACAAATTTATATTCTGATAAAATTTTAAATTTTATATGGGAATGTATCTGTATAAACTAAATACTGTTTCTATTCCTAAAAATCTCATATCTAAAATCACTACTGTAGAAAATTGTGATATTCAACAAAATATGAATTATTTATCAAATGCATTAAAACCTGCATAAGTTAAAATATATTTTTAAGTGGAATAAATTCATCAAGCTGACCAGTACCATTGGTATTAATAACAGTGTTGAGATATTGACAGTTCCTGTCAAGAAACTAGGACAAGGTTATTAAATGTCCCCGTAACATTACGTACATAAAAACACTCCAAGGTAGAAATTTGTTAGAAATGCTAATTGACTCAGGACTACTTTAACCCTGATACAGTTTAACATTGATTTCTTTTTCTTTAATTGCTAAATAATTATTCAGTGGAATTAAAAATGAATTTTAGTAACCAATAAAATCTATCAAGAATTTCAAAACAAAGGATCAGATTCTTTAGTATTGTTTTAAAAATCTAAGCATTTTAAGTGCCCAGTTTTCTAAAGGTTTATAATGATAAAGAAAATTAATATATGTAAGATATTTCTATAGCACATTGTGTAGTCTTGATCTGAAGGCCATGTCCAATCAATAATTTAATCATTGGTTTCAATGGAAACAATAAATGAATTATGCATTAATTGTATATTCGAATTGCCAGTATTTAGAATATATTTTTAAAATTATATCGAAAAGTTTTTAAATTAAAAATAATCCGAAGAACGTATTATTATTAGTCTCATTTGCATCGTTTTTGCATTCGTATATTTTTTATTTTTGCCTGCGGTGAATCAAATACGATAATTATCTAGTTTGATATCTGTGTTGGCTTTCAAAATCTAACATTATATTATACTGCCAAAATTTCTTTGTCTCCACGAAATGATTTGTAACATATCTCAAAAACCAATGAAGCTATAAATACTATCTACCTATCTACACATCATGCATGGATATGTCAATCAATAATAAAATAAATGTTTATACTTAACTAAAATTTTAAAAAATATGTAACGACTATACTATTGTTAATATTTAATTACTTTGTAATTTAAAAATTGTTTTATATTACTGTTCATCTAAAATATTTTTTTTTTTTTGCTATTGTATTGAAGTATTAAACATACACATACATTATTTTAAATTAATTTTAATAAGAACCTTATATTTAATATAATACAATTTCTACAGGAAAAAAAAATCAATAAAATTTAAAGAATTTTGCAATGTGTCAAGAGAAGAAACAAATGAAATTAACTGTAATCAATAATATATATTTGAAAAATAAATTATAATATACAGCACTATCAATGACTTATTAAAAGTTAATTATATAATAAATAATAATAATAAATGATTTGAAATTCTCATTTAATTTCAGTTTATATTCAAGTAAATACATAAATATTCTATTTTTGTATGTTACAAGATATGAAAAAATTTGTTGGGTATGATCCTACATCTTATTTCTGAAATAATATTAACATAACATATTTCATGTATCTGAGAATAATAGCAAATAAAATATTTTTTATAGTGAAAAAAACACATTTGGTTGTCAATATCTAATTTGAATTTACTTATGTTCTGTTCAAATATTTACTATTACTTCAACATACAGTTGAAGTAATAGTATAATTTACTGTTGTATAATTTACTATTAATATTTAATACCGATAAGCTTTTTAGCTTCGGTAAGTTATTGTATTTCAAATTTCTTGAAGAAGCTTGTAGTTATACATACAAAAACATTTGATAAAATTATATTGCAAAATAAAAGTTGATTATTTTGTAATACTTGTTATTTTCAGTCCAGTCATGCTTCCTTATAATCTAATATTACATTCTAAACTGTTATCATGTGGATTTTATGCATCGTATGTTATACTCTATATCAAATTATAAGCTTTATGACTGACAAACTTCAACTTCGCTTATACTTTTTCATCAAGAATCAATATTATATATGTATACATCTTTTCGAACTTATCCATGCTATAAATTAATTTCAAGTCCGAACACATTTACAATTTAAAATCAGTAGAATTTTAAAATCTTTTTTAACTCAAAAGTAATACTCTTTTAGTTTTCTTCAATCAAAAATCCATTAATTTAATTATATCTAGAAAGTACGAACGATAACCGTAGGGTTACAAAAATGAATTACAAAAAAACATTAAAAACTCAATTATATGTTAAAACAGTATTACATTAGAGTTTTCAAATGTTTAGTAAATTTTTTCATAACTCTAGATCCGTGTTATTTACTTTTTTAATCAAACTTTAAATGAATATGTAATTTAACTGAATATAATTCACAGTCTTCTATAACAAAAAGTGATGTTATTATAAAATCAAGAATTCAAGCCATGTCCACATTTTCCCCATTAAATATCATTGTGAGGCCTTCCAAACATTTACTTTAATAGCTAAAGCTGTCCAACAAGTAAAATACTAAAGTGGTCCTTAGGTATACTTCTATAAAATAGAAAGGTTTGAAAATAAGAATATTTATCACCGAATTTTATTTTTCTAAAAATATTTTACATACTGACGGAAAAATTGATGTTAAAAACCGTAATTTCCGACCGTATAAAAATTCAATATAAACAAATTTTGATATAATAATTTAGAAAAGTATTTCCATTTAATCTTGCTGAAACTTTTAATTAATTTTTCAGTAGTAGTAATAAATTCAGAAATAATTAAATTTTAAATTAAATTAAATTAAAAGTTAATTAAATCTTGGCATTACTATCTACAGGGCATTTAATAGGAATTACGATAAATTAATATTGCTAATAAAAAAAATTTTTATTAGCAATTTGGATTTTAATAAATATTTCTTTTTACAAAGTTACTTTCCGAGGAAAATATTTCTACGAGTGAAGTTAATAGTAGCGGATTAATTTATACGATACAATGGATATTTTTAATGCAAATAGTTTTAATATGCTAATTTCTTCACTTATATAACTGAGAATTTCTTAAACAATCCCATTTATTAACAAGACAGTGGTATACTAGACATTAATACACTATTATATAAAGATTAAATGTAATGCTATTTAAAAAGCCAATATTCAAATTTAAGTATAAATTTTTGTGGCATTAAATGCTAATTTCAGTTATTAACTCTTCGACTTTGTTCTTAATGCTAGTTAAAATATTCAAATGTGAGAAAATATGCACAATATTACATTTAAAAATTAATTAATTTTTGTATTCGCAGTCAATAAGTTTAATCATCATCGAACGTAACGGTTATATTCAGAATTTGATTTTTATTAGGAATTGAATTCAATCTAGAAGTGTTTTCTATAACCAAGACAGATAATTCTCGCTTTCTTTAACTAAAAAACTTCATTGGGTGACACGAAATTGGTTGCAAACCTCTAAACAATCTATTTGTCGATGAATTATTGCATCTATGGCCTGATGTATAAGTTCACAACATATCTCTCTTTGGTGACAGGACTGGTACTAACTTCTGTAGATGATGCTCTCCATATTAATAAGATCACACCTCATCTTATATCTTAAATTTATTGTTTATAAGAAAAATATGCTGCATATGAAAGAGTACATACTGCCAGATTTTCATTATCAATAAAAAAAAATTCAAGAAAAATTAAAATAAGCTTAAAGTAAGAGAAATAATTTCAGAAATTTAGTTAAAATGTACATATGTATTTTACCGTTTTCCCCCCTTCATTAAACTCGTTTTAGTTACATATTTCTTTATTTCATAAGACTTATATCACAGACAGGATCTGAAGGGCTATAACTGCCAACTTTTTAACAAAGAACCGATCCAATTTGGACACTCTTAATAAAAAACTTTAAAAAAACTTTTATAAACAACTAAAATGATTGGCGATATTATTATAGAAGCCAGATAAATATATAAAAATCAAAGAAGTGCATTCATTAAAATCCTTTTTTTTTTTTTGTTGATTTTATACATATGCATATTTATATTACTGGCGTTCATGCTTTTATCTATCATAAATTTTATAGATTTGACAAAAAAAAATAAAAATACAATTGGAAAAAAGTGTAGATATTCAGAGAAGTCTTGTTTACAGTCAGACAAATCCCTTCTTATAAACTGTAGTATAATTTAATTAGTAAAATTTTTTTTCTAAGTAGAATTTCATTCGATTAAATATAAAATATATATAAAAATTAATAATCATATTTTTTAAAATTGATATTTCCTACGGGAGGAGTCATATATCCTATTTCGTTAAATAAATTCATAACTTGATATTTTATTATTCGGACAAAATAATTTATATTTAACATGGAAAAAAAACAAAATAATCTGTTTCAACAGCTGTTATAATAAATCTAAAAGTAATCTTGGTGCAATATTTCATCATTCCAAATTAATGAAACCATAATTAAACCAGACTTGTTTAAAGAAATTACAAGCTTACAATTTTAATTAGAATTAGTATTAATAATAATAATAATAATATAAAAAAAAA
The DNA here is from genome assembly GCF_030686945.1 of Centruroides vittatus. Lineage (NCBI taxonomy): Eukaryota > Metazoa > Arthropoda > Arachnida > Scorpiones > Buthidae > Centruroides > Centruroides vittatus. The sequence goes on from NW_027121655.1 coordinate 261,613, forward strand.
AGTTAATATTTATTAAATCCCTGTTTAAATTAAAATTTTCTAAGATAATAATTGAAAATTTAATCTTTCTTTTCATTGTAAAAAATAAAAATTTCTTATTGATATACAGCAGTATTTATTATTATATTTTTTTATCAGCTTATTAAATTAAATTATATTTTTATAATATAATCATTTTCTTTGTTGAAAAACATATATATATATATATATAATATTTTTCAAAGAAATAGAACTTTTTTTAAGATTAAATTTTAAGTTTTAAAAACATTAATTTTAATGTAGTTTAAAGTAACTGGCAAAATGATATTAGGTTTTAATTCCTTTATATCTTTTTCTAAAAGCAATCTGTCTCTGTGAAGTAAAAAAATACTGACAAGATTACGTTAAAAAAGGAGAAAAAAAAGAAAAGAAGAGAAGAAGAAGAAGAAGAAGAAAGAAACGGAGAATTCGTTTAGCGAATAAAATCAAAATCAGGTTATACGAGGTAGTGGCCAGTAATCATTGTTACAAAACATTAAACGATTGGTCATTTTAATCGTAATAAGTCACTAACAACAACATTTTCTAATGGTTACTTTCTGTATAATAAAAAGAGTTTTTTTCCTTAAGAAAAAAAGGGAAAAAGGCCAGAGAAACTAAAAAAAAAAATAATTCTAATGACCCTCCGACATTACTTTTACTAAAGGGCGGCGATGGAAAGAAAGTTTTTCTTCATTACTTAAGTTCTTCAGAAGAGTAAATGACAGAGAAAAATGTTACGTGGAGGCGGATATGCATCAATACAAAAATCGACCGACAAGACGGATGAAAAAAAAAGGTTTAAAATAAGATTGATAATGTCGGAGTTCCGGGGAGAGCGAGGTTTAGTGTCAATAATGAATCATCAAAGAAATGTGTGTTAATAAGTCAAACGCGTGGCCGGAAAACGGAGAAATTACCGGATTCATTAAACATTTTACTATAATGATGAAATGAAAAGATATGATACAAACAAAAGAACTGGTCAGCGGATGATCTCGTTTCGCCCAAAGAATTTCACGTATTTGGCACACCTGGACACTACTTATCATGCAACTTAAAACTGCGAGCTAAAAATCCAAGACACAACATGACAAATGACGGCGGGTCATGTTCCAAGGACATGAAGACTGACCGTATGTTTAAATAGCTTCACAGTACAATGACGTTTAGCCATAAATCTTTTATCCCGAAAATATTCCCTCTCGTGTTTACGCTATAGCAAATAACGACCTCAAATTTGCACTGAACTCCAAAGTTCTTAAGTAAGTAAGGTCAAAAAAAAGGATGGATTAAACGCCGCTAATTAATTGCCGTGTGAACTGTTTAAAGAACGAATAAGTTCTCTCTAACCTACTCCAGAAATTTATTATTTTTTAAACATTTCTGAAACGTGTACGTCGTCGTAGAAAAAAGTTTCTCGTGGCTGGCTCATTGTTTATTCATTCTGTAAATAGGTTAGTTACTCTTTCAATGAAAACCAAGTTTACAGTCGAGTCTAATATATAAATATATAAGAGTCTGTAATTTATATTCTAAATAATAACTTTTGTAAAATATGAATTGCTAGATTATTAAAATTTAATTAAGAGAGACTACGTAAACAGGTAAAACGAACCGGTATAATATTTACGGTAACGGAGGGAATTATCTTTGACGAAATCGGTTAAAATTCTTGGAGGTTTCGGGCAATGAAAAATATCGTTTTTGATGTTTCGAGTAGATAAAAGAAGAATTCGGCAGGTTGGAATAAGAAACTACTTCTTTCAAGCACTCATATTTGACAAAAACTTGAATTCTATGCAAGCTGATGGGCTCTTGGTCACAGCTGGACCTCGACTCTCTACAATAACTTTTTAGAAATGGATGAAAGTGCTGCTTGCTCGGATGCCATTTCTTTGTAGCATTGTGTAATAAACATTTGTAGCCAAACTCGGTCCAATTACCTTTCAAATTGGCTGTAGAAGAACAAACGCGAAATCAGGCAAAGACCCATCATATCCGGATACAAGTTATAGCTTTAATTATGTAACGCTGACAGCCAACTTACTTCAATGCCGAGTTCATTGCCAGTCTTCTGAAACTGTCGACGACTGGACCTCCCACAGTGAATACTGAAAACACGTGCATAACCCAAAGATCTAATTAAACGTTCAGAAATATGAAGATTGCGAAGAGGGATACGCTCAAACGGTTTCCCCCGTTACAAGCAACTGGTTTCAATTAAAGCAAAACTCCTTTTCTTCAAACTCGAGTCGGTCTCTTTTGATGGTATTTCGTCCCCTCCAAAAATCCACCCCCGCCGTCTCTTAAGAGAAACTTTCCTTTAATGATCTCTACTCTTATTAATTGTGTACCTCCTCAATCGTCTCGGAAACTTTAGGCTCTCTTTTTTTTATTTCGTTTTTTCCTTTTCTACACAAGTAGGATCCGCAAATGTTTCCTACTGGATCCTTCCATGCCTCTGGTTCAGAAAATTGATCTTTTTATTTAGCTTGTTGCGAGAACTTACTTTTATAAGAAACTAATCAAAGGCTAAATTTAATTTATTAGTTTCTAATAGGGAAGGCTTTAATACATTTTTTCTCCTATTCTTTTTACTTTTACGAAATTGTTGTCAATCTCGTATTTACATTATACATAACTAGTTCGACTACTAATTCTTTTTTCCCCCGATTTATATAATAAGTTCTTTCTTTTCAACTGTAAGAAATAATCATTAAAGATTTTACAAAAATCTTTAATGAAGTGAAAAATGTACATAGAAATAAGCGGAGAAGAACTTTTCGAATTACTTCTCACATTACACAGCTGTTGCAATTATTTTTAAGTAATTACACAGGGTTTGATCACAAATTTCACAGTAGGCTACACCACTCGATCACCTTTTCTTTTATATACGAAGAAGAAAGGCGGATTGTTACGTATGTGCATTTTTTTACGAACGAATTAAAAACACCGGTAAAAGATTTAATACCTATTAATAGCTAAAAAGACTATGTAATAAAGTAGGAATCTTGGTTTATTTTTACAAGTTTTTCCTAACTTTTGGACCTAGATAAGTTTATTTAAGTAACAAAGTGGAATCATTACGTGCAGAAGCACTATATCTCACCAGTAACAGCGACAGCGGATTGTTTTAGGAGGCAGTTTAATCCCCCGAACACTGTCTGGGAACGACCGTAGATCAACTGTCAGCCTAGAAATTTCGTATATACTTCCCTAAACTAAACTAAATTATAACATGCCTTAGACGAAGACGAGTCTACAAATATAACTAAATAATTAGATACGGCAGAAGTTTGTTAACAATGTATTTCTTGTAGCCCCTGGATGTGAGGTTGGGCAAACGTCAAATCGACCAAGAAAAACTTGATAAATATTTCGACAACACTCGGAGGTCAATTTAATTTATTTATACATATCCGAGACGTCGCCCTGTCCAGATCGCTACTGGATGTCGGTGATATCCCGTCGAGTTTTTGGAGGAGTTTTTTAAATCGAAATTAAAAGGGTTCTGTAGATATACGATAGGTGCCTTATTCAATAACATCAGACAATCGCGAATAAAGTATCGATTATACTAGAAGGAAGAATTACAATCCATTGATAGTTCCTACTTTCCAATAGGCATCAAATAAATAATTGAGTAGGTCTACTCCATTCGATTACACACGCACTTTTCTTGTGCCACGCTCAAGTTCAAACATTGATATTGATGTTTTATGCCATACTATATTTTTTCAAGATCGTTTTATATTTGATATATTATGCCCAGCCTAAAGCCGTGACAGAGCATTCCATTTATGTTTCGCTATTGGAAATGATGCACAAAATCCAAACAAAAATCTATCCGATACCCGGTAATAAATTCTATGGAAAACAATATATGCTTAATCATTTCCACGAAAGATTTTTATCACATTTTTTAGAAAAATCATTTTACTTTATCTCTACGCTCCATCTAAATTAACGTGAATGCAACCTGCAGAAACGTCAGCTTTTTTTCTTTATTAAATGCTTCATCAACTTTTATTAATTCCACCAAAGATGTAACGTTGGCCGCTACATTTAATTACGTAGATTTTTATTGTGTTCAAATTTCGAAAATTCGATATAATCAATAACGACCGCTTCGAATAATCAACGATAATTAAAACCAATGATAAATACCAAGGAAATAGTAAAACTTTTATGCTCTAAACCACTTAATTAAACTTTTTATACGCTATTTCATAGGTTAAAGTGTTCAAATAATTCCGTTTCGGTCATTATAATTACTACAACATTAAAGACGAAAAAAATAAACCAAATTGCTATTGTTCGTTTCCAATTTGAAGACTTTTAACCGGATAAAAAATATCAATAAATTAGAAAATTAACCTCGGTAGAATCTTAAATTTCTACTTCAATATTGCCGGATGATATATCTAAACAAAGAAATGAACTAACCCGCTTTACCTAACACACAGGCACACACACACACACCACTTCGATGTTATGCATTTCTAAATCAAATAAATGTATAAAAATATTTTTAAAATATTTCAAACATTCGCCCGATTTCTTTCGCTTTCCAGCGAGAATGAAAACTCGATTTAAGTCAATTTTTTCTCCACTGTAAAATCCCGGCGCCTTTCCATAATGCCACACGAAAAACAACTCTGGAAAAGGAAATGATATCCTTTGTTTAGATATAATGTATCGAAACTATTCATTTCCTCTTCGAGTGTCGAGTAAAATTGAAACAAGACGAAACAAAGAACAGAAAAAGCGTCAATTGATATCATTTCAGATATATTAATGCACCCCGATTGTTTTTATTGAAGGTATCATATTTAAATTTGAAGTACAGTACGATAAATTTCAACGTTCCGTTCAAAGTTTAAGAAGGAGAAGATTTTAAATATTATTAAATATCAAAATAAACAGCTATGTAGATGCGAATTAAAATTTTCCTTTAACTTATTTCTTATAAAATAAAGTAATAATAATAATAATAATAATACATAATATTCCTTTTTCCGGTAGATTCAATACACTTTTGTATATGCTTAAGGAATTTTGAAAGGATTGAAAACGTAAGATTGATTATATACTGTACCATCGATTCTCACGGGGTAATAGTCCTTTTACTTCCTCGAATTGTTTATAAAAATCTATATACGCACTGTAAATAAATGATTTATATTATTATTTCTGCATAGTATCATATTCTGTACAAATACGTTTCTTTATAATAATAAAAGTATTTTATAACAGTGTATTTTTCAATCTATTCCCTGTAATAACATAATAACTGAATTGAAATGGAAGGGATAAGATTGAAATCCTACTTTTTCTCTATACTGATATAAAAGATTTCCAAATATACTAATATTATTATTATATATATATATACATATACATTTTTATTATTATTATATTCTTCAATTTTATTACTCAAAATAATTTTTTTTAATGTCAAAATACACATAAATAATTTGTTATTTATACAGCTTTATTAGCTTTTAGTTAATCAATTCACTAAGGCTTCTTCTGTAAGAAAAATCTAAATAATACTCGCCGGTGAGTTTTGTTATTTGTTTTAATCATTTGAAAAGTTTGCGATCTTCATTCTGTCATACTGTCAATGAATTTCGATGTTTTTATCTGGAATATTTTTAATTAAACTCGTGACAATAGAGTTGAAGCTTTTGAAAGATTATTAATTGTGTCAAACGATCTGGCGAATGGTGAAAAATCCCAATGGGTGAAAGTATGAATGTCTAATTTTGTTTTACTTGTTGAAGCCAATGTCTGCAAACAAGTAAGCAGTGTATCGATCGCTCGCTTCACTTGTAACGTGTTATTGTAAATATTAAATAAAGTTTTTTCCCCTTAAGACATTCTATCTCTCTCTCTAAGAACTTTATTATTAAAAATTCTCCCTGTAAAATGCTCTAATCTTTAATGGATATTTTAATAATAACTAGCTTTAAAATTGAACTTGTCGAATTTGTTTAATTTTTTCCATCTTTGCTTCCACCTTAGCACGTGGTCCTATCCCGATAACAAGCAGATAAGAGAAACCAACTCAATGTCACTAAAACAATATATCACTGTAATGAACTGTCTGACTGTGAGCCTCTGCAAAACCCGACCCTTCCGAGAATGAATTATTGCTAGAGAGATAGGTGAATACCAAACGAAGCATTGGCAAACCATCAGTTTTTACCAAACAAGTCTGAACTAATTTTCGTATTCTACAACTGTAAACACAGGAGTATCGAATTTTCCTGGATTATACTCGATTATATACAGTTACGTGTCGACTTTAAAGCGTAAACAACGATATATTTTCTAGGTTTAAAACGTGTCTAAGAGGAGGAATCTTAAATAATAACAATAAAACCTATTACATATTTTATAAAATGGGAAGAGACTTCCGACTTAACTATATCCATCATCGAATTATAAAAGTTCATACTGTCTCGGTATCGTATAAATTGTAGGAAATCACGAAAGAAATTTTTATGATTCTATGATTTTTGTGAAAAACTCAATTTTTTTATAGACTAGAAAAACAATAAATACTTAGCTGAAGTGCGATAAATCAAATGCCGGTGCTGAATTATTTCATCTCGACTCGCGCCTGGCTATTTTTTGATATTATGAGCTCAGAAATAAATATTTAGCTCTGTCGTCGCCTCTTGGACGTGTTTAAATCACATTTATTTGCTGAATTCTTTTATTTTTTTTTCCTTTACTAAAGAAGACACGACACAATAAAGAAGGTTCGCCATTTTGTAATTAAGCGCTCGAACGGTATCCTCGCTGATAAAATATACTATAAAAAATATTATATTTACTAATTAATTAATAAATAGAAGTGTATATAATAGTAATAGATAGGAAATTAATTAAATTTTTATTAAAAAATTCGAGTTTTTATTACCGATTTTAAGCATACTTTTCGTTTGGGTTTTGTAAAATATTCTTGGTTTAAATTATCGATTAGATGCTCTTAAGCGTTGCTAATTGATTCGAATGCAATTTATTATCTCTGTCATCGTACCTACTTATTAATCTAATTACTAATTTATTTAAATAGTTTATCGAAAATTCATAGAGACGGATGTTCGATACACAAATCCCGTAATTGTTTCGTTTTACAAACGGATTAATTTACTGATTAAAACCACGTTTAGAAGGTTTTTAATACCTGTTGGGAGCGGATTAAGTCGAGTTTTGCATTTCATTAAGCCTATTACACATCAAGAATATCAATCGGATCTTTGAATGTATCTACTTATCGATCGCTGCACCTTAAACCTCCAGTCTTTTTTCCCCCTCCCCTCTTATTTAAACCTCTACCCGACGACGAAACGAGTAAAAATTTCGCTTTAAATAAATTATTAATATGAAATTACTTTATTTATCTTAAAAAATACGACCGTGCGGATTGGAAAAAACAAAAAAGAACTTAATTATTTGTTAAAATTCAAACGAACCAGCAGAAAAACTAAGGCGAATTGTAACGAAGTTCGAGCATCGAGAAACAGCGAAACACACTTCTTTTTCCTTTTTTTTTTAATTTCTGAAGGTTGAATATGAATAAATTATGAAGCATTTAATTTAAATTAAATCTTTTCCTCACTTATTCATACAAAGTTTCAAAGCATTCTCACTTAATTATCTCGAATAAATCTACCAAAAGATAATTCATAACCCATTTCGACTGAAGTATGATGATGGCTCGAATCTTTGCCAATGGGAATTTTTGGGTGGAGGAAATCCAATAGAAATCTATTCCACGTATTTCTCTTAATGCATCGAGATAATAACAGAGCTTATATTTTAAGTAAACTATATAAAATAACAAAGTTTTTCGAATATTCAACCTCTAAATTACAATACCCTTCTGAAATACAGTACATTGAATAATGTAAAAGAGAGATTTTTACTTAAATATTATATATATATTTTTTCCCATCAGATATACTCGATGAATAAAATATTTGAGCCCTCTCTTTATTTTATTCTTTTTTTTTACGTTTAATTTTGATATAAAGATTTATTTTTCTCTATAATCATACAAGATCTGACTAAATATAGCTTATGTTGGGGTTTTTTTTCTTTTATCTAAGAAAAATTCTCGTACGATTCGAGAATATTCAGTAGATAAAGCCTTGAGGCCTACTGTTCGTGTTGCAGAAATAGCAATTTTTCTTTGTTTCAACGTGACTGATGATTTTAAAAATTCCGGATAACTAGTTGCTGATTTTAGAGCTGGATTTTATCTGTTTACTTATATGTTGATCAAATTTGGCCAGATGGACTACACTGGACTCTTATCACCGACATAGTTTGTCAGTCGGGTACATCGGCAGCATTTTCAACATGTTACGAGAGGACCTTATCGAGAGGACCAATAAATTTTTCTTCTTCGCTAGAAGAAGGGGGGAGGGTTAAAAAAAAAGAAAAAATTCGGCATACTTCTTGTTTTTAAATAAAACATTTAATCTGGCAAATATGTTTTGTAATTTAAACTGTAAATTACTAAGAAAAATGTAGACTAGTTAATGAGGATTTTAAGCACCACCAATAAGTAAAAATAAATCACAATTAACAGGTCTTCAAATTCTATGCTTCGAGAATTAATCAGTTTTTTTCGTAATAGACTTTAACTATCCAGCCATACGCTGGAAAGGAGTAAACAATCTGCTTTTGTTGTTGTAAGTAACAATTATATATATATACTGGGGGGAAAAAATCAAATTCTACTCATCTGGGGTTTTACTTTCAAGAACAGAATAATCGGGCCCTATTATTATGTATAATCTGTATTATTAACATCTAAAAAAACAATGCCTAAGTAAACAGGTGGTCTAAAAATGCAAAAATTTAAACTGCTTAGTATTCAAATAATACATAAAAATAATTTATTTAGTTTAAATACGGTATGATAATACTACGAAGACAGTTAAGAATCTTCCCATCGATTCCCTAAAACTAGTATCACGCTAGAATATATACAAAAATAACAAATAAAATAACTGATAAGTAATAAAATATATGCAAATATATGTTTATAAAATAACTGAGTGTAAATGTTATGATTATTATTTAAGAGTATATTTTACTAGTTGAATTGTCATTAATACGTGATAGACTTTTCCACACGAAAAAATAAAAAATAATAAAACTTTAATAAAGTCAGTATGTAAACAATACTTAAAAATGGAGCATAAAAATACAAATATTAAAAACTGGTTATGCAAAATAGTATAATAAGAGTAAGATTTAATAACCCAGACTATCTAAAATATGCATGTAATGTATATACTCACACATACTAAAAGGTATAATAATTGAATGGATGATTTGAATAAGCAAACAACATTCAAAGTGTAAAGTCCTGTAGCTAAATCCCACGTCAACAAAAAACCAGGACAGGAAAAAATATATATATATTTGGTCTTAGGTGGTATCCGAACACACGTACCACGGTAACAAGAAGCGAAAAAAAACTGATACCTAAAAACAGAGCTTTCTTTCTTTACACGGATATGTGGTTTACATACTAGAATTTGTATTTTTGAGTGTTACTTTTACACTCGGAGGTCATTTTTAAGCATTATACATATTGGAATTTTGTCTTTAAATAATATTAACATAATGATATTTTGATTTTTATGCAGGCCTATAATTAATAACTTGTAAAACTAAGGCAGCATGAACAGAAGAGCAATTATGTTGTTTTTCGGAGAAACGGGAAGAAAAATATGCTGTCGACTAGGTGTGTTAGCGATTTCGCCAAATCTAAATGATCAAAACATAAATAAAATACGTCTGTCAGGACTCCTATTGAAGAAAAATCCATTCTTCTCGAATCGTGTTTTTAATATTTCTAAACTCTCGGATGATTTCACTCAAAAATACGAAGAATGTAAAACTTCAACTCCCCTATTCAAGAATCTCCAACAGAAAACGAAATCAAAAGCATTAAAATTTACAGTAGAATGTCGAATATTCATAAACGTAAGTCCATAAAAATAACCAAGCTCCAACGTTTTCTTACTTGCAAATTACTTGTACGTACTAAAAACAAATGTAATATTCCGTTTATTGTTGTACTGCGAAAAATAAGAAAACATAAAATATATATAAAGTCTCCGTTAATCATTACACCTTTGACAAATAAAGTAAAAAAATAAATAAAACTCTTAAAATTGTTTTTTGGCAAGAGTTTACTATTTTGTGCTTATATATATTGTTAAATTAATGGCTACTGTAGATGATGTGATATGACTTAAAACTTGTAAAATAATCTCTTAATATATATAAACTAACCGAATTTTTTACACCCGTTACACTATGAAAAACTCGTATAAATGTTACGGGATGTCCAAATAATTTTAACGTCTTTACAGGTTACATTCACGAAACAATGATTATTTATAAGCACATTCTTATGAGTGTCCTCGTAATTTTAATGTTTTGATTTAATTTGTGACATTTTTATTAATATATTAATCAGATTTACTCATTTTTTATTACAGAATTTTTTTTAAAAATTGCCTTTGATGTAGATAAATGATTTTTCATGTAATAGTGACATAAATAAATTCTATCACTCGGTATAATAATTCACAATGTACACATTTTTTTATATTTTAAATCATTAATAATATTCCCTTTTTTTACAAAAAAGCATGATTTTATGTAGTTTTTCCCGTAGATTAAATAGGAAAATAATTGACACGATGTAAATTTTCGCGTAGACCACACTCCAAATTTAAAATCTGCCATTATTAAGGCTATGATATAGAAATTTATATCGTGGTCCTATGTATAAAGAAAAGCTAAGAGAATAAAAATATGTAGTTGAATTGAAAAGCAGAATATTCTTCGGTAGAAAATAATTAAATGCACATTTATAAAAAACTAAATTTAACTGATAATTATAGTCTCTCGGAAATTAAATATTTAATCGTTTTAAATTTTAATATATTATACACAGTGTATGTTGTTATTTATATATAAAAAAATTAAAAAATTCTGTACATTATATCATACCTTGACAGCCCTGTCCGAGTGATTCATAACCGGCCATGCATTTGCAACCTCCAGAAGGTAAAGTCCAATTGCCATCGCCTTTACAAAGAAGTCTCGGCGTGTCCACAATGGCGGCATTGGCAACACACTGTCCTTCGGCAGGCACTATAGCAGTCACTTCTTTTCCGGTAGGCGTAGAGGGAAAATATGCAAAATTCCTAGTTACGTTGGGGCAGGTAACGTAATATATCTTAATGGCAATCAGAGACAAACAAGCACCTTGGTCTCTAAATGCGAAATAAACGCCTTTCTTTGTAATTGGTATACTTCTAGTTTCGGTGTTAATGATCACTTCGCTAGTTGAAGTAAATCTTCCTTCGTCCGCTGCTATCCTGTCGATGAGTTTATAAGATTCTGGTTCCCATGGCGGGGGCTCTTTTGTGGCCGCATCGAATTCGTAATATAAAAGAGAAAAAGTCTCCTTGCACGACAGAGCCATACCGGGAAATAGATTACAGTCTCTCATGCTAAATTTCACTTCAATATACATTCTATTTGCTTCACCCCGCTCGATGAATGGTGTCCACAGCCAATTGTTGACGTTTGTGTACGCCACGTCACAAACCACGTACGATCTCCAGTTGATACCTATTTGAAAGTTGGTAAAGCTTTCCTCGACCCACTGAAAGAGAAAATTAACAAAATGTTAGCTTTTCTGCCGTTAAAATTTGTATACAGATCCGCCTATTATAAATCTTACACAAGTTCTTTTTTCTGTGGAGAGTTTTTTTTAATATATATACATATATACAGATTCCCCCTCCTATCAATGAATATAGTTTAATTGCATTCGTTTTAAATGGCACGCCTAATATAATTTATTTGATTAGAAAGAAACCGACCACTTACAGATTAGATATCTCAATGACAGTTATACCAATTTATTTTTCCTTTTGACTCAGCGCTATATTATAAGGATTAAACACACTGAAGGAATTACTTCCACTACTTAAATCTGGTTCTCATTAAATCTAAACATAAATTATAGACATATTTTCTGTTAGTTTTAGATCAAGTAGCCATTAAATTCTCAAATAATTAAACAAATTTGAATTGCAAAAATAATTAAAATTCCTGAAGAAAATATCGATACAAGAAAACAAAATAAAATAAATATATAATGAAGTTTTAATCGTTCGTTCCTTATCAAAATTCGATTTTTGAAGAAACAAAATCGACATGATCGATCGGAGGAGTAACAGAACACCGTAACGACACTAATATATTAACTGTTCTATAAAAAATTCATACAAAGTACCGTATGTAGACCTAGAAATGTAATGGAAAACAAAGTATTTCTGGCTAAAAGTTATAATTTTCTTCTAAAAAAAAAAACATTCTTAGAATAACTCGAGCTTCTTTCCTGTATAAAATTACAAATAAAAGACATCTGTAGGGCCTAATAACTTTACCTACCCCGATCGTACTTGCTTCTACCTCGAGTGGAATAATAAATCAATACATTTTCCAGTAAATATATATATTAATCTACGATTCTTATTCACCGAGGATTTCGTAAGTCGTATCAATCAATAATCAATTGTTATTCGCCATAGCTAAGCCGGGAATTAGTATGCAGAACAAACACACATAAACTCGTCTGATACAAAGTATTAATAAATGATTGAGTACGTAAAAGAAACATTGGCTTTATTAATATCAATAAATATATAGAGAGATAAACGTCGAATGGAATTCAAAAAATACAAATGTCTTACGAGATATAAATAAATGAATGAAAATGACTCTAATTTTAATTGAAATGAATACAGTAAGAATCATATAGAATTTCCTCGGGTTAACGCTAGAAAGAATAAACAATGGCGATAGTATCATGACTAATCAGATGATATCAACGTCAATGATTACCAAATGTAAGATTGTTTGGATAAGATGAAGAGGAAGAAGTTAAAAACAGCGAATTAGATACACCAACTGCTGCATGCGGACTATAATTGTAGTTTGCCACACCATAATTACCTAATGATACTTAATTATACAGTCGGTAAGATCTTAAAAAAAAAAGTTGCTTACGTAAAACTCTTATCAGAATTTTTCGACTCGAGAAATAAAATTGTTAGGATGAAACTAGTTGTTATAATAAGTTGCGATCGAGACAGCTACCGAATTACTCTTAAATACATTACCGAACGATGGAAGGTTTTTTGAAAGAGAAGAAAAAAACCTAATTTGCCTTCGTTTTATATTAAAAGTAGGCCTATGGAGCGTGTCAAAAATTTTTTAAAATATTCTCGATTAATCGTAAATCTACGGGGAATCCTTGTTTGAGGGCATTAAAAGAGGTTGTCGACAATTAACGTTAACCCGAAACATCAGGAAAATTAGCATCAGTACGATATGTTAATACGACTTATCGTGTAACTAAATAAATCAACAACTCGGTGAGAATCGATTAAATTCTAATAATTATGAGATAGTACAAGATAAGTGTCTACCACGCTCTTTTCTTCTGTAATTCTTTGCAGAATTTTTTTTTCCTTCGGTAGAGGCGAGAACGTCTTCATTGGTTGCCTTTAATTGCAAAAGTCAGCAACGTCTTTTTTTCTCCTTTTTTTCTAACCCACAAGCAACTAATCGGATGGAAACTGTGGAATTCAAAGTTTGCCCAAAAGACTTTCACTATTCCTTGGGACCTAATTAATTTTAATTGCAACATCGATTAAACATTCCACGGAGCAGAACGACAGCCTCGAGCTATGCCATAAAAAAAAAGAAAGAAAAACTCGCATTCTTGGATATTTCAATCAATATATTTCTCTTGTTGAAACAATTTCTTGGTTATCTACTAGATGGGGTCCAAAAAGACATACAGTGTATTTATCTCATTTAAGAACCCACCCACCAGTCCTCACGTGTTGGGGCCGCCCGGCGAGTTGACCCTGACCCCATGGGGTACATCCATTCCCAAGTTATAAGACTTTGAAGAATTCTTGACTCTTAAATGGATTTGATAAAAGCGCTGAAGCGTTGAATGTGTTTGCATCGAAGTAGCGATGTGTGAAATGAACGGGTCAATATGCAATTAAAGTATGACAGTAGAATGTGTGGATTACGAAGGGCGATTAATTAACGCTCGGCATTCCCTCCGCTGATTGGCCGATCAGTAGATCAGTAACAAGTGGATAAGCTAATATTACGGATATTTAAAGCCTATTAAAAGATTTAAAACGTGCCAAATTAAAGAAAATTAATCTCGATTAAAGTAAGTTTCTAATTTCTAACAACAGCTGCGCTATGGTAACCATATAAATGCGATTTTTCGATGCTTAAATAGTATAATATTAACATATCGAGGTAATAATTAAACTCTTAACCATATTAACTTACCCCCTTTTGTAAAAATTTAAACGTATAGAGTACATTTAACAATATATCACACTATTCATTTGTTATTAGCTTCATTGTAGGAATATTTAATTTCTTAAAAATATTACTGTCTTGCACTTTGTGTTACTACATAAATAGGAAAATGCGTGTTATTATACTCGTGAGGTAGAAAATTCGGTGTATAAATAAATACAGAAAGTAACGCGCGGATCCTCTTTTAGAAGACTTTTTTTAAAAAAAACTTAAAACTGTTTATTTGCAATAAGAAAAATATTGAATGTTGCTGGGTGGTTATCGACATGGTAGCCTGTGTTGTAACAATAGACATCCGCCAGCAGGAAGGTATCAGACTTCCCGAAAGAAAAATATCAGCCAGGTAACCACTGTCATATCTACCTGATCAATTGGTGCCTAGTCGTTGGGTCTCCCCGAACCCCAAGTCGACCGGAAGAGAATCAGAACTGGGCTGCAAATTTCCGTTTTGATCTGACCAGCATACAGATAAGGTTCGGACTTTTCCCGTCAGTAATGAATTTTCAGCTGTAACACTTCCTCCATTGATCACCTCCTGTCACGTCGGGGCGACGCGCCCCCCGGGCCCCGTTCCCTCCATCAACGTCGTTACATTCATCAATCTTTTTGCAAAAATAAATCCCCCCCGAAAAAAAAGTACGAATTCTGCACGCGTTTCGTAGCATTACACTCTATTATTGGCTTAATTAAAATATTGTTTGTACCTAACGAGTTTTTCCTAGTTTACTGACAGTTTGAAAGACGTATTGACATTATTAATAAACACACTAATTAGGAATCTTTCGCTGTTGATATACACAAATTTGTTTTTCTCGTAATCGAATTTCAACTCGAACGTTAAAATAACGGAAATAATTAAAATTGAATTTTGTACTTTTATCGATCCATAAATTACGTTGTAAAATATATTGTTACGTCAGTGCGCGCGCGTTGTGTTGTAATCGTATTGTATTTATAATATATTGTAATTGGCTAACGGAAAAATTTGAATATTATTCTTAACGTAAGAGGAATTGAGGCGGGTTTGTACTTACCCCAGGCGTCCTAGATTGTGGTCCGTACGGATACCTGGTCCAGTCGAGGGAGCTTTCTTGAGTCGTGTCCAACAACACCACTGAAATAAATCTACAATTAGCAATTTAATGAATTCGGTTAAAATAACAAGACAAGTCGTTAATATACAATCTAAAGAGATGGTCGCTTGTTATACAATGTTTCCACCGTCTCCATGACGACTATCAATAAACACGTGATCCGCAATCCCCTTCCGGCTTGGCTGAGAGCCACTTCCGTTATCAATTAATGTGGATGATTACTTCTATTGAGATACCACTCGATTATTTATGGAAATTGTCTTTAAATTGAGTCAAATTTAGTAGCGGTATATTTCTAAACTGTAAGCACGTGTTGTTCGTTTTATTTTTATTTCCTTTTTTTTTTTTTACTTTGGAAACACTAAATTTAAGAAATTGGCATTATGATCTCGAGATTTTCGAAAGCGTTTGGAGAAAGATGAGATCTTGAGAGGGGAAAGAACTTTACCATTTCCTTCCCCAATTCGATTACTTAGGATTCGTTTGCAAACAGAGCACGAAAAGCAAAGATGGAATGTTTTTACGAATCGAATCTTAAGTATTTTTTCCTGTAACGGATACAAAGTTCTATTTGGATTACTTAAATGAATCGGAGAGGAAAAAAGAAATTTTCTTTTATATATATCTTTTTCTTCTTTGAATAGTAAAATTAGGAAACGAGAAATGCCTCTTACATTGTGATTCGTAAAATAAGTCTACCTCGGGCGAGTCACTCAGTCAATTAGATCGTATAAAAAGCTATCAGAACTAAGAATTATAATGAAAATATATATCTTTTTTATTTTTGTTTTTTTATTTTTTAATCCAGTTACAGATTGCTTTCGATTAATCGATCATTTATAGATCTTTCACGTTCGAAAAATCGTTTAATAACTTTTTCTTCTGGAAAGGAAGAAAGGAAGAAAAAAAATATTTATTTCGTCCATAAGTCAGAAATAATTAATAATTATCATCGTCTATTTAAGTAATAACTGTAAAGTATAATTAAACCTAATATAGATAAAATCAATTATATTTATTCGGTTTGTAAGAATAGAAGTCGAATGGAACCAACGAGAATGGATGTAAAAATTTCTCCAATTTCTCGGAATATAAATCCCACTCGCCTTATATAAAATAGAAATTAGATAAAGATCTTCAATAAAGATAAAGTGCATAATAAAATAACGTTCGATCCCTTGAAAAATCATATAAAATTTATGCGCTTTCGATAACTTTTTACTCGCCGTAGCATAAGCTAATCTAATAAGTTTGAATTAAAATAACGATTTAGCGTTATTTTTTTTAACGCGTAAGTAATAAAATAATCAGCAAACTATTTAAGAATATCTTAATTAAATGATATCTGTTAATGAAGATAGAAATTTAATATCGTTAGTATTATTACGCATGGATGAAAATCGATCTTAACAAATTTTATTTCATTTTTTTTTTTACATTTCACGCTTGATAAGTATTTAAATTTAATGTAATTCAAGAAGCTTACGTGATAAATATAGCCTAACTAGTAACTATAGTCTATGTATTTTTTTTTTAATATATGGAATTATCTATAGGTCTATAACTGTGTTAAACTACACGACTAGCTTAACTATAAATTAAATTATATTAGTTTAATTATTGTAGCAGAAACATGCCGCTTGTAATTATCTCGTGTGGTGATTTTATCGGTAATTCCGATTTGGTTTAAACTCTATTCGAAATCATTAAGTAATGGCTTTGGTCGTAGATAGTGATTATGAATAAGTAAAACAAAGAGAGAGATAAAAAAAATTAAACATCGTCGATTAAGCCAAATACGTGAAAAGAATTTTCTAATTGAAGAAAAGTATAGAAGATGACGTGGTATTTATTACACGTCATCTTCTCTAGAGATAAAAATAATCAGGAAAAAGGAACAGCCATAAATTCTTAGACTATTAAATAACGATCGCATCTGTTTATTGATATCAAACGATATAAATATACTGTGAATAAGTATTTTAATATATATAATAATTACAGAATTTATGGCGATATTCTTATTTGAGAATTGGGTTAATGTTACCTTTGGTGCCAACCTAACCTATTCTAATAATTATAGTAATTTATTAGAATAGGTTAGGTTAGGTTAGAACGTGGGTCCCAATGTTTCCTTGCTGGAATCAGACACGAGCCGCCATCTTGGCACCGAGGGTGACATTAACCGAGAATTGCATTACAGAATTTATAGAAAACCGTGTTACAGAGCAATTAATATGCAACTGGAAACACTAATTTAAGAAAAGGAAAATATAAATAATTAAATAGTAATTAGTTTTTGAAATTTTCGAAAATGTAATTGTTTTTTTTTTTTTTTAATTTTTCAAAAGTCTAAAAATAAAATTAACGTTTTCCACGAAGAAAGTTAATCAATCGTTCATTATTGTTATCTTCGTAATCAACTTATTATCTCATTTACTTGATGAAAAGTAAAATTTCTCTTAATTATGAGTTCTATTTTAAGAGAAATTACAAATGGAATATTAATGATTGAGCTTTATTGCCACTCTAAATTTAATCACAGACTAAAATAATTTATTCAATTATTAATTAAAATCTTTTTATAAACTCAATTAAGATTATTATGATTTTTATTCGAATTTATCAAAAATTTACTGTTTTTTTTTCTTTCTTTTCTCTTAACAGGAACAATTATTAAGAAAATAAGGGAATAAAATGATATACAGTATATCTTCCCCTCTTTGTTTTATAAACTGAAAATATCTTCTTGGGAAAACACGATGATAAAAAGATACTCAATTTTATTGTTATAAAGCTAACAATAAAATTATTTTAATGTGTTCCCGTATAAAAAAGGAAGAAAATAAGAATTATAATGCAGAAAATACCAGTTTAATAATCTCTTAATCCGATGTTATCATATTTAGTTATTGATTCATTGTAAGTGGAAGCAAAACATTGTTATATGCTTTATAATTGTGTAATTTTTTTAAAATACTTTTATTTGTTTGAATATATCTTGTGTGGAGAAGACAGTGAAGAAGATTTTGTGTAATTCTATTCAATAATCAGATATTTTGGTTGCTTTTTAAACGGAATTTTAAAAAGAAATCCATTTAAAAAGCGATGGAAAGCTTAAAATAAATCAGCGACTTCCAGCGTGCTCTTTTTTTAAAAAAAAAAAAACTAAATGTAAGTTGAAATAAAATGTTATAACGCTAATTATATTAATTTGCATGTATAATAATCATTTAATTATATACACGAAAATAGTGATACTAACCGCGATATTATATACGGCTTTTCTTTGATAAAAACTCCTTTATTTACATAGAGAAAGATTGTTAATACTTTTAATTTTACAATAAAACTGGAAGAAATTGTAATGAACAGTAAATCGTTAAGATTAAGTTTAATTTCGAATTTAAATTTGTAATAAGTCGCCGTATTGCCGTACCTTTTCCTTCTAAACCTAAAAATTAAACACGTAGATGAGATCACGAGAAGAACTTCATAATTGGCTACATTCTACGGAAAAAAAGATCAATAAACTAATTACATTTACAACCAAAAATTACTTTAATGTTTAGTTAGATGATTATTTTTGCTTTTAATAGAATAAGACTGGTCCAAAACTGTAGTAATTTGTAACATTTGAATAAAAGAGCGTGAAGTAATATGCCTATAAATTTGTACATTAATCAAATTTATCCGAGAATGAATTGCAGGTAGCTATAGTTTCTAATTGCACTTTCAAAACGATTAATGCAGTTTAAGTAATTAACAAAGTAGGATATATATATATATAGCATTAATAAATTTGGTTGTCTACTAACCTAGCCTAAAATAGAGAACGTGTAAAATGAAAAACTAATACAGGATAGGAATTTTTAAATATGTATGCCGAATAAATACTATTAGATATTAGAAAATTAAATAATTTATGATTGTAATTAACCGTTGAAACTTGTAAGTGGAAGAGGAAAATCTGATTCGGGTTACTGTTACCTCGAAAGTAAGCATAATAATCATTACAAGGCCAACCGATTATCATTATCCTTCAATTTTCCTATACCGTTTTAATTCAAAATTTCCGTTGTTGCCTATCCGTTAACTCTCAATAGTTTTATTAATGAGAGTCGTGAATGTAGTTGCTATATCTAGTATTAAATATTATATATATATATACATTGTATATTATTAAAAGTAAATTATAAAAATCTTCCAGTATACACGTGTTTAAAACTCAATTTAAAAGTTTAATAAGTCTTACATAATAAAAAGGAAAGTTTATTGATTTTACTATGATTAAATGTATGATATTAATAGTAATATCTGGTTCATAAATTTAATTAATCGTTTACAAAAAAAAACAATAACATGTAAAGATATTTTGGTTAATGTTACCTATGGTTTCAAGATGGCGGCTCGTCTCTGATTCCGGCAAATAGAAGAAGGGAAACAGTGGGGACGCACGTTCTAACCTAACCTAACCTAACCTATTCTAATAAATGACCATAATGATTACCAACAAAATTATTAGAATAGGTTAGGTTAGAACGTGCGTCCCCACTGTTTCCTTGTTGGAATCAGACGAGCCGCCATCTTGGAACCATAAGTAACATTAACCGATATTTTTAATTATAACAAAAACCACTGAGAATTACTATCTTTGTTTACATACAGCTATTTAAAATTCTTTCAAAGAATATTTGAAAAGTTAAATAAGTAAAAGGAAAAAATATAAGCTTATAACGTACCAGCATTTAGATTAAATTCAAAAAAGACTGGAATATTGTACAAATATTAAATCATTAGCTACTTTTAGAAAAGTAAACAGCATAAATAGATCTTGTTATTTCTTTAACCGAACAAAAATATTTCGTATGATAATAAATGAGAAACGGATTCGGTATTTTTCCATCCATATAATAGACTAGAAGTACTAATGATTCACGGGAATAGTTATTAGTGGTGCAGCAATGTTCTTGCTGTCACTTCTGTGTAAAAAGTCAATTTGACAGGATTTTGCATGGTTATTAAGAGCATGTGGAAGTTCTCACTTTTTCTTTTATGCACTGTCATCTTTCTTCCATAAAGACTCGTAACGAGTATGTGCTAATTCTGTATAGTACTCTTCCATTTAAAACCTATTCAACAGCGGGAGATCAAATGAATTCTTTTTATCGCATCTGACTGACTTCCTCATAAAAGATTTATATATCATTTCAATAGGAGAATAAAAAAATGGAAAAATTTGTTTTTCTCCGGTAGATACTACAAAGTTTTTATATAATTAAAAGTAACTGGGATAGAATTATGATAACAAAGAATACGGGTGGCCTATTATTTTTTCCAAGATTATATAGAGGAAGACAAAGGGTGGCCTAGCAATTCGTTCCTTAATTATGAACACTACTTGTATACATATATATATACGAGCTTACATAATTAAGAAATTAGCTAGGTATAGAGAAATTCTTTCTTTAATCACGCATATATTAAATATGGTGATGAGAAAGAGGAGATGTTTGCACTAGAGATTTATATAACTTATTTAAAAGTAAATTTATAGGCTTGTCTTCTGCAAGTTTTAAAATCAATTATAAAGCTATACAATATATCACTCAGAGCTATAATTTCATTGCAATTTGCGATGGTTCTGTCATAACATACCCTACGATGTATTAATTGATACTGGATAATAAATGTTACACCATCTAATCACTATCATTTGATTCTGGCTGAACATTTTCGAGATAATCGATACATTTATAATCTTCAACCACTCTTACCTGCATAAATTGATCATCTTAATTTATTTTATAAATATTTGTTGGGCCAATTTCCAAATATTTGACTTAGTAAGTGTTTACAAATATTATCTGCCGCGAAAAAGCGGCGTGCTTTTTCGAGCCAGGTAACCAAGGTAACTATTAAAACAATACAAACACTAGCATCACCTGAATTATTTTATTATTATTATTATTATTTTCTTTTTAAATTCGTTTAATTACGAGAAAATTATGCGACTTTTTCCCCCCTGGTGTCGTTCGAATCGATTTTTAAATTACTATTTGAGTATTTTAATTTACTTGAAGATTATTTTAAAATATTATACCGATACGAAAAATTCTAATTTAATTTCTGTAAGTGTCATATTGCCTGCAGCACACTTCTCTCTCTTTTATAGACAAATTTTCAATGCAGCGAATCCCCAAAGTACCTTTATATATTAACATTGCTTTCATCGTTTTTTTTTTCTTCTTCTTCTTAGAAAACTACTTTTGGTCAAGAATTTAATTTCAAAACTTTTACAAGCTTAATGACGTCATGTACCGGTACGTAGCGAATGTTAATTACCAGGAATATTAAAAGAAGGGAAGATTTTTCCTTAACCATATTTAAATTGAAAGTTATGTCCGAGCGATTAATAATATTTTAATAACTTTACAACAATTTGTTTTCATATGTAATTAGCTTCTTTTAACGCGTAATATTTCCTCGATTTACGTTCCTACACAATTTTTTTTTTTTTAAAGTGGTAGAAAAATAAATATAACAACAGCAATTATCTAACGTTATTCTTTTTTTCTGCTTTCAATTTTTGGCCTTGCATTTTTTGTCGCACTTTGCTGTGTTATTTGCAGACAACAGAAAATACCAGGCTAATGGGCATCAAAGAAATGACAAGATCAACATAATCTCATCTTGTCAACAGAACTGAAGGATCAGAATCTAAGTAGAGACAGTTCAGTCTTTTTGCGAAGATCTAGCGATTCAAAGAATTCATAAGTGAAGGAGGAACGTCAATTTAATAAGCTGAGTTAAATATCCAGTTAGATCAACAAACCAAAAGGGGGGAAAAAGAAAGAATCGACGTTTTGTATAGACCGAATACACATTATTGGATGCTTGTACACGACATATTTTACTAGATACGTATCGTGTTTTTATAGAGAAACAAGAACTTAACAATAGTTAGTTGTTCGCAATCTACTTAGACGTTTAACCCCTTCTCTATTATACGTACGGTTTCTTGCATCAAACCGTACTTTGGTTATAGAATACGTTAAAAGAAAATTATGCTTAAAAATTCGATTATGTAATTAATGCAAATGAAGTTGTTATGTAAAATACTGCAAATATTTCAGTGACGTAATTCGTCTCGTTCACTACCTGTTTTCATCGCTTCTTTGATAGAATCGGCGAGTTTCTCATCCTTACAGGTGTTACTTTAAATAGAGTGGATATTTATGTTTGTGGAACAACAAAGTAGTCTAGACAACTGTGATGAATGAGGTTACCACAAGGGAAAAGAAAGAATGGAAGGTAAAAAAAGGTCCCCTGCAGAGAATGACAAGACTAGATAGTTGTGGAGAGCTGGACTGGAATGATCTTCAGAAAATAACACAGTTTCGGATCGGTTCTCACTTTTATCCCACAAAATATGACTGCCGTTAACTTAATTTAGTAGGAGGATATCTAATTTCTCCGTATTTATGTATTATTTGTAAGTAAATTTGACGTATATTGGTAAATTATATATTAAAAAAATAATAATAATAGTAAAGAAAGAAAGAAATAAGCGATGCGTGCCGATAAGTCGAAGTTGTGGCAGGAGGAACCGATCAATTCTTATTTAGTTCGAAGTAATTGAGATATTAATAATTTTCGAAATGATTCTTTGGAATGAACTCGATGAACTTTCAGTTACGCCCAAGAAACTGTTATGCGAAAAGCTAAATTAACTGAAAAAAGGAAAAAAAAATTCTTCCTTATTAGCTTCGACATCACGTCCAATCCAGCCCAGTTCAAGGTTAAACAAACGTTGGGTCTTTTCTGTCGAGTTGAGATTCGACTTTTGTTACACGGAGCCGCTGTACGCTCATCTGTAACATTCCTAGACTCTGTTCGCAGCATGTACAGCTGTGTATTCAGAACTGTAGACTTTTAGGTGGTGTACAACCCAACTCTAATGCACACGTGGTTTAGAACAGGTTTTGCAGGTTTTGCCTGCTCTCTGACAGACAGTGTCTTCCTTGGAATGGGAGTTATTGCTGGCTGTTAGGCATGTGCTTGCTTTTGTGTAAAGAGCAGTTTAAAAGACAAATGCTGATGAGATTTAAGAATTAAAATGGGTGGATTTATTTGATTCTATTATAATTGCTTACCATGATAAAACTCCATCAAAATTTAACATATAAAAGTATAATGGTTTTACAATTTCTTTACATGTTAATTAAGATAACATTTAATAAAAACATAGTTTAAAACCGTCTTGTAACTATAAACATTCATTTATTTATAACTCTTTTAATTATATATAAATAAAACATTCCTAAACAAATAAATTGTTTCTAAACTTTATGTCTATAATATAAAATTAAAGAGAAATTCTGTGTGATGTAAATACGTGTAAACAGATAAACAAAGAATTATTTTAGCTGTAGAATTAGCTGGAATTGCCAACAGAAAATTCTAGGATTTGACTTTAAGCTTGTCTGATCCCAAGTTGGAAAAGGCATTTTTAAAACATGTTTCTCAAACACCTATTTAAAAGAAGAAGAAAAAAAAATAAATAAAGCAGGTGATAAATAATTTACAGATTCTTTAATCTTCGTAAATATAATGATCTATCTGTTATTAATTTTTTACAGATCCATTGATATTTTTTATTCGTTAAAGCTAATGTGTTTTCTTCTTTAATTAAAAAAAAGTAAAGTGTATGTGATTAAATTTAAAAAATGATACAAAAAACTTATATTTAAGCATCATAATCTAGTTTCTTATTACGAGAAAGTGACCGAAATGTAATCATAAACGATAAAAAATACTTTCCGAATATAAAAATTAACATAGAAAGTCCGAAATGCTTAAGGGCAATAACAACAGAATCTGTTTGTTTTCTTGGAAAAAACAAACAATGTGAGTCTTGAGGAAATACCCTGGCCGTTTTTTTTCTTATTCCGATGCGTAACTAAGCACTGGCAACTGACACTGGATACTACTTCAAACGGACAATATTTGTTGATCCACATGTTTCTTGTCAAGTAATGTTATAGCTATCTCCTATGAAGTGACATATCGTCGACTCTCCTATACAGATACTGTTTGGCTATTCTTAGATCTTTCTTAACTTAGAGTATCCATTCATATCAATTTATAAATAAATCCTTGGCAGAATATTTAACGTGCAGTTATTCGAAGCCAATTCTTTAAGACACAATCTCCCTCCATGCTAATTATGAACATCTATTTATTGTTGTTGCCAAATTTTAATTCGGAAAATGTTTGAGTCGCTTTACCACTTATATGTATTCAGAGATTGTCTCAAGAAAATCATCACATTTAATTAGATGGGTTTTTTTTTTTCTTCTCATAAAAAATTATCTCGTTGAATCTTTGATATTTTATTAACTGGATTGTTCTAATATTAAATGAACATCCATCTTATGATTGATTATGTCTGCGGTTGATTAACAGTGATGTGCTTATAATGATGAGTTACTCCATGGCACAGTTAAGGATAAAAGTGGGATTTTTATGAGTTCGTTCCATTAACGTTTCTTTTTTTAAAATATATATATATATATATATAATTGGTTGAATATTAAGAATATTCAATTTTCTGCGTTTAAGATAAAATAGTATTTAAGAATTGTTATGTGATTTTAATGGGGATTAGTAGAGCGAAGAATATTCGCCAGTAAAATAAAAGTAAATTTCAATCAATTAGACAACAATGTGATGTTAAGAAGAGGAGTTGGACTGGTCTGGTCTATCAGTGGGTCACTCACACCTGGCTATCTTCCTTTGAGAACTATGGGTATGGAAGACGAAGGGGGGAAAAAACGTTCGAAACGAGTTGGTTTTGTTTCTGCGTTGGTACGGAACGTGCCAATTATTGGTTCGGGGTGCAAGTGGCAGATCTACACAGCTATGCACTGTTGATCTTCCATTTCGTAAAGAGAGTTTTGTGTTCTTTCTCTGGCATTTCACACCGGTTCGCCTCGTTCCGTCTGACGAGACTAAGTTCCCTCTTTATTGTCTGACTGGAGGGTCCTTCAACTTTCCTACTCTATTTGTCTTGTAAATAAATCAGGATATCGTCAATAGAGTTAACCAAGCATTAAATAATTTTAAGATTATTTGAAATTTTTGCATAACGGACTATTATGTTTTGAAAGATAAGAGCTGCCGTTTAATCGTATTACGGGCATGGTCTGTATGAAAAGAATCCGCAGGTATTATATTTTAAACCGAAAGTAGGTCGTCCTGGTCAGTGGAATTTAGAATGGATGTTTATCTCCCACACTTAACTTTCTCTGATGTTCTTGCTGGCCCACATCTGGTCATCTTGGATAACCTATTCATTGTTCGGACGGGTTTTCGACTCGTCTTATCCTGGTTTTAATCCACTCGAATTACAATGATGAGATTAAGAGAATGACGTATCATTCCGGTATTCATTAACATGCGGGTTAAAGGCCACGAACTGACCAACGGACACAAAGTATAAAATGTTTTCACGCAAGTCTTAAGTACACAAGTAGGCGATTGCAATTAATCACAGACCAGTTAGACAAAAACTGGTTATTCTTAGTAATCTCAACCGTCTGATACCAGAGAGGTTCTCATTCTTATTCTTAACCCGCTCGAAGGAGAAAGCCGAATGACCCAACCGGCAGGAAAATAGCAAATTTGCTAGTGTACAACGAATTACAAAGGCGGGTTAGCCAACCGTGTTTGGTCAAAATTGCAGTAGACAACAATAGATTTTAAACAATGTTGTATCTGACCATGGCTGAAGCCACGACTGGCCCACTTTGACCAACGCATTGGCTAGAACAATACACACACGCAGCATAAACAGGTTTTGGTAAGTGGGGATGGAGCAACAGAAAAACTGATGTCTAGCCCGGAGCAATCTGCATGTCAGCACTGTAATGTAGATGACTTGGGCCACAAGACTTCTACCCCGTCACCCTCCCATCTGATCCCCCTATCGGTCCCTAGGGAGAATAGGATAGCATAGCCAGACTTGCATGGTCGATAAACTCGTACAAGTTCCGTTCACCTTGATATCCGTTCTAATTTAACCGTTGTACAAGATCCCTAAAGAATTCTTAAGCTTGGCGTACAGCAATGCTATCTCGGTCTCCCCTTTATCGTCTGATGGAACACATCAAATATTTACGCAGGACTCATTACTTTAATACGAGGTAATTAATCTATTCCGTTCGCCAGGGATTTTCTCTTGTCACAGCTAATTTTCTTTATTCTTCCACCACAGAACGAATATTCTCCAACTTGGATGGAGGGGGACCGAAGGGGACGACACCAGGGAAAAAATCAAGAAAGAAATACGGTCACTGTACATAATTACTACTGCAGAAAATTTTCTAAAATGTTTGACAGCAGACGTATTAAAGTTCCAGATCGTAATTAACTTTCTGTTTCTCTTCTTAAGCAGTATCTTCTAGGATATCAAGAATGTGGACAAGCAAAGAATTCGTTTCGAATATAATTGATTGAGATTCCTGATATCATTTACCAAGCCCAACCGGAAATTACTGATCTGGCAACTAGGAATGTTTGAGATTCGTAATATTTAAATTACTCTCACAGCTTTCTGGATTCTTCATCTGCCCCAACCTTCTTAACACTTCGCACAAAAACTTCCGAAATTCCCCACTTTTATAATCCCGTTTCAAATATCTAATATCAATTGTGACTTAGGCCATCTTCGACTTGTCAAATGCTCATCAGCTCAAGGCAATTCCCTGCCTTTTCGAAGCATCAAAGGTGCGACAATTTCGAATTTTCAAGCGATTTCAATGGTATTTCTTAAAAATTTAAGAATTTCATTCAAAATGCAACACGATTTGCCCGACTCCTTGACCATTTCTACCATTGTTAAATCTCGTATCGACGAGTTACAAATGGTCAACTTATACGTTCTAGGCCTTAATGTAAAACATAAATGTAGATAACAAGAAGATATGGGAATGTACTCATCAATCGAAACATAATGATGATGTCATCCAGGAGGATGATGATATCCATCACGTCGATAGCCAACTTCTACGTAACGTACGCTTAACAAATCGACCCCAATGATATTTCAAGAAGTTGGGATTTAAGGCATTTCGTTAGAAATGCAAACTGCTTTGTAAAAGAGACAAGTTTCATCCACTAAAAGATCATTTAAATGTTTCTTCCTTTCAAAATGTTAATTATTTAATCGCGTAAATTCGTAAAATGTTTGGCTGAAATCCAAAACAATTCACAAAACGACAAGAATTATTTAATTACACGCGTAATACCCGAAAAAAATTCTCCACTTAGCATAAATTTCTACCTCTATAAATGCTTTTGTAAATGTAATAAAAGAATTTCGAGTGTGTGAAGACTTTCTAAATATTTTAAAAACATAATTACACATTTAATGTATTAAAATGGATATTAAAAAACTAAAATTATTCCACTTTATTTTTATTGACAAGCTGAAAACTAATATGAAAACTTACACACAACTGTGATTTACATCAATATATACACAGTCATTTAATAACTAAAATTTAAATAAAATTATATATTATATTTAAGAATTTAATTATTTTATTACCGGTATTAAATTGCTTTTATAATGCAATATACTTAGCTTAAAGAATGTATAATTAATCCCGATTCACTTCAAATACATAAATACCACTTATGTTACCATCTTTTTTTTTTTAATTTATAAATTCGATTTAGTTTAATGAATCCATTTTAATGATAAATTTTTCAAGAACCTTCAGAAATAGCCTACAGCTATCCAATTTAGGTTAAAGAGGCTAAAATAGGCAAACAGAATTTTTTTTTTCCTTTCCTTTTCCCCTGACGGATAATGCCCTGTATGAGATTTTTGTCTGGTCTTTTTCATTTAGCAAATATTTCTTAAAGAGAAATATAATAATGAAGTTTAAAGCAATTTCGAAGAAATGGATGCATCATTTCATGAATCGCAATGACTGTCTTGGTGTACTTGTGACTCAGAGATGAAGAATTTCAATTTTAACTAGAAAAATATGTGGTTTTTAAAGATAAATTATTGAATTTTGACTTGTTTTTTCGAATTCTATTAGTTTTTAAATAATTTATTAGAAGTTGTATAGATTTGTAATGATTTTAGAAGTGTTAATTTTCATTATCCTACTCCTATCAATATCGATTGGAGCGAAACGAGTCTGTAAAAAACAATATATACTATTGATTGGCTCTATCTGGATCTTTCTAAGGCTGGGTGCAATAAGATTAGGTGTGTATGTGTGCACGATTCACCCCCACCCGATCCGAGTTCCCTATCGCAGGCGTGTCTTGACGCATGCACCTGCCATTCCCTCGCAGACCACACAGCACAGTACAGCTTGCACGTGTGATGTATAACTGCTGTCACAACCCCTAGCTCACTACAATAGTCTCCCCTCCCACTGTCACCAAAAGGTCAGACTGGGTCACATCTTGACTCATTAAATCACCGACTTCGTTACATTATGAAACAACTAGAAATATTTGCAACTTAGTCGAAGGTTGGAGAAAGAAAAAAAAAACCACTCCTTCCGCCGACTATTCATTCGAATTCTCGGAAAAGAACACGAGAGATAACTGAAATTTCTATTAAAGATAATCGATTTCCTTATAAATAAGATGAAATGCCAAGTCATCCAAGTTATTTCTTGTAACGCAATTATCACTAAACAGATAGCAAATAGCGAAGTTAGCCATTTAACTTTAGTTTTGATGATAGCATCCCCTAACGTGGGCCAACGGCTATGTTACTTACTTCGCTTAAAACTTGGCTAATTTACTAATTTATTTACTTGGCAAACATTCGTGAGAATCTTTATATCTCACACATCTCCAGAAAAATTCCTGTTAAATATTACATACCACTCGCAACCTCAAATATCTTTCCAACGTTTACATCTATTTTATGGATGATGTGATTTTGAAAGGTAAAAGCCGGTTGTAAACATCATCTTCCAAGAGATAAAAAAAACAAGCATGAAAGAAAGGTATTCGCAAGTGAATAAAAAAGAAAAAAAAACCCAACAGGTTAAACTTATAGGTCTCTCCTTAGCAGGCATTTTTCTTCCAGATTTTGATATAACTTACCTGTTCAAATATAGTTTACTTGAATAGGTAGAAAATAAATGATCAAGACTGCAGAATCGATTAATACCAGACCGACGACGATTACGTACTAGTATCTGCACGCGAACTATAATATTTTCTGGCCACCGCCATTTACCTAGTGACGTTTGGTGAATGATGATCAATCCTAGTGACACACGGGACAATCAAAGTTTACATGATGGCTAACTCTTGCTGGAACTTGTCCAGAAGTCTTAATAGAGGTTGAGTTTTCTATCATAAATCAGCATTCCCAACAAAATTGTCAAGTTCTTTCGATGAGAGGTAACTGTCTCATGATTCTTTACTTCCTGAAGCCATTGGAATCATTGGAGCGTAACACGTAAGCAAACAACGATTTTGTATCATTGTTTTTTATCGCTGGGTTCTATGAACCTAATAAGAATTCCCAATAATTGTGCGCTCCCAATTTCTGATCGAGTACCCATCGAATCATCCATAATTACTTCGGTAATTTATCCGTATTAGAGTCCATTGGTGCATGATGAGAACTCGGGTGATAGGAAGAATTTAAAGCAACTACCAATGGCTAGCCATTCTGGCATCTTCCAGACAACTATTTACACTTAAGGCATCCTATTGTTAAAAGGTGATTATATTTCCTAGACAATACGAAGCAGTTTACAAGAAAAAAACGCGGCACATCGGGGTGTTGCACCTAACCTAAATAGGGGATAACGTCTCGTATGCGCTTTGGTCAATTTACTACAGACATTACAGATATTGTCCATCGCGAGAGGACTTTGTCCAGCTGTCTGCTTAATTAGAATCGGTTGTACTCTGTACACACAACTTATTAAAATGATCGAAATTGCTGTCTGGCCTTTATTGCCATTGGAATTAGTTGCCGCTTTGAGTGTAGCATTATTTACAGATCACGTAGAAATGACGACGAACCACGTTGGAAACATTGCCGAGCTCTACTTCCGATCTTGTCGACTAACTTCCGGAGAGTAGATACATCCGGATGTGGGAAGTATTGACACGACCTCAACCCAGCATTGCTTTCTACAGAAATTAAATTAAGCACTTTCCAGATCTATCCGAAGGAGGATGTACAGGATGCTCTCTTATTGAATCTAAGCCGGCCAAAACAAGGCTTTGGTGGAAATAAATGCCTAAATTGGAAAATAAAATAGATATCGGAAACAAGTTTGAAACACATTAAATAAATAATGCTGTTTGGGTTTTACTTTTTCGATAAAAGTTTATATCCGTTTTACCCGAATCGCTCGTTCGAGAGAAAAGGATTTTTCTTTCTTTTATTACAGCAAAAAGAAATAAAAAATGTCGTTTTTAATCATCCGTCGATGGCTAAAATTCGCAATTGCGGAGTCGGTATCGCTATCAGAGGCGTGAAATGCATTGATCTTTCCCATAATAACTTCTTTGATTCGTCCTTGATAGAGTCAGTAGAGCTTCAAAGTCATCGGAATTCTCTGTGCTTTTGTTTCTTTCCATCCGGTATTTAGTTCCACTACGAGCCGCCAGATGTCCGGAATGCCCAAGTGGAAGCCCCCTTAAACATACGGTGAGCAATAACACAAAATCAACAGACATGCCCAGATATTTAAGGCAGAATCTACAATGGAGCCGCCCGGGGGCATGCGCCAATTCCCCACCTGGAGTCTCCCCTTACTGTAGCGGTACCTCCCTGATTACTGAGTGATGTCGGGGGGCACGTGCAAAGGGAGCTGACCCGATGTTACATTACTACACACTCCCTACGGTTTCAGTTCCAGATGTGTGGACATTGGCGTAAACCGTGAAGGGAGACACAAATTCGGTTTGTTCCAAATAACTAGGACAAATAGTCTTAACGACATACCAAATTATCTGTGTGTGTATGTATATAAACGTACACGTACACGAACGAATGATATTGAGGCATAGTTAAAAGAAATGTGGGCAAGTATTGTTGATGAAAATCACGAAAACTTAATTACGTCGGTCGTGTATCGTGATCCTAGTGGAAAATGTCATCGAGAAAGGCACTCGAAAGTCGCAGAGTCGAAGGCAGCTCCCAACAGGTGGTAAGTTAAAGAGAGCGAGCAACCGAGAAGGATTTCTGAGAAAGTCGACCTTATTAAAAAAGAAGCGAAAAGTCGAGCGTGGGGATGAAGCGGGCAATAATAGTTGCTCTTTGGGTTTTGGCAGACCGCCTCCCGCTGTGCGAAACAAGCGGGGATGTGCCTGTCGACCCATCCTATCCTGGGCGGACAAATCGTACAAAGATTGAAGCGACTTTCACTAATTCCGCTGCTCGCTGCGAAACGAATACGTTCTTTCTATTTACGTCATAAAGGTTATGTGTATTTGTAGAA
Source organism: Centruroides vittatus (assembly GCF_030686945.1). Classification (NCBI taxonomy): domain Eukaryota; kingdom Metazoa; phylum Arthropoda; class Arachnida; order Scorpiones; family Buthidae; genus Centruroides; species Centruroides vittatus. Next base: position 293,714 of record NW_027121655.1, read on the forward strand.
ACGTATATATTTTTACCTCGTTCTGGGTTTGTAGTGCTGACATCGCAACAGTCATTGTTACGTCTGGTTTTATCGGGTGTGAAGCACAACCACCTCCCCCTTAAAATACCACTGATAGTTGTTTGTTTAAACTCAACTCACGACTAAACCTGACCCGGGGCAAGGAGGGCCTCCCTACGACGGAATTCTCTACACAACGGACGTCATACTCGCATAGGGACAATTCTACTCATAATGACATCCACTCGTAAAACTTACAAAGAATGCAAATCTGCCAACCAAACACTGTACTATTATTACCGACCACTTTTGGCTATCAGTTTGTTGATTGGCTATTAAAATGTAACAACTCCTGTTAGCGCTATCAACTTTTAGACTCATCTCGTCTGTCAAGGACACTTTTCTTATCAAACACCGACCGTGCTGTTTATAGTTTATTGTTACTACGTTAGAACAAAGAAATGTGTGTTTTAAGTTTCGTGTTGCATGCATTTACACGACTACAATTAAAATCAATGGAATAAATGCTTGTTATCTTTAAAGCAGGTTAAAATGGTGCCGGTGCTGGCTATTGCCAGTTGCGTGAGGTTACAAGATTCAGTTGACAGCTGCCAAGCGGATATGCGATGTATCAATGGCACATGACTGATTCTACACATGCTGAAGTATGACAATTGAAAAATTAATAATTAACTTACCACTGCCATCAATAATACAGGCTCTTAACGAGGTAGATAAGCGGGAGAGGAAAGATTCGAAATATAGGCGGACACCGCCGTGATAAAGCCATTTTAAGAGTAGACCAATTTATCACCGGCTCCAAAATATATTGGCATATACATATATACCTTTTTTTCCCTACCATCAGCAAAATTTATAGATCGATACGCAATCGATGATTCAGAGGAACAAAATAAAATAAAAAGATCGAGAAAACCGAAATGAAAATTCTTTCTTTCAGTTCTCATTTTGATGCCAGTTTAACCGAAGCATCACTAAAACGTAAGAACTCTGCGACTCTGCCCGAGGTGAACTGTTTGCTTATTATTCTCGACTCTAGAGATTATTGAATATCAACTCCCGAAGGGATCATGCAATATTCAATACCGTGTGTCAGAATGACAAAACATTTCGTTGGAAAAACATCTTTTATAAAACCTCAAATATGGAAAAATAGTGATGGGTTTTCAATCATTAAACTCTTGTGATAATCTCTCGCTGTTTCACCCCTTTCCAGATAAAACAATCTGATACTTTTACCGGAGAGAGCGGGGGAATCTATCAGAATAGACACTGGCAAAATACGTTTTTTGCATGAAGCCTTCGATATATTCTTCGGTTAACGAGTTCCTCAGGATTTCTTATAGTCTATATAGAACAGAAACTCTATACACTTTCTTAAATTCTATGCCATTATCGCGTAGCCCGTAACGTCTTTTGTAAAACCTCAAATATGGAAAGGTAGTGATGGGTTTTGAATCATTAAACTCTTGTGATAATCTCTCGCTGTTGACCCCTTTGAAGATAAAGCAATCTGATAGATTCCCCGCTCTCTCTAGTAAAAATATCAGAATAGATAGTGGAAAAATGCGCTTTTGAATGAAGCCTTCGAGATATTCTTTTGTTAACGAGTTCCCGATACGTATATACTTAGCCTATATAAGAGAGTGTAACGCGCATCGTAACGTAATTTTGAGTATAACGGTATGTACTTTCTTAAATTCTATGTTCAATTTTAAGAAATATGCCTTATTGCGACGTATTAAAAAATCGAATTAAGCTTACGCTTCATTTAGTAATATCATTTTGACCTTTATAGACGGTACACGTCCGTATTGATACAACGCAACACAATTAATCGATCTAGACGGGTAAATGACGTAAAGAAAAATTTTCTCGTCTTTTGTTAAGTCCGTAACCAACGAAAGGATGATGATGATAGCGACATCATCACTAAACAATTAATTATAAAATGTATCATCACTAAAGACCCGATGTAGACACGCTTGCTATTTTTAGACCTGTTTATAGAATGAATAAGTGGGAAGGAGGAACTGGACCTATACATTTTTCATGTCGCTAGATCAATTTATTTCGTTATTATACTAAATATTTATTTAATTTAAACGGGAATTTTTTTCTTAATTAAAAAACTCGATAATTAAAGAAGGAGAAAACTTCCAAGTCGACTCTTAAAAGATAAAACTCGATTCCGAGAAAGGTTAATCAAAATTCAACCTATTACTCATACCAGTCGGCATGTAGTTCTATATTATCTAATTTTCTGATCAGGATATTACATACCATATTGTCTAATTTTCCCAGGCTTGGAACTTGGAGTTTAAACTCATAAAAGTGCATTTACATTTAATTAAAAACTTAATAGTCTTGTTTAGAAAAATTACTGGGACGGAAACAAAAATTGTTATTATTATAAAGAAAACCTTCGGACATTATTCAAAATCCAAAAAGTACAATCGCACGAGTGTAATTATTAAAAGATTATTCGGGGTTATCGTAAGTTTATATATTCCTCGGAGTTTTGTCATTGTTGTAGGAAAGTTGTGACAGCGGATAAGAAGGTCTAGCCGTGGTGAGACAAGTAATACAAGTTTGCAAAGTAGGGCGAAATCAAATTTGCCATTGTGATAAGATCGTGTTCAAGTAAATCGAGCCTGTGTGACCTACTTTGATTAATCTTCGAGTGAAATAAGATCGAAAAACTCGAGGTGAAGTGGCCTACTCGCTCTCCGTCGACACCGTTCTAACAACACACAACAATATATATATATATATTATAGGCCTATATAAAACCGCTACACTTGTCTATAATGTAATTAGAATTGGAAGGTAACTGGGTTAAAAATTGATGAAAGAACAAAAGCGTTGGTCTGCCTCAACAAGTAGGCCCATCAACAGATTGCAGTGTTCATCTTGCCTACAACAACATTGTAAACTTTTCAAAGCTTGTTTCGATTCTTCGATATAACTTAGGATTATCGGATTTGAACTTCTTTTCAGATAAACTTTAAAAAGAAATCGATAGAAGGTTCTATTTTTATATATATATTCTTTATTAAAACTTAAAAGTCTTTTTTAAAAACTTTAACAAGAGAAAGATTTAAAAAGAAAAGTTTTGCACGTTTAAACACTAGAAGATACAAGGTAACTATATGACAAATTTTAAACATCGTAAATACATTGTAAATCTTGATCAATAAAACTAGCTCTATAATTTGTATCATCTTTAATCGATGGGCGATGTCCTTTGCTATTCTCAATGGGCGAAGCGTTAATTTTCTGATAATTACTTTTTTATGTAGCGATTACATAAGTAGTTTAAGTAGAAAATTTAAAACTTGGCATGGTTATCCCTCTGTTTATATCTCATACAAGGCTACGCTCTTTGCGGTTTCTTTTGATAGGTTATTTACATGTGCTTAAATCTTTAAAAGCGGAGAGAATAACAAAGTATTCTTCGATGAAGAATAGAAAATAACCTTGGTTCCGACGTAGAGAAATCGAGCGGGTGACTTTACGCTAGAGAATAATTCAAAATATAACACGGGACAATACTATATGATGAGAGTTTGGCCGAAATCTACCGTCGCGTATCCTGTTAGTAAGGATATAAATATTGAGGATGTCTAGGTGTTAGTAATCCTTGTTTTGTCCCTCAATCGCATTGAATGCCACCAATTCATCTCCATTCACGTACATGCTAGCTCAGGTCCTGCTTTTACAGTCATTTGTCAGTCCCCCAACTGGATTAAGGCTTCCCATTTATATTTTCCCCTCGCTTCATTGCCGAGCCAGGAATGCCTGGCTATTCTATACTCCGGTGTTACTCCCCTAACCTCGTGTTGTTTCCTATACAGATTTTAACAGCACCTGTTTACACAATGAACGTTTTAAAAACTCTAAATCCCTTACCACTTACTTTCAATAAAACTATTAAGAAATAGTGGGGGAGTTTTTTGATTTACGTCGGTTTCTGCCATCTACTTTGTAGAATTAAGTCTTGTTTACTTTAAAAGAAAAATAACTAGGAGGAAATTACAGGTAGAGTCAGCGATTGTAACCCCGGGCAATCCTTAACTGCGTGAGAAAAACTTGTGTAGAAGCACGACAACCTTTTGGTATTAAAACCAATCCAATTTATCTCCGGCTGGACGAAAATCGCGTACGAGACAATGACCCTACGTTAAAAACACTAATTTGGTCGATCCGTGTAGTCTAAAACATGTGTGTTCCTGTCTTTCCAACTCTCGTAATGTGAAAAAAACCGGCCAAAAAAACCTTAACATTGTTGTGTAGAGTCCAAGAAAAGAGAATTACTCACCTTGCCTGCTTTGAGATGTCGAAAACAAAGTCCAAAATAACGCCAAAAAGCAGACAGAGCGCTTAACGCCGCTCATGTCGAGTACATGTGATCTGGCACAGCCACACAACTGCAGCACTTGTGTGACACTGCTACCACTCGGGATGCGGAGCCCCTCCCACTCCATTCGTCACAGCTGACGCCACTTCCGGTATGCGCTGATTGGACCGTTTCCAGACTAAGGTATGAGAGATGTTCACATGTTTCGCTCCGCTTGATGAGCTTGCGATTCACTCAGCGTGGCTTGGCATTGTCTCCTCTAACATTGCAAGAGTCACACATTCCCATTAATTCTCTAGAAAAATAATCCTTTTTTTATTTATTAAATATTTCGATTTAAACAATTATTTCTATTTAAATTAACACGACAAAAGAAATAGTAACGATACTTAATACGGGTGGGGGGAATTTGTTTATTACACGTGTCATTCGGACCGCGGAAGGGACAGATATGAAAGAATTCCACATAATACACGAAGAGGAACATAGAAGAGGTGCACAATGTAGGAACTAAATCAGTAGCCTGGACTAGAAACTGCTGTGGCGAGAATATATTGAAATTCTTTCAAGGCAGAAAATGACAAATATCTGAAAATTTACCCATGCGAGTTGATCTTAGGAGTCAAGACTCTTCAGATATCTAACAGAAATTTTGATCTGCTTAGTCAGGAAATACATAAAAAGAATAATAATAATATAAAAAAAAGAAGAAAAGAAATATGTAAGAGAAACATATTTGCATATAGATGAAAAGAAGATTAGTTGGTGTGTCCGAAAATGACTAGTTTACAAGATTTACCGAGAAATACCGTTGATTTATCTTTCTTTCGACTTTAATCAAAATAATGATTTTCCTTGCCTTACAAAATTCCTTGCGATTTTTTTTTTCTTTTCTTTATCCTTCTTCTTCTTAGTACAAAGATATTTTGTTGGAATTTCTGTTATATTTGCCACTTCGTCGTTGTACTTTATCGTTAAATTGAAATTCGAACACCGCAGTAGGTCTATATCGTGTTCTAGGTACAAAGAAGATTCTCCCAACTGTAAAATTACTCTCTTAAAATAGGATGATGCCGCAAGTATTGGTGGCAGTTGACAGGATATTGTACGCTTCCTAGCTAAATTATCAGCCGTAAATATGTTTTGAAACGTTGTAGTGACAGCTTGATTCGATTTACATGGGCACTTTATAATTAGAAAGCCTCGGACACTTTTTATATTCTGTTTTATGGAAATTCCACGGACTCCGGAAAAAAAAAAAATGTTGTTTATGAAAAATTTGATTTTCTCTCGATGTATTGCCTCTCGAGAAAATTCCAATTCGCTAGAATTGTTTAAGCGAATGGGCCAATTTTAACAAGCCCAAGTTTTAGAAAGTAGCGAAATTAGTTTTAGAGTCCTTTATAATTAAAAAATATGTGGAGATTCGTTTAGACCGGGCCTTCATTATCATATAAAAACGATAGAAAAATAGTTATATATAAATGAGCTTGAATCATCCCTCCCTACCCTCAAAATTCCCCAAAATTTCTCCGACGAAGGGAAGAGGAGTTTAACTAGAAAACAATACAATGTCCATCTGTTTCTCTCTCAGTGTCCAGATGTCACCTTTTGTGACATCACAATGCTAATGAGCTCATGTGACTCAGTCTCAGTCATCTACTTTGTTAGGCCGAAACCTAATACTTATTTAACTGGTTTTAAAATATATCATGCTCTTGTTCGACTGTGTAATTGGCTATGTGTTGGATAAGCCACATTATAACGTCTTTACCTACTATCATTAAGTAATTGTGGTCGGGGGTAAAAAAAACCGGGCTTTATCATTGTTGACACACAACCGATCGACCATCTGTTTCGCAAATCATTTGCATCCATATACAATTTAGTATTTATTTAACTGCAATGCAAAATTACTCATTTTTCTCCACCCATTCTAACATAAAAAATTCATTTTATAAATGACATATTTTTATGTTAATTACAAGTAAATAAATTAATTAATGAATTCAATAATATAATGTGTATTTTATGGGGAGAAAAATGACCTTTAATCGTTGACAAAAACTATTTCTTTTAATTCATTTAACACTCGTGGGTGATAAGTACAAGATGTATTAGTGCAAAGTCCTACTTGACTCCACAGTCACAAAACATGAACTCCTGCTGGCAGGCTGAAAGCAAATTAACAGAATTAAGCTGTGAAAATTCAAATTTCATAATTCACCGAATGTAAATGTTCTGTGTTAAAGATCTATACTTTGCATTCTTTCGGCGTGTTATTAAAATGAGGTGTATATAGACCCGTGTCCTTGTGGCCATAGAAAATGGGTAAAATTACCCTGCTGATTTGTATGTTGTGTGCCAATACTTCCCCTAGGCGCAGATACACCTTTAACTTACCCTGCTGTCGAGCTTAGCACTATGAATAACAACTGCTCATTGTAAACTAATCAGGTGATTTCTATGCATTACCTAACAATAGATGTAGAACCAAACAAGAGTCTGATAAAAGTCATGACCTTACTATAAAAAAAAAAGCCCTCTGAGGAATCTAAAATAGTTGAAACAGTTTGGATTTAGAAAAGAAAGAAAGTTCTCTGGAAAAGTTAAAAAAAAATAAAAAATCCAGTAGAATAAAGTAAGTAAATTTTACCCAGTTTCCTTGTGCAGGCATCCTAACCTCCATCAATCTAGAGAAGCTGTAGTAGCACAATTAGAAACAGTCCACCGATGACTTTATAGTCTTCCTAATGATTTTATTGCTTCAACCACCTGTGCTAGAACACAATAACATCCAGCAATAGCAACCCTACACTCCAAACAAAGGGTTGGAAGCATATCCCACCCTACAGCTGCCTCATAAATATATCATTTAAGTAATGCACTTTTTGCAACTAGAAACATTTATTGCACGTGTTTTAAATTAAGACCAGTTCAAATCAATTTTCCTAATTTATAATCTCATAAGCTCAAACGAGTTGTATATGTTTTCTGATAATTAAACAATCAATATATTAGCAAAAATTTACCCAGTGTCAATGAGTCATCAGTACAACCATTCAAGGTCGTTCCCCAACGTTCTTCGCCTCTTTTTTTTAAAAAAAAGGAAAAAAATTAAACAAACTACAACAAAAGTATTCGAATCGAACAAGATTTAACTGAGTTAAAGAGAGGGAGGGAGGAAAGTTAAAAAAAAAAAAACATTTTAATTTAACTCCGGCTGATAATGATAGTAGACTGGGCTGCTACGGAATTCCCGTTATATCATTTATCACGCCCTGTCCCTATCCCCAGTTGCAGGGTCGTACTACAGACGGGAAAAAGCGAGTAATTAATATAAAAGCCATTTCCTAGATACTTAGCTTATTTACCATATCCCTGACCAAGCTAATCCTGATAATGTACCTTACTGCTCCGATACCAACAAAAGAGCGGAATTTTACATTTGAAAACCTTCCTTCTAACTTCGAAATCTTAAAAGTTTATCTAAGAATTAAACACAGTAAAAGAGAAAGTTCTTAAAGAAACTTTCGACCATTGTTAGAACAAATCCATTACTAATGATAATTTCAAAAACAGAGCCGAATTTTATTGAAAAGCTTGTTACTTTCATTACTTTCAAAATAGTCTAGTGGCATTATCTTCGAAGAGGAAAAACTTCTTTTTCTTCTTCTTCTACGGCAATTTATTCATCTTTTAAATAATAATCCTGATGTATTCCAGGCATTAACGGTATAAAAGTGGGGCAATGATTCCAAATATTCATAAAAAAAAGAAAAAAGTAAGTAAGCTCGATACACTTCTCTTGTTTATAAGGGACATGCAAGAAAGTATTGTGATGGATGAGATAATTTTATATTCATCTACGGGGAAGAAAGACCAAAAATAGTTCCGTCCTAATGTATAATTTAAATGTCTGGAGATCAGGAAACGTATCCTTGACGTCAGTTGTGCCGTTGCAGGACCTTCTTCCGTTCTTCTACTACGCTATACCTAAGTACACACGCGCTCCTTAAATCATTTTTAACATTTACCAATATTATTTACCCATCCGGATTGATTCTATGTTTTGTGTTGCGGGTATAAAATATTAATGGCAACAAAAATAAAAATAAATTTTTTAACAATCAACACCGTAAATTGAACAATCTTTTTAGTACCTTCTCTGTTTTTCTACTAGAAAAAATACAGTTTTAAATATAGTTTTCTGCAGGTAAAAAAACGTTAACCGGAGTTTATATTATGTAGAATTTTTCAGGTTTTTTTGGAGGGGTGAAGAAGTTGTAGTTCGTCGCTACCTCACCAGATGGTGCTATACCGTTGGTGCGTAATTTGGAGGATGCCCTAATTATGTGCATAAGTAAGTGTGACTAATTTTACTAGTTTGAGAAAATGGTAAAAAAGGGGGTTTAAAAAAATGGGAAGACGAGCTGGCGCGCATGAAAAACCTAACTCGGGGGAGAGGAAGAACCCCGTTGGGAATTAAGCGCTCTCCATCTCGACGTAATGGCAGAGAACAGGTAAATTGCCGTCTATTTATACGGATAGAACGGGCAAGTATTTATGTTTATGCGATGTTTCTTGTGTGTTTTTTCGAACGTATCGATTGATAAAAATGCAAAGATGAGGATTGGATTGGGAGCCCTTATTTGTCACCTAAATCGTCTCTAAGCCATCATGCGTGAACTCTATATTTAGCTGCGGTAATCTCTTAACCATTTCTCAAAGGAAATAAACGATTACGTCAGAAAAGCAGATTGGAATAGAAGACGTAGTTTATCAAGCAACAAGACAGTCTTCTTAACTTAATGAGAATCGAAGCTAAGACGTTAATCTGCAGCGACGACAATGGCACCGTCCATTCTTTGGGTTGGGTTTTGCGAAATTAGGTGATATCTCGCGGGACAACACTTCTTGCACACACCGTGCAACATCATAGACATTGAACTGCTATCATGAGCACATGGTGTAGCTGATCAGTGACTCAACCATGTGACTAAACCTGGACTGGCAATCAATGAGGGGGCCTGAGAGCTGCGACGTCGACGATGATGAGGAGTTTCCGAGTGAAGTGTTAACTGTGATTAAATATACCTCCTCCATTAACAATGCCACTTCTCCTATATTTAAACAGTCGTCTTGTTTTAATTGAGTTTGTATATTTATTCATGTTAATAACTAGATATGTATGATTTTGTTAAAGTCGAAAAGTGGGTTGGCAATTCGATAGAGTTAATTTGATGTTTCGGTAATGACATCGATTGAACGGGATTAACACGTTCACAATGAGATAATGATAATCGATTAAACTGCAACTGTTAACTTTGTTGTTGGCTTAAGAAGTCATGCAGCTAATTGTATGTTTAAATTTACCCTTTTCTATGTAATGAATGCAAAAGAGTTATCGAAATTCTTCGCTCGTATCGAGTTTATACACAAATTATATTCTCCGTTAGTTTCTAACTATCACTTGAAAGTTTCGTCCAGTCGTCTGGATTCATGACGATATGAGACTTAAGTTTTATGGTCCATAAAGTTTAATAACATCGATTGTATCGTCGAAAGCGACAATACGGGACTTGCATATCTTGGGAAAAGTTGTGGCCGCATTAACATCAATATAAGCATTTTCGGCTTGTTGTGTTAATTTTATGTAGGCATTCATATCGGTTGCGGTCCTGCTTTATGTTGCGTCAAATGTTTCTAACGAGCCTCCTTGACAACTGTTGAGTTTTTCGAAAAAGTTTTAACGATCACTTACCACTAAAATTACCGATGACAAGCCGCGTATTTAAATTACTACGGGCTTTACGAGAATAAAGTTCGCTCGAATCGGACGTGCAACGATAGCAAGGGGGAGGAGACGGGCCACTAAACGCATTATTTGGAGAATTTATGTTTAATTTGCTATTATAAATATCATTTGGCTTAAAGAACTGGGCTTTGTTAAGACGATGTACTCATTAATCTTTGTCGGGCCCACAATTGAAATGTTTTAATGAGCGATTATGTACAGAACGGCCTCTCTGCAGCAACACGACACCCATGTTGTCATCATGTCACCGTCCGTGATGTAGTGGGCAGTAATTGGCGCCCTTCTATTCTTCGCACTCAAACAGTGCATGTTCTGTTTTTAGTCAGCAGGAAACCCTCAGTTAAAGGTCACTAGTTACGGCGCCGAGTGAGTATTTTATCCATTTATTTACTAAACACTACAAGATTTTACGGTGTAAAAGTCAATAAATAATTTTAGATCGAAATTTTCTTCCTCCAGCAGACGAATTTAAAAATTCGAAAGAGTAGGACTAAAGAAAGGGCCAATCGTCAGCTGTTAGATCGAGGAATGCACCCAATTAAATCACCATCCTTAATGCCACCTCACTGCCCTCAAATCGAGTATCCCCTTCGGTCGTCATGACAACGCTGACCCAACGACGGGTGGTCCCTGTCACCAAAGATTTGAAGCATCCGTCTCTTTTCCCCGTCCCTCGTGGGGCCAGATATCCTTGGAACCAGACTTGATGTCTGGACACGTAAGGCCTTTTCACCGATAAATTCTGTAAATTCCGAGACCAGCTCCAAACCTAATTTGGATAATTAGCCTTGTTTATATAAGGCCCTGAATAAGTTGGATACTAGACACGTAGCAGAGTAGATTGAGTTATTATTCCTGAAAGATTCTGGTCTAATGAACTGATTATCATTCATAGGAGAAAGCAAATTCGACAAACACTATAAAAAGAAAGCGGGTGTCTGGTAACCATAGCAACAGATACAAGAGCAGGTGTATCCAGAGCTGCATTGTTTCGACAACAGAAGGCGATTGAAATGGTTGTTCTCATTTTGATTATTGGAAATGCCTCTTTTGTTTCTATTATTCCTTTATTTGCTGTGTTTTTTGTTCGGATAATGCTCTATTTTTAAAATGGGTGCTTCCGACGTACTCCTTTGTGTAAAAAAAAAAAGAAAAAAAAAAGGAACTTCCAGCTTATTGGTTTGTCACAGCTTTGGTATGAATTAAAAATAGACTGCTCCTTATTACTTGTGCTTATAAGGATTTACAGAAACCAAAACAAGTCGGAAACATTACAATAACTAACATAAATGCAACGATAGTTGAAAAGGAACGGTTTTTCCCAAAGGTGCTATTCTTACGAGCTAAACCTGGCTGTGATTTATGACATTCAACTGTTCCTTCCTTCAACACTATCTCCTGCTTCACTTCCCGTGTTTTACCAGATATTTCCTCGTTTGTGAAGACGATACACACCAAATGTTGCACTGTCCCTTCTATTAACGCTATAGTAACTCCAATAGCGCATCTCTTTTTTACCATCTTCGATTTTTTGCTTTAGATAAAATTTCCTCCTTCAAAAAACGAATAGGTTACTCCGTGTTCGATTTCGAAAACAGCTTGAATGTAAAATAAGTCGGTAACTCGTAGTGTTATTTTCAAATTCGTACGAGTTAAACCCGTGGTTCCATGCGAAATAATTCGTATTAAAATCATGCAATTTTTTTTTAAAATTTTTAATCACGCGAAAATAGTATTCTGGGTCCTTTTTCTCGAGCTAATTATCGGGAAAGATGGAGGCTCCTCGTCGGAGCGAATAAGGAAAGGGCAAAGGTGGAGCCGTTAAATTCGGCTGATAGATTTCTTTTTCTCTCTATCGGGCATACAAGCTAAACGTGTTTATCATGAAATGGAAATGTTATGGGCCCTATGCTGACGAGAAAATTCATTTGTTAGTGTTGTTGGACTATGTTCACTCTCTTAGTCTCTGAATAAAACATGAGGCTTTCTTAAGTCGATGGATGTAGCTATTTCCGCCGGCAAAACTCTTATGGGAAATAAAAACAATCTCCTTTTTATGCCATTTGATTCCGAGGCAGACAATCTCTATTGTAATTCTTCTCCTTTTAGGGAAATTTTCTTCTAGTAAGAGTTTCGTAAATTCGAAAAATCATTTAATTGCCTTTTAAAAACGTTATCCGAGACATTTGCCATTAGATAAGTTTGATTGCATTTAAAAAATTTAAAACCAATTTAATTCGTGACTTAATCACAATATTCTTGCATCCCTAATTGCCATATTTAACTTTCATCATTTATGAGCCAGATGATCTTCGTAAATGCTTATATCGATTGCGGTTTTTATCATTTAGTTTAATAAATTACTAACTCAACAATACCTTTTAATATTAATCATTTGATACACGATTCTCTTCTTTTTTTTATGTGCCAATGATTATCGTCATTCCGTCTATAATTCTTCTTTTATGATCATTGTACGAGCCCCGAGTCGTCAGAACGATTTCAATGAAATTTTGCCTTTAAGAGTAGACTTGTCGATGCATAATGCATTGAAGGTTCTACTCTTAGGGGCCAAATTTCATTATCCGAAGCATGGAAACAAAACGCATAGCGGCAAATAAATAAAGAAATGCAATTTTCAAGAGAAACTACTATTTTCCCTCCTCTCCCCCCTCTCTCTTTCTCTTCAAAAACAATTTCTGTAAACAAATGCAGTCTTGTTTAGGCTTTCTGTTTATACGCTTGGCTGAAATTATAAAGAAATATTATTATTATTATTATTATTATCACTTTAAAAATTAAAATTGGATGCTTCTATATATTTATATATTCATAACTAAATATTATTTGGTAAAATTATTCATACATAAAATGTAAATTATAATTTAAAAGAGGCGTGTGTTTAATTTTAAAACTGAAATTTTGAATTTTAAGTATTCAAATTGAATTGCGAAATGGTGAAAGTGGGGAATAACCCAAATCCGATACATTAGCTCAATCCATTTATTACCAAGAATACATATCGATGCACAATAGAATCCTCATAGTTCATCCAATCATGGTTCATTACTGTTCTCATCCACATGGACGAAAGTTAGTTCTAATTATCACTAACGAGCCATCCAAATTGTCAACAAAGTACGTTGACAAGGTAAACGACGGGAACCCGGGATCCGGAGCTGCTAAGCTAGTTGCAGTCTCTCAACGAAGTTAGCAGATCTCGTCTTGGTGTTTCTAAACACAATCATCTCTGCAGGTCCAACAATGCTGGCAGCCCTATTGACAGCTCGGACCAGATTGGAACCCAACCAATGCTTATCAAAGAGACACACACCACCAGACACTTAGTTCCACTAAGACATTCAATTGAATTACGTTATTCTCACAAGACTTTTCTTTACTAATACTTCATTCACTATAGTCTGCTACTAGACCATTCGATCGATCATAATTCTTTCATTATCATGCATCCGAAGCTGAATTTTATGGATAAAATCGACTGGCGCGTATCATCAATTCGTTAGAATTCCGCTGTTCTTCTTCTTCTTTTTTTTAAAAAAAAAAGAAATTTTCAAAATTAAACTTCTGTGTGGCATTATAAATTTTATCATAATATTATTTTTATATCCGAGCGAATGCGGTGAAGTCAAGTTTTGCAGCCATCTCGAAGAGCGATCGATACAGAGTTTTGGCTATGTGATCATCTAACAGTTCGATCCGTTCGTCCGTGCTGATCAAAACGGCATTCGAACGATTAATCCGATTGAATGTGGGCTATTCTATACACCGGGAGGTAGAATTAACTTAACATTCCCCAACCAAAGAATAGGCAGAGTTAACTATTGTGGATAGGAATTTTTGGGAAGTAGTGACTCGAAACGTGAATCGACGATCGACCACTGTTTATAATAGAGATTAACATGTAAAAGACTCATATTCTCCTCCTCTAATTGATGAGTTCATTTTAGTTATTGTAAAACTAAGCAGAATTCTATTATCTACATCGGCACCTCAGTAATATAATTTCGTGTTCCTTTGAAGCGACAATGGACGGTATAAGAGATATCATCTAGCGGTTGTATAGTAGAAAGTTACATAATACACTTTTTTTTTAAACATAAAGAAAGACAATCGGAATCGAATTTCTAATCTCTTCGGTCAGATCGTCGACTAATTCGCAATTTATAAATTATTCAAGTTATGATTTAGGACAGATAAGGATCGGTGGCCAACGAAATTACCGGCTTCTAACACGGTATCAAGTAGATTTATCGATTGCCTATCAACCTGTAAACGCTGTATCGATCGGTTCGGTAACAGTTATCGTACTAAGAAGTGATATGTGAGACCGATTTCCAAATTGTCAATCGCCATTTTTTTCTAACGACGGGGTGTTAATCCCGGTTATCTTTCTAAGTAAATTTCTTGGCTTCGATAATCTTTCGTCCTCTCTATCCAGACCATGATCCGATAAAGGCTACTGTCAACAGTAACCGATAGAAGTGTCTATTTGCCCACACAATAGTCCCAAGTATTGGCAAAACAACAATTGCCAGAAGCTGGCTATTCTCGATAACGTCTTCCAACGATTTATGTACAGAACTCCTCCCTCCAAAAAAAAAAAAATAAATAAATAAAATATATTACAACTTGCTTATTATATAGAAAAAGTTGCCGACTTCCAGGAATTTTGTCGTCTTAAAATTTGCATTTTGGCTTGTAAACGGGTGGAGGATAACATTCCTTTAAACAAAGAGACGATAGAAGTTAAGAAGAAGAAGAAGGAAAAAAGACGAGTCAGGAGTCAGGACCGACTCGAAAGTGTAACGTTAGGGAAAGGAAATTGAAGCGAGACAATTTAATTGGAGAAACAAAGGGAAAACGAGAGACGTAATTCGAAATTTGTAACTAGTATAAATTTGCTGACAAGTTTAATAACGTGCAACGAGCCTCTTGTGTAAATTACTCATTGTCCCAGCAGCCGCTCGCATCATTATAGGGCATACGTCACAATAAAAATTTCATTCGGTACGAAATTTTCTACCCACAAACCGTCAGCAATATATCTCACGGCTTTCATTTATTTAGCGTACTCTTCCATTTTCCAGCACCGAATATAAATTTGGCACTAAATCCACATTCGCCTGCCGGATTAAGAGATGCAATAAAAAAACCTCCTTTATGGATAGATAGTATTTCATCGCCATTTTTTTTTCTTTCCTCTCCTTTGCCGCTTTTTAAACATCTAATCTCTCTATCGAGATTTATTTCCCGCTTACTTTCTCCATTACCCGAATATACTGCGCATAATTAATATTCATTTGCAAAGATGCTCCCCTAATGACGTCACTCTTCCAGCGCATCTTTTCCTCCAGATCATCCTCCTTTCTGGCATCCAAAAATGCGGTATTAAATCTCTTCCGGGCCAATCGGAGCGGATGAAATTCCCAATTTAATAATAATTATCCGGTCCGAATAAGGCTTATTGCACTAGACGGAAGCTCCTAACCGAAGTAACAAGCTTTAATTTTGCTTGTCCTGTGTTGCACGAGTGCAGAAGGTGGATGAAGACGCGCCAACGAAAGCTGTGTATCGATATAACTTCTGTCGACGAACGCTCGACGGATCATTCACTTAATAAAGGCGCCAGATGTTGGACTGACACTAATCTTGGCGCCTTCTTAGGTAAATTTCCAGTACGACACGAGAGAATTTTGACAATTGCCACCGACTGACAATTCTCTTACGAGTTGCTTCGACTAGAAACAATCGTCTTCCGAACAGATTGAGTCAATTCAATATCTTTCAGTTTAGAATGACGTCAATTTTAGACACAGCAGAAAAATGTCCCCGAGAGCGAAGACCATTCCAAATTTTTCCCTATACAAAACTCCTACTGCTACCACTTTTTTTTCTTTTTGTCATATCCAGATAATAGTTTCTGTCAAGTTTTCTTCAGCCATTGTCAGTCTCCGCATCAATTCGGAATCCCAATTTTTATTTTCGAGTAACTCCTTTTGTATCAATCTGATTAAATTAATTATTTTACAAAGAATTCTTTTCATTTAACAAAGTCAAATATTTGATTTGGTACCGTTATTTCTTAACATTTAAAAGAACCAGACACTACTCTACAACGGGAAAACAATAAAGAGCTGAAGATTTTCCTTCGTCCCCTCCATCTCTACGGCTAATTCGATTTTGTAAATAGTTAGACTTTCTACGTTCGAATATGCAAACAATTTGTTCCGGTGTCCAATCGAGCTCCAAATAGCTAATTCATTATCGGCATTCTCCCCACCCCCCTTTTAAATCTCTCTTTAGATTTGCACTTCATCAATATCCAATCCACTTTTCTCTGGCGGATTCTAATCCTTCCGTATTCGTTCTACCCTAACAGATTAGCCCATTTTAATCTATTTATTCCAAATAATTCGACGTTCGACCGACTAAAATACTTTCGATTCGACTATCCAATGCGATAATTAATTATCGTTAAAGGAGTATCGTTTAATCCATTTTCATTTAAAGTATTCCAGGCTTTTCGACCGCCGTAACACGCAACAGCTTTTAACTTCTTTATTATACTTACACGTAACTCTATATATCAAAATTAAGTTAAATAACTAAATTAAAATGCGTTTTTTCCTCCTAACAAACTCTCCGTTTTCATCTTTAAAACGTATTTTAAAGTAAAATATATGAGAAATTTTCCATTTAATTTTAAATATATACTCGAAATCTCTCTCTCTAAATAATTAAATTTATAAACAGTGTAAATATTAAGGCCTATAAGAATCTACGTAACTAATATAAATATAAGCGTAAATAAATACATTTTTTAATCAAAATTCGTATCTATATTATTCTCATCCAGTTATATTCCATCGATTTTTATACCTCATTTAACCGAGGATAAATTATCCGCATCTATCGGATCCTCGTCACATTTTTAAGCATCTTACAAAGGAAAAAATTAGATAAAATAAGCATTTACATTATAAAATTTACCTACACTTATTTTTTTCTTAGAATAAACTCTTATAACTATATTTATATCACGGAGAATTTCCTATATTCGCTTCGATTTACGAGTTTAAAATTCGCTCGGAAATGCACGGAAAAATTTAATCAGCATATTTTAAACTTAAAAAAAAAAATACATAATAAATTATCTCTTTAGTTTAGTAACCAGATAAAATTAATCGATGCTCCTGGTATTTTTTATTATACAATTTTTCCTGCTATCGTTCTTGGTAGAATTTATGTAATTGGTTCGTACGTGAAGCATAGAAGGAGCTAGTTCATCTGCTCTCACTAATTGTACGCCAGTTATTTATAAGAAGACAAAATAATTAGATTTTCTTAGAATTCAACGAAGCGTTTGATCCTGTAGAGATCAATAGATTTTTAATTTCAATTTTGTAGCATTTATGAGCTATTTGTAACTTATATTTTGACCTTCCATCTACCTTAATATTAAATATCTAAATCAGTTTCGGTTATATTCGATTGTCATTATATCCCGTCTCATAACTAATTCAATTCTCTTGTTACACAAATCATACAGTAATCCGATTTTCATTCCTTATCCGTAACACAAGGCTGCTGCGACTATCTGTTTTTTCCCCCCTCCTTTCCTCACTTCTAACGCTTGGAAATTATCCGTATCCGTGCTAAATTTCCAGAAATTTTCCAATGCCAGACATTAATCTACTTTCTGGAGGCTGGAAACTTCTAGTGTACAACAAGAAGATAATCGAATAACAAATTCATTCTGTTCTACACTACAATGGAGACAGAATTACGTAGCGTGTGATTCTGTATCATTATGGAGGAACATTCTGAGCTAATCATAAACAAACGCCCTGTATACACTCTCTACGGATCCCATTTGCATTCCACCTATGAATCCACTTTATAAGGGTTATCGAATAGTTAATCCTGTTTACCCCTTTTGTAACAGTTGCGCGCCAATGATTCATTGTTATACCGAATATGGAACTAAACAGTTAATCCAGTTTATGGCCGGCGATATACAATGTCCGTAATGGTAACTTATAGCTTGACAAATTTAGCTTCTCGCCTTATATTTTAGGTAAAATATTCGTTTTTCTGTACATTCCAGGTGAGAAAAATCTAGTAAATATGAAAATTTCACTTAAATATTGCGGTGTTTTAACTAAAATCTAACCTATTTAACTCGATTTTTTTTAAAGAAATATGCTTTATAACAATAATACTTTATATTATTTGACTAAATTACTACAAAATAATTAAATTTTTAATTAATATTTTAATATTAAGTATTATTGTTACTAGTATTTGTAAAGCGCAAAACACCGTACAATTTTTTACTAAATTCGTATTTTTAAATTTATTATTTATTCTAGAAACATAAAAAAAGACTTATCTAAAAATAATTCAATTTTATTTACGATATTAAATAGTTAATTGAATTTATATATATATATATATATATGTGAAGAAAATGATAGCAATCTATCAAACTTACCATACAATATCTGTAGTTTCTGTCTAAATATTTCATATAAAATATTAGATTTTGTAGCCAAAAAACTATGTATAATACATGGTATACGAGTTATTTAGCTGTAGAAAATATCAATTTTTATAAAGAATTGTTATTCGAAAACGTTGCCATTGCTATAAAATTAGTGGTAAAAGTTACGCGCCATAAGCATGTTGGTGAAAAATGGCCACTGTCTCATACATGTTAGATTTCAACAAGTTTAAAATGACGTATTTTTCGATTTTTCTTCAAAATCGATAAATAGACTCACATAAAACAACAAACAGTCGTCATTTTTCTATAGAGAGAAAAGTAGGAAAGCATTTATTTTAGCGTAAACACTCCAGACATTTAGTTGCAGTAAATTTCGTAGCGTAGGAATTGTTCGTTTTTCAAAGGATTCGAGCAGTCAAAATCTATCGCCATGTTCTAATTCACAAGTAAATAGAAATGTCTTGACTTATAAATAGCAAAACTATTTAATATTCCGCAACTCCACTTACGATATCTCCTAGTCTCTCTCTCTGCAAGTATAATTTCCCTTTGAGACTAACAATTCTAGCTGATTAGGAAATTATATCAGGGATGTAAGTAAATTTTGTGGAAAAATTCAGCCAATGGGGAGACGGAATAAGTTTTTAAATGGAAACAACAAAGGGAAGAGTCTCGAGAATTTGATATTCAAGTAATACAGAGAAAATCGAATCAGACAAGCGACTTCTAAAGCAGTAAGGAAATTTTTCTCTCTCGCTATTTAAAGTGTTTGATCAAATATTTAAGCAATAATAAGACTTCTCGCCTTTTTTTTCACCTTCGAAATTTATGATTTCTACTCCAAGTGAGTTACTAAGTAATTCTTACTCTGCACAACTACATAGAGTATAATTTCACTTTCAAATGACTTTTGGCTTCAGCTGGAGGAATTACAATCGCTAGTATTGATAAGGTGGCAAGAAATGCAGACCGAAGCTCAAGACAGATGTCGAAGCCACTTCCTAACATCAAACATTGACTTAAGTCCAGCGATCTTTGCTGACCGCAGCAACGACAAAAAAATACGATGGAATTTCTAAAGTTTGATGAATAAATTTCACCGTTTTGTGCCCTCCTAGCAATTTTTTAGTCGAGTTAAGGAAGGAAGAAAAAAAAGAAAAAGTAATTCTCATTTAAGCTCGATCCTTTTCAATCGTACTCGTTAATAAGATAGGATGAATTTAATTCCGTTGTAATTAATAAATGGCGTTTAATTGAAACAATCGGAAAATCGAGGCAAGAGAAACGGGACTTAAATTGTCAAACAAAGTGGCGCAGTTTCCTTCTCAGACCTTTGGCTGTCATCTAGATGACTCTTTAGATATGTTTGCGTGCAAAGTCGATCAGCTCCACCCCGTTCTATTGATAGGAGAGTAGTGGAGCCATTGGAGTCAGGAAATTACATTTGCGTTGTAAATCTCCTTTTTCTTACCCAATAATCCCCAGTTGACGAAGGCAATTAAAACCAACACTGTGAGCTAAAGACTATACGTCCTATCAGGTCGATATGCCGTCCCTTCCATTTTGCTGTTAATCCCTTTCGAGATAATCATTTAGGAGGGTAGACACTGTAATAAGCGAAGAGAAACTTTTTTTGTATCCGTTCCAAATGAGTTTACGAGTCAAACGATTGCTGTCACTTTGATTGCCAAGATAATTTAAATGTATCAACATGTGTGTCCGACTTAACGTTGTTTTGTGCAAAAACAAGCAATTCATTTATTTATTTTTTTTCTTTTTTACTCGTGCATCCGTGTCAAACGGGCGAATTTTTCTTCCACTCTTTTATGTTCCCTTCTTGAATTTCGCATTTAATAAGGTTATCAGCATCTCCCGTCTGGTTGTCTGTGCGCGGCATCCATTTTCAATTCATGATATGTTTCTCGATTCCGCTTCTTGTTTCCAAAACATTGAAAATTTATGTACTAGGTTATACGTCGTCACCTTTTTGACAAAGAAAAGATTGGAATGTCTGGAATCCGAACAAACTCTGTAGCTGCAGTATGTGTCAACGTTTGGGGTGTGTGACAGCTCATTTGTCAAAGTGTCCCAGAACGAACCATTGACCCGCTTATTTGAACAGGTGAAGCAACCAATAAGAAAAACTCTTATTTTTCTTTATTCGTCTACTATAAAACTTTGTTTTAAATCGTTTAACCATCGATTAAATGCAAATATTCATTAGTTATAAGTTCATTAGCATAAATCAAGGACAGGTACGCATCACAAGTTTGACGTGCAGAATAAAAAAAATTGACATCAGTCAAGCATCCCGCTTATTAAGAGATCTCAAAAAACAATAAAAATTGTCTGGCTACAGAGATTTTTTTCTTTAAAAAAAACTTCTACAAACTTTTATTTTAAATATTTTAATGGGCAAAATTTGCATTAAGTTTTAACAGCAGACAATCTGTTTAATTCTACGGAATAACTAAATATTTTCGCACGACTTTATCGTTTTAACAACTTAATTTTGCATAAGGTAATTATCGAGTGTAGGAACGTTGATAAAAGTTATAAAAGCATTAATTAACACGTGAAAATTTGATCATTTCGAGTGAGAGAGATGCACCGCTTTATCTTTATAACGTCCGAAAGTTCATTCATTGATCATACGATCGTATTAATGTGTTGATCATGTGATATTGTGCAGCTGGCGATAACCATGTCTAAACAGTAAATTTATGACCTAGTTAATTTTTATAACGATTAAGTTGACATTCTAGGAATGCCAACTAATTTAAAATTTCTCATCGATCCACCAGATTCTTCATAAACATCGTCCAAAATTACTTTATTAACTGTACTAACAAGTCCATCGGTATCTAATAAAGTCTGGAGATTTTAAAATTCCATTTTTTAACCTTTAAATATTTAATTTGGCATTTTATTTTACGCCAATACAACGGCGATAAACACATAATCCCGCTATGAATGAAGCAAAAAAAGACGTGTATCTCGCACTTAAAATATTAATAACGTTTCTATGTATATCACGAGAAGCTATAATCACTTACGCAATGCAATTTTAACAGTCACTTTCCCTACTTAAACGTATTTTCCCCATCACGCTAATATTGATTGATACTAAAGTCTTACTACAATACTCTTTACGTTATTAATTTTCGATATTTTAGTAGTTATCGAGTGAATTACTCGGATGATATTGCAAAGCGTTAATCTACAATGAATAATTCCTTAATAGTTTAGCAAATTTGTATATTTTATATACGACTATTTAATATAGATTAATATAACCGGGGATGATTAATTACACCCTAGTTATAGTAACACCGGTTAATTTTCTTGGTAAAATTACCGATCGATGTTAGAGTTATTATTTAAATTAGCACGTAAAGAGCATCCGGTAAATAGTATAATTAAGGAAAAACCCGTATGAATCAGAGGAATTCTCTTGTGGCATTTAAATCCAGATCAAATGTATTCTAGATTCTAGAATATTTGAAAGCGACGACAAAAGAAAAAAAACCGTTATATGTCGTTTTCTGTAAGCGAAAAGCCAACGTTATTGGTCATTAAAAATATGGTAAGCACTCGTAAATGGCAACAAAAATGTTAGGGAATGGATAAATTTCGATAGAATTTGATTTTTTTTTCGTGGAATTTCTAAAAACGTGTCGGTTTTTTAATCAGAAAAATCGATAAAACAGGTCCAGGGTACTTAAAGAGAGAAGCGAAATTGGTAGGTAGACCCATTATCATTAAGAAGACAAAAATGGGAAAAAGTCAAGCTATTACCCGTAGTTAATATTGTTAATAGACGATAGTCTATAATTGTAAAAAAAAAGAACAAGTTCAATAAATAAGACATTTTTGGCTATGGTTGTATTATTTGACAATAGATCTGTAATAAGACGGCCTCTTTTGTTTCTCTATTGAATTCCATAGTTGAAAAACAGTTTTAAAACCCATTACCTTGGGTGAAACAGCGTCCATTTGCAATTAACTGGTGGTAACTATAAATTACTGACAGAGAAGATTGCAACGTTGTTGTACTTTCCACCGAACCGTGGGCTGTCTGACAGTAAATGGGGAAACATCTACAACAGTCTGTTGTTTGACTGGTTTCTCTTTGCCGAGGTAGTCACCTGATCAAATAAAAGCGAAACTATACACTCATATATCATTGGGGAGCCAATGTAAGCTGACAAGTAGCAGAAATTCGCCGAAAACCTTCTTTTTGCATTTTCGGTAATGTTGGCCTTTTAGGCTTAAACTGTTTGGTGGAGAAGAAAGGGCATTTAAAGAACTGTTGACTTATCCCATCAGCTGCCTTAAAAATCTTTACTTTATGCAACTAAGTTGTTTGTTAAGCTGTCGGGCGTGTCGAGCCTCTATACGTATATATTCAAAAGGTGTTTTTGTCAAAATACCTGCACATGCCTTCGCCTTTCTGTAATTAAAAAGATAAAAAAAATAAAGAAAAAGTCG
This sequence comes from Centruroides vittatus, assembly GCF_030686945.1. Lineage (NCBI taxonomy): Eukaryota > Metazoa > Arthropoda > Arachnida > Scorpiones > Buthidae > Centruroides > Centruroides vittatus. The sequence goes on from NW_027121655.1 coordinate 316,931, forward strand.
GATTTTCCAGAAGCCGCGAATAATTTCAATTATTTCTATTGTCGACTCGGCGGATTTTCTCTCTCTCTCTCTCGCTCTTTTTTCTAACACGTGATTTTTCAATTAGTTACGCCTGCGGGAGGAATTGTTATTCAGGAAACGAAACAAAACAGAATTTAGAGAAGGAGCGTGCGACCATCACTCGACGTAATTGGGAACAGCACGCGTTCCGTCCCGGATAATTCGCTTTATTCGAACTTAAGTGAAAAATCTAGCCGTATTACAAATCACCTTAGCGAAACAAACAGGAAAAAATGAAACTAACGAAGGAGAATGAAGTTATCTCCGCCAGTCAGGAATTTGATGTTAAGGAGACTGGATGGGGAATCCAGCGGCGACCAAATTAGCCCCTAATCTCGAAGCAGCTTTGGACTCTCACGAAAATGCGTGCCATTAGATGACATTGCGTGATTCGTGACATCACGCGGTGAACTCTGACCAACGTAATTATGTGCCGAAATCTGAAACGGGGCACACCTAACAACACTACATTAAGTAAAGCAAACAAACAAGACGAGGGACGGAATTGGGGATTGTACCCAATGATTATCGCATACTTACTGGTCGATCCGAGAAATGGTGGGTGGAAAATAGCCCCATATTAGGAAGTCAAAAGATAGAGACGATCAAGCTCACTTGGCTGCTATTTAAAGTCCTTAATATTCAAACTGTGGTTCATACTCCCACTTCATTGTTAGACATGCTCTTGTCTCCTCCCCCGTCTTAGTTCATAATAGTTTGCACAGAAATGAATGAAAATTTCGCTTTCTTTCTTAAATTGAAAGCTACCGGTTACCGTTTTGACCATTTATTATATGCACTTTTATTTATTTTTTATTTTTATTTATGTTTTTCCTCCACTGCCGTCTAAACAATAAACGTCTTTCAAATATCAAAAATATCTTACCGACACGATCCTTAGATCTGCTTGATTAAATATTCTTACTTTAAAAAAAGAAAAAGAAAAAAAAATCCAGCGTGGAAATTAAAATAAAAACAGCATGATAAAGGGCCAAGAGACATATCTTTTTGCAGGACTTGTTTATCCTGTAAATAAATAATACGCATTTGCGGGAGGAAAGATAAAAGTTTTGTTTCGCCTGCTAAAATACCTGACAAGCTGTATCTATTCCTTGTACTGGATGGTCCAAGAGAGAGAGAGAGAGAGAGAGAAGCCAACGACTGATAAATGGGTACATTAGAAGAGAAGGCTTAACTACAACACAAAAATTCTTACTTCGGATCATGGCAGAGGGATGGCCAGAAGGAAATCCTAATTCTCCTGATTTAGGAGCTACTGGAGGAGTCTGATAAAAGGAGTGTACTTCCGATTCGCCGCTCTTCCAGATTAATTTTAAATGCGATACCGGCAAAGCTTTATAATTGTCTATATCTAGCATAAAATCCATTTTAAATTCCTTTAAATGTAATTATTTTCTAGACCAAACTTTCTATTCCAGAAATTTAATTAAATTTATTATCATTATCATCATTAAAGTAAACACGTTCAAATTTATTACATCATTTAAAACTAGAAAAATCTTGCTCTTCTTTATTTTGTTTTAAATAAAATAAAATTCATTCATTTATTATTATTATATTTTTTTTTTTTAAATAATTTTCTCAAAAATTGAAATAAATATTTGGAGAGATTTTATTCTTTATTTTTTATTTTTCGAGTGCAATCATCTCGCCTTTACTTCCCCATTATCGACTAAATTTGCATTTTCCGTTCAAGAAAGTGATAAAAGATGTAAGAATTACCTTTGTTACCTGACAAACACGCCGAACTGATGTTTAATTAGTTTCGTTTTACGAAACTTCATTCGCAAAAATAGTTTTTGATTTGTTTATTCCAAGCCAAGTTATATATATTTTTGCTTATGCCGATGCGATTAGCTCTGCTAGAGAATTGAACAAAAATATTTCGACCATATATTTTTCCTTTCTAATAAGATCTTTGTACGATCATTTCTGTTAGACTTACGTTTCTAATGTACTCGTTATCGTATCAAATCAGCCTACAGGCAAACTAAACATGGCGGAAAGCAATATCTATCTTATTAATTAATGCATCTCTTACGGAGACAAATATAAAAATCCCTCCCCCCTTTTTCTTTTTTTTTAAACCCCCGTTTACTGATGTAAATGCGGATAAATTATTTATCAACTTTTACATTATCTTTCGGGCAATCTTTAAAACGTTAAAAAAAATACGCCGCTAAAGGTGGAATGTGGTTAATGCTTTAAGGAAAAAAGATAGTATATTGTTGATATTTTTATAATTATTATAAAGAATATTGTATCGATCGCCGTGATAAAAATCAGTATCAGCCACTTCATATTCAGAAAACTAAGTTTGAGAAGAAGAGAATCATAAAGGTTGGCCAATTTGGAGAGGAGCCATACAATACCAGCATAGATCACTTGTTAAAATACGATCGTGCCAACTATCTTAAGGGGATCATTACTTTGGGTCAGACCGTGTCTTTTTTCCAAATTCCAAGACCAAATATATGTCATTTGTATAGGAAACATTGAGTACCTGTGTTGCTTGCCTATCGTATATCTTCCCGATAAGACTCGCCGTTTGTCGACAACTTTGTCCTTTTTGTCTCGAAGATCTTTATCTACCACTTTCCCAGCGAAATTGTCCTCCAAATAGCGAAAAACAAAGCTACTACTCGTAAGAAAGAAAGAGAGAGAGAGAGAGAGAAGAGGAAAACAATGTAAATCGTTTTATTTTAAATATGAAACTCGAAGTTATGCACCCCGACGAATCGTCAAAATTTATAAAGCGGGGAAGACGGATTATCGGATACAACTTTTCACTAAAAATTAATGATTGTATAGACGTTTTCTGTTAGTGGAACGTGCACAAAATTTGAAAACGTCTAAGGAATTTTTTCTTTTTTATTTTTTTAAATAACAATCATTTAGAGTGCATTCGTAGGATTTTTGTCTAGTGTTTCTCGGAATTTGTTTTTTATTATTTTACCATCGGGTGTTTAATTTATAATAGAATATATGTATTATTAATTATACCATCGGTAGATAAAATAATATAATGCTTATTATAAAAATAATTTTAAAAAATATATATATGTATTTAAATCGAAATTTAAAAAATGAAACGTATTTTGCATTTGCTTACGAACGCCATCTGTGGGCGGTTTTCGACAATAAAACTACTTAGAGTAGAATTTTTATTTATAAATGTAACAAAAATAAAAATATAAAAAGAAAAAAAATGGAGAAAAACTATATAAAGGATAAGAGAATATTTTGAATCGAAAGAAATGCAATTAGACGATTGGAGTTATAAGCGTAATGCGTAAAATTCCTTAAATAAAAGCTAATTATATATAAATTAGCCTGCACGTTGGGAAAATGCAGTTTTAAATGACGATTAGTTAAAGGGAAGGCAAGATAGTATTGTTAAAAGAATCTTACTTGAGCCTCCTACGGCTGATAAGGATCAGGGAATTATCCTACGATTATCATTGCTGCGGCGGTATGTATGCCCGTACGTTATTCTGAATCCAGGTGGATATCGGGTCACGTGGACTGGATGGGCGTGATGCGATTGGACGAAAGACAATAAAGCCACTGTCGAAAGTAACGAACGGGCTAAATTATACTTAATTGTTAGCCAGCACGATGTATCTATACATTTTTCACTAATTGCAGTCAAAAGTCGCTTGACGTTATCACAGACATTGTTCACGAAAAACACCTGCCAAGCCTAATTATAATAGCCGAGAGTAGATAGTTGCATATACGAGTGGAAAAATTGCAATGGAAGTAGGGGGTGTCAAGACATAATGGATTAGAAGAATGTGCCAACGATGGGTCAGAGATGTTGAACCAGCAGGGGTGTGATTGTTGACCATCCGAGTGTGACAACGGACAGCAGATATTAGACCATCCATCTGGGGAGCAACTGTAGTTGACAAATAACTGAGACAAAGATATTGCTAGCGAGATGGTACATACACTCGTGATTTGTTACAGGTGCTTGGCAGGAGAAAGTATTGCTGCATCCCCGGTTGATTTTAATCGAGGGAATTTGGAGCGTATCCTGCCATCAGGAGTATTATTGACGGAGTTTTGTCTTTTCTATACAAAGATCTGCATCCCGTCTTCTATTCTCCTATCGATAACAATTTATCCGTTGGGATTATTCCACTGCTAAGATTACCTCGAATGATCCAGAATTACAATACTTATTATTTGGCAGGCATTAATTGCTTCTGTTGTAGTGTGTTACTCCAGGATTATTCTTGTTTCCCGTCTTAGACTTATATCACCTATCCTACTGTTCCTTTTATTAATAAGGCGAATTAAGCTCCTAGTAAGGATTATATTATAACAACTTTTAATATCCTATACGGATTAATATCTGCAAGAGCGATTTAATGTTTTAATTTTATTAATTATATAAGAATAAACCAGGTGTATATTATAGCGGGCTACTGTAAATTACCAGAGACTGTCAAATTTACTGCAATGCGAACCAGTGGTCCAGAAGTCTATGGGTCGCTGGTTATGGGGCAAGTAACACAAACACAGTCAGCCCGACCGTTCAAGAACCAGTTAAAGCTTAATGGTTGGACAGTCTCGAAGCTTGACTGTACGCTCAGTGCTTCGGGAATATTGCTTTACCTACTGGACCGTACATGTTTCTTCATTGGTATTCTTCGGTACCTTTCTCACAGCAGGTGAACTGAATGCCGGGACAAAGGAATCTCTTTTTAGGATACGCGTGTGGGTTATAAAGTTTGAAATCCTTTGAGTATAACATAAGGGCGATGATTCGTAAACGGATATTACTCACATTCTCTGATAACGATAACTGTTGCTTTTTTCCCCTATCTTCTTTCGCTTTTTTCTTTACTAATTTACTATCTTATACCTTAACTACCTTATTAAGTACCCGTTAAAGTGGTATAAACAGCCGTTAAATTATTGTAATTTTAAACTTATCAGTTATGTACCCGCACGGATAATGATAAGTTTAAAGGTGTATTGACTATTTTAGAATGCCGACAGGGCGTGAGGATGTTTAAGAAAATAATGATAAAGGAAGGAAAAAATAAAATTATATTTTCGGGGACGGAATATTATATGATTTTTATACAAGGTAGGCCTGTATTTTTCATTCTTTTTACTAGCAAACAAGTTTTACAGCAGTTGGAAAATGATCGTATTTAATCCGCTTCTGCTGTGAAGAGATACAACCTTATTTGGAACTGAAAAAGCATTGGATTGCCTCCGCTTCGGGCCATAAAATCACTTTCCAGTCATCTCTTTATTTAAACGGAAAACTCCACTTTAAGGTTTGGATCTCTCTCAGGTACGGCACTGACAGATGGGGAGGAAAATACTCCTCAAAAAGATTTCTGTTGCTTATTCACTTTCTATCGGTTTATATCTTCATCTACTTTTACTCAACCGTCTAGAAACACACTTAAAAATACTAAAAATTGAATGCCTGCTTAATCGATGATGTTACGATTTTTATATCGTCGATCATCTTGATACATTAAACGTCTCGACTTTGTTATTAATTGATTTAAACTTAGCTTTACTTTGTTATCATTCTACACATTAATAATGCATCAAAGATTACTGGCAATAAATTAAAAGTATTCTGTAATTAAGAAACACGATCATTATTGAAAAATTAAGTAATTTAGCGTAAATGGAACGATAAAAAAATAATAAAATAATAAAAATTAGCTCTCCAATGCCCGAACAATCGTGTAATTGTCGAACAATATCAAAAATGAACCGTTGTCTCCGAATAATTAACAACTGTCATTACAAAACTTAAACGTCTAATGTTTAAGCTGAATGAAATAAACTAATCTGCGTAATAATTGCTTTTAATAGAGCATATAAATTGTAATTATTGATGATTTTCATCGCAATGAAGATGGAGAAATTAGTTAATTACACTCGATACAATAATAACGTTCTTTAATAAATTAAAACAATTTAAAATACCGTTATTAATAATCTGCAATTTTAATTAAATTAACAATATAATATTGTATAATAGTCTGTAAGCAAAGATATAAATTATATAAAATTAAATGGTAAAATCTTTAACGTAATCAACGTTTTAATGAACGACGAGATGCTCCATTAACGTGAAAATTCTTTAAAGATTTTAACGCATTCAATTTTAAAATAACGAGTTATTATACCTTATAAAATTCTTTAAAAAACCAGTATAATTTTGTTTTATTCTTATAAGTTTTAAGGAAAATGTTTCAATGCCATTCGAGTAAATCTCCTAAGGGGTTGATACATGATTAATGTTATTAGACTATTAACAATGTTATGCATGCTATGCACATTAACATTAATAAGGAAGTTATTATCCCTACAGGAATCTCTTTCCTGAGAAATAATTATTCTTACAGTCCTTATCGTTTGCTCACGCTCTGTATCATTGTGTCTACGGGTAGATAATTTAATTTTATGAATAAGGGGTTTAGGGAATTAGCGGTACATTTGAATTATCAGAAAAATCATTTTCTTAAGTTATAAAACACGATAATATCCGAATGTTTATATAATGATAATATACAGTGAGCTCTTCATTAATTTCTCTCCCCTCTTCTGATATGAGAGTTTTATAAGAAAGAAAACTCTACTCGGGAAAAATATATGTATATATATATATATGTTTTATTTTGTAAAGTATTTCCATTTAGAAACTCGAACTCTCTTTTACGTCAAATTGATGTGAATATTTTAATATTCGCTTGGAATAAAATATTTCCTAAACTTTCAAAATTTATGGCTATGTGAAAGCATCCCCGGTGCAGTCGATGCCATTAAGATCTTGGATATAGTTTGTTTATTTCTTCAGTTCGTATTAAATAGGCTTTTATATGGGTCATCTCATCCCTAGAACCAAGGTGGAAAATCATGAGGTATAAAGCGAAATTTCTCGACCACAGAATTTTATGATCCAATAGGAAACCGTTTGAAAAACTCACTTTTGATGATGCTTGGAAGAATCAAGATAAAAATCCATTAAGTAGACGAAATTTCACGTCGAGTTAACAACATTCACGAAACTAAAGATTGAAGTCGAACGATCTTTAAGATGTAGATTCGAGTATTATGAATTCCGATGCTATTATTGTAACCATTATGTTTACCGGGATGTTAAAGCATGCGTTATTCTAAAGAAAATCATTTACTTCCCTTTAAAAATACCATTTGATTTCGTTTAAAGTTTTAATTATAAATATATAAAGTCTGTAACGTTTTTATTGATTTTTTAATGTCTCTACTTCTATTTATTTCGCGTAAAATTAGATTATTATGTTATTTATTTATTTAATATAAATAAAACAAGATGTATATTAATAATAATAATAAAAAAATACTTTACTTATGTACTTTAGCCTATTCATAAAACATTTATTAAGGAAATTTCTCAAATGTAAACCCAATTAAATTGGACATGTTTATAAATTTTACACAAATGAAAAATGATCTTCTTCCACGGAATTCACAGAAAGAAAAGGAAAAAAAAATTCATCTTTTTTCTTTATTTTACACTTTCAGAATTCCTCTTTTTTTTAAAAAAATTTATTTTTATTACTTTTAAAGGCAACGGTCTGAAAAGTTCATTATCTCATTATAAATATAATGTAAAAGAAAAGAAGTTTTTAGACATAAATTATACATGTACGGGCTATTAAAAGAATAATAATAATTAAAACAATATATTTCATTCTCATTATCTATTAAAGATTTATATTATAACAATAGACCAATTATTTATTAATTACAGACACTCGGTCAATGAGAAACACGTTGAACTGAACAGACACGTAATTCATTAACATGTTTATATACAGAAAATTTATTAACATAATTAATGATAAATGTTTATATATTGAAATGATGTTTAATTTGTACAGTCGAAATTCTAAAGACGGCCATTTTTTTTATTTTTTAAACAAAAATGCATAGGAAATAACTTCCTAACAACGGACATTTTTACGTTCTCTTCAGTGGCCGTTCTTTAGAGGTTTGACCGTATCACGCTATACGTTAGTTTCTATTAAAAATCAATATTTAATATATAATTTTTACATATTGGTTACTTTAGCTGAGGCCTTTCTTAAGCTTAGTAAGCCAAAGAGTTAATGCGACCGTGATTATAAGGTCTTATAAATCTCCGAAAGACATAAAAATATACGAGTAAGAACTAATAAAGCAAATAGAAATAGTTTTCGTCATTTTTATCACGTTTTTTCTATAGAAGATTCAACCTCGAGGACCACCACGCCAGGCCGTGGTTTCCTCTATGTGCATATATAGTGGAATATATTCTAAATTTTTATAGGTGATTTGAATAGATTTTTGTATATATCTTTACATATAAAATCGATTTGAGTATAGCAGAAAAAAAACACTCCATTCTTGTAAATTTTTTAATATTAATCTTTGAAGAAAAAGGATAAAAAAAAATAAATAAAATAGAATTTTTAGTAAACTCTAACATTGATTAAATTGAATAAATTTTATTTTCCGAAGGAAATAAATTCGTTAGTAACGAATTTTGCGAATCAAAACTTTTCCTTTATTAAGACATTAAATTGATTATCAAACAAAAAATATCGAATTAAAATATTCCAAGAAATAAAAGACACACAAAGAAAGTTAAGTAAGCATAAATTATTCTTAATAAGCAGAAACGGAACTAATCTACTCCATATGCATTGAAAATCGAGCTGAATACGTGATGACGTGAACTGTGAATAAAATTCACGAAAATTACCAATACTTTGAACCAAAAAAAAAAAAAAAAAAATTTCATTGAATCGAAATTTATACTTAACCAAATTACAAATGTTTCTTACAAATTTAAAGGAACGAGATTTTATCAAATTTATTTTTCTTTCCCTTGATATTTTTCCTATTTTGTGGCAACTTGTACTTTATAAATCATTTACTTTCTTTTGTTACAATGCCAATTTTCTTTATCGTATCCTGTCAGATATTTTTTCAACGTAATTGTATTCTTTTTTTTTACATAAATATTTTCAAATAAGCGCATAAATCAACCGGGGTATTACAATTTCTTATTACGGTTCAAGTTCTTAGAATAAAGCAACATAAAGTTACATATCTTTCATAAATAAGTATCATAAAACTTAAGCATTAACTGAAGAGATTTGTAGAAGGATAAATATAAAAAGATAAGAATATATATATATATATATATAAAAATACAACCAAGGATAATTGTGTTATTGTATTTTTTTTCTTCTTCTTCTTCTCTGACCTTAATTAGGAAGGAGCAGTCAGAGGTTGAAATCTGATGTCGGAAATCCATTTTGGATTTTTATATGTTAAACGAGAATACCGTTATAAATCAGAATTTACACAGTGTCAGTTTCCAGGTGCGAAACACAACACGACACCATAAAACTCTGAGTTATTGTCAGAGAGACAAGTCGTAAATATGAGACTTATATTTCCTATTCGGTTCGGGGTTACGTCTACTAGCGAGTCATTTATAAAAGAAAAATCCAGTGGAAAAAACGGAGGCTGGAAAATACGAATGCATACAATTATGCCAATCACATATTCAATACTTCTGATCATCCAATCACTTTACCAAACAAAGACCAGAAAAGCGAAACATTGAGTTGATCTTTCCAATTTATCTTTTCTTTTCTTGTCATTCGGCCGAACAACGGTTCGTTAGTTGGAACTACCGCTTTAATTTGATATCTCTAACAATCGATATACTGTATACTATCGCAACTTTTGATATCTGAAGTCAGAGAAGATTTATGTGAACAGAAACGTATAGAATGATTTAAATAAACTATAATTAGAATTCTAAAAATATTTGCCAGACGTACGCTAGAATATTTTACTTTATTTATTCTCTGTTTACCTTTGTAAGCTCGGCGTATTTATTTTGTTTTTTTTTTTAAAAGTAACAATTATTTTTACCATCCCGTAGGAAAAATTTGATTCGGAATCGATCATTTGACGCATGATTCTTAAACTAATCATAGGGTGATCTCGGAAGAGATTTATAAAAATAAAAAATGGTTCCATTTATAAAATCATTAGAGGGGGAACCGAGATGCTTCGATTAAAGTACTCAATTAGTTTTCCCGAATAGGATAAAAAAGAAAGCAAACTGCCATCATAAATGATCTGTTTGTATCCCTGTTTTGGAGCAGATTGCGGCAGTAAATGATCTGTAACAAAATAAATAGTATTTTGCATGTTCTATAAGTGTCAGAAAATTAATCGTCTGTAACATCATACTTATCTATTTTCTTCCAGTGATGGATATTCTTCTCTCCCTTGCATGGAATCGTTCCAATAATAGATAGGATGATTTTGAAGTTTTGTAAAGATCTGCAATACATCCGGTAGTCGAAATATTTTTGTGTGATTTGTGTCAGGCAAGAACCGACAGACTATCTGACAGGTTTGAAGATTTACAAAGACTGTGATGTAATTGGAGTCAATGAATAGCTACAAGCAGCCTCAGTTTTCTTCGACTTAATTGCTGGTAATCTGAAGCAGATGGTAAGTTGTGCAGTTCATGTTACTTTTCCCCCTACCACTAAAGATAAACATCTTTCTCCATTCCTTATAATCTCTGTTTCCTTAAGCATTTAATAGAACGGAAATTCACGCTTATATTTGTGTTATCCTACTGGAAATTTACAACTATCTACTTGATGTACAATGTTAAGAATTGTCAAACTTGTATATTTGTTGGTATAATCAAATCTCTCTAGTGGCTTCTAAACGATGTTTCTACAATCTTATCAGTTTAAGTTCCGTAATAAAGAACAATCGCCAAATAAAAAACGGCCGCACATCTGCTCTAATGTAGGAAAAAAAAAAAAAGTTAACAGCGCTTCAGTATAAAGAAGTTTCGAGGTAATTATAAAAGCATCAGTCCCTTATGTAACTGTTTAACACGAACGTGCCTATACATAATATATGTATGTAATTTAAAGAAGGATATATCGGATGTTCTATTAGAAAAGTTGCAAATAAACAGAACAGAATGTCTCACATCTGATATACGCAAATCCCTTTATGTTATGCACATTTACAACTCTGCAGTTCAATTCTACAAATTAATGTACCGTTGAAACTACGTGCTTCGGGACATAAATAAATCCACGTCATTTGCATATCAAACTTAACCAGATATCGTAAATCTTTCTCGAATGGACGAACTAAGTTTTAAGACGAACACACTCTTAGCAAATGATGTTTATTTTGTCCAATGGAAAATTATTTAATTACATACGTAACAGGGGATCATCCTTAAATTTTAACCTACCTTTTATCAATTTCTAAAGTTTAAATAAATTAAAATTAATTAAAGACGATGCCAAAAGGCTCCAATGATTTTTCGACAGAGTCATCGATTAAAACGATTGAATGTTTCCCATTTAAAGAATACCCATTAATATAATTATTATTAGGAGGACATAAAATTTATGGCGCATTCGAGGAAGGGCATTACGGTATGCCTAATTCTATTAATGCCATGTAAACAATTCATCTTCTTATATATTCTGCTTCAGCTTTACCGATTAATTAACTAGAAGCTGGTTCCGATTATATATCACGGTGACCATTAGGAAGCGACTCTCCATTCCTGTTTGGATCATTCTCAGATCAAACCACGTCATTGGTTCGCACAGGCGAAAATGCCCGATGTCCATCTGAACAGACAGTTTGGCAAATTACGTGTCATCTGTCCGAATATTGCCACTCGGATTGTTGCCAGAAATTATTAATTTCCACGTTACAACCGGATTTAAATCCGCAGTTATCCAAAAGGGTACGCGACGTAAAAAACCGTTCATCATCATCTCCATGAAGATCGGTCGAAAACACGCTTAATTTCCTCGAAAATAACATCATTTTTCTATGCTTTAAGATAAAATCTCCACCTATATTCTTCTAAATATTAAGATAAAATTTAATTATTATCATTATTATAATTATTAACTGTATTTACAATCCTTGACTGATGCTGATTGTAATTCAGATTATGCAAAATTATAATGGAAAAAATAAGCATTTATCTTTTAAATTTTAATCTTTAAAATAATCTACAAAATTAAGTTTATATCACAGGAAAAAATATAAAAAAACTGAAAAATCTTTATAATAAACGTTCATTCTTTACATATTTTTTAAATTTTTCTTTATTAATATAAATTAAATTACCTTTTTTTCCCCATATTTTTATACCTTTTACTTATTTACACTTTTATTAATTGTGATTAACATCAATCATAAAGGATTTTTGCACGATTTTCTGCGTTATTTTATTCCTTCGGAAGGATGTAAATTATATTTACTCCGATCCAGAAATATTAATTACAATTAAAATCAATGGCAATTTATTTTTAATCAATTTAAGAATTGATTAAAGTCGAAAAATAAATTAAATTCTTCTTCTTAATCTTGAAAAACTGTTGAAAGTATTTTATTATTTATTTTCATTTTCAAAAATTATATTTTAAAGAATGTCTTCGGACAAATCGTTATTTATATCGAGGATTTGTAGAGCGTTGTTAAATTAATGGGGATTAAAAATGAAAATAAAATAAAAAAAATAGAAAAGCATTTTTATATTTAACTTTTGATTAATTTCGACAAGTTGAATTTAATAAATAAACGAAGGAAACTTTGTCAAATTAAATGCATTGGCGTTAATCAAATTACTTAATTGCATCAAAAATATTTAAATTTCTGCTTTAATATAAATAAAAGAAATTTATTTTCCTATAAATTAATAATAGTTAATGATATTTTTTTATATATCTTCATTAATTTAAAGTCGGATAATCTTAATTGTATCAAAAATTCCAACACGTAATTTTATTTACAGCAAATTAGTTTTGTTCTTTTCTTCGCCTTTTACGCCCGAATTACGCTCGAATAAATACAAGAAAAATGAATATTTTTAGCGATAAATTAGTCGAAAATAAATAAAATTTTAATATACGAAACGGTGTAAAATTAAAACACGCTTTCATTTTGTATAAATGTGTTAAGAAAATGGTAGTAAAGTAACGTTTTTAAAGGAAGAAAATTCTTGGATGGTTGTTTTATTACGCTTTAAAGGATAAAATTAACAATTAAATCTTTTGATAATTATTTAAATAACGAAAAAAGCCGTAATGTAGAGTCATAAAGCGGAAAATTTTCCCTTTGTTTTTTCGGTTAATGCGTAAATAAAGATAGAGAGGTTGATAAGACAAAACAATATGTCATTTTTGCATGATTGGGACAAGCGAGTCATTACTGATAAGCTCATTTCCTACATCACTCTCGTTTCAATCTAACTCGCTTCCTACATAAACCTCATTTATATATACCTCACTTCCTATATCAGCATGACATCCATTCACCATACTTTCTATAGCAATACTAATTTACCTTATTTCCTGTATTACTTTTATTCTTTACAAATGAAACAAACCATCCTCATTTTTAATCGATTCCAATCTTTCCTTGTTTTATACTTATTTACGTTTAAGATATAAAAATTCAAAATTGATATAAACGCCAAACTAATGATTATGCAGGAATTTTTATTCTGTATTTTCCTTATCATTTTTACATTATTTCATTGACTATTTTTTCTTATAACTTTCAATATGGTTCTAGTTTCTATCGATTCATTCTAACTCTTTCATTTAACACGCCATTTTTTTGGGGGAGGGGGGAGAGGGGGTTATTATTTTTATCGGAATTCCTCGTGTGAAAGCATTATTATCAATTTTGAATATTTTTGGAAGAATTTTATGCTTCGGCATTAATTTTATCTAACTAATATATGTATATATATGTATGTATGTAGGGTCTATATCGTTTCGCGTGTTTTTTTTCTTTCTTCTTCTTCTTCCTCTCAGAATCAATATCGTAACGTAATTATCTTGAATGTATTTTTAGAATTGAGTTCGTATACAACTATTTACATCATTGCAACTTCCTATCTGTAACATCTGAAAGTCATTTCTTGCTGCTAAGATGATTTTAATGCAGTCGCTAGTCGTTTTTATCTAATATCAATTTTTTCCTACTCACTCCCTTATCGGTTATGATTGCTATCCAACCTAATTTCTATATCAACGTTTTGATTATGTCGTGTTTTTACTTTTATTCTGCTTCAAAATTAAATATAGATTTTTAAATCTCTAGCGTTTCGTTATTTTTTTCCACCCCTTTTATTATTACTTTCTTTATCGTCACCATTTAAGACTCGCTTATTTCCATTCCAGGATCGTTTTTGAACGAAATTTGTCATTCGATCGGGTTCATTTTACACGCGAATTTAACGTGTAGAGTAATTATTATCAATTTTACAATGTTTAATTCGTTTATTTACGTATTCCACGTGGAAGAGAATAGCCACCCCCTCGATATAACGCTTTACTTTGTACACACTGTTCAGCGCTTTATTTACTTGTACACGAATTTATCTCGATATTTTTTTCTAAGAATAATCAAAAAAATAAATAAATAAATCTGGAGATTCTTACAGTTTTTTCCCCCTAAATCAAATTCTTTTAGAGAAGAAGAATCAGATATATCTATACATTTGTAGATGATATCTGATTCCATATCTTGATAACAAGTAGGATAAAGTTTGGCAATATTCAGAATATATATATATATATTTCTTTTTCAGTTGTATGCAAATTGAAATATTTTTTATCAGCATTTATATATATATATAGAATGGTTACTTTAATATTTCCTGAATGCGATTTTATTTATATATTAAAATAAATAAATAATAAATTGAAGAATTTAAATAAGAAATTCCATAAAATGAAAATGATTTTATATATATATATATTTTTTATCTCTTTCGAAAAATATTAGAAAAAAATGTATATAAAAATTCCAGTCGAACCTCTTAACGACGGACACTGACGGAAGCGTTAAAAAAATGGCCGTTTTGGGGGTAATTTTTCTACAGAAATAAAAGGTTTTTAAGAAATGTCCGCTGTTTAGAGGTTCCTAGAAATTTTATGAGATTTTATAAATAAGTTGAAGTATAATCATTTGATCGCTAATTATGTAAAATACAATAATAGATAAGGTTAATAAATGAGTAGAAAAGATAATAAATGTTAGAAAATAATTTTATATTTTTTAATTCACGCTTGATATTCCGAAACGAAAAGTTAATTAGAAAATTTAATTAGATTATCCAATGAAAATGGAAATGTCAGAAAGAATAATCAAACAGATGTTCTTCTGAAACAATGCATTAAATGAATAATTGCAGTTTTGAAAATATTTCTTGGCGAAATTATCTACTTTATAAGAAAGAAAGTATTCTAAGAATTAACGATAACTCTGCAAAATTCTTACGAATTTATGTTAAACAATTTATAAGAATTATTTTTAAGGATAAAACATTTATAAAAATGTCCTCGTCTGTTAATTAAGGAAGGATATTATTAAAATAATAATAATATCCTTCCTTAATCCTAATTTCTCTTATGAAAGGAATACAAAGACAATTCCAGGGTTTATGGTGTCAGATTTAAAGATTCACACCCTCAACCAGGAGACATAAATAAAGTTATATATGCTTTCTGTGGTCTTTAATCCTGCTACCAGTGTAGAATCTCGGAATAGTCCCGATATCTCTGTAAAAATATAGATATAAGAAGACTTATATTCATTATAATAATAACAATAATACTGACATTTTATAAAATATAATTTTTGCGTTGAGTCATTTAAAGTTTTATGGATAAACTACCATACGGTTTGCAATAATGAATCCCGAATTATATTGTTTAAATTACTCTTCTTGTTCCAATTCTGTTATTTATTAATCTGTCTGTCTGTTTTTTATATTATCCTATGGGCAAAAAGGATAATTGCTTGGAGTCCCCACCAATAGGGCCAATGTTTTATAGACTTATTACTGTATTAAGAATAAACCTTCCGGAGGTCGTGTTAAAAAACGAACCACTTCTAGACCCTTTTACATAGTTACTCGCAAGGATCCCGCAGAAAATAATATAGGCTACTACGAAACCCCACCCCGATTTATGCCCCTTGGCACTTGATAAACACGTGATAAACATAACAATGGTAGCCTAAAATAACCAGACTGTTAATATGGTTTTCATTCTAATTATTGGTCCTTATTATTGATTTATTCGATTTAACAATGACGTTTCTCAAATTGCTTGATCAGAGTAAACTTTTAATTTATTACCCAATTAAAGAACAGTAAACAAACGAGTGAACAGTCATTTTATGTGTCAGTGGACACTAATTAACGAAGAAATTTGAAAAAGATGATGATTCAAACAGCTTTAAATCTTGAAATAAACGGTTTGAATTGCGATTGAGTGGCTGTAGACTGATTTCAGTGCATTAGAAATGTTCCATCAACCATTCTCAGATGGATAAGCTTTTAAAAAAACGTTTGGACGGAAATTGCCGTTGTTTTTATATTCGAATTTATGTTTGCTTGCACTAAACCACACAACGTATTGATGTTTCTGATGGTTGATCGGGGACAACGGCTATCCGATTCTCTTAAAAATAAAATATTATTTCCGTTCTTCTTGATTGATGGATGAGGACATTCGGAAATCGTTTTCGGTATTTTTGTACTGTTCTCTTGAGCTTTTTTCACATTCTCTATAACTGACCATCGTTTCAAACAATATACCATTATCTATGCCATATATTAGTAGATAATATAACTCTACAGTTATATATTTTTCACATTTATAAGAAATTTTCGATGGAATATGGCTGATAATTTTACATATGATGCCATATACGTCAAGATGAATCATCGCACGTGTCTAAATTCCGAAACTGCTTACAATTTATCACAATTAATGTTTAAATAGTGGAAAAGTATAAGTTTCCAATCATTTTTCTAGTCTAGATTGGCATATTTGATAACAGCAATACCATTATTTCTTTCTACATCTATGGTAATTAACTTTACAAATCTCAAATTAACAAAAGAATTTTTTTTCCTACGAAGGAGAAATGTTAAATTAAACGTGTATTATTTAAATTTTATAAATTAATTAATTATAAAATCATTTTAATCGATTCAAGATCCTAATCTTTGTAAACTCTATACGCCTACTATAGGATTAAGAATTGAAAAATTACAACCGATTTATGGTAATTTATTCCATTAAAGCATACTAATTTTATTGTTATAATTAGGTTAAAATTTTAATATTAAAACAATAACGCGATAAATTCAGTAATTAGTACCGAAACTCATCACTAAGGCACTTTTGGCGCTGTAAGCGATAAACATTTGTATTTAAACGATCTTCTATTCAACTAAGAAGAACACGAATTGACTTGCATTTCACATAAGTTCTTAATTAAAAACAATAATGAGGTGTTATTAAAGACAACTCTTGTATTGATTATTTCCGCCAAATCATGCACTGACTTGCGTTTTCCACATACGTTATTAATTTAAAAAAAAAAAAAGAACGTGATCGGCCACTTCCGGTTTTACGTCTCCTTGTATGACGTGTTTCAAATCTTCTATTCTGATTTACTATTATTATATTTCTCCCTTCTAAGTATGACGCCATTCAAATACTCGCTTCTAATTGGACGTCGTTATACTGGAAATTGTTAGGTTGAGATATTACTACTTTGGAGACACCCTAGACTTAAATATGTCTTTAGAAGGCGTTAGTTAAATGGGATATTTTAATTATATTAATATACAATGCTCAATATACGAGATAGTTTAATGCACAATGCTCAATATACGGGATAGTTTAATGCACAATGCTCAATATACAGGATAGTTTAACGCACAATGCTCAATATACGGGATAGTTTAATGCACAATGCTCAATATACGAGATAGTTTAATGCACAATGCTCAATATACGGGATAGTTTAATGCACAATGCTCAATATACGGGATAGTTTAATGCACAATGCTCAATATACGGGATAGTTTAATGCACAATGCTCAATATACGGGATAGTTTAATGCACAATGCTCAATATACGGGATAGTTTAATGCACAATGCTCAATATACTGGATAGTTTAATGCACAATGCTCAATATACGGGATAGTTTAATGCACAATGCTCAATATACAGGATAGTTTAATGCATAATGCTCAATATACTTTTAGGCCATGAATAATTATTATAAAATAACGTTGAATGTGTTCATATAAATGACGTGAGAGTAACCGAATAATTTTTTTATCATAATCTGATACTGAATTGTCATAGTATTTTCATTATCTTATCTTCAAGCGTATCTAATTTACAGGATAATTGTTTTCATTATAATTAAATATCATAAATTTTGTATCATTGTTTGTACTGCTTACATAATAAATACGTATAATTAGAATATAAACTCAATTCAATGTAAAGAAATTGTTATAGAAATGTACTCTGTAGTTTTAGAATTTTAATAAAAAAAAAAAAAATTAAAAAAATCCAGCAAAGAGTTGCTTAACTTTCCCTGCAACATTTGAAATTTTGGTGGCGCCATCTGTTATGATATTTTATTTTAAAACCTTTTTTATATTTTAATTATTATAAAATGGCAAAAAAAGCTTAATTTTTAGGATAGGAGTTGGTTTTACACGAAATTGTAAATGCTAATGAGTAAAATCGTCATTAAGTCCGACTCTATTCGAGATATGACACGCGACCCCCTTTTTCTCCCCACTCCCTCGACCTTTAATTCCCAAATTTTAATAGAATCAATGCCCCTAATAAACAAATTTCTCTGCAAAATTTCAGACATTTTCGACAAAAAGCACAGGAGTTATTAAGCTTCAAAGGGGGCGAACAAAATCGTGCCCCCAACACAAAACATCGTTACATACAGAAGAAACCCCGAATATTTTTGAATTTCTAGACGTTTGACGGTCCCCCGAGCCCAAAAATGTAAAAATCTTAGGGGAGATCACTTTTCCTCTGTTTATTAAAATAATTTCTGATATAATCTGGATACAGATTAAAAATCCTTATCTTTCTCTTTTTTCCCCCCTCTCTCTCTACCCAATTACAAGGGGGGAAAAACAATTTAGAAAAAAAATTAAATTTATAGGAAAGTTCTAACAATCAGGTTTTTCCAATATTTGCTCGAATTATTGAAATCAAAATTGGCTTTAATAAATGACATTGAATTCTAGCAACGGTCAAATAGAATTTAAAGAATTCAATATTTTCGATTAAATTCGCAATAAATCCATTTTGACCTATAATTTTCTTTATCCCAACCCTAAATTTAGTTTAAATTAAACTTTACACTTTAAAAATTCTTTAAAAAATTTAAGATTATTTATCATCTTTTTAAAAAAATCCTCGTATTTAAAACAGAAATTGAAAAGATATTTAATATAAGAATTATATTATTCTGAAACAATGTAAAATTCACAAGAAATATGTTCTGAGATATTCATATAATCCCTTTTATCACTATATTATATTTATTAAGAGGAAAGGATGTAATCAATTATTCAAAATGGCGTACTCTAAGGATGCCAATCTAAAAAGTTCACGAATGAAGTGAAATTAAGCGTATGACAAAGTACCATTTATTTATAAACAAACAAAATTTATTACAATTCGAGTAGACTTTCTAGTTTAAATTTATTCCTAAAGTTTCTGGGGGATCCAACACTGCATCACCTCCGTAATAATGCTACAGATTATTCAATTCTTAATATCACTAAACAATAGCCAATATTCCTCAATAAATATAAGTTTATTCTAAAGAAAATATGAAATTTTATTAATAAAATATTACATAATATTCCTTCAAAGATAAATTTCTATTTTTAAGAAAATTTTTATTGAAATATTAAACTTTATTAAGGTCGATTGAATTTTTTTTAAATAAGTTTCCAACGTCTATAAATGATTAATTAAAAAAATAATCTATATTTTCTAATGATCACTGATTAATCTACTCTAATTACAAGATAATTATGGAAAATTTAAAAAAAATTATTTTATTGATTAATCAATTTGATTAATGACCATTCAAGCGTTAAAAGAATTATTCCTTCTAGACTTTTAATAATCTATATATTTCTTCTAGACAATTTATTTAACGTTATATATATATATATATAAAATTGAATTTTGATGCAAAATTTCCCGAAAAATAAATAGAATTTGTTAAATTTATTATAGAATAAACATGAATTTTTCCACTTGAAACTACAATACAGGCGTACATAAATTAAAATTTTAAATATTTAAAACCCTAAAATAATTTAATATAAGCTCATCATTAATAATAAATTGTAAAATAAAGTTATGTGCTTCAAGTTTATTTATTATTTTTTAAAATATTTTAAAGAAAATAAAAATAGAAACACGAGTAGAAAGTTACTTAACTTTTAAATTAAACTATAAATCAAGTGAATGGTTTCTATATTTATAGACTTTTCTAAATAATTTATGATTTTAATATAAAATATTTACCAAAAACAATGCATTCTTATGTATAAAATTGTAAGCATCGATGTATAATTAAGTATAAATTACTTATTAACGTTAAAGTTTAACATTAATGCACGAATAATTCCCATTAAAAACAAAGGAAATAAAGAAACGAAGACGGTAAAATACATTAGATGACAGGTACAACCGAATTAAATGAAAATATGAATTGTTTCTAATTATAATTAATTGTTCATATATATATTCATTAGAAAATAGGGTAATTTATGTATATTTATTACACGAAAATCTTTGGCATTTTATAAGATTTTGGATTGATTTTCTAACCGGAAGATGCTATGATTAACTAGAAAACAAACTGTACGTGAGATACGATAAGAGACAAACATCCTGTATTGTGATAAATATGAGAGAAACAAATGCGGTCTATCAGACATTCCGTGCACTATCTGTGGCAGTTTAAATTGTTACATATTGTATTTTGAATCTCAATAAATGCATTGAACAAGTAATTTGATCTTTTCTTTTCAAAATCTATTATATTCTTCCTGTCTGAATTACACTATACTCCTCTCTGGGTTAAATCTATTATGTTCTTCCTGTCTGAGTTATATATATGAATTATGAGTTATTTAATTATTAATTTTCTAATGTTTCTAATTATTATGTAGTACCCAATAAGATTTAGAAGATTCTATAAATAGAATTAAAATCGAAGGATTTTATGGTAAATTTTTTATCATTTCAGTATGATCTCATTATAATATAATGTATATTTTTATAGAATTATGTTAAACAATAAGAAAATGCCCTACATTTATGACGTATTTATAAGGAATTTCAATTATCTTTCTCTGTTTAGCGTAAAATATAATTACAAGTTATTGTGATCCACTTTTTCAGATTATTTTAATCGTTAAAATTAACTATTTTTTTTCTCGAGAATATGTTCTAAATACCTATTTTTTGTAATTATATTTTGAATTTTCGTAGGTTTTAATATAATACGAAAGAGTTATTATTCTTATAGAAGCACTCAAATGATAAAAATAACCTTTTAAATATAGTTTAATACAAACTTCGACCCTCGTACAGAGCCAATGAATATTTGAAAATGGATCATCTCCATAAATATTAAACAGAGAACCCTTCGGTATCTGTGAATTACTAAATATGTGATTTTGCATTGCAAACGATGGTGTCATCGCCGTCACGTGACTTTCAAATTCAAACTTACGTGTAGTCCTCAACACTAGGTAGTGTTGAGGTCTACACGTAACAATGAAAGATTAAAAGCTTTATTAAGAAGTAAAAAAAAAGGATACGAAAGATCATTTATTTATTTCTAGGGATAAATCTTAAAGATGCTGAGCATCCTCCTTTTCATCTTCTTTATCGTGATTATGAAGTGCATATAATGACATTTTAAGTATTTCTAATTGAGTGCATTAAAGCTGTGCTAACCGATTATTAAGTTCATTACACCAAATCATATGAAGTAATTTCAATATAGGCTAATTACATTTGTAACCATTACTTAATACAACAGTTACCAAGTATGCAATAAAAACTCTTTGTATTCAAAAGTCGCCCGCATTTACATAATTATAATGCTCTACTTTATCCCGCGAGAGACAGATTATCAATGTAATGAATTTAGAGTAAAAAATAAATAAAAAATAAAAAGAGAGAAAGAAAAACTTGAGATCGATTGATGTGCTTAAAGATAAGGTAACGGTAGCAGCAGTGAAAGTAACTTGATTTTAAAATAAGTTGGAAAAATTAACCTATGTAGAATATGTTACGCTAATAAAAGTATATTTAACATAAATATTTTGCTCTAAATTTCATTTAATAATAGAATTTTGTAAGGTGTAGGCTGATAATGAGTTTAAAGTATAGTGGTTATTTGAATTATAGGACTGGATAGGAGACGAGGAACCCCAAAATTGAACACACAGGACATTAGTGATGGACCTTTATTGGTCCTTCTACTCGAGGATATAGAAGACATTGTTGGGGACAAGAGGGCTTTTATTAATCACTCTATTTGAGAACACATGGGACATTGGTTAGGATATAGATGAATCTTTATTGATCCTTCTAATTAGCCGGACACAGAACCAGCCCAAAATTTAGATTTTTTAAATTAAAAATGAGTGATAGAAATTAAATATTTTTTAATAAGTGATGAAAAATTCTACGTTTGTTTGTTTTATTCGGATATTTTTTATGGTTTTTGGATGGAGTGGAGGCCCTATATTATAATTCTTCAGACTGCCATCTATGGAATAGTGAATGCTATATAACGAGTGAACAATAATAGTGTAATTTATATACCGTATATAAAATAGAACGTCTGTCTGCCCGTCAATCCTCTATTTACTTCTAGGTTTGGTAGAATACGGCAACGCAACACATGTGCCTCACGGGAGGACTTTCTATGGGAAATTGGTCCTGTTTAGGTATTATACACGTGAAAAACTCTACGTGTCCAACTCGTCGGTAGGCTTGAACCCGCGACCTACTACCAGTGTTCAGTGGTTTTATCCATTAGTGGCACCTCTACACTTCTAAACCCTTCGACCGATCTGTACCAAATTTGTCATACTTACTCTCTAGGACCCTGCGGAAAACGTAAGCTACCATAAAACCTCTACACCCCATCCCTTCTCGTAACACTTCGTGATAAACATAACAATGGTCGGCTAAAATAACCAAACTTTCAACATGGTTTGGTTATTTTAGTAAAAATCAGGTAATTAATAAGTAATTTTTAATCCTTAAATATAGTCCTTTAAATATTTTCCTTAAGGATACGTTCGTCAAAGGATACATGAATAAATTTATACGTAAACAAGTAAACTTAAATGCTGCATTACTAAATTAAAAGTATATTTTATGATTATTTTTTAATAAATTAAAATTATTCATTAAAAATAATTAAAATATATATATATATAAAAATTAATTTAAAAGCTAATTATTTTATCAAGTAATTTTTTTTCTTTAATTAATTAATATCAAGACAAAAATATTGCATCTGAATATCATTTAAGCTTATTTTAAGCAGATTTTGACAATTAAATTTATAACTAACTCTCGATAATTATCATTAATCAAATCAGTAATTAATTTTCTATAATTAGAAATTAAATTAATAATTTCTTTAAATTTAATGAAGAAACTTTATCTCTAGTCTTTGATGTTTGCAAAATTTTATTTCAGTTGATGTAATCTTACATTGCATAATTGCTTATTTAAATTCTATTATTTAGAAAAGATATTTAAATAATAAATTTTGTGGTTGATATATTTAAATATTTTTAAAGGCATTAAATTACGTAAGCAGATTAGTATTAATATAAACAGATTTTAATAAAGTTTCCCGAAAGTCATTAAAATCTGCTTCAAGAACTTGGTTGGAGAAGAATAATGCGAATTGAAGACGTAATTTTTGATATTTCTCACTATTTATTTGTATATAAATAATTCAGATAATTGTTAAAAATACACTTTTCTATTTAAAAAAAAATAATAATAAATAAATATCATAAAGTCTCGGGAACGGATTAACGAATAATGTGGATCCTAAGCTGAAACACTGAGATGATACCCTCAAGATATTACTGTGGACTAAAAAAATCTTGTTTAAGCTGAGGCCTCTTGAACGTGAGGCCTCTACGACAGGGCTTATCTAGCTTATACGTATATTCGACACTGTTTAATCTAAAATAGAGGGGGCAACTTGAATAAATTTATTTTTGACGAGCAATTTTTAATTTATTTAATTTAAAATATATGCTCTCCACCTCAAATTAGTAATGTCTTGCTCCTGTACATCATACTTTTCCTGTTAGCAACAGAGTCGTGCCGGTCATTTATCTAATTTCTTTCAGGGGGAAATTTTTCGAATTAAAATAACGTGACTTCCGGTCCAAAGCGAGTGTTTGTATATAGTTAATTGGGGCCTCCTGCCCCTAAATTTTTCATCTATCTAACTCCGTTCTCGAGATTAAGAAAGGACGGACAACGGACGAGATGGATCTATAATTGTGATGAACCCTAAAATGGATGATTTCATTTCCTATACATCGCGACTTTTGGAGACACCCTGTATAAGTTATATACAATACGCTGTTGTATTAACATAGTAACATTGGGAAATTCAACCACGAATCCTTACAATCTTATTTAATTCTTCCCAAATCCTCCAAAATCTCTGTAAGTACCGACATTTACAATTTAAAGTTTGTTGAAATTTTTAATATAATTAAATTTTTGATAAATGAGAAATGTAAATATTGTAAATAACATATTTAGAATATATTTTAAACCATAATTTTTTAATTCTAATTATTTTTATTATTGTTGTTACTAGGTGGTAGACACTACTCAAGAATCTATGCTGAAGAAAGGAAGAGATAAGAAAGAGGAGAGAAGATCCCAGTAGGATACTGAGTAGAAAGGGTGAATGAGAAAGTAGGGAGGAAAAACTGTTTACATAGTAGCTGTAATTACATAAAGTAAATGCTGAAGTATAACTTGAAGTGAAACATAAAGTAAATGCTGAATGGCAACACAAATTTAGTGTTTACGAGCATCATGGATAATAGAAAACGATAGATATATGATATTTATATTACATAATATCTTACGCATAATTTGTATATATTAATTTTTTACAAAATATTTTAATTAATTCTGTTGTTTGTTATCGTGGAGAATCATTTATTGTCTATGTTTATTGCTTTATATTTTTCAAATAAATAAATTTAACTTAAGCTTTAAATAATTTACAATTTACCTGAAAGTACACAGATAATTATACCTATTTATTTAAAAATTACTAAATATATATTTATATCTAAAATTTTTAAAAGTTTACCTGAAAATTAGTAAAATAAATTTTAAAAATTTTCCAGTTTTACTCGTTTAAAAGCGTTGTATTAGCAGTCAACCATTAAATATTATCATTAAATAAACGTTGATTATTAGAACCAATAATCGACTTTAAATTGTACATTATACTGTATACAGCTAAATAAAACTCAGAATTTGATAAATAAAAGCAAATATTCTAGATTAGATTTACTATTTAACATATGAATCATTATATGTTTATGAAAAATGCAATACAATGGCAATCTTCTTACACTGAACTGACTCATTTGTTTACAATTTGAAAATTGATAATTTCATAAATTGGAAAAAGGATATGCAAATGATTTCCTGTAGATTATTAGCTAAGGCGAAGGAAAAAAATTATATATTTTTAGATAAGATAACAGTCGAGATATACGCTTAATGAATTTATTTATGTCAATGCATTCTTTTATGAAATAATATATTGACTCGAAACAGATGCTATGTAATTTAATTAAAAAAAAAAAGAAAATCTTTAACACATCACTCAGTAGGCCAACGTAGAAAATTAAGGAAAAAAAGCCTTATTATCATTACTTTATTTTAAAAAAATTAGAAAAAAAATCAATCTTCTATCATTAAAATAACTTATTCTAAGATAAGATTAAAATGATAGGAAGTGCTAAAGTCATAACGTAATATCGGAGATTTTTTGATTAGATTACTAAACCCGATTTTTTACTTTGAAAAATGTTAATATATATTTGCTCTTCTGTTACAAAAGAGCAAATACTTATTAATATAAACAAATTTGCTATTGAAATGATTCATATTTTACTCACAGTTGATGCAATTCGATTATCAAACCTTAGATCGTTTCAATTCGTGAATAAAATTATAAATAATCGAAATTCGTGAGGGCAAGAATCACCAAATTCGTCTTTCAATGAATATCTATTATGAAAGTATCCAAAATCTTTGAAAGATGGAAGAACACGAGAGGGAATCGAACTCGGACTCTTATGCGATTTCCTATTGTGACTTCCAGTTGCTAATCAGTGGCGCGTTATCCAATGGAAAAAAGGGGGCAATTGTCTGGGACTCCCACCAGCAGGGGCCCTAAACCAATCTTTAATAAAAAAAAATATTTCCCTCAAAAATTCCCTGGTAGAAAAATATCTGAAGGGGTTAATGGAAGTATTAAAGAGTGTGGAATCGAATTCATTATGAGTTTTCTTGAGTAGTTCGGATCAATCCTCTTATTTATGCATTAGATGATCGCTCAGGTATCGTTCCTATTCGAATTCGATCCGCACCACTCATAACTTTTATAAGTAATTCGAATCTGAACGTCATTTTCTTTCCTTCGCATATGCTAATTGAGCTCAATTCTGTCAATCTGTTCTGCTAATGAATAATATTACCTATCTTCACCACCTCAGCATTCCCAATTTTATGTCTGATCGAGACCATAATGGGCAGGTTAAAAGATCATAGAGCAGATAAGAGTTAAAAATATATATCAATATCACTCGTGTTGGTATCACAGGATACAAAATTAACTTATCTAATTCTTGATTCTTGGCCATTAGAGTTATTTAAAATATATGCTTTCCACCTCAAATTTGTAGTGTCTTGCCCCTGTACATCATATTTTTCCTGATAACAAGTGCCAGAACTCCACTCGGTAGAAAATATTTGAATTGAATTCACGTGATTTCCGTTATAGACCGGAAGTTTATATATAGTTAATCGGGGTCTCCTCCCCCTAAGCATCTATATCTGGGCTTGGATTTCATCTAACTGGCACCATTCTCGGTATTAAGGAAGGACAGACAGACAACAGAATTTATAGGTCTTTACAATTTTTTTCAAATTAAAGCCTAATAAATATTCATACATTTTAATTTTAGAGAAATCTAAGACAAAACTTTCCTATGTTTTACTTTCATGTCATTATCAAATCAAACAATTTGCTGTTTTAATTTATGAAGTCGAATTTTTTCCTCCTTTTTTAAAGAGATTTTTTTTCTAATCCTCATCAAAAAAGATTCGGTTAATTAATTATTTTTTATTTTATTTTAATAAAAAACGTGTCAAATAATTAAATAATTTTCTAATTATTAGGTTTTTAATGTAAGTTTTACAAGAAATGTACATTTGTTTATTGAATTATTGCAACGAACACAACTTCATGAAGTTGTTTTTAACGGTAAAAACGGTCGTAAAATTAAATTTATTGTAATGAAGCGAGAACAAAATGATTATTTTTTAGCTTATTATTTTCTTTTTGATTATATTTCCAAGAAAAATACCCCTCCCTTTCTCCTTCTTCTCTTGTGCAAAACATTATTACTAATCAGGATCTGAAAAGATGAGATGGGGGATCAATCGCATCTCCATCCCTATTCCATAGCCATAAAATCGATAAAACAGATAAAAACATATTAAATTTTAAGAATTTTTGTCTGAGGCCTGTGAAGAATTCGATCCTGGATTTGTCTTATTGTAGGCATAGCTGAACAATTGTAGGTATGGGAAAAGGGCCTTCTTAGCGCCCACAAGATGGGAAGAGTTAAAAATAAAAGAATCCTGCTATGTAGGTCTACAATAACACGGAAAAGTTAAGTTTTAAAAGCGATTATTATGCTTAATTTCGGAATAATAATTCTATTTGTTAAATTATTAAATTAATTAATAATTAAAATAATAGATAAATAAGAATCTCAATTTTATGTTACATTCAGCTTCATATTGCTGCCAAACACTAATATATAAAGATATTGATATGAATATTATTTGTATGCTTTCAATGATTCATTTATTCGTTATAATACATAAAAATTCCATTAAATATTGTATTTATGATAATATACAGTGCAAAAGTAGGTATACAGTTGCTATTATGGAAAAACATGCAGGGAGAAAAGAATAAAAGATGTAAAATATCGTAAAACACTTATATTTAAACACACAAACAGAAAACGACACAATACAAATTGGCACATACGTACAGTATGTGTTTTTTTTCCTATTTGTGTGTTTAAATTCTACTCGTGAAAACATAATAAGTGAATAAAAATACACTTAATATATCAACATTTACATAAGAAAAGTTCATGCATTGTGTAAGTGAAATTCATTTATAAAAACGGGTTCCGAAATCGAATCGGTTCCGGAACTTGACAGTGCTTTTCATGAATGATCAAAGCAGATTGGACATGGTCATGCTTCACTATTCGATCGATCTCAATGCAGATCACGTCTATTCGTGATGGTCGAGATCCGTCTCATTGCATGGAATGCATATATGTGAAGCTCGTTAGCTATAGTAATGGAATGAGTCCACTGGCGTGAATATAAGTTGAAAATTATTTAGTTTTTCTACTTTATTATATTAAGTAGATTAAGTAGCTGTTACACTGGCGTACAAATTATTTTTCTTAACTGAAATTATATGTGAAATGTCACGCTTTATAACATATAAATACATAATTTTAATATAATATACATGTAAGAATATACGTAGAAAATCTCATTTCATTTGAAAAATACGTAGTTACTACATTTCGGGTGTGGTTTATCATATAATTTCTGTAACAGATAGTTATAAATGATACCAAAAGGTATGTTTTTTGTTTGTTTTTATACGGGTGGGCGATCTGCAGAGGGAGATGCCATTCAAGAAGGACTTTCTAAGGGAAACTGGCCCCTATTTAGGTGTTACAAAACCCGGAAAACTCCACGTGGCCAGCCTCTTCGATATTAAGTAAAACACGGGTATGACGTATTAGCCGAAAACCGTAAGGTCCAATTTCTAGTTAGTGAATGCGGCAACTTTGTACAATGCATTTATATTAAAATATTTTGTTGCTTATTGGATAGAAACTTCCTCTCATTGATCTATAATTCAGCGACTGATAAGTTTTCAGATAATACAAAGTTCTCCATTATCAATTTTATGAATATTTAATGTTTTTGATAATCTATTTGGCATTTAGAATCTATTTTTATAGATTAATTTTGTGGTTGTGTCCGGAAATTTAATGACCATTAATGGATAAAATTAATAAATGAACGAATCGTATCGCGTTAACAAAAGGTATGTAAAAGAATTCAATGTCGTTTCAAGGATAGACACAATAAATTGTTCTTAGAAAATTTTCGGGGATGTGTCCTTTTACTAGTAGATAATCTATAATTTACTACACGGAAAATTATACGTTTATACCTAATTGGTTAAGAGAGGAAAATAAATTGTACTTGTTGGAATAAATGTAATGTTGTGATTAGTCGAATTTATGTCTTAACTGTTTGAGTGCCTTTGTCACAACAAGATCAGCAATCCGGTCACACCCGTAACGGATCTTCTCCCTTTCTAGTTAATTAAATACAGCAGCTTATTTAAAGGTTCTACCATATTATATAATAATTTTACCCAGATTTCACCCTTAACTACTATAAAAACAATAGTTTATATATATATTATATATTCCTGTAAATTGCTTTAAGCCATGATGAAGTATCTTTCTTCTGTTGCAGTGATAACGATCTGTTGTAATAAAACGTTTTGCTCTTTTTACTAAATAAAAGTAGATAAGACAAGTAGGATTTCGAGGAACATAAAAGTTCTTGATTAGGAGTTTGGAATTAAAAAAAATAAAATAAAATAAGGGCAAAGAAATTAAAACATATATTATAGAAGAAAGAAAGCTTCTTCTAAATTAACTTCAATAAAATTCAAACGAATGTTTTATAATTAAATTGCTTAACTGATGATGTCTATAAATATTTTCCAACAAGAAATTTTTGTTAAGGTGAATAAAATATTCTATTTATTAATTATGTAAATTTTTATTTGAAATTTTTTGTCCGTATATGTAATGTTAACCATATTTTTAACATCGAATTATCGTTAATTGATTAGTGGACGAGTCGTGTTATGTTATGTTGATGGTGATAAATTTTCATATAGCATGTCTTAAACACTTCGATCTGCATCAAATTTTTCATAGTTACTCTCTAGGATCATGCAGAGAACATAAGGCATTCCCTCATAAGAGGATAAATAATTAATTTAGTTTAAATGACAAAAATTATTTGTATTTCGGATTCTATTCGGATTTCATATGTTTAGGATTTAATAGGAGATGGAATCGGGGAGGGAATGAGGTGTCGAGGTCTTACACTAGCCTATATTTTCCGCAGGATCCTAGAATGTGAATTCTAGGATGTGAATTCTAGGATCCCGCGGAAAATATAGGCTAGTGTATGAAAAATTTGGTTAGATCGATCAGAGATTAACAACAGATAGACAGACATACAAACAGATATAAATTCCATTTCATATAACTTACAGTGAAACCTGCGTAAACCGAATATATTTTCTGGTTTGGGAGGTTTCCGTTTTATTCAGGTTCCGTGTTGGACAGGTTTTACTGTACATAGATTAAATTTAAATGACATAAATCACTTGTATTTGAGATTCTATTTGAATTACGTACTTGTATTGCAATTAAATGCTTCATATCATAAACTTTTTAAGACAAGAAATGTAATTATAATAAGAAAAATAACCTGAAATCGTTTAAATAAAGATAAAACAATTTTAATTTGTTAAAGGCAAGTTACGAGTGTTGCTTCGAATAACTTTCTCGCATAAAGTGTATAAATAACATGTTTATTAAATATAATTACTATAAAAATTAACGAATTTATGGTAAACTTTTATAACGGTTATCCTGTGGGCTATCCGGGGCCCCACTAACAAGGGGTCTCCAAACAAATCTTTTATAAGAAACTATTCCCCCCTCGAAGAAAAATGTCTGAAGTCAACACCATACATTGGGGTCCCCTATTGCAAATTTGCCCGAGCCCCACGAAGCTATAACGCGCCAAGTAAACTTTATTAAATTTCAAAAGGATTACGAACGAAATCGTAAACAAGATATCAGAATTCACGACTTCGTATCAAATTAATTAAATTTCAATTTTAGTTTAGTTTTTGGAATGTTTATATTTCGAAAACATTGGGATTATTAGAAATGTTTCATTTATTAAGGCATTTTCCCCCCTTAGATAATATCTATTCATTAGATTTGGATGTGTTTCTTCAACCAGAGAAGTATTTTTTTGATAACATTGCTTCCAATAAAGTTCACACAACTCGATGATATCGACAACGAATTCAATTATTGTGAGAAGGAAAATTTCCTTATGATTTTATCAATGACAAAAACGAATTTCCGTTCGTCAAATAGCCTGATTTGTCGTCGATAGATTACTTTTATAGAAAGTAGACGGGTGTGTTTGGTGCAATCAACTGCCAACAATTGCTGTTATTCAGATTATGTTTGGAGTTTTACAAATCGTCTTTCAGAAAATGATACATAAGAATCCGGACTTGTATAAGGGAATAAGTATAGAACAAGATAAACGATATATCAAACACTGGATTCGTGCGAAATTTGATATTAGGAGTTGGCAGTAAACTTGATATGTAAATAGATATAGATATATACATATTATTAGAATCGAATTACACGTTTTTGTTTACTTTTTTAAGGCTCGCTCCATAGACAGGAAGCATTAAAATAGTACTAATTCCCTCCTCTCTCCTTCCCCTTCGAAGACACTTATGAGTTTAGCCTTCTCGCCTTCAGGTATGGATGTTTCGTGTGTGGGGAACACGATTTTGTTCACCCACTTAAAAGCTTAATAATTCCTGCGCCTATTGTCGAAATTTCCTAAAATTTCGCAGGGAGATTTGGTCATTAGAGGCATTACTGCTATTAAATTTTCGTGCTGAAAGGTCAAGAAGATAGGGAGATAGAGAGGGGTCGGACTTAATGGCGATTTTAATTGTTATTAGTATTTGTAATCTTTTTATATATAAAACTCACCTCTACCATCAAAATTAAGCCTTTTTGCCTTTTTATAATCATTAATAATATAAAATTTTTAAAAATATTATTAATGGAGTCGCACACAATTTTAAAGTTTAGCCGGGAAAGTTACACAACTTGTTACCGGAATTTCTTGATAAGATTTTTTCTTAGTATTTTTTCTTTTAAATTTTAAATTATTTTTTCAATTATTGTAACTAAATTATACATATAAATCCAGAATTTAACAAATTATATAAGTGTACATAAAATTTTTATTATTTATTATAGGGGACGACATGAGCCACGTATCTTCTATCAGAAACACTCATCATCCTGTATTGGAAAGGTGTTTTATATTATGTGTAGTTAAAATGCTATAGTCATCACTGTTCTACAGTAAATGCCACCGTTACTTTACTTTACTGATACTTTATGATCTGCTAGGTAAACAGTCGTTTAACTCCTACGTATATGAGAGCCTCAATTGAACCATCCTGATTAAAATTTACAAGTTTGAAAAGGTGGGTATGCAGGCAATCGTTACAATGAGTTACAAGAGGTAGGATTGTTTACAAAAACGTTACTTAATAAGGCAACATAATAGTCTGGGGCTATACATAAATTACGTAACGCAGATGTGAGTCAGAGGCGCGTTATCCTATGGGTAAAAAGGGCAATTGCCTGGAGCCCCCTACCAACAGGGGCCCCAACCAATCTTATATAAGAAAAATTCATAAGAAAAAATGTCTGAAGTCAATACTGTGCGTGGGGCCCCCTAATTCAAATTCATCTGGGCTCCATGAAGCTATAACGCTCCACTAATTGGGTAGGATTGGAGTTGAAAAGTATAAAAGTAGTGTTACTTTACGAACGATTTTTACCTATATTATTAATATTAAATAACTTTTATGCTATGTATATTCATTATAGTGTATTTGTGTATTGAATACGCCGAATTAAAACTTTTTTTTAATTGATTAGGCCTACATAGTATTTATATGCATTACAATGTTGATTTTCCTGTACAGAAAACTGTGTAAAATAATAATTTCGAATCAATAATTCATTGAAATGAAATCAAATTTTAAAAACTATAAATTACACATAAATATAATACAGAGAATAAGTGTCTTGGAAACCCAAAAGTGATTTGCATTGCAGGAAAAACGAGTTGCTTAACTTTTCCGGCAACATTTGGTGGCGCCATCTATTACTATATTTTATTTAAAATTTTTAAATATTTTTAATTATTATAAAATGGCAAAAAGCTTTAATGTTAAGGGTAGGGATGGGTTTTATAAAAAGCTGTAAATGCTAATAACAAGTAAAATCGTCATTACGTCGATCTTACTGGAGATAAATACGGTCGTCATTATTTCTCCACCCCTCGCTCTTTAATCACCAAAATTTAGTAGCATCAATCCCCCTAATATACAAACCTCCCTGCAAAATTTCAGAAATTTTCGACAAAAAATAAAGGAGTTATTAAGCTTCAAAGAGGGTGAAAAAAATCGTACCACCAAATACACACAAATACAAGCAGAAACATCCGTACATATAGAATAAACCCTTTATTTTTTGCATTTCTCAACGTTTGAAGGTGTCCTAAGTCCAAAAAATGCAAAAATCTAGAGAATGGGGGGGGTCAATTTTTGACCGATTGCCATACTTTTCCTCTGTTATATATTGTAATTAGTTTGCCTAACTTTAGCAAAGATTATTATTGTATTTTTTTCTATTTTTTTTGTAATTTTATTACTTGTACCAAATCGTATTTATCTATACAAAACACTCGAACTAACTTCGAAAATCATTTTATTGCATTATGATTCACTCATCGTTCTTCCGTCTCTTTTTGTAACGGAACTAATAGTTCATATAATAAAACTAGTTGAATTTAACCGAATTTCTTTCGTAAAATGTCGAATATTTAAAAAAAAGGAAAAAATAATCGACTAAAAACTACATTAAAAAACCGTTTTTCGAATTGATGGCATCCATCTTTCAAGTAAATGTCCCTTTATGTATTATATAAATGTCGACTTTCAAAGTGTGATACTTTTCAAAAACAAGTTTTATTGAATAGAATGTAATTTTCAAAGATTAGTAAAACGTAATGTAAAATTTTATACACGATTTTGCTCTCTTTCTCTTGGAAACGATGTATATTCAACAATTCGCTTTGCTCATCAATCACGACAACAATCGGATTGATTATCCTCATTGTATATACTATGATAAATGGACTCCACTATTTAAAAATACTTATTTCTATCACAAGAAAGATTAATATGATCAAAATGGTGAAGAATAAAAATAGATAAGTTAAATAAATATATATATATATATATAGGCTATATTATTATTCTTTTCGCCCTGTCAGTACTAGAAGGACCTCTTTATCGAACCCATTTTGGATTCGGCGTGGCCCACAATGGGACGTATGGCCGTTGAGGGACGGGGCCAACTTATCCGGACAAATTACCCCCGAAAAATTTCTGGATTTATCGATTTCTGGATTGGATTCTGGATCTCCAGATAGGGCCATCGAGAGGGAAGGAAGCTGGGAATTTTCCCAGCCCGGAGATTCCTACCCTTATAAAATTGACGGCCGGATGGCCGAGCGGATAAGGTAGAGCACACCGCTCTGGAGGTCCCGAGATCGAATCTGGACGGGTCGTAAAACTCCAGGAACTTTTCGAGAAATGGTTCGTCCGGATATGTCGGCTTCGTCCTTCATTAGCCGGTTGCCCATAGTGGTTCTGGCCAAACCCATAATGGGCTTGCTAAAAAAGGCCTTCTTTGTGCTCACAGGGCGGAGAGTTAAAAAAAGTAAGATTAAAGGGCCTCTTTAAGGAGAAAAGAGCTTTATGGAGCCCACTGTATCCCGGGTTTCATAAAAGCTCTCGACATCTCTACTCCCAGAGTTGAAGACTGATGCCTCAACTTGCTTTTTCTGTCATCCGGCCGTTCTTTAGAATATAATATATTTTCGCATAAATATTTTTCAAAAATGTATTCATTTCGGTTATCAGTTATTGAATAAATCACTAAAATATTAATTTATTTAATAACATTGGAATTGCTATATAGGACCGTAATCTCTTGCAAGAGGAAATCCATATAATTACATAAATAAAATATATGAATAAACATTGATTTCAAATGCATAAAATGACAGTACTTAACTGCAGAATACAATAAATGTGCTGAGATCAAAGAAAGAAAATGCATTATACTAATTATTGTAACGGAAAAACATCTGTAATCGATTTCTGTACAAAAATTAGAAAAGAAACATTAAAATATAGAAATTTTAAGACGTTGTACCCCTTTAAAATATCCCTTAGTTACACAATGGCCCATTATAGCTTCATAGGGCCCAGGCGAATTTGAATTAGGAGGTCCCATGCAGTAGCGTAGCGAGGGGAGAGCATGAAGGTAATAGTAACTATTCGTAATATATTATAGATGTTTTAAGGTAGGTACTACATTCTATTATTATTTGTATTATATTCTTATTACGAGTAAATTCTATATATTATATTACTATATGTGTTTCTGGAGGGGAAGGGGGGCGCCAATAAAGTGTCGTGCCCCGGGCGCCAGTTATGTTCGCTACGTCACTGGTCCCATGTACAGTGTTGACTTCAGACATTTTTTTTGAGGGAATTTTTTAGGGAAATATTTTCTTATATAAGATTGGTTTGGGGCCCTCTGTTAGTGGGGACCACGGAGAATAGCCCATTTGCCCATAGAGTAATTCGCCAATGTAGTTACTCCAGAGTGGTAGGCTACCACTCTGGGGTATTTTAAAGGGCGCCCCGTTATGGATCCAAACCCACAAGAGTATGGAAAAAGGCTCTCTTAGTGCCCACAGAGAGGAAAGAGTAAAATCAATGATGAATATTTCAAGACATATTTTATATCAGATACTTTTTTCTGACATAAATAACTTAGAAAGTCATCAAAGTATTTTTTTTTATAAAGAATCAAAAAATCAATAATATAAGCTTATCGAAAAAATATTTAGTACAACAATTCCAATTTTAAAACAAACTTCAAAGTTTTGAGGTAAGAGAAGTCTCAGTACGAAACATCGAGGTCATTCTCGTCTCGTCGTTGTATAAACAAATAAATAATGAAATTATTATTTATTCGTTTAATTATTAATTTATTTTTTAACTTAAATCAAAACAAATTTTATAATTATTTCAGAAAAATCGACTTTCAAAGGTTTTTATATCCGTTAAATATGTTAAAACATTCAAAGAAATTTAAGCTGAAGGCATTGGTTCTCAAACGGTGAACAGCGAAATTCTCGCAGGTGTGCCACAAAATTTCAAAAAAGTAATTAAAAATTATAATTGTTTCTCTATTTTTTAATATCGTTTGCATGTATATATTTTAAAAATACAGATCTTCAACCCCGCCTTTCGTTTACACGTGTAAGAGGATTTTTGGCGCGACATGGCGCGTGAATGTGTCACCAAAAATTGCGTGTAACTAGCCCATAAGGCTCGTGAACTGCTGTTTTATAAATTAACAAAACACAATATTGCTATTATATTATGCATTCTTATTAGCGGCATTACGTACAGTACCATTGAGGTCCTAGTTCAATTTTGTTATAAAAGTGTTTTTATATTAAAAAGGCAATAAAATCGCGAGTTTATAAGGTGTTTTACAGTCATATTATCTTCCTACCTTACAGTTATATTATCTTCCTATTTTTGAGGCCTCTTCAGACAACGAGGCCCTAGCGAACCTATTGGATAATCCGCCATTGTAATTCCAACTTATCAGAGTAATTTTATTTAAATAATTTAAAAAGAAGAATATTATATATATAAAGTAGGAAGTATTATAATTATAAAATTTAAAAGATGAGAATGCTTCAATAATTATTTTGAACTGGACAAAGTTAAATAGTTTGTCGCGTGTCGACGGACGTCAAATATGAGATTAATGACACTCGTTCCAAGTGTTCATCTCATATGCTGTATAACTCCGAATTACATGTTTTGGAATGTCTTTTATTATGTTCGGTGCACACCAACATCCTATTAATTTTATTGCATTATACGAACATTACTTTTTATTTAATATAAAAATTATATATGCTCACCCCGTGAATTTAAGGGAGTTATATAAGAGAAAGAAGGTGTAGATTCTACTCTTTATGTAAAAATGTTTTTATATTAAAAAGACGAATTTATGAGTCGTATTAGCTTCTTACTACGTAATTTTTGAGGCCCCCTACAGATAAAGAGGCCTTAAACACGCTTCTACGCCATTGTAAGTAACAACAAAACAACAATTTAGTTTAAAATAAACGTCGTGTATTATGAGAGAACGACTAATTTTATCTTTTACTTTATCTTTCTAAAGTTATCAAATATTCTATAATTAAATAAATTTCACTAATTAAGCATTCGACTATAAAATGAAACGGTAATAATTACAGAACAATAATCTTGTCGTCCATTAAACACGCTAATTAACACCGACTCATTTCTAGATTTTGATAAAGCATTTAACGGTTTATAACGGCTTTTAAAACGTTTTAAAAAGAATTTAAAAAAAATAAAGTAATTATTTATTTTATTTTTTAAAACCTTTTTTTAAAGCGCTCTTATTGATTTATAAGTCGAAGGAAGAAGAGTTTCTGAAGTCGAGTCAAACACAGCCTATCATTGTGACTTTATGATCAGTTTGAGACTCGTAATTCAAGAAGAAAAATTAAAAGGATTAAATGAATATTTTAATATTTAAATCTCGCTTGATTTGCTTGTAATTATGGCGTATTTTTTATTTTGCTATTTTATGCATGTCTGACAGATAATCGATCCTGCAATGAGTCCATTTGCATATACATATACAACACCTAACATATTCTATCTTCCTAGAAAGATATTTAATTTTATTATAATAAAATAAATTCAAATAACTACTTTATTAATTCGTTTATAAAGTTTAAATAATTATTATTAATTATTTATTTATATAATAAAGTTATAACAACGTTTCAGTCTGAGGGAGGAGGAGGAAAAAAAAATTAAGAATTATATAACAATTAACGACGTGATAATTATTAACGAGCGTGTAAATTAATTATAACTGAAGACATTAAAAATAATGATAAAAGTATATTTGAGAATGAAATTAATAATTGAAAATAAAATTTTTAAATAAACATGTATTATAATTCGAGTTAACTACACAAACTTAGCTGTAAACTCTACGAAATTTTTAATGAAATTTTCAAGTTTATTTAACGTAAATATTATAGAATTAATTCCTAAAATAAATCCCGTGTTTATTTTTTCTTTAGTGACAAGTTTCTCCGAAGTAAAACTTTGATATAAAGCAGCAATTTGCAATATATATGACACCAATATGGCGTACAGATTTGTTGCCAGTTAGCTTTAAAATTTACGTTAAAATGTATGTATATATATACCTATATATAAATATACAGGAAGATATAACACGTGGGAACACGTAAGAGCATCTGGCTTTTATTTCTTTGTTGACATGATCAGTTGCTAACTGAGAGTCGTGCCATATTGATCGAGAAATAGTCAACGGTTTGCAATGTCATCTGACATGTGTATTGGCATTGGGGAGAATATTATCCCGAATGTTCTCTCTATCTTGACTCGAATATGATCTCCTCTATTGAAATATAGATCTACTATTTGCAAGGACCTTCGAGTGCCTTTTATTGAGCAAGGGAATGGCAACCACATATCTAATCTCCTTCGTATCTCACAATACATAAGTTACTACTCGTGTAAAACTATTTTATTGCATCTTTATGTAGGGTTCAACGTACTTTTTAACCATTTACATGTGAATTATGAATAAAAATGCGGCAAATTTCAGTGAAATTGAGTTTACAATATTCTCTATCCCATACTTTACATTACAAAACATGATTTATGTGAATTATATCTATCACAGCAACTATGTTTGCTGGCCTGTGTAATGTATATACGGCGCTATGTATATACGTAAGCTTTTATACATGTGAAAGTATTTTATTATTAAACAATCGTTTAGATTAGTGGCACCAGTAAATAAATAAATAAATAAGAATATAAACGAACTAACGCCATCTGACGACATTAAAAGGTAAGCATTATATAATTTACAATACAATTTGTTTACACAATTTGAAGCTTAATAACTCCTGTGTTTTTTGTCAAAAATTTCTGAAATTTTGCAGGGAGGTTCGTATATAAGAGAGATTAATGCTGTGAAATTTTAGTGGTTAAAGGTCGAGGGGATGGAGAGATAAAGGGGGTCGTGTGTTGTCGTATCTCCAGGAGAGTAGGACTTAACGACGATTTTACTGGTTATAAAAACCCACCCCTACTCTTAAAAATTAAGCTTTTTGACATTTTATAATAATTAAAAATATGAAAAAGTTTTAATACTGAAATATCATAACAGATGGCGCTACACGCAATATTAAATGCTGCCGGAAAAGTTAAGAAACTCGTTGCTGTGGATTTTTCAATCTGTTTCGACGTCGAGGATTAAATCTTGTCAATATATATATATATATATATTCAACAAGAATCCCCCGCTTATGATAGACAATAATATTAATTTATGCAAAATGAATTTGCATGAGACGGGCCAATAAATAAAATTCCTTTTTAAACTTAATTAGTGTAACGAACTATTTATACACCGAGCAATAATGTTATGTTAACGCGTTACGAAGTGGAAATATTTATTTAAATTTTCAAATTACTTCGATGTTTTTTAAAAATTAATGTTTAAAATTCGATTAATTAAATGAAACATTGCAAGAGGAAATATTTTATATTAAAATTGCGAATTGTTCAAGTAAACAAAACGAAAGTTTGCTGCTATTAAATATTTCTAGCGCTTAAGCTTGGAAAAAGGTTAAAGGTCGTGGGAATATTATTCTTTCACCTTTAACCTATATCGTGTTTAAACTTTTAACGGCTTAATTTAATATTTTTAGATAAATTTATGTAAAGTTTAGTTATAAATCCGAAAATCTATAGAATATTTTATGAATTGAAAGCAAATAAAGAATATTTGAAACTTTTAACATATTCAGATACAATTTAAATTTAGTTTGCCGAAAGTTCTAATTAGTAAACTAAATTAAAATACGAGTAGAGAAGAGAAAACAATTATAAATATTTATTTGTTATTAGTATTTCGGTCGTTTATAATTTAAAAAAAATTAAAAATAAACTCTCCTTATAATTTATTTATAGAGTAGATGAATAGCTTAACTATTCAACTATTAATCAGTCAACAATTATTCAACAATTAATCTAATTCGAATGTTTAGAATAGTTGAAAACTTAAACTAAACTGTTGGAGTATTCTAAGTATTTTTGAATTAAAACGAAAAATAGTTTTAAATCTCCAATTCAATTTTAATGTAGATTTATTTATTTATTTTTTAATAATGGCTTCTTCTTACGGGGAATTTAAATTCGATATTTATGAAACACAACCTGTAGATTTATATAAGAAACCGTTGAAAATTCTTGGAAATATGTTGCATAAGTTGGAGCGGTAGTAGGGGGGTTCTAAATACGAAAGATAGGGCAGTACTGCAGTTAAGAGGATTAGATATCGATCTTTTAAAGCAGACTTCAGTCAGTTTCAATGTTTTGAAATTGCTTCATAACTGACAAATCACATTTCAATTCATTATTTACTACAACTTATGGGTGGTTCCTCGAAGAATTTCCACTTAAAAGAATCTATTATCTATAATGAAACGTGTTTTAAAAGTTTTAAGACCCTTATTAAGGCCACCTTCTTTTAATTAGTCGATTTAATTTCGAGTATTTGAAATTTAAATTTTTAATAAGCTTAAAAATCTATTCTTAAAATTGAAGGGGGGAGGGGGTAGAATATTTAATATATACATATATTCGTCAAAGAAATTAACGAGGAAAGTTCAATTTTTAATAAAATTTTCACTTACCTAAAGTGATTTATAATTAAAAGTTGTTGGATTAGAAACGGCGACAACTATTTGATTGTATTAACTTGGATGTTTGGTTCTAATAGTTCATACAACGGATAATACAAGAGAAGTACTACCCTTGGGATGGCCACTGACGTTCGTCTTGAAGTACATAGTTCTAGATGGGATTTGACGTCCAGATCGATCTCACGGGGCTAATTGGGAGAGTACGAATGGGATTGTTGCTTGGAGCAGGAAAAGTTACCTTCTCGTGATGACAAGTATTCTGTGGCCATCCTTTTGTCTGCGTTAACTCTTTCGAATCACCATTATAGAGTTTCTTTTAAAAGGCACAAAAAAAAATTAAATTCTTCATTTTAAATTAGTAACAAACACGCGCAATGTATTCCCTGACTACCAGTAATCTTCAATTGTTCAATTGTTTACTTATATTTCTTTCTCTGATATTTCAAAATATAAATAAAAAGCTTATAATTTCTGCAAAACAAATAGTAATGTATGCTGGCCTGTAAGGCAGCTTCCCCTGTTAGTGTGGATGATGAAATGAGGATAATGTATGACTATTTTTAGGTGTATATTTGATACGCTATGTAAATGACGAAGAATAACAATTCATTAGTCAAATTTAAAATCTAAATGGTAACATCTTAACTGTTACGTTTAGCATCCCATATACTAAATATATAACCGCAGAATAATTTTAAAAGAATGTTTTATAAGGGAAACATCTATTCAAATTATCATGCAACACAGTGTATCAAACTATCAGTGAATAAGTAATAAAATTTTATATTTTCTCTATGTTTGTTTCAGAAGGGGGATACGCCTGCATGGTGCCATTTCTGTTTGCCCTCATAAAAACGAAGATCAAGTCATAATTCGGAATCCCCACTTACTTATCAGCGTGTGGTCACATCCAGCATATTCATATAATGCACCAACTAGAGATGTTTATCGCAATAAAGCACCCCAAATACGCTTATATTTTACAAAACTACTTATGTACAAAGTACACGTAACCCTTTAGATATAAAATAAATCTCTTTTTCATTACTTATTATTATTTTACTTATTTAGCTGTAAATTTTATGTTAATTACTTACACTATTAACTGTATATGTAAGTAATCGTTACTTAATTTAGTTTATTCGTAACGCATTTATTCCTCATCCAGTTACGAACTGAATAATGTCACTTTCAATATCTGTTCTGCTCAGATTAATACAGAAAAGAATATTTTTTTTTATATATTTTTTTAAAGAAAGTCATTATTTTTAAAGTAATTATGTGTCATTCCTCGTTACATTTGGGACGTATAAATTTTAATATTATTAAAAAAAGAATTTTTTCTCCTGTTTTTGAGTAAGATATTATTCGATTTTCTCGGTATCTCGCTCCAGCGTTGAAGCCAAAGAAGATGCGGAGCACACAATATTCAATTTTGATACTTTTCTCTCTCCTTTTAGTTATTATCCAAGCTAATATTAGTTATTCTTAATATTAAATCAATCAAAATTACAGCAATGCCGTTGATAAGGAGAAAATAATAATGTTTATAAGTTTATTAAATAGAAAAATTAGTTTCCTAGTTAAATTAAATAGAAGTTAGGCAAATTCTTGTAGTTATAAAAGAAGAATTTTACACTTAGTTTATATAAGTTAACCGGAAATTGCTTGTTAATAAATAATTAACGGAACGTATATTTATTATTTATAATTAATTTTCCGTTGTTTAAATATAATAATTTAAAGAAAAAATTAAAAAATTGTGAAATTTAATCATTTCGTTCTTCTTCTACAATTTATAAAAAGGGAAGATTTATGAAAATCCTTTTTATACGCGCAGATGAATAATTTTATGTAAGATATCAACGTATGAATCTAGTGTTAAAATTTGTAAATTTTTCATTATAATGGTAGAAAATCTTTAATTTTAGTAATTATCCTATAATAAATCAAAAGTCTGAAGAAAAGATAAGCTGTAATTATCTCCAAACTGAGACAGTGCAGAGTATAAAAGTGCAAAGGATTCAAAGAGAAAGGAAGATGAGATCATGCATTTTGAACGAGTGTAACGAAAAAAAATAGAAGAAAGAGCAAGATTTTCGTTACAATATCAGAAAAAAGGTCTACGTTCTACGAAAATTTTATTATATATATTCTGACTCGTATCAACTCCATTTTTGTAATTAAATTAATCATTTCTTTATCGTTGTAATCTTAAAATAATTTAAGTAAACGGTTAATTTTCTTCTTAAATTGTTTGTAGAATAATTTTCCCACATCCTACACGAATCTTTTTACTTCGTTTACTGTAACGACACGAATCACGTCACCCATATCCTACTTACACCATAGACATTTTCCTTCCCCTCCTCCTCTGTACCTTTGATTATTACCCCCGATTCTCTTCTAAAATTTTTTATTATACACATCGGTAATTTCGTCTAAACGTATTTCCACTCGATTCTTATTTCCAATTTTTATTTTTGAGGTGCACAAAAGTTTTTGAGAGCCAGTGTCGTTTTAACTTAGCAATCGCCGTATAATGCGCAACCTTTCCCAATTTCGTATGCAAATTCGATTGGAAATCTTCTAGGAGAATCGTCTGAGTTGCCGAAAACATTTTATTTGTAATTGTTAGACGAATTTATAGCTTCAGAAACTCGTACAAATAAGACCAGAGACCATAAATGGAGGGTTCCCAGTCAGAGGTGTTACTTCCGTTGTTTCGCCTACGTCACCATGGCAAC
Source organism: Centruroides vittatus (assembly GCF_030686945.1). NCBI lineage: Eukaryota > Metazoa > Arthropoda > Arachnida > Scorpiones > Buthidae > Centruroides > Centruroides vittatus. The sequence continues at coordinate 360,983 of NW_027121655.1, forward strand.
CTCCGAGTGGGCAGGAAATTCAGCTAATAATGTTATTGTACTTGCAAAGTTGTCTCGATTTGTCTGAACAGACAGCAGCAGTCTCCACTCTTAGTTTGTTATTTACATTCTTCTCTTATTCGTTTCCCTTGTTTTTTTTTACTACAATCTCCTCCTGTAGCGAGTCTTCTTCCTCCTTTTTTTATAAACTAATTACACGAATTTGCAGTAAACGTACGTTAGATTAACTTGTCTAGTAAAGCTATTCAATAATCCAATGATAAATCATTGAATAATTATCTCGAATAATTGCGAACGGGTCGGAATATATCTGATGAATGGCCTATAGTTATTGCTAAATCCCATTTACTATAAATGGAACTGGTAGGCTATGGAATTAATTAATGATTAGATATTATATAAATGAATTTTTTTTCCTTCTTCTTCTTAATTGTCATTAAGTTAAGTAGCGCATTATAAGGTTAAACAGTAAGCTTAAGGGAGAAAAAGTGAAGATTTAAGTGAAGAGGGAGTGGATAATAACGATGATAATAATAGAGTTTGAAGCACAGATATTTCTAGGAGACGGAAGGTCGCTCCTGCAGCATATAAACAATTCCTAATTCGTATTCTTATCACATTGCAAAGGCAATCTTTGTTTCTTGAACAAATCGAGGATTCGGTTGTTCGTTCTCCATCACATTGTCAAACGAACGGGGGCCTTGTCAAAGTTTATGGGTAGAATGGCACAAAGGGTCACAAATAATGGAATGCCTGCTCAGTCAGATGTCACTTCACTGTGACTCGGTATCAGTCACTTTTACTGAGGGGAGAGTATCGTGCTGTTTTACATTTAGACAATGCTGCGGGCTTTACCCACTCCGTAGAGTAATTGCTATCCACAAGAAAAATTTATCTATTTGTATTAATAATATCTGTGCAGAGAAGTATGCTTAATACCTTTCTTAGCACCTTAATACCCGGCTTCTAACTTCATAGTTCCTTCCTACTGCCATCGAATGGAAGGTGTTAACGGAATTTATGAGATAGTATATAAGGTGGGTAGCATTATTAATAAAACAGGAAATTGTTTTATTAAATAATTCCGTGAATACATTTTGAATTCCTTTACCACGATGTACTACCGCTTTAAATTGCTTGTTGTACGAGAATTTTTTATTCTTTGCGGAATTACCCATGAGAACGAGTGACATTGGTGAATAATGATGTACCCTATTCTTGCACATCTATCGACTCCCAAGCTGATGTAAATATTTGGAATATTTACGAAATTCCTACGTTTTTCTTACTCTGATCTAAGAAATATTCGAAAATTGATTCTTTTTTTCTGATTAATTAACAAATTTCTCTATAAAAGTTAAGTTATCTAACGATTTTCTACGAATATTTTCTCGATCGATGGATACGTTTCTCTCTTTATAAAACACCGCGGCTCTTATATAGAAGTGGAAAACGTATATTCGAGAATAAAATATTTATGTGTAAATGTTCTATTTTTTTGAATATATCTTCTCCAATTTAAATATACTTTTTCCCATTTTATTCTGGCCATTTTCCTTTTTTTTTATGTATTTATCTCAATCAGAGTGTATCGATTTTCGAACTGTTAAGTATATCAAATGGATTCTTAATCCTATTTGAAGAAGGACCATGGTCCTTTGTGAAAATGAATGTTGTACGATCGAATAAGCTCCAAAAAAGCCTTTTCTATAGACCGAAGCTAAACTGATAACACAATATTTATATAGGAACGTATTTTACAAGACAGAGATTTTTATCTTTCATCATCATTTAGTCGATGTTATCAGATTGAATTTTAGTGATTTAGTCGTCTCCTTTCTCATACGTTATAAAAGATATTATAAATCAAATATCGTAGATTAAAAATAACACGGTGGGAAGCTTATTATTAGCATTTTTGCTTAGCATATTTTCTATAGAATCCATCATTATCCATTAAGATCGAAGATAGAATTGACTCGAATTTAAATATTTAAATGGAGCTCTCGTAACGAAATTTAATTATAGTATAAAATTATAATAATTTAACAACCAAACAATAGAAAATTTCGATCATTTTATGCATAAAATTACTCATAATGTGCATTGTTAAGAGTTAAATCATTAAATAGTAAGCACACCCTTTTATAAGTAATTAATCTTTATAAAAACCAACAGAAAAAAGAAAAGGGATTTTAGCAGATTTAATTCATTTATTATTTGATTCATTCCCTTATTTTTCCAGAATGCATTACCTCAGTCTTTAATAGGAGAAGATGCAGAGCAAGATATTGTCTTGATTGCCTCTTCCAAGAAATCTAACATTAGCTTGATTATTATAAGTTATTAATGCACACAAGCGACTAAGAAAAAAATATAATAAAATAATGGAATAAATATTTCAATATTTTATGGCCTATTTACTAAATGTTAATATCCACTCTCCTCTTTCCAGCAATTAGAGATACAAGTAAACTCGATATTAAAGTCTTAAATAATTTAATTTACATAATTATTAATTCTTAAATACATTAAAAATAGTTTAAATTTTAATAATTAATATAAAAATAACAAATTTATTAATGGATTTAATTAAAATTTAACGTAAAAAATGCTTTAAAATTTTAATTTTTTCCTTCTCTTAATTAATAGTTTATTTATTAAATTAAAACTATAAGAAAAATGAATAAACTGACTTTTTTAACGACAATTTTCATTAATTTTCATAAAAGAAAATGAATTTTTAATTAAAAAAAGAAATAAATAAACGTAATTAATATTCTTATTCGTTTAAAAATTGAATTTAATCCGGGTCAAACATATTTTAAATTTATAAATCATTAAATATTAGGCATAAAATTCGTCGTTGGTAATCCTTTTAACCAAGGAAAAGTTATTTTAGAATATATTTTACATTTGCGCTAATAATAAATTTAGAAAAGTGAGAGATTTAAGAAGTGATGCCGAAGAGAAGTATTGCAGGGAAGCTTAACATCAAGCAATTAAAATTCTTTAACGATTCAAAAATTTAAAATATAACACGATTCGTCGACGTCAAAAATTACAAAACAAGCCGGAAAATAATATAAAAATTAGCAATATTGTTAATTAACTTGCACGGTCTTCATAAATTCTGATTTATAGATTTTTCCAATCCCAAATTGGAAATGATGTGGACGTAGAATCTTTTAGATTATTTAAAGATAAAGTCTAACGATGTAAGACTCGATAATTTATATGATAATTCATTTAACTTTATTTTATTTTTTCTTTTGTGTTGAAAAACATACGAATCGTGCAAAACGGAGACCTTTAGATCTTGCTCTTGCAGAAAATAACGCGTTATAATGTTATTTTATAATATTTTACACGTTTAAAAATATTATCTACGTATATAAAACAGAATGTCTGTCTGTTCTCTACACCTGTAAACATTTACCTATCTACACCAAATTTTTCGCAGCTGTTCTTTAGGACCACGCGGAAAATATAAGCTAATATTAAACCTTAACACCCTCTCTTCCCCTTATTTCATCCCCTTTTTAACTCCTAAACACTTTTCCCCTTGACAAATATGATAAATGGTAGACTAAAAGAACCAAACTTTTAATATAGTTTTCATCTTAATGTTTGCTTTTATTACTTTTTATTTGGGTGGTGCATTATAGCTTCAAGAGGCCTCAAGTACTGTACAGACATTTTTCTTTGGAGCAATTTTCTAGGGAAAATATTTGCTTATAAAAGATTGGTTTGGGGTGGGGCCCCCAATCAATTACCCTTTCTGCCCGCAGGATAACTCACCACTGGTATAATGTAAAGTGACTTTTTCTTTAATTTTACAAGGTTAATTGTATTATTATATTAAATTCTTTATTATACTAAATTAATTTATAATTTTTCTGTATTTTTTAAAGTATTAATCGATTTTTCTCTCCCTACTCTTGGCTACTCATTTACATGAATATAAATAGACTAAGTTGTGTTTACATCGTTTAAAATTGTTAATAATAGTAATAAAATTCTTTATAAAGTTTTAAATAGAATTTTTAAATGAAAATAGAGGAAAATTCATTTAAACTAGAGCAATTCTACTCTTTAGTTAAGGAATTCAAAGTGTGATATCGAATCAATGGAATTCCCAAATTACATTTCTATGCTGTTGTTAAGCACCTAATTTTTGTCTGTTAACTAAACTATTAAATAAAATTTATTTTATCGATCGTCAACACTTTCAACAATCAAATTTTGCATAAAATTTCCAACTCTTTCAGTTATATTTTTATAAAAATGCCTCTAAAGTTATCATTTTTTAGTATAAATTACCTTCGATACATTAAATTAAACAGCAAAATAAAGAAATTTATACATAAAATTGCATATATTAATCATTTTTTCATATAAAAACTGAAAATTCGGTATTAAAAGTAGAGCCTTTCGAGTTAATTTTCTATGACAATTAAGTAAGAATTAATTAATTTTAAAAATACTAAATAATATTTTAAACAATTTAGAACGTTTTATAATCGTTTTTACATTAAAAAATTTGTGAAATTATTTATATTTTAAGCCGTAAAAAAGCGTGAAAAATTTCCGAACGTCGGCGATAAATCATAATTTAAACACATAACAATAAAACTTCATCTAATTTTCTTACAATATTAATATTTTATAAAGATAGAAAAAAAAATGCCTGAGAAAATATTTAACACGGCATATCCGTAACGAATATTAAATTTAAAACTTCAATTATCGTCTTTACAGGATCAAAGATTTCCGGCCATTTGCAAAAGAAAAAGAAGAGGGGAAAAAAAGGAAAATAAAGGGGGGAAGAGGAAGAGTAGTGTTAGAAATAGGGCGTTTATACGATAAAAGATAGGTTGTTGCATAATAAAATATATAATGAAGGAAGATCCAATCATAAAAGAGATTGTGAAGCAGCTTCCTTAACCATAAAACTTTCATTTTTATCATTAACGATCTCGGAAAAGTTAAATCTTTTAATCTCTTCACTCCACGCATCGAATTGCCATCTTTGTATAAAATCATTTCGAAGCTTACAGTTTACAAATACTTAGGACTTCTATCCTTTAAAACCAACACTCATGGGAACCTTCATGCTAAATACAGAGGTTGAAAGAGCTGATCCAATAGATATTACACTAAGTGACTGGTACTCGTCCAATAGATAACGAACTATCTCCACTTCTGTACTGAAATTAAGTCCGGTTTAATCCCACCAAAGTCGAATTAATCAATTGAATCAGAGCATTCAAAGTTTACTTAGGAGAAATATTGATTTTTGTCAAACCTCTTCAATTAATAGTTATATATATATACATACACACACGCATACGAGAACACAGGAAATTATCGATCCAACCCTTTTAAAAGATAAAAATCTTATAAATCTCTCTCTATAAAAATTCAAGAGTAAATTCTAAATGGTATTTTTAGTAATTGGAATAATTCTTACAAGAGAAAAAAAAAAGATTTATTTGGTTAATGGTTCTAAAATATCTTGTCGACTTTTCTCCATTTTATGAATAATTAATTTGGAAGTAAAAATTTGCTTTGGTCTCTTCAGAAAAACCGCCATTTTCGAAATGAAAGGAGTGGGGGAGGGGTGAAATTTTATTTTATTTTTTTTATTTTCGATTTAAATTAGAATACGTAGAAGATGTGCTCTAGGGTTCAATTTAATTCACGAGAACAATCAACTTGTGCTTAATGGGGATGCGAATTTACTTGCCTGGCAACTAGCACTTGTCATCAATTCATTGTATCCCCAAACCTAACTCGATATTCGCTACAAAGTCAGAGTTTTAATTGAACGGAATGGAAAACAAACACGAGGAAAGGCTTTGTAAGCAAACGAAGATAATTCTTTCCTTACTAATTTCCAGTCATTAGTTACATAAGAACAAAGGAGGGTCAACTTTGATTGGGTGCAGTTATCACTGTATAGACCTGGTTTACATTAGATTCTGATGTATGCAAAGATTTAATTAAATTTGTTTTGTCCAAAGCTAGTTTGTTTTCTACTACAAATGCGATTATGCTATACCCTGTCTTGTCTCAGTGTGGTCATTGCCTTAGCCAATTCCAATTTTATGTACTTATAAATTAGTTAAATTGGTCGAACATTCCACTATAAATAATAAATAACATGCTATTTTAATCGAATTAGCGGCATATTCTTTAATATTTTTTCATCTTTTAAGCCATTAAATTGAATTCTTTCCTAACAATTGCATTGCAAAACTTTGTATGAGAGAGTGTATAAATGCCATTGATTCTGTTGAAAGGAAACAACCTTTCTTTTAAAAAAAATACAGTGTTTTTTATGTTATGTTATTGTAAAGTTGCTGCATGTGTTTATTTAAGATATATAAAACTTGTGAGTTTATCGAGTAAAGAATCTCTTAGTTTCTCTTCCTTGTAACATAAGCAACCGTTGACACTTGTCTATCTCTAGTTGTAGAATTTGTAACAAAGTAACATATCCTCGATACTGACACGAAATCAACAATGTTAAGACTAGCTCATCCATCACTGCATGCAGTCACATAGCTTTCCATCCCATCCATCATACTCGCTCCATCAGTACCAATGATGCTAACATAAGTTCTATAAATGGATACAGAGGCATTGTCTTTTATGTTAACTCTTCCAGATGGCGCCACTCGTCACCGAGAGCATAACACACCGCTTCATTATCACACCAGAAAAGTTTAAAATTTGGTCCCGTATTTTGGTACGTTTGCCAGATCGATACGACTCTTTCTGCCTTTAAAATGTTCAATTATTATACATAATTTGTGTAATAGCGTGCATTTTTTATACCCGTTTTTCGCGTGTATAAACGTGGATTCTGGAGGATAAAAAGAGTTTAATGTGTTTATTTAATAACTAAAATTAGATCAGAAGCATTAAAAAATATAATCATTTGGTGTGGTGTTTAATAATAGAACATTTGGCAATTATCTTAGATGATATACAAGCGTGGAAACAACAGCACTTTCCAATTTGTGAATACTCTATGTTCATTTTTCAATTTGCCTCTTTATGACATCCATTTGGGGACTGATGCAGGCATTCTACAGCATTTACTGTCTCCTAATGTCTTCTTATAATGGAAACGGATGCGACTCCTAACACACAACGGACACCCCGGACAGAAGCAGCCTAATAGCATGCATTACTTACAGTGTAAGGTACTTCTCAGGTGCTGAACCATAATATACACAAGAAGACGTATGCCTTTTAGGAGCAGGTCATGCATCGGTCATGTCTTCCTTTGACAAAATAAGGCTATTTATTTGCAATAAAACATAATCAACTCCGTGATAGAAAGGGGGGTTTTTCGTCCATTCAAATCGCGTGTAGTACTGTACGTTCCAATTCAATTAGGGAATTAGACGAAACGTACTGTACGAATTAGGGAATTTTTCTGGTGTTTCTACAATAGATTTGAATTTCGTAATTTGTTTGCAGTGTTCGGTAATTTTAATTTTGCAAACTTTTCTCTCCGCACGTAACAACTTTAATGAATGTCCCATCTCATGAAATCACCTCATGCAATTAAACAACAGCTAGCAATATAAACCAGCCGTTAACAGCACGTGCGTAGTGGGTGACGCATAACGGGACTGCTGCACCATAACCCAGTGGCACCCACATAAACACCGAGGGTGTTCCAACGTACATTTCCATATGGAACACTGCGGTAGGTAACATCTAAACTTCAATAAATCATAAATCAGACACATTTTTGACATTTAAGGGATCTGCACCATTAGCTATAAACCTGACATACCTAATCCATCAATCAGTTGTTGTGTGTCAGGTCTCTGAATCAGGTGACATCCTGGGCCAAAACCTAAATGCCATATATCACTAGCCTTTTCCAATATAGTCTATCGGCGACAACACTTCCTCCGATATTAGGTACTGTCAGCGACTGGTCAGTTTCTTGGCAATGACTCAACTGTGTCACCTCATACTAGTGACACACACACACACACACATACTGGTTGGAAGTCCTCCGACACGTCATCACTATAGGCAGGATCAAGTGATTCTGTAGGCGATTATATTAATGGCTAAGTTTTTTTTTTATTGACACCCTCGACGTTAGCCATTCTATAAATTTACAGGGTGCATCTTTAGATTTAGCCTAAATATATATACTCGTATATGATATATATGATCTAACGAGAATAAGTTAATACGAAAAAAAAGGCCCCTGTAATAGAAGTACTACCCATAAATCTTCATCACTTTTTCCCGTTTGGTTTTACCGGTGGCTGTGAAATTGGAACCTCCTAGAGGAATTCCTTGCCTCACTAGGAATGTAATTGGTGAGAAAAAAGCTAAGACTTCAGTCCATTGCTCGTGTGAACAACACAGGCAAATAATCAATACACTACCTATGATTGTTACTCGTGTTAGCATCACATACACTCCCTGTCTTTACTTAACGACACGTATTTTGTAATGAGGTACATTACTTCCGTTTTAATTGTCCTAACGATAAAACTAAACGTAAATTAATAGAAAAATTGACAGTACACCTTGGCCACTGATAAGAATTTAAATATTGGAATTATTTTTACTCACATTCCTCTTTATATCTAAGTGTTTTCCTTACTTTCATACGAGAATATTTTCAGAAGATATATATGTATTTCTCTCTCTTGTTATCATAATTACAAACGATAATGATTTTTTCTTGTTTAAAAATTGTTTAAAATCTTACAAACAAATTAAATTTTCTAAAATCAAATTTCTCTGGAAGAATTTTAAAAATTATTCTTAAAATTTAGTTTCGGAAAAAATAATTATAGTAATTTGAAGTTCCGGAGATAGGAACATCAAAGATTGGACACCGAATACAGACTTATCTGATGAAAAATCTAATCGAATTTTCTGCTATTTTTTCCGTTTTTTTTTCTCAGGGTCGTTATCCAAGAGAACAGGTTGCGTTGCAGATGATCACCGAAGATAAACTCGAGAAAGTAAATTTGACGCTTGACTGAAGCGTGTTATTAAAAGGAAGACAATGAATAGCGTTAAATTCCTGGATGCTACAACATTCTCCTTCAGCTATATAATATTATTGTTATATTTGCAGACGTGAGTTGTGTGGTAATCTGCATCCATCGATGCTGCGACATCTCTCCCGCTCATGACTAATTTTAAATAGCAGGACATCCGCTTACTCACCCTTCACCTGTTTATCCCCTTATTTAATGTCTAGCTATTATTTTTATTGATTTACGATCTTAATTCTTGTTTGTCAACCTAAGTATTATACATTAGTATTAATTAGTTAGTAAATCTCTTGGAATATTTTCTTAGGAAGATTTAAGTTTGGTCTTATTTAAAAAATAGCAGATAATTAAATTGGCACGCGTTAGTTACATTTTTAAAAATAAATAAGTGGTGTTACTTAATAAAACGAATATGAAATTTGAGGTAATGCGTGACGTACAATTATTGACATGAATAATTTTACTAATGCAACGTCACAATTTGGTTACTTATTGCAAACTTCAATTATCTCGCCGTTATCTAAACTTGTGACAAATTCGGCTCATAAATTTCAATTGAGACATAAAGAGACTTTAAAACTTGATACAAACATTTTCCAAAGTCATTTGGGAGAGGCTTAATATCCCAAGATATAGTAGAAAGCAGAACAAAAGAGATCATAAGACGAATTAATAACAGCTATAAGCAAGACGTACTCGAAACACTAAAACACTAATATCGGCAATGCTATCAATTCATTTTGCTATTTCTCTAGAAATCAGTCCCCATAACATAACAGCTCATTAAGTCATTTGCCATGCTACATTATAACTAAACGAGTCCCTGTAGGGCTACACTGTCAACAAACAACCTCATATCATTAAATTATAATAACGACTATTATTCTACAGCAATTAGTTCCGTGATCAAACCAATATATGCTATAATCCATTGCTTTAAACGATAAATATGATATATTATTTTCTACCGCCAAATTTCCAATGTGGTGCATTAACTCCAAACACCGAATGCATCTCCACTTTCTTTACAACCTCTGCGTCACTTAACTTACCCCTGGTCAATCATTAAAAGATTACTTTCACTGGTTTACGACTGGTCAACGCTGTATTACACCCAGGATAATGTCAGAAGGACACATAAAGGTCAATATTTTGGGCCTTTTCTTACTTCTTCCCACCTTCCAACACCGAAACTTTCGCCATTTAATAGAAGAATTCTAGTTTCTTAAAAAAGAAAAGAAACCATAGTCGAGTTCTCTGTTATACAATGCCTAATAATATGATTAAATTAACAATTACAGGGGCTTAAATTGTGGAGACGAAATCCAAATGGTGAGGAATAATTTAAAGAATGTTTAATTTAACTTAATGAGCAGAATTATTATAATCATAATTGTAACTATTACATGGCGAAACAGCAGTTACTGTCTTCTAAACTCGATTAAATGGATTAGTAATGCGTTTCTATGAATTTATCTGAACGTGGAATACATACACGAATATTATCACGTCACAGTAGGAAAAGGAAAAGGCTCTATTAACTATCCGGATATAAAGTTATTAGCCGAGTTCATTAATCCCTGGCTCGCTAATGATACAAAATGCCACCTAAATAAAAATGTAATTACGTTTTTTAAAAGGCTTAAAGGTGTTTAGAGAGAGCGCTTTGTTCTATAGGAGAGTATACACATCTTCCCCTCTTATCCTTTGTCTATACAACAAGCTTAAGAAATCTTAAAGAGTTAAGATTTATTATTAAAAAAATAATAATAATAAAGTAGAATGTTTGATAAATAGATAAACTATAGATAAATAAATCGAATTTTTGAAGCGGGTAACGGAGTTAAAAAATCTGATGCAACGTGCGTCATTGGCAGCAAAGTTAACAGAGCCATATATCAAGAACTCATAAACTTCCAGCAAACAAAAGAGTATTATCTTGTATGACTGGCAGAGCCGATAGAACAAGCCATGAATAGCGTATAGTTCATCAGAGAGAAGGTGTTTTAATTGTCATGCGTGACTCACTCAATTTTAATGTCTGCTAGTCCTTCGAAATAATCTGAAATGATGGGAATTGCCGGACAGCGTTTTGCGAATGGACATTCTCCCCGGTTTCTGCCTCTCTGACGTCATGGATGTTAATCACGCCGCAATAAATCAAGGATTTGATTGGTTCCCACTATAATCGTAAAAATGGATTTGGATCTAGATATAAAGAAATTTTCCTTTCAGGTGATTTATGGCCGGCGATAAAGGGGAAAAAACCATTTAAAATTTTTTTAATTGTTAATTGAACTCGGAGAATTTTTTTTTTAAATTAAATCATTTTTATGCTGTATTTTTTTATAGCTTATAGGAATAGCCAGGAACAACTAGGAATATACAGGAACATCCAGGAAATCCAGAAATATTTAGGATAAGCCAGGAACATCCAGGATATCTCGAAAGATTCAATAATAGCCAAGAGCATATAGGAACATCCAGGAAATCCAGAAACATTCAGGATAAGCCAGGAACATCCAGAAACATTTAGGAATAACCAGGAACATCTAGGACATCCAGAAACATTTAGGATAAGCCAGGAACATCCAGGAAATCAGACATTTATTAATCTTAACTAAATCTTGCTGTGTTAAATAAAAAAAAATAATATAAATAATAAAATAATAATAAAATAAATAAAAATATAAACTCCTCCCTTATAGAGGAGTCATTTTTTTATAAGTTTGTCTAAGATTTTTAAAAATCATTAAAAAAATAATAAAATATAAATGTATATTTTTACTATGATTAAAAAAATATTTCACTTGTTTCCCGTAGTGTTATCACTCATCTCCGCAAAGATAAGTAATCAAATTTTTTTTATTACTATTTTTTTCTTTTTTCGATTACATTACGAGACAATAATTACTTCAGCCATAACACTTCATTAATTGTCAAAAGAATTATGATTCCCTTGGAAACACTTCTTAGCACAATCTGTCTAGTTGATTACGTTTTGTGTGTTTCTTAATGGTCCGTCTGACCTTAAAGACACGTTTTCCCTTTCAATATGGTTATCAATAATAACTGTTATGGATGACCTGACACACCGTACTTGCCATTGGTTCGAAAAGACTTACACTCTACATGATTGGCTTAGAACGGGTGACGTAATGCTGTTAGTGACAGCAACGGTGTTAAACTTATTTAGTGCTATCTCAAGGCAAACAAGTTACGGGAGAAAATTCCTAATATTTAATAAATTCGTAAAGTGCGTAACTGGAAAGTGTTACCGAAGATCTTCGCTTTCTTTAATTACATTTCCATCGATTTAATTTATAATGGATAATTTACTCTAAACGAAATGTTTATAGAATTACAATAATTAACTCTCGGAGTTAATTACGAGTAAGATTTTAAATTTATCCGTAGAAAAATTAAGTAAATTTAACCTGTTTTTTTTTTCTTATTCTTATTTTTCCCGGTCGATTCTTTCGATTGTTTTCTTGGAAACTTCAATACTCTCGCTTATCTTTATTTTATTTTATTTATTTTTTCTTCTTTGTCATCTGTAACTTTCAAAAATCTCAGAAAAGAGTTTCTCCATACAAGAGAGAGAGAGAAGAGGAGATCCCGCTTAGATAGCTATATTTGATGCTGCAGATCCGTGATCTTCACTCTGCCTTCCTCATGGGATATTCACAGCTTCGGGGCGAGTGAACCCATGTTAGGCTATGTCATACCTAATTTTGACATTCCGTTGCTAACACGTAGCTTCTGACGTTACACACGAGAATTTCTAAAAAAGAGGATTAAAAATACATCCAAGGATTATTTAATTTTTAAATGCGTAAAGGAGGAAATATGGGAGGAAGTATATAGATTATGTATTAAATCGCGATAGAGGAATTTTAAAGAAATTTTTATATATAGTTTCTTTTTTCTCTTTTTAAAGAAAAAAAAAGATTCTTGAAATTTATTTTCATTCCAAATAAATCTTCGATGTTCTCCCAGTGTGAGGGCGTAGAGGTATCTAACATTTATCACCAACAGCAGCGACATGTTTATGAGGAAAATTCTTCCCATTTTACACGCATGAAAAGTGAATGGTTTTAAAGAGTCCACGTTTACCCCAGGCAAGATTTTATTACGCATGACGTCATTAAAACTGTTACAATGGAATACATCAGTTGCGATGACTCACACTTTTTTAAACTCTGTTACGAAAAATGCCCCTTGGCTTCTTTACATGGTCAGTGTTTGATTTCTGTTTTTCTTACGGATGATTTACTTATTCGATTGTCGCATTGAAACTTTTTTTCCTCACAAAAAAAAATTACATTATATGCATCGAGGAACTTATTTAAAAAAGAAAACAAACTCCGCGCCATTGGCTGCTCGCAAAAATGGCGCCCGTCGCTGGCCGTGCCCTCTGTCGTCTCTACTAAAAATTAAATCGAAAGGCCCAATTATTACCGAATAAAAAAAAGGGAGGGGAAGGGGGTGGAAAATTTAAATTTATTCCTATCATTTACCGATAAAGAGGGCGATTATAAAAGGCAAACTCTCATTGGTGGAAACTCGAAAATTCGACCACTTATTAATTTATCGAACAATAATTTCTAATCTTGGAAATCATGCTTTATTTATCGTTTAAACTCTCTGCCCCGTCAATTTATCCCCTCCATAGTAATATTTCTTTTAAAATTTTCGTCATACACCGTTACAAGCAAGAGTTCACCTTTATCAAGGGCTGTAGTAATATTTTACCTGTCCAAACATATTCCTATCAATTTTCTGATTATAGGCTAACTGACACTCAAATGGATATAAATATGTGTTATCAAGTAGAAAATAAATGTGCCTCCACTCCGTTCTCGTATCTTGAAGGGAAGTAGAGGAGTAAGAGAGAGAGAGCAAGAGAGCCAGGGAAAGCCCATCACCCAAAAGATACAGTGTCACCCAAAAAAGGTGGACAAATTGTCCGGCAGAACAAACAGCTTGGGTTTCGGACAATCAATCTACTTCCGGAGACAGCAGAAATGTTAATAACTCTTCTCACCATTGTTAAATCTTGTAAATGATATATTTTCAAAAGAGTCTCGACCATTAGGTCTTTATAAAGAGTTGTGGAATGTGTATTGATTTCTGCGTGCAATCTCGGAGTTTAAATGGCGCTTAGAATACCAAGTACGTGTGAGTTGGCTGTTTTGCATTCGTAGCACGGAAATACAGTTTATTTCTTGCTGTGTGGGGAGACTGAATTGTACGGAGTGGAATTTTTAAAAGCTTTCTTTTCCCTTCTTACATTTTCTCTTCTCTCCCCGCGCCATATTTTTTTTTTCCTGGTTTGATTTCTGCTAGTTGTAAAGAGGCGTACTTGTACTATTTTTTTCCTTTTCTTTTTTTTTCGTATTCTGATTTTGTTGAGTTTCTTGTAAAATTATTCAGGATATATTTATTACCATTTATAAACAGAGATTTCTAAGTGTCTTCACTTAAAATATTACTTACTCCAAAGTGATATCTGCTTATTCAAACGTTTCAGACAGTTGAATTTAAATATCTACGTATAAAAAAGAGTGTTTTCTGTAGTACAATACGTTTCTGTCGAGCGAAATGCATCAAATTTTTAAAGAGTTTACTTAAATTTTTATGCAAATTTATATTAATTAATGATGTAAAAATTAAAAAAATTCATTTACAAATCTCGTAGAAAATTATCTAATTAAAGTATTAAGTATAAATTAATTTCATTATTTAATAGGAAGGAAAATAAGAGAAAAGAAAGCTTCGACTTCGTACAATTCAGCATCCTCAAACAACAAAAAAATACTATTACTTGCTAATTTATAGGTAATTTTAAAACTTTAAACGTCTAAAAGTGGTCTTTAAAATCGTCGTAAATCTCTTATATTACAATATTTCAAATTTAACAATCAATAAAATAAAGAAAAATGATGTTTTCGTAGGAAAATCGTTAATAAATCTGCAATGGTGAAGCAATCAAAGAACGGAAATAATTCGCCTTTCCATTGATTGCAATTAAAAATATCTTTACTTATAAATGTAAGGGATGCTATATAAGTGCAAATAATATTCCATATTCAATTAAATCTACTATGGTAAATTAATGTAGAGTAGGAATGTTAATAAGACACAGAGAGAGCTAGTGAGAGAGAGAGAGAGAGAGTTGCTGGAAGCGGATATAGTGTATAAATGTGGAATGCTGAAGTAGAGTTATCAGCAGGAGTATGTGAAATTAACATATTAATATGAAATGCCAGTCAATAAGAATTTTCCTCAAAACACAAAGTACAAATCATTCGAAATTAATAACATAATTGAGATATTAAGACGAGAAAAATAGTGTTTAATGATCTAGAAGCAAATGTTATCTTAAGAGTAATCGAAGATTACTTACGAAAATTATTATTTTATTAATTTAAATGTTTAAAATTGTTATCAAGAGCATAATAACGCTATCGAGTTGGAAAAAAAATTGAAAGTTCTTTTTAATTTTCGATATAAAGAAGGGAAAGTAAAGTGTAAAGTGCAAAAAGATACGAAGAAATGCTTGGTTTAAATGAGTTTTTATTCAAATAGAGACTTTATTAAATTCTTTTTCGTGTTAATGTTAATTCTTCCATTTAAATAAATAGTAGAATTGTCAAGAGTTATATAAATAAATACTCGTTTGGCTAGGGAAATTAAATATAAGAAAATTAACAGATTAAAAAATTGAGTGTGTTTCAAACATAATAATAGAAATTTGCCTTTGTTTTTTTTCGAAATAAAATTAAAATTGTAACAAATGATACGATTTTATTTATTTATTTACTTTAATTAAGATACAGTAAGATAAAATATGAATTCATATTATAATTTTCTTTAATGGATACTTATCGAGTTAAATATTATAATTTTCTCTTCAATCGATTCCCTACTTATTTTCTCAATTTATATTTATTAAAAAATAAATTGTAAAGCTTAAATTTTTATATAAATAATGCATTTTTAACCTTATTTTTAAAGAATATTTCTACGTACAGGTTACAGTTTGAATTGGAGTCAAGGAAGTGTACGATAAACAAAAATTCCTACCTCTCGCTGCGTATATTTTAAATGTTTAAACAGTGGAATAATTAGAAATTTAAAGTAAAATTAATCGAAAATATCAAATTGAACGACATTAAAAGTGTAAATATAAAAATAAGAAAATGAAACCTCCTTAATTGCGTGAAAATACCGAAGCTGGAGGGAAGAAAAAAACGCGAATCAACCATTAGAGAAATATCAAACAATATGAACAACGTTGTTGCACCCGACCACCAGCTTGGTAGAATAGATAAGGTAGAAAGCTAGGATACCGAGGTATCTCTATTCTCCATCTAATTTATGGCAACCGGTTGCTGAAGTAGAAATTTGCCAACAGCATCAGTGGACGGCAAATAGCGCATTTAGATGGAAGTTGGTAAAACGTAGAACCGGGCCCGGGGCAAAATGGTGTTATCAGTGCACCCAGTGACATGTCACAGTTGCTACTGTACTAATGACTCTAAGACAGGGATGTTACTAGTGACTTTCATTACTTCCTTCTGGCAAACTTCGAACAGAAGTGCATGCCGGGAATACCAAGGCTGTAATCACTTAGCTATAACAGTCAGCTCACGAAGTTAAAAAGTCCTTGAATGCAGGTAAATGTTTATTGATTGAACTGTTTAACAATACTGTAAGATGTGCGAATTATGTAAATGAATACCTGTTGACTAAAGACTGCATCAAAAACTGCTTTCCATTCAAAAAACGGCAGAAACTTTCTGATTGATTAAGTCACTTTCTTCTTCTACAAAACTAGTAGCATTAGCTTTTGTATTTTCTTTCCAGAAAAATGTTAATATTCTTCAGTAGTTCTTTTGAATTTTCTTTCTTTTTTTATATTTTTTTATTATTTTTTTCGTTACGCCATACTTTTGCATAATATACTAGCGCCTGTAAAACGGTTTTCACTGCTTTAATATATGTATTGCGGACAAGCCGCCTACCTTACTCTTTCCCTTTTACAATAATAACAATTTAAAATCCAACGAATTTATCCACTTTTTAAGTCGGAGTTATAATTTTTTATCGCAATCGTAACAGCCTCTATATTAATTTAAAAACTCTCAATATATAGCAAACACCAATAAATATCATTAGCCATTAAAATTGACGACTAAAAGTCTGACTCATTTCACATCATTGTAAAGGCTGTATTTACTGTTTTCAAAATCCCATTGGAAAGAAAAACTACCTAGGCATAGAGCCATAAAGCGAAGTGCTTTGAAGGAACATCTTCCTATAAGTTGAATGCGTTGGAACATTTCCTTATCATAAAATTGGAACAGATGACTTGATGTCTTTCTGTTTTTCTCATCGGACAGACAGGAATGGAAAAAGTGTTAGCTTTATTACGTCCATAAAAGCTGTCTTTTTGGCATTACGGTTTTAAGATATCTATAAATTTATAGTTATATATATATTAATTTCTATCTGGGCTAGAACAAAATGCTTTGATGCAATCAACGATATAAGATGTCATTCTCTCCCTGGTTACAATTTATAGATACGAGATGGAGATTATTTAAAATCTAATATGGAGATTAAAGTTCCCCTAATGCAGATGGAAAAGAAATAAACGCCATTGCACCTAAATTTAATATATAAAAAAATAATAATAATAAAAATGACTACAACACATTGTAGTCCCTTCCCTATAGCTTAGTCAATTTTAAGTAGAAATTCTGCTCACATTTTACATTATCGTTAATCATCAATTATATTAACGACATAAAAAATCATTCTTAGTTGCTTTTTTTTAATTTTATATTAAAAAAAATTAACGACCTTCTCCTAAAACTAATGAATTGGATATACTTATTAACACTTAATGTTTTGCTTGAATTTATAGAATTAATCGGTATTTCTTTTAAAGCTGTAATCTTCTCTAACGTAGAGAATTTATTTTTTGGACTAGAATGCTTCCAATTTTTTATATAACTTTTGTGTAATACAATCTTATCGAGTTTGGACTCGAAATCTCTCTTTTCTGCCGGTATAAATGCGCGCGACACATTATGCCTTTAGTACTTATTCCCTACGAGAGATTGGCAACACTAGGGAGCTCACATAGAGAACTTTAATTCCTCTAGTGGCCACCAGATGGTGTTAGGAGTCGAGGTGATGGGTTGTGCCTAGCGTAACATAATCGGGTTCACCATTTCCAGTCCATTCATCACTTGTGTGCACGACAGTGCACTATCAGATGGCAGACAGCGGAATAAGTGAACAGGCTGACAAATAGCAGTTAGTCACGTGGGAACCGGTTATCTCGTTTTGACTACTCATTGGTAACTTTAGTTGACAAAGTTATTGCTAAATAGTAAGTTTTATCTCTAACAAATAAAACGTTATGATTGGATGGAGTTTATGGCGTTTGGGGAATTGAATCATTTTGGGATACGAGATGGGTTTGATTGAACACAATTGGCTTGTTATGGTTTCATATAATTTTATGTTACAAACTCTTCTAGCCTGCATTCCTCTCTTATTTACAATAAAATTTTCACCAAACCATTTTATTATTTGACGAATGATGCTATTTCTAACACGCCTGTAATTCGAGAAAATAAATAAATAAAATTATATTCCTGAGATACTTAAACAGAAAATAAATCGGCATCTCTCCGCCGACTCGGAAAAGAAAGAAAAATAAAAACTAAGAATTATGTAAACATATTTTTTAAAATTGGCAAGCAAAAATGCTCTTATATCAAATATAAGAACTTAAAAGTGTGATTGAATACATTCCATTCTTATATTCAGATTCCGTTGGGCTGGAGTGACGCTTTTGGTAAACCAAACACTAGCAAATAACGTAAAACCACTTTCCATCTTCCGGAAGTTTGACAAATAGCGAAGAGAATGGAGTTAGAAATTTTCCATTCGGTATCCGGAGGCTGTCTTGAGACCGTGGACTGTCACATCATCTAGTGAATGGCGACAAATTAAGTGTTGTTCAGTGAAGTCCTCTTTTTCTTTCGTTGCGTAAAGGAGGTTTTGGTGGCGGTAATAAGAAAGGCGTGTGTGGAGCGAATTGTGCATGCCCACACTTCACTCTATAGTAACAGACATCGCATTCAATATCAGAGGAAGCTTTCATCCTGTAATCTTTTTCATTCTCATCTCTCTTTATTCCTCGCTTGTATTTGCTTTTTTCTTTATAATCCTGTCTTGATAGCTTTTTGTCAGCATCTGTTAACGGACGAGGACTCCATTAAACTTCTCCTTTCTTCTTAAACATAATATAAAAGAAAATCCAGAGTAATGCTTATTATATAAATCTTTTAACTAGAGTTTCTTTTTTAATATTAAAAGTTTTCCAACTACTTTATTAAGGAATGCATTTCTGTTTTTTTCCTGTGTGGAAAAATAAACAAATTTATTACAAAATTCGGCGATAAATTTATCCTAAATAATTCTAAATTTCGATTTTATAAATCAATTCGATAACAGAAGTTACAACTCGTCATCTAGAATACAAGTTGATGAATAGAACAAATATTTGGCAATCATTTTGTGTCCTTTCTTTATTACCTTTCATCTTCATCCCCACTGCTGTCTTTCCAGTTATAAGTATTCTCTCTCTGGTTACCGTATAGCTTAAGGGAAGTAAAGATTCGGCAAAGTTGGCCCAATCACCCAAGGGACAGACACACAATTGGACTTGTCTGAGAAGAAGACACTATATTGAAAATTTTCTTGGCTTCAGAAAATGCAGCAGATCTTATCACCGCAGGTCATTCATCATCTGTTTTTCGGAAATATTATTTTGACTTGATCAAAAAAGATTTTTTTCCCTCCTCTTCCCTCCGCGCTTTATTTTTCGACTTTAAACGATAAACCGATTCTTCATAAGTTCCTGAAATTATAGAATTTGAAGTTTAAATTTATGATGTTTTTTTTAAAAAAATTTATTACTAAATTACTCCGTAAATATTGATAATAAATATAGGACGAATGTATCATAAAAGTATATAAATCTAAATTTAGATTCGGAGGAAAAATACTTCTTTTGCTTGACTTCAAAGGAAATTTTCAAGAAATAAAGAGAATAAAGTAGGTTGGATGCTGTTGAAATTCGGTATTCCGCTTGGTTTCGTCCCAGGGGCGAGCGTCAACAAGGAGAGAATGACAGTCCCAAAGAACTAATTTAGTGCCTGCTGGACCAAAGATACATTGACGTGTTTATCTAAGAAAATGTCATTTATCACGAAGACAAATATTACTTTTTTTTATATATATCCATTGCCAAAGAATTATAACGAATATGAATTATAAGAGTAAAGTAAAAATAAAATTTTTTAAAGTTTAAAACTTCTTTAAGATGCGGAAGATGCTGGAGGAAGTAACCGACAATGATTAGGTGTATCCAAAGCATTCGACAATTTTGTACTTCAGCTACTTGAAGTTGAGGCAATATAAAATAAGTTTATTCACTTCATACAGGTCTTGTAAACAGAAAATCACCGGCCGAATACCAAAGCGAAGATCAGGACCACCGCCTCTCCAGAGACAGATCAGCCAATCACGGAAATGTTACTATAAGTGGCGGTTGCCATGGCGACCGCAGGAGTTGTGTGTCCTGGAAGTAGAAGGGGGCGACAGATCCTATGGGAGAAAAGCAGCAAGCAGCGGTCAGATAGTAAAAAACCATGACTTTTTCTAGAAAATGTATGAAGGTATATGAAGCAGATGAGCAGACGAGATTAGGTGGATCATAAAACCGGAAAAGGGAATGAGTCTCTGGATGCCAATGGCAGCACTATCACACTTTACTGGTATCTTGGGAATAGGGTTGCTAGCCTCTGCCTTCTCTAACGTTTCCACTAGCCCGTTCTCCTAAACTATACTATGGTGCCGGCTATTAAAGAATGAAGTGACAATAGGTCCTCGTAAGGCATCGACACGGTATTAGCTTTTACGGTTGGTCGATTTTTTCCTATTTAACTTTGACTACAAGCTCGAAGAACAAATTACGATACGGATTAAGCCGAAAAAAAACGAATTTATTTACTTCCAACCTTCGCATCAATCGCCGAGTGTCACTCTCGCCAATAAATTTCTATGCAAATATTTATAATTTCGAAATTACTCGGAGTGGAACCGTTTGTTAGGTGATCAATTCAGTTCGAAAGTCACATAAGCCCATTCTTAAACGGGGGAATAAAAAAAAATAGGGGGAAAACGTAATTCCCACCTATGGCTATTACACGGTGCCTTACTTCAAAAATGAAAAATTCTCTTTGTAGTAGAGAGAGAAACAAAAGAAAAAAAAGGAAGGAAGTATATATATATTTTTAAAATTTTTTTCCTGACTAATAAAGCAGATTTTAAGAGAAAAGTAACCATGGCGTTTAATAAGATAAGCCAGCAGAAAACACGATTGATAAGATGCTCAGCCATGTATCTCATTCATAAATCATAGTTTGTCATTGGACCGCCAGGCGGCGCTGTCATACGCCCTACACATTTCTCGCTCGGACGCCTTTTTGATGCTGCCACAGTAATATTGGGCACGAGACTTTTCCAAAACCTAATATCCGAAACCAAAACTGACTTGGCCGTTCGAGTAGAAGGGCAGAAGAAATAAATGGTAATTTCATGGGATAACTCTGTGAAACGAAAAGCCTACTCTATCACACCGAATATACTTAAAAAAGAGAAAAAAAATCCGCCATTTTAATAGACAATAAAGGCTCGATATCTGTATTATTAAAACATGATAGAAACGGAGCGAATTTTGATTTCTTACCCGTTCTATAGAATTGCCTGAATTTTTTTTTAAATATATAGAAATATTCTACGGGCATACAAATTACATACGGCTGTATATATTGGAATTCTAAGTGAAATATATCGTGATTTTAAAGAGATAAAATCGGTCGGAGCCGCTCTTTATAAAGCTTTAAATATGCAAATTTTATTAAAATCAAGCTTCGTTAATTATGTTTTTTTACTCGTATAATTAATAAAATAGATCCGAAGCCAGTTTAAAAACGATAAAACAGGCTTTAAACGTATAAAAATTGATTAACGCGGCGACTTATTTAGTTATATAATTGATATTTTTATATAAAATATGGCGTTTAGAGAGGCGAATTAACACAGGAAGGAGTTATTAAGAGAATTTCTAACTTAACTTTTGACTGGGTTCTTAGCAAAAGTACAAAAGTAAAAGGAAAAGAAGAGAAGGAAACGATCTCTTATGGGAATTGGACAAAGCAAGGTGTCTGGTTGCGATAATGCCACTCAATGTCTTCCCTAACGGTTGATCAGATAATGAACACGAAGTGACCACGTGGGTTGTAGAAGTGGCCCCCGACGACGATTTATCGTTTGCACGTGCGAAATCACATACTAGAACGGAAATGCCGAAACATAAAAGTAGCCCCCTTTTGAATAAAGCTCTTTAAATTGCTCGACTGAATCGATAATATTACCGAAACTAAACTCGACTTACGAGCCGTAACTTAGAATAAATTCGAAAGAGTTAATAAAAGAAATTCCTCCCCCACCAAAAAATTATTTTATTTTATTGTGTGTTATTAGTTTTGAATATTAAAAACTGCTTTTTTTTCGGTTTAGAAGTAAAAATTCGATAGAAGAGAAGGGGGAAAAAAGTAGAAGATATTATTTTTGTTTTGGAAACAATGAAGGAAATTTCGAAATATTAAAATTCAAAGAGTGTTAAGAAAACAGAATTCTTCTCAGATATTGTCTTCTTCGAGATTTTTCTTTATTTATTTAAGAATTGACTGGAATGGAAATCATTTCCTCTTCAGTTATGTTTATTCAATAAAAATTTACCAATTATTACGAAAAGAATAACACTTTAGAAAGTATTGTTCTTAAAAATTTCCCTCCATAACAAACACAGGGGGAGGGGAGGGGAGGAAGGAAAAAAAATTTCTCATACCAGACAATTTTATATAAAATTAATATATTTATAAGATAAATTAAGAATATTTGACGCATTTTTAGTAAATTCTCTTCTATATTTATCACTTTTGGATCGTATGTTTAGTTGAAAACTGTAATCTTGTATCATCAGCATCAGGAGGAGAAGACTTGACAGTCTTCTCCTCCCGAAGCTTGGATGGCATTACCAATTTATTACTGACAACTTCTTTCAAATTTGAAGGAGCACTTCCTGGAATGTAAGGAACGTCATTTTTATTTTCTAATTCAATATTAAATTAGCATAATTAAGTTATTCTCTAATAACAGAATTTAGCTTCCCTTCATTAATATAAGAAAATATTCGAATTTTTTCAAAAAAATCCTCTTTTGTAGACATAATCAATTTTTGATTTAATTAATTTTAAAAATTTACATCATATTCTCTTTCTCTTTTCCTTCTTTTTTTTAAAGGGGGAGGATAAATCATTATATTTTATTTTTATAAAGTGATTTACAAGTAAAATTATACTGTTTCTAACAGATATGATGCGACGGTATATCACGTCCCTGACAATTATACTAGATTAATGCCTTTTATCCTACTCAAAGTATGAGTAGAGCTATTTAAGAGATTTGTTCACACCCTATAGTCTATAATAAAAGCCGAGATATACTCGAGGGAAGGAGGTTTCTAGGGGTTATAATCCCCTTTTTGAGTTGCAAACGAAGTAAAAAAAAAAAAAAAAAATGAAGAGGAGGGGGAAAAAGATCCACGTTCATTTCTAAGTAATCTGCACCTGATTTTAATACGTATGAAAAGGATTTAAAAAAAAAATACTTTAAAGAGCAGCGAATACGTTGGTAAAGATACACCGATAACGTGTAAACTGCTAGTCCCATTGGAAATCCTTCAGTACATCCCAATGCAACAGTATTATATTTCTTGAACATTTTACGTGTAGAAAAGATTTATATTTTATCAGTTTTTCTCCTTTTTCTTACTTTAAAAATGTTTAAAGTATTCATTAGGATGAGTAAACGTTGAAAACAGTTACAAGAAAATTCGCGTAGTACAAAACTGAATTACAGCATCACAGTAAGATGCCAAACACAGAATAATGCATAAAGAAATATTTGCTCTTATTCAACAATTTCCTTCTTTTTTCTTTTCTTAAATTCCTAGTTTACTTAACTACTACTATTTTCTCCCCCCTGTTGATACAACAAAAATGATTGTTATATATTTTTCTCTTCTTTTGGAACTTCCACAGTCTTTAAAAAATTCAATAATAAAAATTTCTAAAAATCCTTCAAATCTGATAAAGATTTTTCACGTTGGATAAAATGTGGCGATTATTCAATAGATTGACAACAGAATTTTATAAATAAAACATTTATAAGCTTATATATACAATTTTTTTCCCCTTATAAAAATTTATAATCTTTGAAAATTTCAAAGTATATATCACTTTATTATACTAAAAATAAATCTTATATCTCATCTAATTTAATTATACCTTATAAATTTTATATAATATTAGGTGTTTTTACCTGTTTGTAACGCTTTAAAGTCCATCGAAGGTCTACTTAGACCTCGTTTATTAATAGGACTTATTATACGGGTGAAGTTTCGGCAAAGAGAAGAGCAAAATATCTTTATTTTCACCCGATATTAACAAATATTATATTAATTTTATAATTTAAACAACAACAAACTTGTATAACGTTAATTTTCTCATAAATAACCCACACGAAATTGAAGAAAGCGCATCCAAGTTTTATATTAAGAACCATCCGAAAGGTTATTAAATTTTTGAAAATTGTGTAGATGAGGACTTCTTTTTAATACTTTTTTTTCCATAAGAAGCATCGCCATTTCTTCCATTTAATAAATATAAGATCATACATTTCTCGTTCACTTTTCCGACTCGAACTATCACCATTCGTTTATCAATTTTTCATCTTCGGTACCGAAGCACATTAGAACTAATAGTTTCCTCTTAACCATATTGCATTATACTATATATAAATTACAGAAAGAATTCATACCGGTCAGGATATCATTAATAATAAGTATAAATAGAGTAAGACTTATCATCGATCCCAAGAGATTCTCTAATTGAATTTATAGCAAGAGAGTGATGTAGCATCGATTTTGACACTCTGTAGCCTTATGAAGAGAAATTTCTATTCCGATACATCAAGTCTGGATAAAAGCCTATGAAATATTTATCCTCTTCCTCTAAAATTATTATTCTAGATTAATAAAAGTAGACTTTAATTTCGAGTTGTTATGATTTTCTCCATATATTTTTTTTTTTTTTTTTAAATTGAGATTTATTGTTTTAAAGTTTTTCGAATTAGTTGCTTTATGTGTAACATTAATATGAATTTTTTAAATTTAATTTTTCATAAAAGAAAATTGATTTTTATATTCGGTCCCTTCTCCGCCTGGATGTAATTTTTTTAAATTTAAATTATTTATATATTTAAACATTAAATAAATAGCTTTTAAACTAAAATATATTAAATTTATTTATTTATCTTTCTGTTGTTTTTTATTTTTTTTTAATAAATAAATTAAAAAAAAAAAGTCGAGAAAATTTTATCGGAATGGTGAATATGGTGCTGCTATCTTTTGGGTAAAGTTGTAATTATTTTTTTAATGTATAAAATGAAAATTTTTATTGTTATTAATAATAACTGGTATTAATATTTATTTAAAAATTAATAAATTAATCTTAAAATATATAATATATAATATATATATTATATTTTATATTATAATTAGAAAGCAAAACTAATAATAATGTCGGTAACTATTGCCATCTGTTGTCAGAAATTATAAGTATTTTGTATTGGTATTTTTAATTAATATTCAACTAAAATAATATTAATTTAAATACTTTTTTAATTAAAAAAATAATATTTTATAAAAATTGGAACCGCATCCATTTTAAAATTTTATTTTTATTGATTTTTTTTATTATGAATAAAACACTTTTTCATTTCGTTTTCAACGTAAAATTTTCAATTTAACTCTAATTACCTTCAGAAAAATAACTTAAGAATATAATAAAACGATAAATCTATCGTAATTTAAAGACTTTCATAATAAAACTTTTTTGGTAGATCCATTCTATAAGAAGTTAGGATCCTTTACAGACAATTTACTTTGGTTCGTTTGATTGGATAAAAGTAAAATAATCAGCAAAAATTACCTTCTGATTGGATGAATTCTTTCCAATCAGCGAAAGGATCTTTAAGAATTTTTAAGAATGTCGTAACAACAATATTTCATCAAGAAAAATTGTGAAGTATCTCAAGCCCTTTTATCATCAAGACAATAAAGGGGTTTTATTTTAATTCCCGTTAAACAGGGTGCCATTAGGGTCATTTAGCTCGGGGTCCGAACACAGAGGGCTGATATCCTCCCCTGTAATAAAAGATTAAAATACATATAATAAAGAATAAAAATTAATAAACATAATATATATATATATTTAAATAAAAACTAAAAGATTATGTATTGTATGACAGGGAGGATGGAAGACTGTTATAAGAATGGGAGTGACATATCTTTAATGTAACACTATTGACATTTCAATTCCAAACATTGATATCTTTACTGATATATCAGTATATTTCTTCGACTTATCAAAATTTATCATATGTAAATTTAAACAATTTTACGGCAATTTTATTCAATTATGCTTTAAACAATTATTAAAGCATTTAAACAATAATATATAGCTTTTTCGCATGATCGAAATTGCTCCATCGCCATATTAGTGGATGAAACAAGTCAAAAAGATACAAACAGAGGAGTAAATTTCGCGAGGTTTCGGACGAAATTTATTTTTTGAGGCCCATTAAAAAAGAGCGATAGAGGTAGAGGTAGATTTATTTGTGTCTATTATAATATAAACATTTTAAATATAGAAACATGCAATAAAACACACGAGGAAGTAAAATGTGTACCGTAATGTCTATTTGATAACAACATATACAACAACCCATTTCAATTACTATTGACAATTAGTATAATATTAAAACTAATTATTAAATACTGTAATCCGGTGGATCTTGTATTATATATTTTGCATTTAAGGTGGCATTCTACCGTTCTGAGGGATCCGGAATCGCATCCGGAGACCCAGGAATTTTTCGGGTGTGATGAGAGTCCGAATGTAGAGAGACCCCGTCCCTCTACACCCAGATGTTTCATTGCGGATCTGTCCAAACCCACAATAGGCTCATTTGGAAAAAGAGCATCTTGGCACCCGCAGGGTGGAGAGAGTTAAAAAATATATTGATGATGTTACATGATGTATGTACAATACATGAAATGTAGGCATCGGAATTGATAAGGAATTACCTTCGTGTATAAATTTAAATACAGTAATACAGTATTTAAATTTATACACGAAAATGATATAATAATGTTTAAAATATTATACTTTATCCGGATTTTATTGTATAGTAAGTGATGAAACATTTTATCGATCTGAGTATTTGCGAGATTTATAGGAAGAAAATTTAATAGATAATTTAAAGATTATTCGATAACAATTATAGTTATCAATAGAAGGAAGGAGAATTAATTTTTTTTCTAGGGAATGAAAGACTTTTTAGAAAATTTCCTTCTATAAAAAGGTGGCTAATATACCTCCATTCATTGGCGGATTGCGAGTTTCTTTTTAAACTCCAATCCGTTATTGAACGACGATGGTATTGATAAATCCGTATTTAATAATTCTTTTATTGTGCTTTCTTCTTACAATAAGTTTTCTATAAGTAGCTTAAACAATGCTTTTATCTCTGTGATAAAGGAAGAAAAAATTGAAATTAAATTATAAAATGATTAAAAACATTTTATAATAATAAGTCTTACAACGATTAAGTGCATCAACAGAAAATAATTAATAGGAAATATCTAATAAAATTGTGTAAAATCTGGAAACGAATTGCTTAACTTTCTCTTCTATCTATCTCCCCACCCCCTCGATCTTTAACCACCAAAATTTACTAGCATCAATCTCTCTAATACACAAATCTTTCTGCAAAATTTCAGAAATTTTCGACAAAAAGCACAGACGTTATTAAGCTTCAAAGAGATGAACAAAATCGTGCCACCCCATCCATACATATAGAAAAAATCCCCCGAATCCTTTTGCATTTCTCGATTTTTAACTGTAATTTGAAGAACTTTCAAAAATGGGATTCCATCTTATATATTCCTCTTGAAAAGTTTAGGACTAGCTTGTGAAATTGCAAATGAAACCAAATGAAACCAAACTAAACCTTCCAACCAGGAGTGAGAAAGAATGCAACTTCATACGTGACTAACTCGCCATTCATAGCAATTCGTTAATTCTCATAGCATTACCCAGGAATAGGGGAGTGGGTCATTTTTATCTTTTCTTGGTGTCTTCTGTCTTCGTCCTTTGCGGGGTTTAATGTAACTAATGCAAAGAGACTTTGCCTCCTGTTGGTGTCTTCATTCTTTGCTTTATTTGAGAATGAAGAAGGACGTTGATACGTCTATACCGATGTCATAATGCAAACTGCATATTAATCTGTATTAAGGGGATCGAAATTCAGCACTCGTAGGATCTGTGACGGTTTGCCACGATGACGGCTCAACTATACATACTGTACCAGTAAAAGGGAGTCGATACCATGTGTTGTTCATCTTAATCGTCTGTATTCACACAGAATATAATAGAAAACGAAGATGGTGGGCCTATCAAAGGGGAGAAGATACACAGAAAAGTAGGTTCGAGTTAAAAGTACAGACAATTTCGACTTAACCAGACCGTATTAATGAAAAACCCTGCATACCCTCGACGTTCCAAAGTCCTGCGAGTCCAAAAATGTAAAAAATCTTGAAGGGTCACTTTTTGACCGATCGCCATACTTTCCCTCTGTTATATACAGGGTGTCCATAAAGTCCGTGTGCAATTTAAAACGTTTATAACTTTATTAGTATTTGTGATAGAGAAATTATGTGAAATGTATTGGAAATAAGAAAATCTATAACTTTTTATTGTTTTATTGTATTTTATTAAGTTTCCACATGCCCACCATTATTAGTAATACAGTTTTGGTCAACAGGCATAATTACCGAATTTGGGGAATCGAAAACCTCAAATTCGCCATTTGGGGTTTTCGGTTCCCCAAATTCGGTAATTATCTCTGTTGACCTCGCCATTAATGTGAAATTTTGCTTCATCAGAAAACATTACTCACAAGTGCATCATCATTGCCAAGTTTTTCATTTAACTAATGGCAGAAAGCCGTGCACGATAGTCCTCTTCTAACAACACTTGATGTAATTGAATTTTGGAAGTTTTGTAATTGTACATAAAACTAAGTACATTAAGCTTTCTAATACTTTTTACAGAATTTTTCTATCACAAATACTAACAAAGTTATAAATTTTTAAAATTGCACACGGACTTTATGGACACCCTGTAACAGCCAGTAAAGTAAAAATTGAGCGAAAATAACCCGATACAATAGAAATTGTATTGTGCTATTATTGCAACTTGACAGTACACCATCCGACCTACGGATATAAAGCTATTTATCAATAGAAATAAAACGTTGTTGACGGATAAAAAACACTTTTTAAATATTAAATCTATATAAAAATCAAATACCTATTTTTATTGCTAAAAAAACATCCAATAAAATTTTATTACGGTGATAATTTAGAAGGGAAAAAAAGCTAAAGATTGAAAACGGCAATATATTATCAAGTAATATACTCATTTTATATGATAATAAAATATATTATATTATATATAATCCTAATATAAAATGATATCCCAAATTGTTTTTACAGAAACAATTCATAAATCTTAAATTGTGCGCTTAGAAAGACAACGTGACAGTTTTCTCTCTTGGTAAATAATGGATTCTATCGTTTCTTTTTCCTAATAAAACAAGTAAACTTCGAGAAAACACAAATAAAATAAAGAATGTCGTATTTTATGATTTATCTCCCTCTAAAGATGAATCAAAACACAAGATTGTAGATCGCTCTTCCCAGTATTTAAACTTCCGGTGACAGATTTATTGATTTAACCTGTATACAGTTCAACAAAAACACGAATTTTATATATATGCTTACATATAAACCCACATTTATTTGAGAACTAATATGTATTTATGTATATCGATTTAAAAAATTCTTATATTATGATTTGAAACCTGATAATATTTAGCATTTCTTTCTTTCTTTAACACTAACATTTATTATTAATTTAACACGTACAGTACCTATTATCCTGTCAAATAAGCGCTGTTTATCCCTTTCAAACGAATGCATTGTTCTTAGCTGCTTTTTTTTTGGCACGATTGGTGTTTTCAGTGTCGATTTTTTTTATACAGGAAACGTTATAAAGTAAGTATTCGTGTATTATATTATTGTTTATGTTATATACAACAAGCACTGTTCATTTTGATCACTGGTTATTAGACTTAACAGCAAAAGAATCCATACAAAACAGTAAAATTCAATGCGTTTTTTAAGCAACACCTGTATATAGTAGACCCTCCTATAACACGATAGATACGTTCCGTGTTATATGAATCCGTGTTATATGAAACCGTGTTATAGGGGGTCTACTGTATATAGTCTGATAGCATTATTTAGTATTTAGAACAAAGGCGACCTGAAAAGCTAGGTTACAGTTGGGGCACTCGAGTGCTTGATCCGCCATTGTAGCTAGCTTGTGTAATTTTATATTCTATCAAAAATGTTTATTCAAGAAAAATAAATAGTACACCTCATAAATCATTAAATCAGACTTTTTAATTTAAAAAAAACTCAACGATATTTGATTCTTCATTATTGTTAAACAATGTATTTCTGAACAATACGAAATATTGTTAGTTTGTTGTTGCTCTGCGTTATTAAAAGTCGAGTAACTGCGTTACGGGAAACGATTTTTCTTGGTTTATTAATATTGAGTTAATTTAAATTGAATATTGTAAGTATTTTGATCGTCATTAATGTATTAATTACTGAATGTTTCACTGTTAAACTTATAACTCCGTGCAATCACTCCGCTACTACACACATGATATAGATTGTATTATATATCTTTTTTATGTTTCGATATGGATTATATTTGTATTCGTTACATTTAAATAATTATAAGGAACTTTAGGAATAAAACTATAGAAATTTAATTCATAAGAGACTATAACAGTTTTTATTTATAACTATTTAAATAGTAATAAGTTATGTCATAAAATCTAAATTAATTTCTTTTGGTTTAGGATGAAGATGATTCAGATTTATCTGAAGATGATTATTATTGTTCTTTGCTTGCTGAATGGAGGACGTGGATTTGGGAGAAATCATCCTAATAAGATGATTCATTCAGAAGTCAATATGACTTTACTTTTGAATATATTTAAAGATGACAAAATCGAACCCGAAGTTGAAAGAAATTATATTTCTTCGACATTGAAACCGAAATTGTTGAATTTCATGAAGAAAAATATCGAGGTTTGTATGAAAAAACAATTATGGCATTCGAATAAATATGCCTGTATTTCTAATATTGTGTTTGCGAATTATATATATATTAATGTTAGGTAATCTAAATTTAAATAAAATAAATCGACATTATTTTTCTTTCAATTACAGGAAAGAACTCATTCCTCGATGATGGGAGATGACGAGAAGAAATTGATGGACATAAAAAATGAGGAAGAGACGTTAAATTCTATTGCCTGGTTATCTCGCGATAATCGAAAACACCCGAATTCTTATAAAACTATTCAAGATGAAAAATATACTGAGAGAATTAACCCGTATTTAATTGTATTTATACTGATGCCAGTTTGGATATTTGTCGTCATTTTAATGTTCTTCTGCTACTACTTGTATGCGGAGAAGTTCAACTTTATTACACTCGGAGGTTTTTTTCAAAAAGGGATGATAAAACCGAAGGCAGACAAATTATGTGACTATCAACTGCTTCAAAATTTGGACGAAGTGGTAATTAATGAACGAGAGTATTCAAATGAAGTAAATATGTCTAGAAAAAGTGACGAATTACTTCTTCTGGCTACAGACCAGTTAAAAGAGGGTGAGAAATCCCTCCAAAGTGAAGATGATCCACAATCATCTTTCACCATAGAAATCGAAGAATGTAGAGAAAAGGTAGATGAAATCGAAAGCAAAGCTTGTGTATGGATGAAAAATAAGTCCTTGCAAATGGAGAAGTTACAAATCAGAAACCGTGAAATGCAATCCGAAAACTTCACGAAATACTTTGTCGGACAGAATTTACCGATTGAACCTATGGATGTCACCAATAAAATGTTTCGTGATAATTCTTCTAATGTGACAAATGACCCGACAGAGTTACGAATGTATGAGGAAGATTCTCATTCCAATGTAATTGTGTCAAACGATTTGGAGAAGGATCTGATTACTTCTAAATCAGGATATGGAAATTTCTCGGACTCATTTCAAAAGAGGATTTCTAGAGAATATTCAGACTCTGAAGAGTCTTGGAGACTTGATAAGTTGCATTATTTTATACTTGTCAAGAAACCAAAAAACTTCAGTGCAAATATTATATAAATTTTCAAAAAACGAACACATTACATTCGTTTTATTTGTGATTAATTACTTTGATCATTATATAATTTAATTGATTATTAAATTTTTATTTCTCTCAATCTTTCTCTATTTAAAACAGAAAATTTGAAAATCCTATTCATATAAATTGAAGATTCGTATAAGAATTTACAATTTCTAATAAACTTTACCATATTTATTTAGTTCAACAGAATAATAAACAATATTTCGATATTGGAAGATTTAAATATCGCTTCTTTTCTGGCTTGAGACTAAATCTTGCGGGTTTTTTGTAAAGATATAAACCTATGTTACATAGACTATATACGGTAAACAGGGTAAGGTGACATGAAACACGAGGCTGCTTGGAAAACACTAACAAAGAGAGGACCAGACTTTCGGGTCTCCGATTCGAACGAAACTTGAAGACGTAGCCTTAAACACAAACAGCTTCTTGTCTAAATAATAGGATCCACTTCTCAAGTATTTTCGCAAAAGAGTCTTTGAAAATTGAGTAGGCTATTACCGTTATGAAGAGAAGTGATACTTCCAAAGACTTATAAGTTAAAAACTCAATTTTACTATCGGTGTTCGGTGGTTTTATCCACTCGGTAACTTTGAGGTTATTTCTTGGGTAGCAATTTGAAAAAAAATTATAAATTATAAATTTCCTATAAATTCTCACTGTCGTCCTTAATCTGCTTCCTTAATCTCGCGAATAGAGTTACATAGATGAAAGTAGAGACCAGATATGGAAAGCTTAAGAGCAGGAGGCCAGATTAACTATATACGAACTTCTGGTTTCATCCGGAAGTCACGTTATTTCAGTTCAAACATTTTCCACTAAATGGAGTTAGATACATAACCGGTATGACCGTTGCAAATAGAAAGAGTATGATGTACAGTAGCAAAACACGCCATGCAGTGCAAGTGCTATGCGCTACTTGTCTCCGTAATGGCGTATTGGCGAGTCTATTTCACGCTATATTATTTTCTCAGTAATTAAGTGAATATAATATATATTTAAAAAAATTAGATTTAATTTATTAGTTTCTCAAATGTTTTGCTAATAGATAATGCTATATGTAAAGCCAGCGAATGAATGTAGAGAGAAATAATTGGTATATAAAAATCCAATCAATATTTTAGGCTGAGATGTAGGACATTATCCAAGTTAGAGGTATGTGAACGTAACTTCCGTGTTTCATACAATTTGTCCAATAGCCTAGGCGTGCATAGAGAAACAAACAAACATCTTCCTTTACATATATATATATATATAGATTACTTTTTAACTAAGGCATGCAACAGTGACAAATGATGTTACTATTGCATAACTTCTATACTTTCAGTCAATGATATGGTAACATATAACGCTATTTTTAAATAAAAAAAATTCACCTGGTAATTTGTTATACCGATATCCACAGTCATATCTGGTTGCTGTAAGATTTAGAGAAATTTAACATTGGCATAAAAAGATCACCATTACGTTTCCACTTATAAAGCAAGCTAAGTTGTGTTTAGAATTTCTCGCGGAGCGTTAGTACATCGGGACACGCGTTTCTTTTTCGTTTTGGTTGCCTTTTTCCTAATCCCAGCATGGCCCTAAGTTCCATTATTAAAATACAACAGAAAATCACGACTTCTAGCATATTCAGGAAATATAAAAACAAACTAACGAACGATATTTGTTCATTGACACATGTAGCTTCGGTGCATGTTGACCAAAACTTGGCCTCGATTGCAACCAGCGCCACTTTGTGAAAGCGCTGATTCGACATAGAATCAGTTTGAAGCTTCTTGCATAATGTATGATGCCCTTTTTTACAGCATACGCTCTCTTTTTTATGGTCTGAGGGCATCGCTGCAGCATCATTTCTTCTCATTTTTTTCTAAAAGAGCAGAGTTAACAGGACAATGAACGATCTTAAAAGAAGCAAGTTTTGTATACTAGGTGAGGGTTTATGGAAGATAGCTTTAATACCTAATTATGAGTAATATTTCAGATAGTCAGAATACATGAACGAAAAGCTGACAGCAAAGAGATTCGGAATCACCGGACAGTGTGTTAAGACTAGTAGTATGCCTTTTAGCACGTGTTATGTGCTTTTAGATATTCTCCACAGGCAATCCGTATGCCTATGGAGATATTTCCATAGGCATACAGACTTTCCTCCTTTGCTTGCTGTTAAAAGCAAGCAAAAGAGGCATACTGAATATCACAGGACGCAGAATAGCATTTATTACACGAAAGGAAAGAAGCAGCATTATACGAGAGACTTCCCAGAAAAAAATTATTTAAATTATCGTGGATCGTGAAGCGAATGTTACTTTGAATCATCACAGAAAGAAAAAGGTTGAATCGCTTGTAACTTGTATAATCGTTTCACGAAAAATGCATTGGTACAGTACGTTTGGCAAAATTACATTTGTATGTGGTCGTTGTATGTGAGGTTTTATTTAATAATAAACCTAAGCTAGTATTTCACATTTATTGATTATTCCATGCAGCCCTATGGTTATAAGCATACTTTTCTGTGTGGCCCATCGAGCAGGGCTACATGAAAAAGTAAGTCATTTTTTAACACTTTAAATAATAATAAAAATAAATAAATGATTTTCATTTTTTAAATGTAACACCAAAATCGGCCCACAAGTGGCTAAGTGGTCTTCGTACCCTTAACACTGGGAGTTCGGTCTGGGTTCGCGCCTCGCTCGGACGGGCTGGCCACGTGGAGTTTTCCGGGTTTTCTCCATGTCTGTAACGCCTAAATAGGAGCCAGTTTCCCTTAAAAAGACCTCCCGAAAGCATCCCCCTAGGCAGATCGCCCAAGTGTTGCGTTGCCATAACTTAACAAACAAATACCAAAGTCACTTTACAAACAGAAACTATAGTTGTATTATACTACGTAGATAGTAAATTATTTACATAAAAAAAAAAAAAAACAAAACCTCTTAGACATTCCATATTTCCTCACCTTACGTTTTAAAACTTTTCCTGCTCTGTAGGCACTAAGAAAGCCTTCTATAGCAAGCCCATCGTAGATTCAGCAGGCCCACGATAGAGCAGCCGAGTGGACCCATCAATTCAGGGATAGACCATCACCCAAAAACTCCTGGGGTTCTAGATCCGCCCAGATTCGTCTCCAGGCTCCCTAGAGCTGGACTGACACTTTAGCCGCTCGGCCATCCGGTCATTTAAGTTTTTTGTATAGAACTACAATAAAAAACAAGCATAATATATATATATATATATATATATATAAAAACACCTCTAAACACAATTTATGTAAGTAAAAATTTAACAATATTTATAGCATCATCTTTAACTCCGCTAAGTCAATTGAAGAATTTTTTCTTATTTGTGATATCTTTTAAAATGTTTTTTTCTTTTTTTTTTTAAATGTAAGTCGGTCGAAGAGAGTAACAGAATTGAAATTCAGCATAACGATTTCATTATTCAAGATTCCACGAATAAAAAACGATAAAATAAAAATACATTGTAAAATTATCATATAAACTTTGAACAATTCTTAAAGCAATTTTAATCACAATTATTATTCAGTTCCTTAATGCGTAAAGGAAATTTTCATATAATTAATATGTACCGGTAACTCGAATTATAAATATATATAATGTAGTTACACTAAATTTTTATAAATCTGCAATGAGATCGATTGTACTCGGTAAAAATTTTACGCTGCAATGATTACCGCAGAACTGTAGGAATTCTAGCAGCGAATCGATTACCGCAGTAAAATTATAATTAAAAAAAGAACAATTAACTGTATAATGGAAATTAAAATATAATTAACACGCAAACTGATTTTACAAGCATTTCGATTTATAAAATTTAAAATTATATTATTTGAATCATAAAAAAAAAATAATTATATAGAACATCATCGTGCTGATGAGATAACGCCGAATCAATAGCGTCTGAAAAATGTATTCATATACATTATTGAATTGTTTTTAAAATTATATCTACTTATTTATTTCGGTAAATAAAAAAATATGTACATTTACTTAATAATGTTTAAAATTTTATTGATTTAAAGTATTTAAGAAATTAAAAAATTATATTATTATTATATATTTTTTAAACAAGAATCGAACTGGCAACATTTCTTCGTGGGGCGCTTGCGTAGTTGTCGCTTTCCGTTCTGCGCCCGGAGAGTCCACATGTAAGTGCATAACAGATATTGTTTAGTTTCTTTAAGATAATAAATTTAACGTATTACTTTTGATAAAATAATAATATATGGTTTAATTTGAATAAATAGCTATTTAAATTGGTGATACGGACGTGTTAAGTATTAAATTGGTATTGGTAAAGTAATCCCGCCATTGACGTGAGATTCCGCCATTTCATTCTTGCTTTTCCTCTCTTGTTTTCTATATTTAATTGCTCGTTCTGTTATATTCGCTAATAGATTTCGATTGGTTTCTATCTGCACACGTAAGTTTGACGTATTGAAGCGGTTTCCTATTGTAATTGCACACAACGAAATACAGATTTAAAATAGCAACATACACAACTCCTTTATATTCGTTTAGATGCTTCCAGAGGAGTTTTCTGATTGTTAAAAGTTACAATGACGAATCACACAACAAAATACAAAGTTATGGGTAAAAATAATCATCCAAATCACAAAAAAATGATGGAAATAATTATAATTATGGTTAATGAAATTAAAAATTGAATAATAAGAATGGAAATAATGAGCGTAGTGGTAATTTCCTTGATGCAATTGAACTGTTTATTATGCAGAAAAAATTGAATTGCAAAATGACAAATGACTTTTATTGTGCGATATGAAATTCAGATTTTTTGTAATACAATCGAGTACGTCGATTATCTGAATACCTACCGACCGAAATGTCGGTTAACCGAAAGCTTTCTGGTCGGCAAATTCAAATTTCTGCTAGTGCCATGGCGCCGCGGCACTGATCCCCTTCCCTGCCAACCTAAACTGAAGGCCTGTGTTTATATTCTTCTCCAATTTTTGGTATTGTAGAAAATGATATATATTCTTACTAAGGGGTTTGCCCTCCTGACTGCCTACGATGACCCAATTTCTGCTCTCTTAGCCCACTTGTTCCAATATTGACTATTCCTAATAAGAATTTCAATATGTATACCTTCATCTGTAATTCTTGCTTTCTATAATGTAAATTCAATTTGAATCTGTTTTGAAATGCACTTCCACACACGGAAAAAAAGATAGTTTTTATTCATCACACTTTCAAGAACCTCTTACTGGTGTTGGACACAAAACGAAAGATCGTCATAAACGTTTTCGAACTTGGTAGTTCTTCTTCAGATGGTAAAAAAACGGTAAACTTGGTAGTTCTTCTTCAGTTTTTATTCAATTCAAACGAATTTTCTTTTTGTATTTTCTCTCTCAAAATTGAATGTAAAAAAACTTTCAGATTCCAGAACAAATAAATTTTTTTTTTTACAGTTGAACATCATGATATTTTTTTTATGTCCAACAGAAAAACATTTCTATTATGTAGTTTGTTTTGCTCACTAGGCCCATGCTTCCAATAAGGACTGTTCATAAAATTTTGTGATAATTCATTCCCCACAAGGGGATAACTCCCCTCTGACCAACCTCCACTCTTGCTTTGCTTTCTTCTTTCTACCTCCTGTAAGTGAATTAACCCCCTCACTTTACTCCATCCTCAGACCACTCCCTTCACTTGTTCAAAACTTTTATGACAATTACTGTTATTTCTGTTTTATAACACTTCTTTTCCTCTCACCAGAAAAACAGTGATTTTAAACTAAGTATTTTATATATATATTAGTGATGTAACGAATATTCGGTTACTACCCAGTATTCGGCCTATTTTTCACTATTCGGCCGAATACCGAATATTTAAATCACTATTCGGCCGAATACTGAATACCTAAAAACAGGAGTAAGAAATAACAAAAACACAGTAAATTAATCATTTTGGTTACTTTTATTAATGAAATTATAATTATTAAAGTTAATAAGAAATAGCATCTAACTCTAGTATTAAATTATTTCGTAATTAAATAATATTATAGCCTTTATCTAGCCCGATATCTTATGGCATTGATGGCATATAGGTTAGAATGTATCGGGCATTAATGTTATTGTTTAGTTAATTACGTTATATTCGTATTCGCGTATATTTTAATATTTATACGATATATTTGAACTGTTCCACAACTGGGGAGAAATTAGACCATATTGTGTCACCACTAAAGTATATCCTTAGGGTATTATTCAGTCTACAAATACGTAGTAAAAACATAATTTTAGTGTTTAATTAAAGAGTTAAAATGATCGATTGCAAATAAAATAACTTATAAGTTATAACTTACATCTAAATACCAACAACTGCCGAATCATAGCGGGCTATTTACGGCTATTATATAAATTATAAACTAATTTGGCACTAGAGGTAGACGTTAGGCTCCATCTCATATTAAGTTTAATAATTATAATTTAATTAATTTTAAATAATTTAGACCTAATGGAAGAAAAAATTGTAGTGACAGCGGGCCAATAGAGAGCACGGTGCGCGATCTTTGCCATAATGTGCTTTGCGCGCCGATTTTCGTACGTGCGTTAATCAAGCCGAATAGTTTGGCCGAATATTCAGCCATTCGGCAACGCTCCTGGCCGAATATTCTGTATTCGGCTGAGGCCGAATATACTATTCGTTACATCACTAATATATATAGTAGATACAGCATTTTATTTTAGTCTGAAGTCTTGTTGATTTAATTTTATCTTATATAGAGTTGAGTGAAGTAATTGTAATGGTTGGTGTTGATTTTTTTCACTCTACAATTTTTGCAGCTTTTGAAAGCACAATTGATTATTTTTTAGTAGTCAGTTATGCTACCCAGACCTTCGGTCCAATCTCTTCTTCCAGCATATATAAGACTAAGATAATTTTTAGTAGCTTTGTTACCATACAACAAATCACGCATATATCTGCAATTATTTCTACCAGGCTATATTAGTAGAGATAATGATAAAAAAAAATGTTCAGAAAACAGTCTCATTTAAATCTACTTTCTCAAAGTGAAGTAAATTAACTATTATGAGGGATGATTTTGTAAATCCTAAAGCTGCAGAATTGGTTTACAAATGCTGTAACTCTGACTCCAACTTTGATTCCTCAGTTTATGGCCACTCTTGATTTTTGTTTATTTATATATCAATATAGAATATAAATAATAAATATAATAATTATATACTTCTTATATTGATTGCATGCAACATACAAGGCATTTCATTATTTGGTTCATTCTATTGACTCCACTCAAGAATTGCTCTCAGCTATGACTTCATAGCCCCGGTAAAGCCCCCAGTTTTTGTGCTTAGGAATCAACATATCTGTGGGACGGGAAATTGCAAATGAACATCAATTTTTGACTTACAAAATGAACAAAATTGGATAATTTTATTTTAATAATAGATTAAAAAAAAACAGGCGAGAACCTTCATACACACAGACTATGCTCAAATGAAATAATTTGACACAACTCTTGATACTTGTAGGTTATGCATGTTGTCATGTTGCTTTCCATTCTTACATATCTGTGGTCACTTAAGAAATATGTAGATGAGTTTGAATCGGTGACTGAATGAAATAACTAAATTTAATACAAATCAAAGATTTAATTAAGATTAATTTATTTTAATAGCATTTAAAAATATTTTTCATTTAGAAAGTCAGAATAACTGTTTTACTTTCCTGGCTGTTATGTATACATAACAAGGGAAGTAATGGAATTGTGTCAAATTTGACTGTGAGTTTTTTGCAAATCTCCATGTTTTGAGATCTAAACCCAAAAAATGGGGAAAAAATTCTGTGGATGTGTATGTGTTGGCACCTATTTCTGCAATAAGGTGTATTAGATGTATCTAGTAGATAAAATGATATTTGGTATGGTAGCTTGTATGTAAGAGGCACTGATGCTATTAAATTTTGGTTGTGAAGGTCAAGGGAATGGAGAGATAGAGGGTGGTCTCATGATATATCTCACAAGGGATCAGACTTAATAAAGATTTTACTTGTTGTTAGCATTTATAGTGTTTTGTAAAACTCATCTCTACCTGCATAATTAAGTCTTTATGTATTTTTAATTATTATAAAATAGCAAGAGGTTTTATCTCAACAGATATCGCCACATATAATTTTATTTTTAATTAATAATACAAATGTTATTTTTAAAATAAAATCTCATAAAAGCCAGGAAAGTTATGCAACTCACTGCTAGATTTTTTTTAGAATTCAAACATACTATTCAGCGTTTAACCTGTCAGCTGCGCACTCGATAATCCGAAACAACACCGCTGTTGCGTACAGGTTTTGTGGTTTTTAAAGTGGTTTTTCAATTTGCGATATCTCGCTTAAAAATTGTAGTAGATATAATCTGTTTGCAGTTTTCTATCACGTACATATTACACTTTACGATTGTTCACTTCAAAATATTATGTACGTTTAAAAAAATTAATAAAATTTAAGATTTTAAAATATTTAAAAAATCGTTTTTTTATAAATTTTCCATTAATTTGTTACATACGTTACTTAGACATGTATATTTTCTGTCAAATAAAAAAAAACTGCAGCTTTCTAAATCAACGTAGAGAAATAATACGGCCTATAGATTATAACGCCGATCGGCGTGGGGGGGTGGTGGCGTTTCTAAATCTAGGTTAATACACTTTTATTAGTGATGATGTGTATTTGATTCTATTTAAACATTATTTAATTTATTGTACTAATAGTAGACTATAATAAGCGATTATTACTTTATTATATTAACGACTATACATGTATATCTTATGTATTACGGAAGTACCACCATAACCGGAAGTACTTTGTTTTTTGAAAGATTTATGGCTGAATGGCTTAAAAAACAAGCTTATTTGTTAAATAGGATAAATATACATAAAAATTTATTAAATTCATGCTAAAAATAGATAAGAATAACGATTTATAATTGTTTGTTTACGTTTGTAGCTGACAATGTAGCTTGAAGTTGGTATAACTTTTTCCAAGAAAGTTCCCACCCCACAAACCCAAGTCAATGCTTATTGGTTAAAGGATAGTCATTTAGCTATAATATACCAATTAGAACTTAACGGGCATGCTAACTAGGATTTTATTGTCAAATGAACAAAAGAAAGGTCTCCCATAGACTTAACATGGAATGGAGGAGTTTTTGCCT
This sequence comes from Centruroides vittatus, assembly GCF_030686945.1. Classification (NCBI taxonomy): domain Eukaryota; kingdom Metazoa; phylum Arthropoda; class Arachnida; order Scorpiones; family Buthidae; genus Centruroides; species Centruroides vittatus. Next base: position 402,861 of record NW_027121655.1, read on the forward strand.
AAATTTAAAAATACGGGGTGGTAACAAAGATCTTATTCGTTGAAACAGACTTAGTCTATGTAGATAAAAGCCAATCAGTGCTTAAATCGCCACCAACTAGTTAATTACGAAAGAAAATTGACAGTTACTCTAACTGGAGTACTCCGCAACAGTTTAACGAAAACCGGTTACTCCAATAGCAGTACTCCACAAACAACTGGTTAATGTTACATGCAAATGTGCAAATTAGTTTTCAGTGGTATATTACTGTATTCATAAGATAATTTCAAATGGAAAGTAAGTTTCAGGAACTACTGAAAACAATTGGACGAAAAGTGGCCAACCATCCAAACCTGATAGTTATACACATTGCCGACCCGAGCAAACTCAGTGCCGTAGGCAAATGACTTTGACGTCACCCCATTTTAAAAAAATTTGCAACAATATAAAACACCAGTGTAAAAGAGTATTTAATTTTTACTCAAATACGTAATAAAAAAGCATAGTACAGGATTGTGATCAAAAACATTTATTTTTTCATTATTTATTGTAATTTATGCATGTACTTTTGCCATGCTACCCCTGAATTCAAGCGCCCTAGGCCATCACCTAGTTCGCCTGTATGAATGAGCCGGCTCTGGTTATACATTAAAGCCAAACGATTGCTTTAATTATATCAAACTATATTATTCAGCAGTTGTTTCACTTTAATATATAATTATCAGGTTTGGATGTTTACAAAGCTTTTGTTTACTTGCATTTTTACACATGAAATTTAATATTTCCACAACTTTGACTTCAACATTTTCACTGATGAGTCAGTTAGTGATTCACTGAAATTTTACGTTGAAACTATCAGTATGCCATATCTGGTATGCAAGAGTGCAAGATTGAGAAGGCAAATACTGCAGGAGGTAGTGGCCAACAATCTAGTCAAAGATGAACTGATTCCATTGGGTAAAGGATAAGGTGTGCGTGACTAGAACGAATATAGGCTTATCGTATTGACTCTGCAAAATCGTAACCACATCAACAGGTAAGCAGGCTTGAAGGGTGTGAGTTTTATCAGGGATGACAGCCAGTTGGGCACATAGATGCCTAGATTTCTAAATTCTAGGTGAAAAATGACAAGCTTAGCCATACACACATTTTTTAAAATGCCCAATGCAATTGTAGGTGAATTCTGGACAAACTTTCACTTTTGCAACAAAAGTGCTAAAATTGTAAAATATTAACACAAATATGTACCAGTTCTGTTGAACAATTGAAATATCTGTAATATATATTAGCTTGTAATGTTGTACAAAGTACACAATAAACGTGTTTATCAAAACTGACTAATGTGACTCGTAGATTACATAAATTGACTTGCATTTACAAATCCTAGTGAGTCACTGTGACTCCAAATTTTTAGGCTAGCATATGCACTGGTTTATATTTGGGTATACATGTGTATATATATGCCATGCCAAGGTAGAAGCAATTGCTAGTTGAATGTCATTGTGGGAGTTTTAGGCTGTAGGCATAACTGGGGCAACATGACTGTACGGTAAGTGGGAGTTGCAGGTTTGAGTCTTGCTTCAGGTCAATTCTTTTCTTTCAGAACCTTCTAAATTAATTCTATAATTAATTTAATTATAATTATTAAATTTAGATGGTGCCTAATACCTTCATCTAGTGACAAATTACTTAGCATTTAATTAATAATAGTAGTAGTAATGTAGCCTGATGTAATTTGGCAGTCATTTGACTTTAATAAGAAGTGGCCATTTTATTAAAACCAGTAATGTAAAAGTGAAATAACTTAGAGAAATAATGTAATTTGAATTTACCATATTTTTAATATATACATACTAAGAATTTAAAGAATCTGTATATTACAGTAATAATAACTATAAATATTTGTCATACTTCATTTACTAAGATACCCCATATTAAAACTGTTTGAATGATTGATTTATTAATATAAAAAAGTAACTTGTTAAAATGACACATTTAAATTCTATTTTTGGATTGTGTACAGTTTTGACATGGTACAACATGTTGGAGGAACAAAGTACTGGTTTCAAACTGATAAACACATTTATTGTGTACTTTGTACAACATTAAAAGCCAATATATATATTGCAGATATTTCAGTTGTTCAACAGAACTACGTATTTGTGAGTTAAGGGTTACTATCTCACGTCTGACTGGAAAACCAAAAAAAAGTTAAACAAAACTCGCCACATGCTGTCTGTCAAGCTGGACACCATTAACCTGTCAGCTGCGCACTTGATAATCCGAAACAACACTGTTGCGTACAGGTTTTGTGGTTTTTAAAGTGGTTTTTCAATTTGCGATATCTCGCTTAAAAATTGTAGTAGATATAATCTGTTTTCGGTTTTCTATCACGTATATATTACACTTTACGATTGTTAACTTCAAAATATTATGTATGTATAAAAAAATTAATAAAATTTAAGATTTTAAAATATTTAAAAAAATTGTTTTTTTATAAATATTCCATTAATTTGTTACATACGTTACATAGACATGTTTATTTTCTGTCAAATAAAAAAACTGCAGCTTTCTAAATCAACATAGAGAAATAATACGGCCTATAGATTATAACGCCGATCGGCGTGGGGGGTTGCCTTTCTAAATCTAGGTTAATACACTTTTATTATTGACGATGTGTATTTGATTCTATTTATACGTTATTTAAACTATTGTACTAATAGTAGACTATAATAAGCGATTATTACTTTATTATATTAACGACTATACATGTATATCTTATGTATTACGGAAGTACCACCATAACCGGAGGTACTTTGTTTTTTGAAAGATTTATGGCTGAATGATTTAAAAAACAAGCTTATTTGTTAAATAGGATAAATGTACATAAAAATTTATTAAATTCATGCTAAAAATAGATAAGAACAACAATTTATAATTGTTTGTTTACGTTTGTAGCTGACAATGTAGCTTGAAGTTGGTATAACTTTTTCCAAGAAAGTTCCCACCCCACAAACCCAAGTCGATGCTTATTGGTCAAAGGATAGTCATTTAGCTATAATATACCAATTAGAACTTAACAAGCATGCTAACTAGGATTTTATTGTCAAATGAACAAAAGAAGGGTCTCCCATAGACTTAACATTAAATGGAGGAGTTTTGTGCCTAAATTTAAAAATACGGGGTGGTAACAAATATCTTATTCATTGAAACAGACTTAGTCTATGTAGATAAAAGCCAATCAGTGCTTAAATCACCACCAACTAGTTAATCACGAAAAAAAATTGACACTTACTCCAACTGGAGTACTCCGCAACAGTTTAACAAAAACCGGTTACTCCAATAGCAAACAACTGGTTAAATAGATAATGTAGGAAGAGGGGAAATAATAGTAACAAAACAAATTCATATTGAAGAGAAATCATTTTATTATGTACTAAAATATTAAATAAATAATTATGAAGACTAAAGTTGCTGCCAGCAGAAAACTGATAACAGGCTTGATGGAAAATGTAAATGAGATAGCAGCAGCTGTCCACATCGCTACTGATGGGTACAAATAAACATTCATAACATGGCTAGTTTGCGGAGAGGTTTTTTGACTAGCACTGCTAGAAAACAAACTGCAATTTTGGTTTTTTGTTGTTGTTACCATTATTATTATTATTATAAAGAATTTTTGTTATAATGTTGACTTATTAATTATTAATACATGCCTTTTTTGAAATTTATTACTAGCATAATTTTTTTTATAATTAATTCTTGTATATATTTGTTGTTATAACTTACTGTTTATTAAATAATCCACTGATATTTTTTTATTGCTCACTTTTTTGTACATAAGCATTTTTCTTTAGCAATAGTTTAGCTTTTGTTTCTTGTTCAAAAGGTCAGATCTGCTCTTCTGAAGAAACTCTGGAGTGAAGTTTGGTCAGGAGTCTGGTTTACTGCATTGTATCAAACTACACATTTACAATTACACTTTTGTGGTGGTGTAAATGCCAAATTTTTATCATACACAGCTAAAATAGGAAAATAAAAATTTTACTTTAGTATACTCTTTTACTGATTAATTTGAAAATATGCTACAAAATCTTTCTAATGATGGCTGTACTCACATTTGTAGGTTCATGTAATCCTGAAACCAAAAACATGGACATCTTATTTTAGTAAACAAAATGAAATTTTAAATACAAGAATAGGAACATAATAAAGATCTTTATACAGAACTGACTCCAACTTTAGCACCAGAGTAAAATCTACATTTCCTTAAACCTGTTACCGGTGCGTAACGCGTATAAGATATACAGCGGGTGACAAACGTTTTCAAACTATCTCGCAGTTCTTCCTCAGGTCAACTAGCTTAGGAATGCTTCTGAATGGAGCATATGGAATTCAATGGGATCGAATGTCATTTTGACGAAGTCAGTCTCGCCTGACATGCGTGGTCGTGTGCTGGTGGAGGTAGCTACGAGTTGGCATCTAATAGGGACTGCCAGGCAAGCGACAGATTCAGCTCCTCCTTTTGGTTGACGCACATGGCTACCTGGCCAGCTTTATAGATGGCTATGGTTTCTAGCCACTGAAGATGGTCTTGGTGGGTGTGTTGACGATGACTGCAGCTTTATCAAACTGCGCCTCAAAATCGGGATTGGATGCATACGTAGCAAGGGCAGTAGTGAGCCACCCATGCCGGATATCCATTCGGTGTTCCCTTATACTGGTATTTAAGGAATGCTTGGTAGAACTGATGTATAATAAGTCCTTGCCCCACCTGTTGTCTCTAATTGGGATGGAATAGATACTGGGGAGTCTGGTGTGATCTGGAGGGTCTTTTTCATTTCGTAGGATATCGAAAATTGTGGGACATCTCCTGTATGCTATCTGTATCCGATGCTTGTTGGCTATCTGTGTACGCACTGCTTTAAGATATGTTTGACAACGTGATGGGAACACATGTTAAACTGTCAAACATATCTTAAAGCAGTGCGTACACAGATAGCCAACAAGCATCGGATACAGATAGCATACAGGAGATGTCCCACAATTTTCGATATCCTATGAAATGAAAAAGACCCTCCGGATTACACCAGACTACCCAGTATCTATTCCATCCCAATTAAGGACTTATTATACATCAGTTCTACCAAGCGTTCCTTAAATACCCGTATAAGGGAACACAGAGCGGATATTTGGCATGGGCGGCTCACTACTGCCCTTGCTACGTATGTGTCCGATCCCGATTTTGAGACGCAGTTTGATAAAGCTGCAGTCATCGTCAACACACCCACCAAGACCATCTTCAGTGGCTAGAAACCATAGCCATCTATAAAGCTGGCCAGGTAGCCATGTGCGTCAACCAAAAGGAGGAGCTGAATCTGTCGCTTGCCTGGCAGTCCCTATTAGATGCCAACTCGTAGCTACCTCCACCAGCACACGACCACGCATGTCAGGCGAGACTGACTTCGTCAAAATGACATTCGATCCCATTGAATTCCATATGCTCCATTCAGAAGCATTCCTAAGCTAGTTGACCTGAGGAAGAACTGCGAGATAGTTTGAAAACATTTGTTACCCACTGTATATCTTATATACCAGACATGGGCAAATGCAGCTCTTTTTGAGTTACATGCAGCTCTTGCTGAAAGTGTTAATTTCTGCTTTTTATTATTATTTTTACAATTTTATTTCCACAATTTTGTGAAAATATGTTTACTAAAACACTCAATATTTGTTTTATATTATATTTATATTATATAATAAAATGGCGCACCTTATCTTTCCCAGTATTACCATACTATCTGCCACAACAGTACAGAACTGCAGCTCCCATGCATTTTGCAAAACCTACATTTCAGCTCCCACTAAACTCTTACTTGCCCACCCCTGTTATATACATTACACACCGGTAACAGGTTTAAGGAAGTGCAAAGATCTTTATACTGTAATAGAATATCTGCATTAAATTGTGCTGTATACTGATAGAGAAGAAAAATTTTCCTAACCTCAAGATGTCAAGCAAGTCTCAAATGAAGACAGTGGCTAGGTACCATACTTCTCAGTGCATTTTTTTAAAAGTAGAGTTTAGTTCTGTTTTTCCAAACACACTTACTATCTTTAATGAATATGAATTTACTCTCATTGCTGAAGATTACCTAATTCTAATTTGTCATAGTCCATTGTTTGTTTTTGTATCCAGTTGCATTTATCTCATTGATGCATATAACAAAAGCTGTAGAAAATCATCTAGTTTTATATAATATTGGATTAAGAGGTTTAAAAAAATTAAGTTTTTACAAGGAGCAAAAAATTGCAAACAATTTGTTTACTGGAATGATAGATGTGTCTTATATATTTAATTCTTAATTCAAATAATTTAATTATATTCACTTTATGATATTATTCTTGATTTAACAAAAGATAAACAGTAGCTAATTTTGAATATGTACATTGCAGAATTAGGAATATATTTGATTTTATCATCTATAAGCAAGTATCTAGTTGAGTCAATGTTTATTAACTGTCATACACACTATGAACTGTTGAACTGTAATGGAGTGTTCAACAACTCTTATCTCAGTAGAACTGCAACATCTAACAAGAGGATTATGAATTGGCCTTTACAGTGGAAAACATTTTAAAAATTATTACAGGTTATTGAATACAAATATTAAGAACTTCAGAATTTCAATAAATATTAATATTCTGCTCAAATGAAACACTGAACGAGTAATCTTTTTTTTCTAGTATATTAATCTACTAGCAGTACCCGCCACACGTTGCTGTGACTCAAAATGTATCTATTATAAATGTATAACACTTCTTCTGTGGGAGGAAATTTTGAAAAATCCCTTCTTATGTATGTACTTTCTCTTGATGTACCCTATTAAAATGCAATCAAAAATGCAAAAAACTGCATCTAAAATAGTATAATAGAAGCCCAGTTCTTCACAGTAAGCCTCAATTTTGTCCCTCTCCTCTGTGGGGGGGAATTTCGACATCTATATTATACAAAAACATGCGTGTATTTGAATGCAACGTTGTCAAAATTTCAAAGCAATCGGCGAAAAACTTTCGGAGATTAAATTATTAGGAACAAATGAACATGTACGTTTTTATTTATGTAGATTAGTACCTGTACATAAAATTTGAAAATTAAGCTATAATGGGTAATTTACTCATTTCTGCTTCATATAGGATGTAATAGAAAATGACTTCATTAATTTTTTATATGTTAAACATGATTATAAGTTGTCCAATAAATCAGATACTTTGTTTCAGTAATTAACATGTCATTTCTTACAGATAAGAATTAAATACTTTTTCAGTTTCTGTAATAATATACATAATCTAATAGGAAAAAGTATTTTTCATAGTTTCTTAATATAGTTCTTAATGTGGTTATACAGTAAATTGGTTCTTACAATTGAATTAATGAAATTAAACGTTATGTCCTACGAACTGTCGACGAGTGACTATCCTCCATTTTTATTTTGTGTTGTAAACAAGAGCTGAAATCACATAACGAATCTGAGCACACTCGTTGGTTACAGCTAGTAACAGGAGACTTTTTGTCTCCCAAAAGTTAGTGATTCGACTCTCCAATGACTGCTCTCCCACTGACTGAGAAACAGGTTTTTCTGGCGCCTGGTGACATGTCTCCTACAAAAATTGCCTAGTGTTCATGACCCTAAGTGATATAAAGATTTTGTTTTTTCTACTGAAGTATGATTTTGTGTCTGTGAAAATAAACACTTTTTAATATATATTTCTAATTTCTGTTTCTATTTATGCTTTTTGCTACAATATCATAATAAGGGTCACTGTCTTGAGTCCAATCTATCTATATATATAATCGAGACGAGTTGATAATAATAATAATATAATAATAATAATAATCAGCGCAGAGCCCAAACGGTTCGGAGTTGAAAGTTGAAATTTGGTACACAGTTAGGGTACGTCACGAGAATGCACACTAAGAAGGGATTTTTCGAAATTCCTCCCCACGGGGGAGAGGGACAGGATTAAGGCTTAACACTTCCATAAACAATGGAACTGTTACGTAACAATGGAAGTGTTAAGTAACGATGAAAGTGTCAACAATGGAAGTGTTACGTAACAATGGAATTTTCAACAATGGAATGGTTAAGAGAAAGCGACATGCAAATGCAGATGCAGTTTTTTTCGTTTTTGCAGGAAATCAAACATATTTTTAGATTCATCTAAAAATTCTCTTATTAGTCTGGAAACAGGGGGACCCAATTCTTGCATTCTGTGAAAACGGGTAAGGTAATAATCTTAATCTTCAGTATTGTTACTTTTGCCCAAGCAACGCCGGGCCCACCCACTAGTATATATATAATCGAGACAAGTTGATAATAATAATCATCAGTGCAGAGCCCAAACGGTTAGGAGTTGAAAGTTGAAATTTGGTACGCAGTTAGGGTACGTCACGAGAACACACACTAAGAAGGGATTTTTCGAAATTCCTCCCCATGGGGGAGAGAGACAGGATTAAGTCTTAACACTTCCATCAACAATGTAAGTGTTAAGTAACAATGGAAGTGTTAAGAGAAAGCGATGTGCAAGACGCAGATGCAGTCTTTTTCGTTTTTGCGGGAAATTGAACATGTTTTTAGGCCTATCTAAAACTTCTCTAATTGATCTGGAAACAGGGGAATCTAATTCTTGCATTCTGTGAAAACAGGTAAGGTTGACTATAATGTAATAATCTTAATCTTCGCTATCGTTACTTTTGCCCGAGCAACGCTGGGCCTACCTGCTAGTATATTTATATTTTTGAGAAACTGTCATATCCAGAAAGTAAAAGTGTTATAAATACTGTGGGTAAATAAATAAGAAAATGGCTACATTAAAAATTGCCAGGATGAATTCACATTAAGAAAAAATATATATTTCTTTCTGGACTATACATACAAATGAGTCCGACTCCTTCTGTCCTTTCACACGCTTTGTAGAGGCAATAACAAATCCACGGCAAAACAGACCTTTTATTTGAGGCTACATGAAAGAAATATATATTTTTTCTTAATGTGAATTCGTCCTGGCAATTTTTAATGTAATAATTAATTTTATAATTGTGTTAGCCACCGCTAGAGGGTTTTTTAACTTATTTACATTGGACGGCGGACATGTAGCCTCAAATAAAAGGTCTGTTTCGCCGTGGATTTGTTATTGCCTCTACAAAGCGTGTGAAAGGACAGGAGTCAGACTCATTTGTATGTATAGTCCAGAAAGAAATATATATTTTTTCTTAATAAAGAAAATGCCTACTTTATATTTATGTAATATTTTACTTACGTTTTATTAAACAGTTAACTGCCTTTGAATCAAAGAAGTTGAAGTTAATGAAAAGTTATCTTCAACAAGAGGAGAAAATTATTCCCCATGATTTCACTACTAAAAATTATAGCATATACATTAGATTGAACAAATTCATGTGTAGATTTTTAGTATGACCCATCATCATCAGCGTCTACATTTGTGTGTTCAGATTTTTATGTGATCCATCATTATCAGAGTCTACATTTCTGTACATGTTCTATAATTTTATATGTACTGTACCTTCATGTTCTTCTGCTTTCAGGATATCAAGTATATTTTTTAAACTAGGAAATTCAAGAACAATAATACACAAATTGCATATGATGTGTACTCAGTGCCTGATGCTCTTAATCAGATGTTTGCCTGTAGACAACAGCATTCTGACAAGGAATTGGTAGTCTTGGCAGCTGCTGTTGACACATGGAGCTCTAAAATTTGACAGATTTTGATTGGCAGAACCTGAAGTATTTGTTTTCAGAAAACATAAGTGTTTATTATCTGCCCACTTTCCACATTTTAAATTTCCTGCTGCATTGTGAAATTTCGGTTTCCAGCTCATTTGTAAATGCAAATCAAAAGAAAGACCCAGATTGTCTTTGGATCATTGACCTGCATAAAACTGTAGTTGTCATTTTATTCACACAACTAGGAAAGTTAAAGTGTAGAATATTTAAGTAATACTTGTGGTCAATGATTTGGCCAACAATGTGGAAATTTTCAACCTTGCAGCACTCAAGCAGACTCATACGGACAGATCCACCTTCATGTTTCACTGAAGTAATCAAATGTTTGGGTTAATCTTTTCATTCTTCTTTCTCCATACCATCTTTTTGCCTTCAAAACCAAAAATATTGAATTTGCGATCATTGGTGAATACTGTCCATTTCTAGAAGTCTTTGTCATTATGTAACATACTGTGCAACACAAAAAATGGGATTACACAAAATTAGGGTTCTAATCAAGTATTAGCTTGAATTTAATGGGAAAGCAAATACAGTGATCCAAAATAACACTTAAATATTATTGTAGATTTTTGCTTATATATCAGGTTGAACAGTAATATATATATAAACAAACAACAATGATTATAAACAAGAAGTTAGTATTAAATATATATTTCAAACATTCAAAAAAGTCAAGATCAATTTTGTACAAACAAAAAAACAATCAATCAATGAAAGAAATTCTTTTTTCTCGGCTTGGGACGTACAATTAATTAAATCTCCACCAATATAAAAAATAAAAAGCAGAGAAGACACCTCTCACGTGTTGATCGCTTTATCAAAACAATGCCAGACAATTTGCTTCGAGGAAGATTGCTGTTGGGAGCTATGCCATACTCTTGAATGGGTGTGTTGTCTTTTATCTGTACTGCTTACAAGCATAATTCTGCACTACCCTATTTACATATTTAGGCATTACAGGATCAGTCACTTATGTAAATAAATATTTGTTGTTCTTAATTTTGAATTTAGTATATTTTGGGGTTTCTTGGGAGTTTCTATTCTTAAGACAAAAAAAATGTCCCTGAAAAGAAAATAACAACTAAAAATAATGCCCAAAACAAGATAACATTGGACTTTGACTTCTTATGATTTTTTGATGTTGTAAAGTGAAATCAAGGCATTTATTCCCCAAGAATTTCTTTCTTGCCACTTGACCATTATAATTATCTTTTTTACACATATTGCATAATGTATTGACTGATACTCTCATACCTCTCTCTCTTACCCAACTCAGCAGCTATCACGGGTCTTTCTTGATAGAATAAATTACTAGACTTATCTTGTTCAGTCAGGATTTTGAAATGACCACTTCTGGGTTTGTTGTTCAATTTATTTCTCTCTCCATATTGATTAATAATGTCTTGAATAATTGATTGAGGCCATCCAACCAGCTTTGATAACTCATTCGATGATTTGGTCTGATTGTGAAGCTTAATTATCACTCTTCACTGTCTCAGTAGTTTTCTTGACTCATACTTTTGACTCAAGTATGAGACTTTTTGACTCATACTTCTGCAAATAGTTGCTGTTGCAGTTTCATTGGAATGGCCCGAATACGGGACAATGGTAGAGACAGTGACTCTCTAGCTGCTTTCAGAAATTAAGTCACGCAGAGATGTATGGTCTCTGCATGACAGGATGTGCACAATCCTTTGGTCAGATGTATGAATACTTTTTTTGTTTACTGCACAGCAGTATGTTTGAGTACAAGTTATGAGAATGCAGATTTTATTTGTACTCATTATCAGGTGATTTACATAGTTAAGGAAATTAGTAATATAGGATAAGGAAATGGCATTATTATTGGTTAGATTCATAGAAAGCATTTGTGCTCTTATTTCTCTCTAGTTTCAGTTTTGCATTTGTATAAAAAGGATAGTGGTATAAATAAATTAAAGTCTTGTATGTAAATATTTTATATGGATTCTTTTCTAGCCATGTCAATTATAACTTTGTGTTGTTAAATAAATGAAAATATAGTTACGTAAATGCAAATTTAATAATGATTTTTGATTATTTAAGCATATACTATCTCTATTAACCGTGGTCGGGGCATTTCTAGTGTAAATTAAAGGGAATTTGATTTACTTTGCTTAATTTTTTGTTTAGAATAGAGTGATAAACAATTGTGAGTTATTTTTATTAGAATTATTGTGTGTAATATGATGAAAACATTAAAGTCATATAGTAACTTTCCATCAGAGTAAAAGTTTTTATCTAATGGGTGTTGATTTTGTACAGCATTATTATTTTATGTAAACTTTTAAAAAATATACTTTAAATATTATAAGAACTTTTTTGTACATTTAAGCCTGAATTATGGGTGTGCATTTTACTCTGATTTAGTCTTTTCTTGCAGAACAGTCTAAATTTATCTCTATTTATTTGTAATTATTGAATTTAACCAAAGCGGTAGTTTAACTGTCTATCATTAGTCTAAACCATTGTTTCTCAACCTGAGATCATGTGGTTCCCTTTTGGCCACATAAATTTGAAGGGAGCCATAGATCAAAAAGCAACTTTTTGGGGAGCCAGAGTAAACTCTAGGAAAGCCACAGTCAGAATAAAGTATTAAAATTAGATGAAAACAGTTTCAGTAAATAAATTGTTACAGGAATGTATGTAAATTATTAAAATGTTATCTACTGTATAAAACTGAAAAATGGGGCAGTCTCTGTCACAGTATGCCAAAAACAGCCACTAGGGGCACCCCTAGCTATTATTTAAATTAACAATAAATGCAGCTTTTTGCATTTTTGACTGCAATTTAGTAGGGTATGCCATGAGAATGTACATTAAAAAGGGATTTTTTAAAATTCTTTCCACAAGGGCAAGGGTTAAGGATTACCCTGAAGAATTCGGCTTCTACTGTACTATTTTAGATGCAGTTTTTTGCATTTTAGTAGGTACCCTACTAAAACGTATGCCATGAGAAATTCAGTATATTATTATTTTTATCTGTAATGTGAATTTATTATTTATATCACGGAATGACACCACTGCTGCTAGAATGCCCACTAGGGGGCATCCCGAGCTACTAGTATTTAAATAAAACACAAAAGTAAATTTGATAAGAAAACTTTGAACCTAAAATGGTTAATTTGTATATCAGACAATATATGTTCCTGATAAATGAAGAAATGCTGACTGTTGCACTTGTATGCAAAGCATTTTTATTTTGATTTTGAAGGATGTTTACTATTAGAATGTATAGGCCTGCTGCACATAATTGTATAAAGAGTGTATATCTTAAAACTTCAATTTAGTGCCACAATTTTTTTGCCCCTGAAATTGGTATAAAATAAAGTATGGAGCTAAACTTAAGCAGTTAAAGAAAAAAATAATTATATATAGCAATACCATGTGCGTGCACGTTTTGAATTTGACGGTTAAAAGTTGCGATTTAATGTTAACAGTGTTGTTTACAATGCAGAGTACACAATTGATAACTCACGTATGAACCACTTATTATGAAAGTGGTATAAGTCCATTTTTCCTTGTGTCAAGATGATTTGCATTTTAATTACAAACCTTTAAATTAATATGTTAGATACAAAGAAAATATCTGGATAAGTAGTGAAATGACAAGTAATTTTCTACAGCTTTGGAAGAGGATAAATTTACATTTTATTGCATAGCCACATCTTGTCAAATCTGGATTTAGTGCATTTAACGTCAAAAAAGGTTGAAAATCACTGGTCTAAATTATGTATCTACAATTAATTAGCCTGTTAAAATCCAATAGTTTTGTTTATTACATATTCTATGAACTTTAAATAGTGTTAATACAATAATAATAATAATTTATTATAAATTTTTAAAATTAAAATAATTTAAAATTAATCATCAAATGCATAAAAATATACCAAATTGTTTTCATATAAAATTCTATCTGAATTCAAAGTTTTAATCGCATTAAATTCGATTCAGATAAATAGATTGGAAGTTACGTAGATGGCTTTCAATGCTAAATGTAAGAATAGAATAGCCATTTTAATATTGTTACATTCTAATCATTGATGAATTAACATTAATATCAAAAATTGTATTATGGTTATGGTTTATATGGTTTAAATTATGGTTTAAAAAATCTTTGCTAAAGTTTTTTTTTATTAAATTTAAAATTTTTAAGTGGAAATTAATTTTTTTTTTTAGATTGAAAATGTGAATTAATGAGATCTAAATCAGCCAATTATTAAAAAGGAAAATATATTGTGAAATATAATTTGAATGGGACACTTGAAATTTTATTCATCACTGTATTAAATGTCATGTTTTGTCAAATGGATAAAAAAGTGAATGTAATTAAATATCATAAACATTATACTGATTAAGAAGTCACTTGAAAAATTGTGATAAACATTTTTAAAGCTTCTTTATTTTCACTTTCAGATCATTCCAAATCTTTAGATACTTTTATATTGAAAAATTTTCAAGTGCCATCTGATACCAGAGCAAACATAATTAAAACAATAGAACTTATATTTTAAAACAAACGTCACAAAAAAAATTTACTTGCGCAAATCTCAACGAATGTAACAAAATATATAGAAACAAGGTGAATCTTTGTCTCCACTTTTAAGTTGCTTGAAGAACACGGCTGTTAACTCTGTAGGCTATTATTTATTATAATTAATTTTGTTGTAAATTGTCTGTATTAAAAACAAGTATTTGAAACTGTATATTTATTTATAGAATATAACAGAGGGAAAATATGATACATTCAAACTTTGACCAACTTGGTTTTTTTATGTTTTGACACTTCATGAACCTAAAATGTAAAAAATCCCTTACATAATTTTTTTGTGTGTGTGGGAGTCTACTTTGCTTTGTATCCAGGGACCCATAGATTAATAATTTTGAAATTTGACAGGAATATTTATATATATATGGGGCATTTTGAAGATAAGAGGGGGGGGACCCGGATAGTGTCATATGTTGAATGGAGTCAAACTTAATGAAAATTTTATTCATTATTAGCATTTACAATTTTAAAAAGTTTGCTCCTATCCCCAAAAGTAAGGCTATTGCCTTTTACAATAATTATGAAAAACTTATTTTTTAATAAAACTTTGTAACAGATTGCCCCACGGACAATTTTCTCCTTAACCTCCTGTTTGAGTGCTGGGGAAGTGTACAAGAGCTCTTGCCAGATTTTTTCTTTTTTGCATGAATTATTAAAAGCTAATTTTTTATAAATTTGATTACTATAGTTATTTTTTTCAGTTCTGGAATATTTTGGCCATCAAAACCACATACAAACATTTTGATTGGTTATTTGTGATGCTTGATCCCCTTAGGGCTGATTGCCCAAGTTACCATTTAAACCAGGCCTGGCCAACCTGCAGGCTACATGCGGCCTGTCACGTTAAATTGTGCGGCCCACTAAGCGATATTATATATCTATTAAAACTTTTGTTTTCCCATTATGTGTATACCAAAACAATTAAATAAATGAAAATTTGCATGTGTCATTGTTACAATGCACAAGTGCAAGTACGAACTCTTGGTATAACAATAAAATCTTATTCATTTTGTATTTGTTTACTTTTTTAAAAACATGTTTGCCTAAATTGTGGCCCACCGTAATGTTACGCGTGATCAAAGCGGCCCGCGAAACAATTTGGGTTGGCCAGGCCTGATTTAAACTATTTAAATTACAGAATAACTATCTGGAATAAATTAAACCTTGTCACTAATCTGAATAATAAGCCAATTACGTAAAAAGAACTTGGATGTATTGTGTAAATCAATATATACATATGCACATAATTTAGAATTGTATATTTTTATTGATGATAGTATATAAAGGAATTATTTTTTGGTACTTTTCTAGTCTTTTATATCTTATTATTATTTTAATGGAAAAATGCTCTAAGCTTGAAATTCTACTTTGCATGTAGTATTAGTAGTAGTAGTAGTAGTAGTAGTAGTAGTTTTGCAATTTTTTCACACACAGTAATACTCATTATGTGAGATTTAATTTTTTAGTGATTAACTTGAGCAATGAGTGCTCAAATTATGGATTGACCAGTTAGATCTTGCTCAACACAATTAATTAGTATTGAATTGCTCTAGATAGTAAGGATATATTCTAGCTTGTTAATTTCATTGCAAAAATAAGTAAAGTTCTCATTTGATATATTTGTTGTTGGATTGTTTTTATCCAAAATAGTCTTATCATTTACATAAACAACTAACATGAAAAATAATGTATCAATTTTTATTTGACACTGATTATAAAATATTTTATTTTTAGAGCTAGCTTCTTAAAAATGGAAGGAGATGAGGAATATACTGAAGCTAATGCAGGTGCTTCAACAACTTATCCCGTACAGTGTTCTTCCCTTCGTAAAAATGGATTTGTTATGTTAAAGGGACGTCCCTGTAAAATTATGGAAATGAGCACTTCAAAAACTGGAAAGCACGGTCATGCTAAGGTATGGAGTCTACGTAATAGAAATGAATTTAAGTTTTCATTTAAAATTAAAATAGCAAACTTTGGATCTTCATGAAAGCTTGAATAATCTTACATTTATAAATGTAAATTAATAATTTCATAAATCCATGTAAAAATAAATTGAGATATTCTAAAGGCATTAAAAAATTTTGAAGGAAGGAAATTTTGATTGAAAATACAAAGTTATAAACAAAGGAACAAAAACAAGACATTTATTTATGATTTTAAAAGTGTTAAATTGCATGTAATTATCATATTAAATACATTTACAATACAAAAAACAACAACTGCACAGGTAAACTGGATTCAGTTATAATAGCTGTTTAAGTTTCATCTACTAAAAACAACTTGGTATTATCAGTATGTTATCAAATTTTCTTGTTTATTTCTCTTATGACAAATATAACAGTGAGTGCAAAATTATTTTGGAGCTACATTTATATTACAATATGCCATTTGAAAAAAATGTAGATTATTTATACATAAAGCATTAAAAAAAATCATTGTTGTTATATGTTTGAAATTCAAACTGTTTCAAGTAAAGTCTCTCTTATCATTCCTTTTTTATTAAGAAGTAATTATGATGCTAATAAGTTCTTGTTGATGTATTAATTGCTGTTTGTTAGCTGTAAATGTTTACATATTAGTAATATTTGATATATATCGTGCAAATATAAAGTTTAATAGTTACTTTATATAAAAAATTTTAGGTACATTTGGTAGGTTTGGATATTTTTACCAACAAAAAATATGAAGATTTGTGTCCTTCTACTCATAATATTGATGTTCCAAATGTAAGCCGTTGTGACTTTCAGGTAAATTATTATTTATATTGTGCTACGTATTGATGCGTATTTAATTGTTTTATTAAGAGAAATTAACAGAAAATAAAAATAACTTGAACATTTTAATAGCTAATTGATATAAGTGATGATGGTTTTGCAACTTTAATGAACGACAAAGGAGATACCCGTGACGATTTAAGAATTCCCGAAGGCGATCTTGGACAAAAAATCAGAGAGGAGTTTGGTAAAGAGGATAATACTGTTATTGTAAGTAAAATTTTATTAAAAATTTCAACACATTTCAAAGAATAATGCTTTTCTGGGATTTAAATAATTCAAAAATTAAATAATTTTAATGACTTGAAAATAACTTAATGTAACAAAAACAGTTAAAAATGAAATTAAATATTAGACAATTACAAACTTTTAGATATATTGCAGAAAGTGATAACATTTTGATATTGCATAATTGATGACTTGACAGGAAATAAAACAAAATTATTTAACATAATATGATTAGAATGAACTTTATGGGAGTATAAATCATATACTACTTTGGCTTTAAAAGTAAAAAACAGCATTTTATAAAATTTTATAATGCAGCTAACATAGGAATGATTTGAAATTTATTTTATCTTTTTTTTTTTTTTATAGGTAACAGTTCTGGCAGCTGTGGGAGAAGAAGCCATTATTACGTGCAAAAATGCCAATTAACACCAGCATTAAATGTAATATTTGGATAGGGGAGCATCAATCTCCAGCCATTGTGCTGTCATTTGTTTATCTTGCTCATCATTTGCAAACAGATTTGGGTGCTTCACTTGTTAAGAGCGTACATTATTAAAAAAAAATAATAATAATAAAAAAAAAACCTATTTTACTGACAAAACACATCAGCTGAGTGCAAGTTTCAGGATGTGCAATGTTAAGATGCTCCTCTTCCCTCTCCCACAATTAATTGCCTGATGGAAGCTTTAACTTGTTTTGCTTTCAAATATTAAAAAAAAAATATAAAGAGTAATAAGTAAAAAATTTGTGATTTGCAATAGTTGCAAAAAAAAAAAATTTTAAACTGAGTTTAAAATTCAGCTAATTAAAATTATATAAATCAGAATTAATTCGGTGTTAATATACATTTAGTTTTAGTGCAAGAGATAGCACCTAAACAATTATAAAAAAATGAAATTGGCATTATCACTGTAATGTTTGATAATTTTTGATTTGTTTATTAATTTGATTTTTCTTTTTACCAATTTGCAGACAAATTTGGTAATCATTACTTCCACTTAGAAACACATTCCATTAAATAAAACAAAAACAAAATTGTCAAAATTTAAGATAGATAAAAAAACAAATGAAAAATTGAATAACTTGCACAGGCTGTTCCTTAAAAATAATAACCAAATTGAAAAATATATTTAAATAGTGACAGAGTAGAATTGGATTTATATCGTCTATCTGCATCTATCTATATTTCACAGTTCAATAATTCAAACACTATGTAATTAATATTTTAATGCATTTGAATATTAATTAATACAGGTTTAAGGAACAACCTGCTCTATAAATTTGAATGCTTGTTTTAGACGTTTAGGGTTCTCTTTCTTCATTATATACATTTCATTCGTAAAGAGGTTTCTGTTAGAATACGTTTCAAAAACTTTGTTGCGATGTGCCAATATAAAATTATTTGAATAAATTTTTGAAGAAGTCTCCAAACGGATCTTTTCCCACACGGCAAGAAATACAAATATCAGCCCTTCAGTTGTTTTCGATAGTATTGCTATCACAATTGCACCTCTGTGGTGTCTCGTGAACAGTAAAAAGTTAATGTCGGTGATCTAAAGATAATAAATAAGGGTTTTTCTTAAACCTGGTCGACAGTTTGAATGTTCTCATCCAATTAAACTGCTTTGTAACATCCGAATAATAGATATTCTGTATATGGGATAGACTATATCTGGAACTTCTACTGTGATGATGTATGTCAGCAATGCTGCAGACCAGAAACACCAGGTGATATACACTGTGGAGCTAAGGGTGGGTTGTATTGAAGTTCTTACTTTGTCAAGTTTCTATGATTAAAGGTTTGAAAGTCCAAATGAATTTCTTTATTTTACTTTGAAAAAAACTTTATAAGGTTTCTTTTATATTAAAATTTTTTACATTTTTTACTGTTTATGAATTTCATAACAAGGTAGTTACAGGTATTGTATTTTAAAATTTTTAAATTTCTAGTTAGAAACGGCAAAAAAGTTTTATCTGTTCCGATCGTAAGTAAGACGACAAAGTGATGGAAAAAAATAGTAGTAAATCATTTCTTAGTATATGGTTAATAGATTTTTACATTTTTAACTTGTCTTTAAAGTTTTGGGGATAGGAATATTACACGTGCACCCAAATAAATTATTCTATTGACTTGAAAAAATAAAAAAATTAATAGAATGAGATTGACTATTTAAATTCTTATCATTACCATATCAAGGATTGAGTGGATAAGTTAAGAATTTTTTGCTAAAAAAAATATTATTATTGATGTTTAAGATATAGAAGTGTTTTTGTATTATAACATGAGCAATTATTGAAAGAATAACGACTTCAAAATAGTATTTTTGAAGTGGTCGTTCTAAGTTAATTATTGGTAATTGAATTTCAGGTAAATTACTATAGAAAGGTTTGTGTTTAAATATTAATAGAATATTTAAATTACATTAGTAATACATGGAAAATATTTTTTCTACTGTTAAAATATAGGAATGAGTACAGAATTTATCAAATACAATAAATGCCAAATTAATTGGGTAAAAAAAAAAAAATATGTATTATTTATTTATTTTCTGCTAAATTATGAGAAAATCCATAGCAACGGGGCAGACTCGAGAATGAAAAGACGTTCATTCACATCTGTTACATCTCATGGATCCAACAAGCATAAAAATAGTTTAATCAAATTTATTCAGAAATACAATATTATATTGAATAAGATTAAGTGAAAGCTTTCTCTATCGTTGACAAAAGTATATATTTTATAGAAGAAAGCAAATAACATTTTATATATAATGAATTAATTTTGTGGATGTATGTAAAATATTATGTTTATATTTCAATCATGTATACATTGTGTTTAAATTCTTATTTTGGTAAAAAAAAAGAAAAAAAAACATTCAGACAATTCAATGTGAGTATACCTGCAGACATGTTTGAATATAAGAACAAACAAAAAAAAAAAAACTCATTAAAATAAATTCTTAAAACCTGGATTTTATTCAGTTTATTTGCATTTCTATTATACATTTATTCATAATTACTATTATTTAAAATCAGGAGAATTTTATCCATTGTAAAATATAATTAAAATGAAGGCATTTTTGAAAGATTCTAATTCAAAGTTAATTGGTATAATAGTTGCTTACTATATTAAAGGAGTGAAAATAAACTGTTTCTATAGTACAATACATTCCTGTCGTTTTTGGAGGGTTAATTGTGATGTCAAATGAAAAATGTCATTGGTGATTAAACGGTTTCTGCGAGCATTCCAAAAATAAGTTTTTTTATATAAGTTCACATTGAAGAAATGACATCTCTTGGCATACACAAGATTCTAAGTGCAATAAGAAAATGGTTTTATACAATATTCTATTGTAATATTTAAATTTGCAGTTATTTTCCAGTGCAAAATCCTGTGAAGTTTGTTTTTACTCCTTTAATGCTTATGCCTTACTTACTAGGTCATATTTTTTTAAAAACATGTTTTAAAGTGCGATTTCAAAATGCGAAAATTTTTTTTTGGTGTTGAAATGATTGCAAATTTTATATGTAAACGGTCCAATCAATGCTTGTAAATCAAAGTAAAGTATTTAACCGCGGTTGTGGATTGATGAATAAATACTGGTTTGAATTCTCTGAAGGTTAATGCTGATTTTAAGTGTTAGTAGCGAGGAGATTTATAGATAAAATCCTTTCCAGTTGCTCGTCAAATGCATCTTGTTAACTGAAATGTCGAGACATTCTGTTACAAATGCTAGCAAAATATTCTTAATAGGTATCACGTGTATGTCAAAATTTTGAAGCATCAAAAAGCATTTTCAATTAACTATCGAGGAAGCCGACAGGTGATTGGTTCTATGCGATAAAGCTAGAAGTATGAGTACGACGTCTGTAAAATGCATTCAAAATCAAGTATAGTTACATGGTGACTTTCATTTCACAATGTTTGTGAAAAGAATTTTGTTCTGCACCAAATCGTTCGTGGAGAGTATATGGAGATGGAAATTGTAAATGTTCCTTATACAGGTATACCTCGCCTTACGTCTGTAATTGGTTCCGGGAGAGACGACGTAAGTCGAATTTACTTGTGTACTTACGACATGAGTCGAAACTACGGTGGAAAACGCCAATAATGAGCACTTAAAGACCGCTAAATAAGACTACAACACAAACACACGTTTTCATGTTTCGTTCTCTAGGATTTATGATTATATTACATTTACTGTAAATGTACATATTTTAATATGATTTTGTGCGCTTTTAATGCTTTTCTAGTGATATTACGAGTTTAATATTTGTGGCAGACGAATGTAAAGTCTAATAAAATGACTAACTTGATTTTTATTTTTCCATACACTTTTTTGACAAACGACGTAACTCGAGGTATACCTGTATAATTTTACAGGTGAAATTTGCATTAGGGCATTGACCAAAGACAGAAGTTGCCAACCTGTGGCATAGTTGAATAACTTCAAAACAAAAAGTGCATACATAACCAAATACAGTTCTTTAACTATGGTTCAATTTGGTAACAAAGTGGTGAAAAAAGTAATTTAGTGATGTTAGTGCTCGAGCAATGTCATTCAAAATGTCACATAAGATCACATTTCATATTGTTCACAAAATCTTAGATGCACATTCAGAAATTAATTGAATGTTCTTCGTAAAGTCATTTTAAAAATTTAGAGAGAGACATTTGTAAACAAAAACTCTTGTACTTAAATTTTTGAACATGTCCTACTTTCTACATGAAAGCAAATTATCTATTGTAAATGTAGGACTCCTACTGAAAGGATCCCACAAGATTCTTCCATTTGTAATTGTTGATAGTTAAGTGCAACATTGGAGGCAAGACATCATACGAAGTACCGTACGGGTGACTGACTCCTACCTGACGGTACAGTGAACGTTACCTGTCAGGCAGGGCCGGCGCTACTGCACAGGCAAACTAGGCAGCAAATTTTCATCAAATTTTAATTACACAGTGCAAGTTGAATATTGATTGATGGAGCAAGGTATGGGATATCAAAAAAATTTATGTAGGGACGTCACATTTTAAAATATTGTAATTGTTTATACCGACGTATTTCGTTAAGAGCTGTATAGTTTGTTCCTATCTTAGCCTGGATTAACTATGTATTTTGAATGTTTTAATATTTCTATGCAGATGATCTCGCACTCCTACTTTTAAAGGACAATTTAAATTTACAATAAACAATGGTTACCTTTATTTGTAGTGCAGTTTTATCCGGCAGTCATATCAAATTAAAGAATTTTATATAAAATGCTGATTTATCCTAATGATTTCTACATTGATGAGGGTACAGCTATGCAGACGCGAATTTACAGCGAGCGAGAGGTTGCGAGCGATTTAGTTTTCGCAAAAGAAAACCATGCACAAGCGAGAAGCGAGAAATAACGCTCGCGAGAGCAAATTTCTGGTTCTCGCACATATCTGACAGGTTTTGATATTTATCGCGTCTTGCCTCTTCTCACCACATATTCTCGCTCACTCGGAAAATTCGCTCGCTCGCGTCTGCATAGTCGCACCCTAAGTGCTGATTAGTTTTACACTAATTTATGTTATTGGCAATTAACTTATTTCCTAATAACAAATGTATGTAAAAACAAGCATCATTTATTGTGACATCACAATGTTGGGCTGCAATTATTTTAAATTAAATAAATTAAAATACTCTCCACCTCAAATTAGTAGTGTCTTCCCCTGTACATCATACTTTTCCTTTAACAATAGCATCCTGCCAGTCATCTAAATTGCTTCTGGGGAAAGGTTTTGAATTGAAATAACGTGACTTCCGGTTTGTGTGAGAAGTTCGTATATAGTTAACCTTAGGGGCAGGAGGCCCTGATTCCCATACCTGGTTTCATCTTTCATCTAATTCCATTCTCAATATTAAGGAGACAGATGGATGACATTGAAAATTTGGGATACAATTTGAAAAAATGTAGACCTATAATTATCCAATGTTTTTTATTCGTATCATATTATTCTTCAAAGTTTTATGAAGTTACTTATCTTTTAAAAAATAAGGAGAAGGTACGAAATGACTCTCCATAGAAATGTAGAGCATTTTGTTTTTTAAACATATTGAAATTTTCAACTGTATACACTTAGTTCTGTATATGCAAGAGCAGCAATGTGGATTTTAGACCCAACTGGTCTAATAGAAAATCCCTACAAAAAAGTGGTTTTACAAAACCACTTTTTTGTAGGGATGACATCTTTGTCTTATGGGAAGTATCTAAATACTGAGAAACCCTCAATCAGGTATACCAGTCTTATGATGGTATGTGTTAAAACAATGAATGGTAGTACTGTAGTCAGTTTTTAGCTTGTATGAGATGTTTCTTCATATCTTCTCAGGTTATTTGGAACGGAAATCCTTAATCTAGCAGACCTGACTAAGCTTGGCACCACTTGATTCTTAAAGTTCACAACAGACAGGCAATGGAGTAGTGTTGTTAATACAGTATAAAGACGAGTTGGTTACACTATAGAAGCAGCGAAAAATATGGAAATAAGTTGGTGTCCTTTCAATGGAACTTCAAATTATTATTTGTTTAATAAGAACCTATGAAATGATCTGTCCAATGAGTTTGTGAGTATGGTTGGTAGTTAAACTGATATACCTGTTTATTTTTCCAAGCAAACACTACAATGCTGTATGCCTCAGTACATGCATATAACAGGAATTATAAGTTGCTGGTGCCTTACGGTAGCACACTACAGTATGTGGTGTTGGTTAAACGCCACGTTCATACACCTGACCGACATCTCATTAATTTATCAAATAACAGCAAATTTCCTTTTATGAATACCAGACAAAAAATTATGGCCTTTTAAGACCTCGTGACAGCTTTATAGGGTCACTGGCTTTCTCATCACAAAACTAATACTTTCTAAATTTATAAACTTTGCTTTTCTGAAGCTATTATTTATTTTTTGTAAACTTTCAATGTGGGTATCTTGAAATCACGTGGGTCACGGGTTTGTCGTCATTGAATTAAAGCAATCTGAAGTGTGCCATGTGACATCTATACTTCACTGTGGTGGAGGGCCATTTTAAAAAAAAAAGAATTAAATGAAGTCAATCGAAGTAATGTGGTTGGCAGATTTCATATTGAAAATCATGAAAATGGAAAATCTTATATAGTTAAAACATTTCTGTGCATTGGAGTGCCACATCGTTCAGTGTATAGCTTCATTTTGAGCAAAGAGTAAGGCAAAAACTGCAGAAAGAACGAAAAGTGGTGGAAAGAAGGAAAATGAAAGGACGACGACTTGAGAAAGTCAAAATTTCATATGGGCATGTTCACTGGATTCTGGAGGAACAAGTGACTCAAGAAGCAAAGATTTGGCTGTCAATCAGTCCAAAGAGATGATCAACAGGCCTTCTTTGCACCATCACCATAGTAGTATATGGCAACGAATGCATTCGGAAGAGATTAGTACCCTTTCTAAAGAAATACCATCCCGATATGTCTTCTGGCCAACAGTCACCACCTGTTATGCCGATGACAGTTGCCAAGTTGGACTATTACAGAATTCTATGTTCTGTGAAGCCAACATTCTGTAACTGAGGCCAATTGAATAGATTTTAGTATTTATTTAGTTAGTTAATTAAACTTTTTGCTTTTAACTAAAGTGTATGAAAATATTTGGGAATCTGGATCCAAAGGAGGAGTTAGAGGACAGGAAGCCAAACTTTGCCACTTCTGATGGTTAATGGAACGGGTTAAGACTGAAGTTCAAATTGCAATCGATTGTGGTCCTAACCGTATCATTTGAATATTGAATAACTTATCTTAAGTTTGAAATTTGTGTAAGTTTTTGGGATACAAGCCCTTATAAAGACTTAGAATTCAATGGGATAACTAAAATCAGGCTACAGAAAGGCTTAAGGCTTGCTTCGGTTGGGCAGATGATCTGTCCTCTCCAGTGAACATTCGTGTATACATACATACTGTTTGGAGATATGGAAAAGTAAAAAAAAAAATTAATTCCAATCGAGATGTATGAAACGTGTTTTTTGAAGTAAGTACCATTTAAAAATAGGACTGCTGCAGTGCTACAGTTATTGTTACATGAATGTGTGCCAAGTACCTACATCTGTTGGCTAGCCACAGATGCAATTATGTAAGCATTTGTTCGTTTTATGTTTGTGTGTTTAAAATTTCTCAGACAATTGAAAATCCCACCAATTGTGACATACGTGCGATGATTTGTTTTTTTTTAATGCAAAAGACACGAAAGTGGCTGACATTCATCAGCAGTTTAGTGAGGTGTATGGAAAAAACATTATGAGCGATGGAATGGTAAGAAAATGGCTTAGAGCATTTAAAGATAGCCATACCAGTGTCCACGACAAGGAGCGTAGTGAGTGACCATCTCTCATTACAGAAGACTTTGTGCAGAAAGTTGTTGCAAAAGTTTGAGAAAACAGACTACAATTTCATCATCCAAAACAAAAAGTGTGGCAAGCTTGGTAAGGGGATTGTTTTGCTTCATGACAAAGCCTGTCCACATTTGGCTTGACAAACCCAGCGGCAGGTTTCTGAGGATTGAATTCAAAAGCTGGTTGTACGATATGAAAAGTGCTTTATATTGGAGGAAATTATGTTGAAAAGTAGATTAAGGTACAGGCTTTCATGCAAGAATAAAATTATTTAAAAAATTGCAGTTGTGTTTTTTAATATCAAAACAGTACTTAAAAAACGCCTCGTATTATTATAAACCGGATATAAAAGAAAAGTTTTAATGGTTTGTCAAGAGAGGAAAAAAAAAATATGTAATTATTTAAAAAGATAATGTACTTCTGAGCCAAAATTACTGGGAAAACTTCATAATAAAAAAATATTTAAAAAATACACAACAGAGGAGGATGCTATTCTGTTGTAAATAGCCATATCCCGAGACTAGCAAACAATACATCGGTTCTACTTATCAAATGTAAGTTTACTTTATTGATTAAACCGAATTTACTTGTCATCCATTTATTGCTGATAAAATACAAAACCGCCACCAACATTTTTCAGTTCAAATTTTATAATTTAAATAAAAAGTGAACTAGAAAATAATATGAACCTATTTATCATTTTTATTTTACATTGTCTATTCTAAAACTTTTCCAATTAAGAAACTTTTGATGGTTCAATTTATGCCACAGTTTACAGAACAAAGTTTTTATACTTTAAGTTAAAAAAAATCAGTTGTTGCTTTTTTCTTTAATATAAAAATGCAACAAGAAATAACCTAAATATGGAAATGAGAAGGAAATACACATTTCAGTTAGTCATTGACATCCCCTGAAACTTGGGTGCTATAAGATGCCTACTTTGCCCTGTGCTTTGAAAACAGGACGCTCTATCAAATAGTGAACATCGCAAGATCAAGACAATATAATTCTAGAAGAATGTATTATTTCTAAGACATGAGCTAGTAGAAAACATTGCTTGTGATAAAGAATTTCAGTCTATGAATGCATCGATTACTTTGAGCGATAGCATTTGTGCACAAAGATTTAATGCATTCAGAGTTGTTCCCAAAATTGGAATAAAATTAAGAAAACAGCAAATGTTAACCCAAAATATGAATGCAAACACTAGTACTAATGAATAAAACCAGTAAGTGTACAGTGCAGATTTATTATACTTGAAAATATAAAAATTAATAGAATGGTACTCGAGTGATGACGCTGAAAATCAAAGAATCTTGAGAATACAAAGAATATAATTTGAAATGACAAAATACGTCTGAAAATAAATTAGAATGTATCCAAAGTACATGGAAAATTCTTGTATTTGAGATAAGATCTTTCATAATATTTGATGTAGTAATTTTAATATGGTAAAAACATACCCAGAAAAAATAAAAACTTCATCTTTTATTTGCAATTTATAAAATGCAATTAAATTATTTTTTAAATACCACTTTTATATTAAAGCACTGATACTTTAAAACTCAATTTGTATCTTAAAGTTGAATATCATTAAGATTACATTTAAAAGTAGACATGATTTTTTCCTTTTCTATTCTTAGTTTCCCAGAATAGAGGGGGGCCTTTATCCACACAGTGGGAAGAGACCAGATGGTGGGCCCACCACATCCAGGAGATTATCTAAGAAAAATTCTTCCGGTTTTTGCCCAATCTGTATTCAATTCTGGGTCTTCCGAGCCGTATGCTGACACCTTAACCATCTTGGCAGTCCGTGTTTTCATACTATACTCATTCATTTTAATTAAGTACTGAAATCCCAGTTTCAGATTAACTATTAGTGTTCCAAGATAAATGGTTAACATTCATAATCTCTTTCCATTATTAATAGTGTAAAAAAAAATGAAATTCTGTATTTTGAGAATTACTGTTAAGCATGTTCGTGACTTATCCATAAGAGCTAAGTAAAACTCAACTTTAAAAGGAGAACCAATTGTATGAGAGAATTCATAGTGAAAACTGCAGAAAAGACTTAACTAAAACGGAAAGGCTTCATACTTCGAGAACAAGATACGAAAAAGGAGAATTTCCTTTCTTCACACTTACACGAAACGAGTTTCAGAATGACAAGTTAATGGTTCAAAACTGTTATATAAAAACACTACAGGAAAATTTAATTACAATCTAATAACAATTTATCATTAAATACTACTGATATTTGAAACTAAACAGCTCTATTGATAATGAACAGAAATTAAATTATCAATTTTTATTTTTACATTAATACTATATGCAATGTAAATTTCTACAATAATTCATTAGCTGATCAGCCAAATAGATATTTAACAAAGTGAAATTTCGAATTAACAATTGGCAAAATCATTATTGTACGTACCATTAATTCAAAACACAAACTGAAAAAATATCATCATCAAAGATAAGTTGTTTTTTTGTATTTTAACCCATTATTTAATCTGTCAATTACAGAAGAAAGATATTTAATTTAAAATGTAAATTATAACAACATTGCTATTTGTTATTTCAATTAAAAATAGAATTTTCGGTTACTTAAGCACACGATTTATCAGAAAATGGAGAGATCTTTATAATTTAAAAAACCTTAATTATTCCAAAAGTATAAAAAGGGTTTGATATTTGTTAGTTGCATAATAAATAAAACACAATGTCATAATTTATCATTGTATATTGGTGATATTAAATATATCATTCTTTAAAAACTCATGCAATTTATTTGGACATTAGTTTTACAAAGTTTTTAATATTTCTTCTTTACAGTTGGTGTTTTTAATGAATAATTTCTTTTGTTTAATAAAAACTGATATTAATAAACTATCAAAAAACACTTAGCAGCAAATGAATCATTGATTAATTTTCCTTGTCATTTCACAAGTGATGTAATTATATAAAAGCTATAGCCTTATAAAATATTTTCTTCTCGAAGTTTAATTTTTATTATATATGTAAAGTTTTTCTAACAATTTTGCTAAGCAAAATTAATGTTTTCGACATAGAAAAACAGTAGACGGCTTATCTAGAGATTTCTACTAGAAAATTAACCTAAAATCTTTTGTCTAGGATATATGTTACCTATGGTTCCAAGATGGCAACTCGTCTCCAATCCCAGCAATCAGAAGACAGGGAACAGTGGGGACACATGTTCTAACCTAACCTATTCTAAATATTTTGTTGGTAATAATTATGGTAATCTATTAGAATAGGTTAGGTTAGAATGTGCGTCCCCACTGTTCCGTCTTCTGATTGTTGGGATCGGAGACGAGTCGCCATCTTGGAACCATAGGTAACATTAACCGATCTTAGAAACTAACATGGCAATAACTTTTCATTTCTCAATTTAGAGCTTCAATTAGATTCAAAAATTCAACTGAATAAAAACTACTCTAACAGAATATTAAGCGATTCTATATAAACTTATGTAAAAATCAGTTAATGTATAATAAAATTTCAAATAATTTTCTTTGAGCATTTTTTTTCTTTTTATTAAATCACTTACTTTAAACAAATCCAGTTTTTTTTTCTGTACAAATACATGAAACAAATATATATATAATATATATATAATGTTATTCAAATTTGTATTTTTGTTTTTTTTTGTTTTATTTATGACAAAAATAAGTTAAAGAGATATAAATAAATAGACTGTTCTCAAAACAGCCATTCTTAGCTGTTAAAAATTAAAAAATAACAGTTGAACTATATGCAGAATGTTTCTTTCCTCATGAGTTTTATATAGCGGAAAGAATTATTTTTTTTGTTTTGTTTTTGTATTGAAAAAAAGCAAACAGCATATTATAAATTTAAATTCTACAGTAACTGACCTTTATACAACTATATATATATATATATGTATATATACATATATATATAAAATTTTTTAAACAAAGTTTAAATTACATGCAACAATTCATGCTAATACTGTTGCTTCAGATGGAGTGTCACTGGCACCAACATCTTCACACGAAGTAACAGCCTAAACAAAAGAAAATAAACAAGTCAATGATCCAGTTTAACAAAGTATAAAAAAATTATATAATTTCAATTCCAACCTTTTCTCCAAAGGAATTAACTGTGGAAATAACTGGTTTATGAACTGATAAAGGAGGAGTAGTAGTATTTGGATCTCCACTAGCACAAGCATTTGTTTGATTTTCTTCTACTGTGCTTTTTTCAGAGAGTTCGTCGGTTAGTGTTTCTGGACTGTCAGAGGCAGTTACTCCATCTCCAGAAGCAGGAGATACACATTCGGAAACACTGCTTGAAACGAGTTCTTTATCAGATGGACAAATACTTGTGTCACTTGCTCCATTGTTTGCTTCAGAAATAGGAAGTTCATTAGTGGATGCACTTTGTAATGTATCACCTGCTCCATTATTCTCTTCAGAAATACTAAGTTCTTTATCAGATAGATTTACAGATTTATCCTCTGTTTTAGCAGTTTCTTTGGAAATGCATACTTCTTGAGGAGATGCACACACGGGCGTGTCAATTGGTTCACTGGAAACAGATGTTTCTTGACTATCTGAATTTACAATAGTATCTTTACTTTCATTATCAACAACATTATCAAGCACCGCTGCTGAAATTTTTTCTTCACAGTTTTCATCTTTTTCTAATTTATTTTCAGTCTGCTTTTGAGATACGTCATTTATTAAAACATTTGTATCTTCAGTAGATTCATTTGAAGGACCATTTTCATTACTTGTTACTTTCGGAATTTCTTCTGAGGAAGTTTTGTTTTCCTTTTCTTCAATGTTACATTTAACAACTTCCGAATTTATTAATTCCGATTCTGTGTGGCACTTTTCAACTACTTCATTTTGAACTAAATCTTCATTTTCAGATTTAGTGCTTTCAACAGCCTTCAAACCATTACTTTCTACTTCAACTTGATAGAATTCTTTCGATGCAATTTCTTTTTCAGAATTATCATCTTGGATTTCTATTTTATTGTTTGAACATTCATAATTCTGCATTTCTTCAGAATTGACTGTAATAGGAGAAACAGAGTCATTGGAATTTTCTGTTTTCATTTGCTGTGAATTAAAAGCTTCATTCTCTCTTGAAGAATTATTGATTGTAATATCACTTAGGGCAGATGTAACATATTCTTTATGTGATAACGATTCTATCATCATATCTGATTTATTATACGAATTTCCTTGAATAAAAATATCGTTATCGTCGTTTGTAACATCATCTTTTGCTTCTTCAGATGATTCTTTGGATGAAGATTTTAAGTTTGGATTATTGGATCGCTTGCTGTAATATTTTTTCTTTGCTATCTTGTTTTTATACGATGGTCTACGAGGTTTAGAAATTCTTGAATTCAAATCTCTTTCTGAATGCTGAGATGAAAAATTCATCCCATAATTATCACTTAGATCTTTAGATTTTGGATCTACAGAATTCATATTTTCTTTAGAGAATCTTCGAATTCTACCTCCTCTATCTAAAGTCAAATTTCTGCGTGTGCGTCGAGGACGAGAATTTCCAGACAAATGGTTCTGATGACTTTGAGATTTTTCTTTAATTTCCTAATAAAATTACATTAAAAAGGGTTATTATAATAATACAAATTTAATAATACTAATAATGATGATAACATTTGCAAATAAATTATCATCACTTGAAAAATAAGTAAGATAAAAATGTTCATAGAAAACCAAGTCAGTGAATCAAGTTCTCTTCTGAAAATACTGATTTCCAGAAATGCAAACACATTTTATCAATAAAATTTATAGCTTAGTAGCAATATATGACAGCAAATTAAATCAAGAATTTCAGTAATATTTATGCTTTCTATCATAAAGAACCATTAGAATTAAGAACTTATCAACTATCTTGTATCTTATAGAATGCACACATGCAAGTTGAAAAATTGAAAAGGATCCTGCAATCAATTTAGTTGCCATTGCTGTCAGATCTAGGGGCTGTTTACAGGAAAGACAATGCTTGGACACAGACAGATGAACAGTAAATACATATCCTGGAAGTATCTACAGTAGAGCATCGATTATCCGACTCAATTGGGAACTGGGGTTGGTCGGATAACTGAAAAAACGGATAACCGAAAAGTATGAAAAAAATACATTATTAGTATCAGTCGTAAAGAAACTGTGTTGTGCCTGATTGCTTATTCGAAAATTCTATTTAAAGAAAAAGACATGTAATAGAAAATTCAAAGAAAGCTTAGCAATAATAAACTCAAAAAAATTGCATAAACAAAAATTAAGTATAAATATAAATAAAAACTAGTTGAATATATTATAGTTTAATTTTTCTATCAAAATACCACCAGAGGGCTTTGATTCATCTCAAAACCACTCTACATGATTATGCAAATGTTGAGTATAACAAACAATAAGAAATATCAATTTATTCCGCAATGTCCAATTATACCAAACAGATGAGAAGAAATTTACCCGGAAGAACTTTATAGTGAACTGAACGAGCCTAGAAAATACACATTCATTGTCTCTGATAAGAGAATAGAATACAACCAACTGTAAGTTTTTGTTCTGCTTTGTGTATTTTGATACCTCGTTTTACCGTTTTAAACAGATATAAAAGAATTTTATAATAGTTCTATAACCACCTTATTCTTCAGGTTTGTGATGTACAGACTTAAGCGTGTACAAGTGCCATATCGGGGGGCAAAAAACCTGGTATGTGTAACATATATATGTGTATTTTAAATTATTTATGCAATTTATTTGTAAAAGTAATTTTAATGTTGTATATCCTATTCTTGTTTTTAGTTGACTGATGAGGGGCAAAAGCCCGAAACGTGTAAAATTAGTTACCGTATCAACTAAACAAAGGTGGAGTCAAAAGCCAAGTGATTGAGTTAATAACACGATCTTGTGTTTAACAATTCGAATAAACATTATTAGTATAGTATATTAGTATATACCATGTAATTAGTATATTGCTATTAACCTATTTCGCATTGAATTTTCATCGATGCTAAGCCTAACAAAATTTTTTTTTTAAATAATAATCATCGCTATTGTATTGTTAAAAATTATTTCTTTATTTTGCACAAAATAAACACAGTACAAAACAAAAAAAATATAAATAAATAAATAAATATATATATTTTCGGGTTACATAAAATAGGCCTATACATTAGAAAAAGAAGTCCAAAATTTTCTTTTGCTTCAAAGCTGACTCTTGTTTTTTTGCCGCTAAATCTCGCACACATTTTAAAAACAGCAATTGGATAGAGTCATTAAATAAAATTAAGCCCCGTTTAAATACTGGCCTCTCTTTCATGGTCAAGCCAGTGTTGCCAGCTAAAAGATGCAAAAATTTAATGAAAATAATATTAAAGTAGCCAAGATATAGCCAAATATTGTAGCGCCACATCACTAGCAGACATTTAAATTTGCTGACTAGAACCAAGGTCCTAGAATATATTCTAGGACCTTGGACTAGAACGCGGTCATTAACCAATGTGACAGTTGATTGGGGTTCTGATAATCGATGCTCTATTGTATATGGTGTGGCCATTCTCTTATGACCAGTCACATCTCCAGACTTCTGGCATTGAGCAGTTACCAATCAAGTATGCTAGGATGTCAATAAACTAGCCCAGAAATTACAAAAAAATGCTATACAAAACCTCTCCCAGAATAACATCTGACTGTTGTTTGACTCAATGTCATGCTTATTTTTTGCCTGCACTACAACTAGAGATTGTTTAATTATATACTGGGAAGTGCCACTTCCTATAGAGGATGCTTAGACTTCAGTGAAAAAGTGATAGATGTTTGTGTTGGCTGTATGCACTTTACTTTTCCCACCTGTAAACTGTATTAGTATTCAATATCCTTCTATGTTATTATGCAATTACCATTAAACAATGTATTAGAATACCTTAAATTAGAAGAATTAGGCAGAAAACAATGCTTGGTTGAAGAAGAGCTTTTAAAAGTGGGATTTTACCTTATTTCTTGCAGGGTAAATGAAAACATTATTGGCAACTGGAGCATGCATTGTGTGAAAAACTATGACACCACATAAGCATGTGGTGTCATAGTTTTTCAAACAGATTTCAAGAAGGAAAGTTATGATAAAAGCCTGGTGCTACTGCAAATATGGTTCAGGTTGCTGAAAGAGTATTATTGCTGTACTTCTAGTTTTTAACAGGTAAAACTTCATTTGAGTTATATGAACTTAAGAGTAAATATTAATATTGTTGTTACTAACAAGTGCAAACAATCTGGACAATTACTTTTAACAACTTACATAAACAACTATAAATTACCAATGGAAAATCATTGATTTTACTACAAACTTAGTTCTCTACACCAAATCTTGCAAAGTCTATCAATGGCATAACTAATCCTAATGTTCACATACAAAACTAAACCAAGTCCACAGATAGTTCTTAATATTTACCAAAAAATTGTGTCATGAGAAGAAAAAAAAATAGTCTTTTTCTTATAAACCAATATTGTTTTACATGCCATAAGTAAACAACAATTGTTTGTATTTTTAGGTATCCTTTGGAACAGATGAAATGACTCCAATTATACTGATATGCAAAAGCAATAGAGTAAGGCAGGGGTGTCAAACTAACAGCCCTGATGTGATTTTTCGTGGCCCACTGCCACGATGCTCTGAAATTAAATAAAACAGCTTACAGATCAAGATTAACTGATAAACATATATATGCCATAATGAAGATTGTTCTCAGTCTTTGAATCCAGATATTGGAAAACTAGGAGGACTGGCAAGTTTCCGGTGAAAACAATTAATTTTAGTTTTATAAAATATGTACATTAAATAAAATAAATGTTTAAATAAAAGCAATACTATAGCAATTATATCTTGTTGAGTTGAATTCACCGAACTACATAATGTGTTTTAATTGCCCTAAATATATTCCTGCATTCTCACTTCAAATTATAATATTAAGAAAATTTGTAAATGTGACGTGGCCCACGTGAATCTTACCAGTCGCATTAATGACCCTTTGTTTAAATGAGTTTGACACACCTGGAGTAAGGTAACATCCTCAATTTCTACAAATGGGGCTACACCAGTATCCAAAGTGAATACTTCAGCTTTAAGCAGCCACATGCAACAGAAACTTCAGAAAATGCTGGTACAAAGCTGTGAAGTTAGTTAGCATTTGCAAAGTATATTAAAGACAGACATCAAACTTTATTAGGAAGAAATGTACCCATCATAAAGTTTAATAAAACATGATAATTTTAATGAATTGTATACATTCTAAACTTAAAAATGTAAGCCTGTTTACACATACTGCAAAAACAATAATCTGACTGAGAGCAAATTTGTTACATTTGGTTCTACTGATATGCAAAAGCAATAGAGTAAGGCAGGGGGTGTCAAACTGGCAGCCCTGATGTGATTTTTCATGGCAAAAAAAGCAAGAAAATGAAGTTTCTTGTGGCTTACTCATACTGCTTACAACCAAAAGCTTTTGCTTTATCACAGTTTCAAGTTTCACTTGATCATCCACCATCGGGTGGATCGAGCCGTGGTGCTTATCGATTAAATGATCAAATAAAGTGAGCTCTTGTAAAGTAG
The DNA here is from genome assembly GCF_030686945.1 of Centruroides vittatus. Taxonomy (NCBI): domain Eukaryota; kingdom Metazoa; phylum Arthropoda; class Arachnida; order Scorpiones; family Buthidae; genus Centruroides; species Centruroides vittatus. The sequence goes on from NW_027121655.1 coordinate 438,259, forward strand.
CACAATGAATTTGGAAACACTGAAGCAGTGCAACAAGCACAGCCAGTTATGTGTTGCAAGAAACATTTCAATTGAACATTTATTCAGAATTTCAATATTTCAAAAATAATCCTTATTTTATAAGCCAAAACCTGATTCTTTTCTTAGCTGTATGAACAGAACACTAAGATAATCTGAATGTCTTGAAGTTTTCTCACAGATAATTCTTTTACTCATGACAACTCTTGTTAGACCTTGCTACACAAAAAGCCACTTATTAAAAAGTTTGTAAAAATCAGACCTTTATAGGCACAGATGATTCAGAATATTTTTGCGTAAACCATATTACCATATTTTCAGTAAATTTTCCTCTTTATATAACTATCCACTATGAAAAAATTGTTCAATAGTGTAAGGCATCTATTTATCACAAAAAAATTTTAAACAACAATGAACTGACACAACACTTAGGAATCAGTTATTTAAGAAATTACATTAAACTTTTATAAGATTTTTTGAAGCAACAACAAATTTTTTATATAATTCATTTGAATCCTAATACCAGAAATTTTTAAATTGTTTAGTATTAAATTAGTTTATTTTATAGTGTAATGTGTTAATTCACAAGTTTGCAAGTAAACTTTCACTATCGGGCTACAATGCTAGAAAAAATTTTTTTGCATTTCTGAAAAAAGAACCCATTCAATTTTAAGCAAATTTAATAAAAAAATAACTACTGGAAACTATCAGACACAAAATAACTTTCTAGATTGTTCTCTATAAATAGAGATAGTTCATTTAAATAAAATTTCATAAATATTAAACATGTTAATATAACAAATCTGGTTAAAGAAAATAAAATTTACCATGTCTTTTCCATCATTATCCATTCCACTTTGACTTCCTTCTGTATCACTACGTGGCCTGCGAGTAGCACGCCTAAAGTAACGGCGGAAAAATCGTCTAGGTGGACCTTGGCGTCTGTTATAATCAGAACGCTGATTATCATCTACCCGTGAGATATATTTGTTCTATGGAACAGGGGGGGAAAAAAACTTGTAATTTTTATATTTTATACACTTTTTAAAAAGTTTTAACAAGAGATTTTAGGAAAATTTTTCAATAAAGAAAAAAAATTTCATATTTATATTTAAAAGGATTTTACTAAGTATTAATAAGAATAAATAGAGCTTAAAATTCAAACACAACAAAACAAAACTGCATTTTCATACGTCATAATCTATATAATTTATTGAGAAAATAAACAATACCTTAAAAACCTATTACTACATTTTTATTTTTATTCAAATTTCTGTTAGTCAATAAACTAAAGAAACCAGGATCTACATTTGAAATAAAACACAGTCAAATCTCTGGTTTTGAACTTAATTCATTCCTAAAAGTTGTTCTCAAACCAAAACAAATTTTCCCCATAAACAATATAAAATGAGTTAATCCGTTCCAACTCCCAAAAGAAAACTTTTTTTTTACCTTTTTAGCTGTTTTCATGCATAAAATGTCTATAAAGGCAATATAATATAGTACATATAATATTATTTTATCTATATTATATATATAGTAAAAGCAAAATGTTCTGTCATTGCCAACAAAATCAAAAACACTTTACAAAGAAGTGCTATAAATAGAGACAACTAACAGCCAGCATGAAATATAACCAAATAAATCAAGTCTGATAACAAGTACTTTATCCACACTTTCTGAAATATTATGTTTCAATTAATTTGATTTCAATTTTTAAATGAAATTTTTAATTTTAGTTTCACTGTAAAGGCCAGTTTTAATTATTATTTTTAGTTTTAATTAACTGTCTAGTATTAAATATTAATATTATAATATATAATGTCTCAGCACCACAAATTTCCGAATTGGTAGTCCTGTCATTGATTGGTTGGGCCATTGACTTTCTTTAGCATAGGAAGTTGACCATCAATGGCCAGTCTGCCGAATAGCTTGTTCGGCAACTGAGTTATAGTACAGCAACTGGGATAAAAATAAATTCAAAAGTTTGTTTGAAAAGTGAGGCGTTCGAAATCAGAGGATTGACTGTATTTATAAAAGAAATTATTTATTTTCAATAAATGAAGTTTAATAAAAAGTGTTAAATTATAATTTTTCTATTGGAAAATGGAAACTTGCTTTATAAAAAAAAAGTATATATATTTTGGATTTTTTTAAATAATAAAACAAACTGTTAAAGTCTTAGATTTTTCTCATACCAGTCAGCTTTGACTTCTATCAGTTTTAAGAAATAAAATCTGAAATTATGCATAATCATTTGAAATATGACAGAAATTGTAAATCAAATGAAAATTAAGACTATAAAAAGTCTTTTGTCCTTTCTCACACCTCAGGAAAGTAATAGTCTTAGACCTTTTATTAGAGGTTGCTCGTCCTCCTCACTATGCAAAATATTGTAAAAATTTCCCTCTGCTAATGGCACAAGTAAAAATATAATATACATTTAATAAAAATGGCCAGGAGAGTAATTGTAAATTAAGACTATACAGTCTTTGACTAAAAGGTCAACTCTACCATAAGACTACAAAAGACTTCTTGTATAGGCTTAATTTTTGTTTAATAAAACAAATTTTGATTAGAAAGTAACTATTTCTAAATCTATTTTTCTACAGAAATATTACATCTCTTTTCAAGAGTGCAAGAATATTAATTCAGCATACTGCATAATTTCTGGTAATGCCAATAATTAGTTTGATAGTTATATACTGGAACTTAACTGAAAAAAAAATTTTAGGCTCATTTACGATAATATATCTGTCAGAAAATGAAGCAAATAAACGAGTCTAATGATGCACAGAAATATACAGTTAGATGTAACACAGAGAAAGCTGAATGAGAGGGAGACATGCCATATTGAGATGTAGCAGACCAAACAATATCGTGACCAAAAAAATGTAAAGTGCGCCAACATAGTACACAGATTACATTTTTACTTTCTTTCACTGAAAATTATTGAATATCTAGTTCCATTTGCTTATTTTTGAGCATGTCTTTCAATGCAAAAAGAATTTGCTAACTTTACATATAACAATAGTTTTACATAGTCATAAATCATTAATTTATTTAAAACTACATTGGCTTACCTCATTATCCCCTCTTTCTCTTGAATATGAGTTTTTTGAACCAGGTGGTCTTTGAAAAAATTTTCTAAAAAATGGTCTTTGAGAACTTCTACGCGGTGCATAATTTTTACCCTCATCTTCATTGTAGCGTTGAGAAATATTATCTATATTAGGACTCTGAAAATAAGCAGTTACAACACATTATACAAAAATAACTGCTTGTTATATGATGAAATCAGATGAACTTTTAATTAATGACATTTAAAATCTATTATATATGAAAAGTCAATGTTTCCTATATGCAGTTAATCTAATTCTTAAAATTTTAAAAATGTAATTTGCTTTATTGCAGAAGTAAATACAGTGGAAACTGGCTTTGCAGTCAGTCATTGCTACATAATGACCAGTTTTTGAAACTGCCGATTTTTTTCTCCATCGACTTCAATGAAAATGTTTGGCAATTAAATGGTCAACTGTTTGACACTGCAAATGGTCAGTAACTTGTTGCACCTTTATTAAGTTATGATGATGATTTAACAGTCAATTAACAATGATATCAAAAATATTTCTAAAATATTGGATAGATAATTCAGCATATTTCGTAAAAACAAACAATTACAACCTGAAATACTTATTTCATGTACATAAAAATTTAATAATAGTCAATACAAATTATTGCAGTGTATTTTAATCATAAATTATAATAATCAGTACATTGGAATATTTCTTTAAATTAATTATATTAAAGAAATATTCCAATGTAGTGATTATTATAATTTATGATTAAAATTACACTGTAATAATTTGTATTGACTATTTCAATTTGTTTTTAGTTTTGATTTTGTAAGCATCAAAAATATTCTGCAATGATAAATTACAGTTAAGGTTAAGCTTAATACCAAACTAAGTTGTGTTGTTATCCCTAGTGAATAACTATCATATAATTAAGAATATACTGTATTTCTTTTATAGTATTGGAAGAATTTTTATTTTTAATATTGGCTACCACAGAGATATCACTGAATAGTTACTATATCTATACATTTACATTTAATTTACATTGAACAGATACAGTGGCTTTATAAAACAGAGCAAACATATCCTATTTTATTTATAAGAGAGAGCTCTTATAAATAAAACAGGATATGTTTGAAAAATGCAAAAGCAAGCTATTTTCTCTTAAAACATGCTATAATTTGCACAAATATATAGTATAAATTCCTTAAGGCAGTGGTTCTCAATCTTTTTGAAGTTGGGGAACACTAAAGTTTGACATTTTTTTTTCCGCAGAGCAGTTACATCAGCTTTAAAGCAGGGGTGACAAACCTTTTTGAAATCAAGCGCATTCTGTCTAGTACATGATGACACTGGCGTTTGCTAATTACATTCCCATACAAAAATTATTTTACATTGTATTGATTTTTCTTTTGCAACAATTTTTAATTGTATATTTGTTTTTTTGTGAAACACTTGAAGTGACTTCACGGAGCACTCGTGTTCCGCAGAACCACGGATTGAGAACCACTGCCTTAAGGAATGTCAAATAAGCTTTTTATTTGGAAATTTTTAGATAATTATTTTCTATAAAGAATATACTTATTCTTCATTTATATTAACAGTTATTAATTATAAAAAAACATTGTATAAATTAATATTTGTACAATAAAACTTTAAATAGTGAACTATATTGAATTCTATTATTTCAAAGTGCAAACAGATCTATTTATCTTAAAGTTTATAAAAATTTAAGCAAGATGATAATTTAAATAAATAACTTTTTATAAAGTTTAAGTGAGAAAAGAAAAATTAATTGCTCTCATAATTAAAAAGGTCATCTTTATTTAGAGGCCTTTTTTTGTGTCCCAAAGGTGACCTTTTAAAGCAGTTTCCACTGATACGAATTTGTATAGACAGGGTAATTTCTTAAACAGAGAAATATTAAAATTTTAACATTCTTACTTTCCGCATTTGCCTAAAAGGAGGAAAATTATTTCTTGCAGACCAACGACCACGATAATTCCAATTAGCAGCATATTTGCTGCCTTGCACAGTACTGCCATTTGGTCCAGTGACATTTGCTGCTTCATTTCCCTATTGAATCATAAAACAATAATATATATATGAAAAGTAATTGGTAAATTTATAAAATTTATTTTTGAGTTTTATTAGTTTTGAGTGTTATAAAACTAACCTTTGCACTAATTACAACATCAAATTCAACTACTTCTCCATCTCCTACACTTCGTATCATTTTTCTCGGATTATTCTTTTTTATAGCAGACTAAAAGCAATTATAATAAACAGTTTATTATTATATATTGTAAAATTAAATAAATGTTATTAATTTTATTTAAGATAGTTACCTGATGAATAAACACATCCTCATTTGTATCATGACTGTAATAAACAGTTTTAATTAGAATTTACAAAATAAACATAGAAGTTATGTATTTACATATATTAACAACTATTTCATAAATTGTTAAATAAGAAAATAGTATCAATATATAAATTTAAAATCTAATTGTCATCTGAAATTAAATAATCAGAATACTAAAATTAAAATAGCAATTAAATTTTAATAAATTTAACTTTTTTCTTTAGCAGATCAATACAAAAAACTTCATGAATTAAATGGAACTACTATTAAATGAATGAAATGTAAACACCATAGTTTGAACTTATCACAGCAACCCTTCCCTATGCATTTGTGCACATTAGCACATCCAGTACATAGTAACGTTCATCTATATCAGTGTGCGCGTGTGCATGCACCATGTATGAGATGTTCACTAAAAATAGCAAAATTTGAGCATAGTGAAAATGTGAAATTTTGTTTCAAGCTTTGTAAAAAACACATTAAAACATATGTTTGAGAGAATCAATTAGATAGAAAAGAACTCAAATGGCTTGAGTAGCGTGTTCTGTCATGACAAATGTGCCCTTCACACATTACATCCAATAACTTTTAGCACATTACAACCAGCATTCCAACCAAACTGTCACTGTGTACATTCTGGTTTTATGCAAAATTGAAAATAATGAGAAGGAAGCAATTTGACATCATTAAAGAAATCAAATCTAATACAACAGATTGTCAAACAGGCTATTGAAAAAAAGAATTCTAGAAACGTTTCCATCAGTAGCATTATGGCTGGAACAAGCGTGTATGTGCATATGGAAATTACGAAGAAAATTAATTATGTAATCATTATTTTTGTGATTTGAAAAATTTGTTACTGTCTGTCTTTCCTTAATCTCAAGAATGGAATTAGATAGACAAAATCCTAGACCAGATATGGAAATCTTAGGGAGCAGGTGGCCCCGATTAACTATATATGAATTCCTGATAAACTGAAAGTCGTGTTATTTCAATTCAGAAAACTTTTCCCCTGAAAGCAGTTAATAGATGACTGGCATGACTATTGTAAAAGGAAGAGTATGATATATAGGGGCAAGCCACTACTAATTTGAGATGGAGAGCATATATTTTAAATAAATTAAAAATATGATTAAAAGTTGCAGCCCGGCATTGTGACAATGTCACAATAAATAATTGCTTATTGTAATTGAATATACTAAAAAGTTAGTTCAATTATTATTTTTGGATGAAATTCAAGAATCAAAAATAAGCAAGAAAAGTTGGGCCAACTTATTTAAAATGTCAACTTTGTATTCTATACATTCTAAACTCATTATATATCTAATGATACATATTGAAACATAATGAATTAAAAAAATAAATTTGAACTTAACTCCTTGAATTATCTCACTTAATTACAACTAAAATGAAATAAACTGAAAACATTAAACTGAAATAAAATTTTAATTTCAGTTTAATGTAAAAATTTCTTAATTATGTTTCAAAATAAATTTTCAATTTTAGATTAAAATCTGCTATTGCAAATCAATGTCTACAATTACTAAATCATATCAGATTTTAATATATTGCATAATTATATAGTTAATATAACTCAAATCAACCTAAATGAATTAATACAGGTTAATAACACTAAGTTAATTCATTTGCTAATGGAATATGTTTAACAGTTACAGTGTCTTCTCATTACTGTAAACTCATTATTATACAAGAACATTTTCATTAGTGAAAGGTTCAGAACATTGACTTGTACATAAAAAAATGAGAGGAAAAATTATCCAAATACACGCAGTATAAAAATTTTAATATTTGATGCATGTTAAAATATGCAGTATTTATTAATTTCACAAATTTTGTGTTTTTAAAAAGTAATCTATAACAACTTTAATTCTTGGCAAGGACAGTTTGCTTAACTGAATAAATTTATTCATTTTTTGAGTTTAATTGGCTTAGGTTTGTATTAGAGTGCAAAAGGTTTACAATATTTGTCTAAAAACACATTACAATAAATAAATATTCGTGGTTGGTAGATTATACCAGCATAATAAAAGTTCTAGAAGACAACAATTCAACCATGTTTACAACGGAAAGTTTAAATGAGCTTGAATACTGCATCCTTCATAATAATTTCAGCAAACTTAATCCTTATTTTTTAATATTTACTATCATTTACTTTCAAACTATAAAATAAAGTTAATACATGTAATAAGCAATGATATATAAACATATTTAGATTACAATTCTAATGAAATACAAATTTATATCTGTAAATAATCATTTTCGAAATGAGATGGCACAATTACAGCATTTCTGGTTTTACTTCATATGAATCTCCAATCGGAAACACAGACTATCCAATAACAAGGTTACATGTTTTATTTGACTACGTTTAGCTTAAATTTATGATGTATTGAATTAGTTCATCTTAACTAGTTTTATTCATACGTCAACAGTCAAACTAGTTAAACAACTTTAATGAGTAAGTTTTCCAGTGTAAACATAAGACACCTTGCCACATTTTATCATGTCAAGACAACCTCTTACTGTAACTAAAAGTAAAATATTTTATCACATATACGCAGCTGCCTATTATCCACACTATCAAACTCTAATGATGATTTAACATAGTTTGCAGATTATGTCAGAAAATGAAGCAAATAAATGAATCTAACGATGCACAGAAATATACAGTTATATGTAACACAAATAAAAGCTGGATGAGGGTAGACACCTGCCACACAGACGTAGCAGACCAAACAAGACAGTCACCTATGACCAAAAACATGTGAAGCTTGCTAACATAGCACCATCTAATACAAAACATGTCTTAATGACTTAGCAAACAAGGATTTCATTTTTGCTTCCTTTCACACTCCCTCTATCGCTGTGTGCCACATACATAACAATTATCAATTATTTCAATTTAATTTTAACATTTTCACGAATCTATCATAACTTAGTTCCTGTTAGCGGTTTCGTTAGGACATCTGTGATCATTAGGTCCGTCCTCAAATGATAAATCACAATTTCCCCCCTTTTGACTAATTCTCAAGTGACATGATAGCTTACGTCAATATATTTACTACACTTGTGAAAAACTGCATATACAGTTATATGTAACACAAATAAAAGCTGGATGAGGGGAGACACCTGCCACACAGACGTAGCAGACCAAACAAGACAACTGTATTGCACTTTGGTTATCACAGTAAACACAAGTGGGGTTTTTTACACATCTTTTAAAACCCATATGTACTAACAGTCTTTTTATGTATGTTATTTCTCACAAAGCTTCAGCTAGAGTGAATGCTCTGTTTCCATGGTCGACATTGCAACAGATATCTGCTTCTTTGACTTCCAACTAATTGGACCTCCGGCTAACATCAGAATGTTACCTGTACACGACTTTCTGTCGTCTATGTCTCCAGCCTAATCCGAATCTGTGTAGGCTTTAAGCTCTCTATAAGACCAATTTCTCATGTCTTGTCTCTCGTTTTCTGAGATTGGACCCATTTCCTTTGAAATTTTCATATTTAACTCTATTGGTGTAGCGACAGTTTTTGCATCCACTAGGTTGAATCTCTTACCCAATTCATTAATATATTTTGTTTGCATCAGATGGATGCTGCCTGTTGGTCCTCTCTTTATTTCAACGCTTAGAATGTTACTTATAAGGCCTAGGTCTACTATTTTGAATGCTGACTTTAGTTTCGATTTAATGGTCTCAAGATTTTCAATCTTCTTTGATGCCAATATTAAATTGTCTACATAAACGATGAGTATCTCTCGATCGTCTTCCTTCCCAAATACGCATGGATCAGCTGCTGTGCACCCACCTCCAATACTTGTGATAATGCCATGTATAACTTCTTGTACCATTCTCTTCCAGACTGTTTTAATCTGTATAAAGGTTTCAATAGTTTGCAAAGTTTATCTTCTTGTTTGGCCATGACAAACATCTTGGGTTCCTCCATGTATATTTCATCAGATAAATCACCTTGCATGTAAGCAGAAGTTACATCTATTTGGTGTACGTGCATTTCTTCATTTACAGAGGCAGCTAATAATGTTATTATTTTGTATCTAGCAACTGGAGCAAAAACTTCATCATAGTCTATACCTCTTTCTTGGGTAGGACCTTGAGCTACAAGTCGTGCTTTATACTTTTCTATGTCACCTTGTTGGTTGGTTTTTGTTTTAAACACCCAACGATTTGTTAACACTTTCCTGTTGTTTGGCCTCGGTACTAAGATCCACGTGTTCTCCTCATGTAGGCTCTTGTATTCCTTTTTCATGACGGTTAGTCATGCCTCTCTATTGTCCTAATTTAACGCTTCAGATACATGTTCGGGGTCTGGAATTTTGCCTTGAACAACTTGATAAGCTTTTCTTGGTCTTCTGTGTTCTCCCGTTCTTTGAATTTTTGGACGACCTTGTTTTCATTGGCCCATGCGACTCTCCTCTTGAATTTCTTGTTGTTGTTCTTGAAGATATTTGTCCACGTTATATTCATTATCAGACTCTTCATCTAGTTTTGTATCGTCTTCACTGTTTATCTCTGTTGTCTGATTTAGCGGCATTATACACATGTCATTTGGTGTTTCAGCAGCAAGATCTGGCTCAGCAGAGATACTCTTCAGAGAAGTGTTACTTGTATGGATTATTTCAAGAAATCTCACGTCACGTGCTATGATGACAGTCTTAGTGCATGGTTTCTAGAGTCGATATGCTTTTGACTCATTCGAGTATCCGACTAACACGTACTCGTCACCTTTTGGATAAAATTTTCCTTGTTTTCGAGTCTTGTACAGCATTATAGCTTTACTTCCAATAATTTTAAAAAAACCAACATAAGGTTTATGCTTAAACCATAGCTCATTCGATGTTTTTGCATCGAGGGCTTTTGTCGCATTTCTATTTCGTAGAAATGTGGCCGTATTGATTGCTTCTGCTCATAGTGACTGAGGTAGACCTGCCTGCAGCATTATGCACCTCACCACTTTGACAAGTGTCCGATTTGCACGTTCTGCTACACCATTTTGCTGTGGGGTGTATTCGACACTTAGTTGTCATACGATTCCTTCTTCTTCGAGGAATTTGTTAAATTTGTTCGATAAATATTTTCTACCGTTATCTGTATGTAGCTTTTTGATTCGATGACCTGTTTGTTTTTCGACTCTTCATTTATAAACTTTGAATGCTTGGAGAATATCTGAGTGACTTTTTAGCATTATAGTTTCCATATAGCATGTACAGTCATCAATAAACGTTGCAAAGTATTTCACAGTTTAATTCTCTTGCATTCGTTGAAAGGTCCATACCTTCGACCAGTTGTTCAATTTTCATTTTTCTTAAATCATTAATATTTATATACCCATATCTTTGGTGCCACTTTAATAGGTTTTTGTCAGTAGTTTCTGCTAAAAAAATCGTTTGGCTTCCACTTCATTGACAACATATAGGTGGTTACATTTCGTAGCTGTTAGCATCATAGTACCATCTTTTCGTTTGATGATAGCATAATTCTCCTTAAATACAACAATGTATCCTTTGTCAGTGAAACTTGCTACCAATAAAAGGTAGTGGTGCAATTCCAGTACATGTAATACGTTTTGTAGTTTTATGGAACTTATTGCTCGTTGATTTACTTTCAAATTGAGATTCACATCATCTATACCAACTGCTTGCACATAATTCTCTGTGGCAGTATATACTTTAGACTGTTCAATTTGATCCAGAGTTAAGAATTTGTATTTATTGTTGCACATATGTCTTGTCACACCATTATCTAAATACCACTTTTTTGATCTGTTTGTGAATTCCACATTGCATGCGATTGTAGTAAGGGCACCACTAGTAACTTTTATGTCTGTTTTGTTTTCGATTTACAGGTTCTACTAATATGTCCAGTTTTACCACAGTTGTAACATCTTCCATCAAATCTTTGGCCTCTGAATTTTGTATTATTTTCTCTAGAGTTTGTTCGTGACTGCTTTATACAGTTGGACTTTCCCTCTGAAAACAATGCGTGACTTCTCAGTTAGCTTTGTAATGCACTCCCTCTGTCTTGCTTCATCCTCTTTTAATTTCACTTTGAGGTTTTCGAGCGATGGTATGGCATCACGTGACTTTATGGCTACATTAAAATTTTCATATTCATCCGGTAGTGATCTGAGGTGCATAATCGATAGTAATTCTTCCAGGATTTCGATTCCTGCTTCCTTCAGTTGATCAGCTTTACTCATGAACTCATTTATGTACTGCAGAATTGTCATATTCTGCCCTTTTTCCATTTGTAGTAACTGTTTGTACAACGTTGCCTTTCTAACGGGACCTCATGACTGGAATATTGCCTTAAATCCGTCCCATGCTTTTTTAGATGTTTCAGCGTTTTTCATGTGGTTCAACTGCCCAAGACTAAGACTTAGATTTATTAGTGCCAATGCCTTTGCGTCTTGCTTGATCCATTCCTCTGGGCTTCTTTCTGGTTTAAATTTCAGTGTCGTCAATGTATTTCCACAGGTCATGTATATGAGGACACTTCTCATCTGCATTTTCCAAAGTTTGTAATTGCTCTTGTTCAACTTCTCAATATTTGAGAATCTGCTAGGACCTGCCATACCGTATTAGCTAATAAATCCATTTACTTACTTCTTATAATGGATATTCTTTGCTTGTAAGCAATCCTGGGCCCATAACCTGTCAGAAACTGAAGCAAATAAATGAATCTAATGATGCACAGAAATATACAGTTATATGTAACACGAATAAAAGCTGGACGAGGGGAGACACCATGCCATACAGATGTAGCAGACCAAACAAGACGGTGACCTGTGACCAAAAAAATATGAAGCTCGCCAACATAGTGCCGTCTAATACAAAATATGTCTTAGTGACTTAGCGCACAGGGATTGCATTTTTACTTTTTTTCACCAGATTACAAGCAGGAAATTACAGTAAATCTGAAATTCTGACAACACGACTTGTTACAGGCCTTTATTCATTAGAATATGTATTCTTGTGTTTAAAATCTTGATAAAATATTTATAAATTATATGTACATAATTCAAAAATCTTAAATTGTTCAACTTTATCAATATTTCAAACAATTATAAAATTCGCTATATAATTTAAAGTGTGTTTTGAGATATTAATCTCAAAGTTTTTTAGATGCTATATTAGCAGAATGTTGCATTAATTGCTTCATTTGGCATTACTAATCTTAGTACTTCTAGAGTTTTAAAAATAAATAATTCTAAATAAAAATTCTATATAAAAAAATGTAAGTGCTAAATATTTTGCACTGCAAGTGACATTATGTAATTTATTCGTTTTAAAACAAAAATTAATGTAAAAATTATTCTCCATGGATCAATTTTAAAATTCAATTTATATATTAATAATTTAAGTCTTATAATTTGTATCAAATTATCTGCTGTAAAAAATTTAAAATTTCTTTATTAAATAATTCTTTTTATTACACTAAGTATAATAAGTATTATATGAACATTTCATTAAAATAATTATTCATATTTAAAAAAGAAATTTGTTTTTTTTTTTAAACTAAGTAAAAATTTTACGACATTTAATAATCTATCGGTTATGAAAATCAAGTACAAAAATTAATTTTATTTCTAGTAGATATTTTGAAATTTTAATTTAAAAACCTTACCGATTAATAAAACCATATCCATTTTTCACATTAAACCATTTCACTGTCCCAAGGACTCTTGATGCTAAGAAAAAAGAAAACTCATTATTATATCAATTTATGAAAAATGGAATAGCTTATAAAAACCTTAATTATAATTTATTTAATGTGTTTTAAATTACAATTCTTATTTACTTTTTAATAGTAAAATCTAAATATCTGCAGAACAATATCTAAAATGAATCAAGGAAGCTACTAATATTGAAAAAAAATGCATAATGATCTGTTATTAAATGGTGCATTTGTTTGATTAATATTCAAAAATATATTGTTAGAATAAGAAGTCATTCATAAAAATTTTTCTCTACCAAACATAGTAGAATCACAGTAAAATTATAATCATGGATGTTATCATCACTTGTTTAACGTTACGTTTTAACTTTAAAAAAACCTAAATTTGATTGTATCACCTAATAAACAGGCCATCTTTTTATGCCGTTGCCTAAGCATATAGACAATAATGGGCAATCATAATCAGTTATCAGTTTTTGCCAGTGCTTTAAATGATTAAAAAATATTAATATTTTTTAATCATTTAAAGCACTGGCAAAGACATCATTTAATAAATAACTTGATTTAATTATTATTAACACCTTGCTTTCTACCATCGGTATCTTCTTTAACAACAGATGAGAGTTTATAACTGAAGTAAGAAGTGTCATCTGTTGTTAAAGATAATACCGATGGTAGAAAGCAAGGTGTTAATAATAATTAAATCAAGTTATTCATTTTCAAATTGTTTTACCATTGTTTTAATATGAGAGTCAATCATTCCAGAATTGTTCTGCTTAATGTTATCAGTACAAGCTAACCATAATATAATTTAGCTTGAGAATAAACCACCACCTTAAACAGTAATATATTTTCAAACTAGTTCATAGGCAATCGTCAGGAGTTCTTTAATAATGAATCTTTAGAACATTAAACCAAAACATTTTCCAATTAATTATTATGCCTTTGTGTCCTTTCTATCTTAATTTAAAATTTTGTATACTAGTACTTTTTATATATTAACAGGACTTATTATACTGGAAAATATGGATGCAGATATTTAGTCTTATCGATCAAAAATAATGTTCTTTTTTCAGTTCACCCGAACACATACACTTAAAACTTGTGTTTCAGACTTGTTCATCCCTCCTCAGCAGGCCTTTAAACGACACTTTCTACAATTAACAATAAAAAACATTTCTTGGTACAATTATAACTAAAATTAATTAAAACATTGTCGGAAATTTAATTTATTGTTGGAAAATGATTGTGTTTTAATTAATTTTAGTTATAATTGTATCAAGAAATGTTTTTTATTGTTAATTGTAGAAAGTGTCGTTTAAAGGCCTGCTGAGGAGACGAACAAGTCCAAAACACAAGTTTAAAGTGTATGTGTTCGGGTGAACTAAATAAAGAACATTATTTTTGATCTGTAAAACTAAATATCTGCATCCGTATTTTCCAGTATAATAAGTCCTGTTAATATATAAAAAGTACTAGTATACAAACTAAATTTTAAATCAAAACCTTTTCCATTTATTACAAATTTTTAATAATTACATTGACCCAATTATCAAAATGTTACAGATCAAGACAGACAAAAACAAAGGACTTGACCATATAATAATACTAAGACAAAACTTATACATAAGACATCTAAAGATTTTAAATATAGCATATTTCCATACCAGGATTAGACATTCTATATCCTTAGTGTTCAAGTACAACATGGGTTATCAGTAAAAGCAAGTCCCAAACTGATTACAATGAGCAGATACTATATATCTGTACTAGAACTAATACCTACTTTAAACAAATTAATATTTTAATTGTTTTGATGATGAGGTAAAAATTACAGCATTTGTCATCAGAAGGATTATAGTAAGTTATTTGTAAGTTTTTTATCGTTGCATTCTGATATAACAATTATTTCCTTCATTTTCAGATTATCTAGATTGATTATAATACAGAAAATATGCAGTCCATAAAGTGGGGTAGTAAGTAGTACTAAAGCTGGCAGCAAACTAAGCAACTTGGGTCACTGACAATATGTCGTCATAGACCAACCTCATGTCTTCAGTATGTTGCTAGTTGTGGAAAGCTCTATTTCTAGAGAAATGGGCAAATTAACTTCCATGATGTTATTTATTTAATCAATTAGAATACATAAGCCTCATAATAGCTGAACAACACATGGCTTGGCTCCAAATTGTTGGTGAACATGGCAGAAGCATTAGAATCTAGTTTATGATGAACTTATTAGCTGCAGTTGAAGACAAATCTGTGCATAGATGAACAGGATTGAACTGAAAAAGGATTCAGCACCAAGAGAAGTGAGAAAGTATAAATACTTTAACAGAAGAACTATTTCTTGAATACATCTACCAGAAAATTTATCATGTAAAGTCCATTTTTCTCAACTGTAAACAGCTTCAGCCATGTTTTTGTGTGTTGTGTTTTTCAACAAGATTATCCCAAAATTTTTTGCAATAAATTTAACTACTCATACCTGTCATCCCTTGGTTGATCCAGAAACTTAACTAGACAGCTCTCTTTTGTAATTAGCCATACCTTCTTCTATGCAGTGCAGACAGTTTCCAATGACATGTGAACATAATGAATCCTACCTAAAACCTAATGCAGGGGTGGTGAACTTATGGCAAACACCTCAAAGGAGCATGTTGGAGAAATCATCTGGCACATAACATCTCATAATTTTCGTTTCTCGCTTGTCATCCTTTTGGTTTATCACACAATCATCCTTTTTTTTCAATCAGCTTCTTTGCATTTAAAATAAATATGCTTTATTTAGAGTAAACAGTTATTTGAAGTCCAGAACCTTGGCAAGCATAAACATTTTTAAAGATAAGTATGTTTACTATGTAACAGACTCAAAGTTTCACCAGCTGATTTAGTGGATATAGCCAACTGGGTCTTGCTGAAATCACCTTGTTTACTCCAGTCCCGAGAATGAAAAACTACACATTTTTATTGTAAAAATTAGCTAACCTGTAACCTGAAAAGAAAATCTTCATTTCTTATCTGACTTCTTCAGGGAATTAATAACAGCAGCGAGAACAAAATCCATGAGCAGCACTGAGAAAAGACCACAAACTTTTAGGAGGAGAAATATTTATGGAGGTACTGATAATTCTGAGTGATTAAAACAATGAAATATTAAAGGATAAATAAAAAACCTAGGAATTGTTAAAAATTCTACAACTGTATTAAACCCAGTTATTCAAACAAGCATTAACGTGACAAGAAATAATGTTCAAATACTTAAGTTTAAAATTTTTTGTTATTTTCAAAATGGAAAAAATCTTTTTCACTAAAAATGACATTTATTTTAATGTTCAAGTCCATCCCAAATAAATCTAATTTGTAAATATGCACTTTATAATTACAAAAACTTACCTTTAGGAACTCACTGAACAACACATTTTTAATATACATATTTACACAAATAGAAATACAGTAAACCCACTTCTGACTAATAAGGGAGTGAAGAATGTACAAGTTTAGCAAGTCAAGGTTACTGGGGTGGATTCTCTAATGACATGAAAAATGAGAATGTGGATATATAGTACAGTAATTTATTACAATCAGCTTTAAACAGTTTTACTGAGCTGAGATTATATTGCTGAATTTATTAATATAGGAAATGAGTTCAAAAATTTTATGACAGTACAATATACAGCAATTTAGTCTTTATTTATCAACTACAGTAATATAAAACACTGTATTGCAAAGAGTTCTGGATGTTGAAAACACTAATTATAAATTTTATATTGTCAAGAAATTTTAAATTATTGTTTTGAAAAAACTGTCCAAGTTAGCAGTAGTTTATTGAAAAAAAGCATTTATTTACAGTAATCATTGAAAACATTCCTTTTAGTCTTGCATACTTTGAATCAAAGAACAGTGTAATATTATTTATATAACATTTTGTACATATATAAAAGCAGTGATCTTCATATTTAATTTATAAACTTATGATTTGTACAGAATTTTGTACAAGGTCTGTTCAAAAAATAACTTTTTTTTTAAATTTTATTTTTCAAGTTTGAAGGTGACAAGGATCAATAATCTAAGTATGCCCCTCCCCTATTCACACACTCATCCCAGCAGTGTTTCCACTTTGCAAAACAGTCCTGGTAAGCTTGTTTCAGACTGTCCTTCAATGCTTTTGATGAATTTGTTAATGTCATCAATTGTGTCAAAGCGGCATCCTTTCAGAACCAATTTTAATTTTGGAAATAAGAAAATATTGTAAGGAGCCAGGTCTGGTGAGTAGAGAGGCTAGAGACAACAGTCATTTGATTTTTGGCACAAAATTGACAAGGCTGAGTGAGCAGGCACATTGTGTCATGGTGAAAGAACCATGAGTTGTCTTAGTTCACTGTTTGACCTTGAGGCAAAAATTCAAAGTGCAAAACTCCATTGAAGTAGGAAAAAAAAAAAAAGAAAACAGCAATCACCACCTTGCCATTGGATCAAGACTGTCATGCTTCTTTTGAGTGTGGAGAATCCTTGCCAACCCACTGTGATGATTGAACTTTTGTCTCAATGTTGTAGCCATAAAACACTCATCATTTGTTATGGTCTTTTGCATGAATGTTTTGTCATTGTTGGCTTCTTGGAGTTCCAGGCAAATGTCCACTCAATTTTCCTTCTGCAGTTCGATCATCAAACAAGAAAAATTTTGCTGCAACTTACTGCACGTTCAAATTTTCTGTTAAAATGTCATGGAACAACCCTATTGAGATCCCAACATTTGCAAGTTCTCCAACATCAGATGAATATTTGCATATACCAGATCCTAGATTTTCTGAACATGAGTGTCATCAGTTGAGGTCAAAGGCTTTTCTGGTTAACTAATTGACAATCACTTTTGAAATGGATAAACCATTCGTAACACTGCATATGAGCATTATGAGCATTTGTAACACTAGAGCATTGCCTCCATAAGCTTGATTCAAAAGTTGAAATGTTTCCATAAAAGTTTTCCCCAGTTTCACGCAAAACTTTACATTGCATCATTGCTCCCATAAATTGCACAGTGCAAAACTCACCATGAACACAAACACCTTTCACTTAAAAAACAATAATACAGGAACAAAACAAGATAACAATTCGAAGAAAGCAGCTTACTCAGTAGGTTATGACAAATGTAGTGTTATCAACTTTATGACACTAGGAAACTACAGGTACTCCTCACTTTACGACCGAGTTCCGTTCCGACGACTACGTTGTTAAGCGAATTGGTCGATAAGTGAGGAGTTTGTGCCAGAAATATAGAATCATTGTAAAATTATACAAATTATGCACAAACTTCAAATTTATTCATAAAAGGACATGCATATGTACATATTTATTTATTTGGTTATCTGGAGCTATAGAGGGTCCAGGTAAGGGAGATGACGACGATAAAAAGTTGTACCTTCAAGGGCGGAAGTTCTGGATGTAACAGTCGGAAAGAAACTCGTGTGGTTTGCTTTGTAATCTCTTTTTCTTGATAAATTTCTCTAAAAATCGCACTTCAAAAGTTCACTCATCCCCACATTCAACTTTACTAAAACGTTCAGTATTTCGATCCATAGCCTCAAGTTCCAACATAGGTGCATCAATTTCAGAGAACACACCAGCTAACCTATGTACCATGAATTTCTTTTCACTTCAGTTCTTTCCCATTCTTCCTCTTCCAAATGCTGCATCGCTTCTAACTCTATTAAATCCTCATTTGTTAGCTCTCCATCAGTGTAATGCACTAATTCAACAATGTCTTCCACTTCAACATCTAACTTAAGCGCATTGGCAAGGCCCGCAATTGTTTGAATTACATCAAACTGACTAAAAAGTGTATAGTAAGCCTATAGTATGCTCAGTTTGCATGTTACCAATCGCCACTGATCGACACCCATGCTGAGAAAGGAGATTCCCCGAATTGCAAGTCGAAACTTGATTGGTCGTAAGTGCGAGTGGTCATTAAGCAGATAGGTCGTAAAGTGAGGAGGACCTGTACATTTTTTGCCCAATTCAAAAAGTTGAACATACCCATATGAACATACTTGTAATTACTCTACAGAATAGACCATAAGTCTAGTTGCTTTTAATTTCAGGAGTAATTGAAACATTTTAATATAAGATTGATTAGATATAATTTTTATCACACTTTGTTTATGTAGTTACTTAGAAATATCTCTGACATGATGATGCTATTATATACCACTCACCAAACCATCACCAGTTCATGTCACAAAAAAGAAAAATTCTTACGAAAGTTTCCACCTGTGAAATCGATACTGTTGAGACCTGAAGATGTCTATTTAACATAGACGAAAACTTTTGTAAGAATTTTTCTTTTTTCGTGACATGAACTGGTAATGGTTTAGTGAGTGGTATTTTTACAAATTACCCAATTTTTGAGATATATCTATTATATACAATGAATAAATAGCTTTTAAAATTTTAAAAAATGCACAGAATAATAAGAGAATAATCAGAGACCAATAGATATGAAATACATTTATTCAATTAACCCACTGTTACTCAAGAGTGAGCACTGCACCCCATCTTTTGTTTTTAAACACTGACTCTGGCTTCTTGGAAGTTTTGTGGCCAAACTCTCGTCTGCTTCCCTACCCGATTATCTCCTTCAACAAAATACTGGAATTAAAAATAATAGTCATCACTAATGCTTTCAATCTGCCTTTGTTTCAGTTGTGTTGGATAAGTTAGCATGGTGCTCACTTGCAAGTAATCCAACATCTTTTTTTTGCACTTAAAATTGTACAATTCTAATTGCACTAAAGTGATATTTTATATATGTACTATCATAAAATTTAGGCTCCGCTCTCACAGACAACAAGAGTGAGGATCTCTGTTTGAAAATCCTGGAAGTGTTGAGAAAAAACCAGATCTTTCAAAAGCAACATCGGTATCAAGAGAAAAGTGTGCAAATTACCCAAACCAGAATAAAGAAAAAGCATCTAAGAGTAACATGTATCTGAAGATTGGTGCAATAGGCTACCACATAACAATCTGCAAACAATGCAATTTTAAAAATCCAGAATGAACAGATTCAAACTTGATTAGAAATTATAATTAAGTTTAACAATAATTTCAGATACCATATTTCTGTTTTTATTGATCTGATCAGATAAAATTTTTGTTTCTATATCAAAATTGTTTTTAATGTATTCTAACTGAAGTAATGTAAAAAACATTAAAATATGTATTATTCATAACAAAACTTCCTTATCTTAGTAAAATTTCTCAAGACAAATTATTACGAATACGAAAATATGTAGGGTGAGCACAGTGCTATCTCTTGAGTAACGGCGTTACAAATCTAACCACGAGAAGCACTGGGTTAACAAATTTCCTGAAAGTGAAGGTTTTCAAATAAATTTGAAGCTTTAAGTAAAAACTAATAGTTAAATAAAAATTTTTGAAACAATAATTGCTTAGTTAATGCAAGATATTATCACATTAAAATTGTATAGCTGATCACACATTACAGAACAGCCTGCCCAACAACAGGTTGTCCAGTAGAGGTTAAAGTTGCAAAGTGATATTCCATCCTATATTATCTATGATCAATTTAGGGAAAAATCAGATTCCCATAGGTGTGTGTCAACATTTTACTAGCTACATGGCGACCCTTATTTCTCATTCTTAAAATCATACTATAAACATCAATATTAAGTTACATTTAATTACCATTATCAAAATCATACACAGATTTAATAAAAAACATTATATCTCTAATTTTGTTTCAATAAACCAATGAAAACTTTACAAGAGAGTGCATTTTTTTTTGTGTCTGTTATAAAGCTTATACTAATAAGTAGGAGTAGACACAGTCTGTGACTTTGAAATATGATGTATTCCTAAAGATGCAAAATTGTTAAAATTAAAGTTCCTCTACTTAGAGGACTCTGGAGCACATTCTAAGGCCCCAAATGGAAAGAAATTTGAATAACAGGTACTTCAAATGATGAACTCTGATAATTGAAAAAAAGTACAAAAACTGCTAACTGGTATTGCAGCAATAGCTTTTTTCACATTGACTACTTAGCTCTATAAAAAGGAAAGCATTAGATGCTTACCACCACTTTATGAGCAATGTAAATGTTGCAGGAAAAAGTGCTATTAGTAAATTGTTCTATCTGAACAATAACAATGCAACTGCAGTCGTTAGAGAATTTCAGCACCAAAAGCATATTAGGTGTAGATCCACAAAATTATTGCTAAATTTAAAGCAGCAGGACATCTTGGAGTTCTACCAGGTAAAGGTTAAAAACAAGTAGATTCTTTTCACACTGAAAATGTGGCTATGGCTCTCATGAATTTATCAAATCATTCTTCATGTAGTAGTGTAAGTGTAGCAGCTGTTGCCTGGACATGCCACATGCCACTAAGGTTAGTGATACATCAGATGTGATACTATCCATACCAGATACTCTACAGCAGCTACAGTACAGTGATGCAGAAATTCACATAACTTTGCATTTCAGTTCCTGGAGTAAATGACAGTTGATATCACTTGGCCATGGAACATTCTTTGGAGTGACAAAGTCCACATCTATTTAGATGGGAAGTCAATATTCACAACTGTCACATTTGGATAGGATAAACCCTCAAAAGTTATCCAAAAGATCTCATTGTATTCTTCAAAGGTAGAAGGTAGTTGTAAATTCATACCAAACAGTTAATTTAATTTCAGCACTGGACTATATATTTTTTGAAAAAGTTAACTCCAACTGGGCCCACACTTGTTTTGTAATTGGACAACAGTATTATGACATGTTGGTGAATTCATGAAACTCAAGTTTCAACAATGCAGGTACCTTCAGGAAATTATTCAGGCAAGATTCAAGTGGTACACCATCCCACATCATCCATTCTGTTCAAAATTTATTAAAGCAGCAATTTAAAAATGAAGAAATTATCAGCAGTTGTTTTGAGACAACTTGGCCTCCCCAATCACCTGATTTGACTTCTAGCTACAGAGTTTTTTAAGAACCAGGTGTATCGTGAAAGATATCAGTGTCACAGAGGAACAGCATTAGACTTGTTCTAGTAATTCCAGTACACACTATTTTTTTGATAGAAAAAGCCATTTTGCAAAAGGAAAAACATTGACAACAATGGAGGATAAATTGAACATTTATAACACTGCAAGTGATTTGTGCTACAGTGACATGAAATTATTTGCAATTGATTCTTTTTCAATAAATGGCAAACTTAACATTTGAAGTACCCGCTGTTCAAATTTATTTCCATTTGGAGCCTTAGAACATGCTGTAGAGCCCTCTAAGCAAATGGTTTGAATATTAGTATTTTCTAATATCGGTTCATTAGATTTATGAGAATTTAACAGATCTGAAGACAACTATAGATTTCAAAAATGTTAACCTGATATAAAATCTCTAACTTCTTATAAAGTGTAAAGTATTATTTTTAGCTAGAAGATAAATTACAGTAAAACCTCAACAATTGCACTCTTGATAATTACACACACACTATGAGATGAGAAAAAGCATTTCCCCATCCTTGTGAAGCATATTTTCATGATGAAATTTTCAATAATTGCATCACCTTGCTATTTGCATGCTAGATGACAGTCCTTGCAAGAAAAATTACTTAATATTTGCAAGCCCACCGGATGGCAGTCTACACAGGAAATATTAGTCACTACTTCTATATTGCTAAACTGCAAAATTGAAAAGTTTTCCCACTTGCTGTAAGCAAATATTTTTTGGCTATAATTGTACATGATAGGAAGACCTGTTTCAAGAACAAAAGCAAATGGCAATTTGCTGTAAAGCAAATTTAAGTGAATTATGTATGTATATACATTTTTACTATGCTTTCACTGTTATCTTGCACACTTCTCTCTTTTCTCTCCCATATAAGAGGACTTCCCCAGTACAGAAAAGGATATGACCATTGATGAAAAAGTAATAGTTCTGAAAAGATTTGATAAAGTTAAAAACAAAAACATCATTGTCCAAGAATTTGGAATTGACCATACTACAGTTTCATGAATTTCTACAAAAAGAAGCAAATTGCTAAAGTTACATATTGTTCTATATCTAGTTGAAAGCACGTGGAAAATGTGGTTATCCTCAGCTAGATAAAGATTTATACAACTAGTTTCAGAATGTACATAGATTAAATCTTCCTGTTCCTGATATATTGCTATGTGCTATAGAAATAGCTAAAGCAAAAAAGGATAGATGATTTCAAGGCTTCAAATGGGTGATTGAGTAATTTCAAAACTAGATTTAACAAATGCCTAAATGAAAGCTTTAGTAGATGTTGAAAGATAAGTGATTTAAATGGAAAGTATCATTGAAAGACACCACAGATGACTATCAACCATGGTATTTACAATATTGATGAGCATGTTCTAATTTTTAAATCTTCTGCCATCTCAAACACTAGCAGTGAAAGGAATAACTTACCACAGAAGGAAAAGAAGTAAAGAGTGATGGTATGCTCTAACTTGGAAAGAGCCAACAAGAGACTTCTCTTGATAATACACTTAAAGGATCTCGTCTTTTCAAATTTATCTTTCTCCATTATGCTTGAATTAACATACTGTAAAAATACTTGGCATCAAGTATTTTCTATGACTGGCTAAAAACATTTAATGCAGAAATGACTTTTTGCAATAGAAATGTTCTGCTCTTTTTGGATAATTTGCTAGCCACAAAGGTCAAACTGAACTGTCTAATGTCAGGTTAGTGTTTTACCCCATTAAATAGAAACTTCTTGATCTGGGTATAATTTCATGTTTGATACATACATATAGAAAGATTCTACTTCATCTTACAAGAGAATTGAAAACAGGATAAGAATGTAGAAGAGTGGACAGCCTAGGGGCTTATGATATAATCAAGAAAACTTGGGATCTTATGTATACAGTGGGTGATTGGTTAACGAACATAATCCGTTCCAAGACTTTGTTCGCTATCCGAATTGTTCGTTAACCAATTATTGATTTACCATAGGTTTTTATGGGAATTTGATTAATTTGTTCTGGAGACACCCAAAAATAAAAATATATAAATAAACATAGTAAGAAAGTATATATGTAATATAAAAATACATATACACACAGTCTTGCATTTTTTATTAGTCGTGTTTTTTTTCATTTGTGGTTGTTAAAGAATCTGTCTAATGTCAATTGCTTCTCTCTCTCTTCTTCAGGATTTTTCAGTAGTAGTTAATAGCATTGTAATGGTAGAGGTTCTTAAGCCTATTAAAACCTCAACCTGGTTTGGACGCCATTCTAAGACTGTTGTTCTGACATCCTCACATTTCTTCAAAAAAATGTTTAATAGTAGATATCAACATTAATTCTCTTTTTCAGAAGAAAAGACATAACTTGCAGACTTTCTTGGTGTTCTTCTGTCATCAGATCAGTTTCAGGTTCCATTATGAGCTCTTCAATGTTCTTTATTTCTCAGATGTGATTTTTGTTACTCCTTAAGCTGCTTGAGTCTTCTTGATAATACAGAATCTTTCTTAGATAAGATTGAACTGCTGCCTACTGTAGACCTGTTCAAGCCATACTGCCCGCCCACTCTCTACCTTTGCTATTACACTCTCATCTTTTGAAAATAAAAACTAATGCAAAAGTTAATGAGTGCCTGTCCGACAGTCTTGTGAATACTACAAAAAAAATTGTCAGAAAAATAAAGGCTGGACTTACAAGGGAGAGTTTCAAAGTTCGGAGGAATACTATCCGATCAGTATATACCAGGTTGAGCGTCGATGTCAACATCTCCCACACACTGAAAAGTTTTGAATTGTTGCCTGAAGACAAGGGAAGACCAATCGGTATTCATTATTTTACATCGCTTCTTGTGTTTGTTCTGTGGGGTGCTTGTTTTCCGAACATGTGTTCCTTGTCTGAACATAAAAATCTTTTGCAAAAGTGTTCGTTATCTGATTTGTTCGTCAACCAATCATCCACTGTATGTATATAGGCTGAAAGTCATGATGTAAAATATTTGATTACTTTGCCAATGCAGAGGTTTGCATTAGCTTCGAAGATAACCAGAACCAGCTGAAAATGTATCTGACACTATGAAAATGAGGAAATCAATGATATTGTCAGACATACAACAAAAAGACTATTTCTATATTTAAAAAATTATCAAATTTAACCATTTCCTCCAAGCAGTAGTGAAAATATCCATTGTATTCTAGCAGATGTAACAGAATTTATACAATAGGAATTAACAGTATGATGAAATAAAAATTTATTTCCGATTATTTAATAATGTCATTTGACTTTTTTTGGTACAATTACCTTCTTGGATCAAAGAATACAAAGGCATGACAGAAGTATTCAGTTAGTCTATTTATGGCCATGATCTGTAGCATAGAGTAAAGATATGAGTAGGTTATGCTTTATAGGTAAGATGGAAACCTGTTGTATTTGCTCATAGTGTTGTGTATGCTGCTACTAAATAACAATCTTCATCTGGAAAGCTTTGTTGCTTTAGGTCAGGCCTGGCCAACCCAAATTGTTTCGCGGGCCACTTTGTTTACGCGTAATATTACAGTGGGCCACAATTTAGGCAAACATGCTTTTAAAAAAGTAAAACAAATACAAAATGAATAAGATTTTATTGTTATACCAAGAGTTCGTACTCGCACTTGTGCATTATAACAATGATACATGCAAATTTTCATTTATTTAATTGTTTTGGTATACACATAACAGGAAACAAAAGTTTTAATAGATATATAATATCGCTTAGTGGGCCACACAATTTAACGTGACGGGCCACATGCGGCCCGCGGGCTGGCCAGGCCTGCTTTAGATGGTATACTCTGATTATTTAAAGAAAGAGAATATGATACAACAATAAAAATGTACAGTATGCTTCTTTCTTCTCTTTCTTACATCAATAAATGCACATCCCAAAAATTTTGGTCCCTTGCATTTGAAATTATCAAGATTTTACAGTATTTACACTTAATTCTACCTTTGAACTGTTTGAATCATCTTAAGAATTAGATAAGGAAGCAGTTTCTTTATGAAATACAAAGTAGTGAAAGTAAAATAGTGGAATGTGAAGAATGTATATAAAGGAACATTTTGTAACTGCAAATATGACAACACAACTGTGTGCATCTTCATTCAACTTAAGAAGGCAAAGTCATATCCTGCCCTTTTTATTTGTACTTGAAGAAATTATCATTATCAGCCTAGAATTTTATCTATTTTATAAAATTTCAATAACTTAACTACATTATTATTTAAAAATATCTTTGTTTTGTAATTTTCAAATACCATAATCAAAATATAACAGTTATAATTACTGCTTCAGTTTTATCAAAGTATGTAAAAAAATATTTATTGTAAACTGATTAGAAATTATTATTTGTGATATCATCAGCTGTGATGAAGATGAGTAGAATTCACACACAGAAATCATACAAAGAAATAGCTATAATATAGTAAATATCTGATCATCAATTATTCGACAACAAATTCAAAAACAGACAAAATTATTATATCAGTAAGATTGTCTTCACTAATTTAGAAGACATCTGATTAATTTCAGCTTAAGCTTTATAATTTCAGAAATATTTGTAACTGAAAATATTAAAGTTTAGCAAAGACTATGCCAATGTTATAACTTAAAATCTATACAGTAGATACATAAGCTAAAATTACTTTTTTTGTACACATTTTGAATCAAAGCTTTTGCAGTAAATGTTAATTATTAATATACCGTATATTTCCAAGATAAGACAAGGTATAAATTTTCATCAAAGTTTTATAGTTTTAGCATATATCTGTCCTATAAGACGACCCCCAAACTATCAATGGCCTATGAATTTAGTTTAGATCAGCAATCATCATCTGGATAATAATACTGTAGGCTAAAGCATATATGGAATTATGTCCTATTCATAATTTTTTGAATGAACAAATTTTATTTTCTGCCTTGCTATTGTTGCAAACGTTCGCACTGATTTGGGTATTTGGGTAATGGCCTTGACTATTCACAAAAACGTTGTATGGGCTATTCTATTGTGGACGTGCCCTACTCTCTACTAGTAAATAATTACAGTTTGTCCATTTTTTAAGTAATGGTTTTAATTTATATAAATTTGAATCTAATTTTTTTGTATCTGTCCTATAAGACGACCCCGGATTTTGGGTTTTTTTTATGATTCAACTATCGTCTTATCTGTGGAAATATACGGTATATTGAAACAATACAGTACTTTTTATACAGCATGTATTTTAAAAATTCTTATTTCAACATAAACACCAAAATCAAAAATTGTGTACATATTGCTAATAATTTTAAAACATTTTTAAAAAGTTAAAGATAAAATTTGTTTTTACAACTATTAAAAATGTATAAAAGTTAATTATTATTATTATTATTTTTATATAACTACAAATTTTTAGTAGTACGAGAAAATAATTGTGATAACATATCCTGGCAATAATTCTTATTTTAATCTATATTACTTTACAATTGCTATCTAATAGAAAATGTCCTTGAAGGATCTAGTTAATGTAATAATACCGATATACTAAAATGTTTTATTTCAATTTTTCATTGTCACTTATACAAATCTGACACATTTAAGCATTTTTATCGTTTGCTATTAAAGATTTTCCTGGCCACAAAACATTCAATTATTGTGTTTTGTTTAATATTACCATATTTTTGTGCTTTTCAATACAACCAGTAAGTTAAAAGATAATCTGAAAGGGGTACAAGTTATACATATGAAAATATAACAGTTTTATCTTCCTCTTAAAATGTATACTGTGTGTGTTTATCTTCTTATTATCATTTTAGTTGTTGTTTTTGTTTGTTTTTTAATCAAGCTGTAGTAACAAATATGGTATAATTGGAAAGGTAAGATTCCTTGAATAGAGCTTAGATCTTTTATTATTATTACTAATCTTCTGTAAGGAATACTATTTATATAACAACGTCCCACCTCATATTACCACAAATTTCTAAAAACACGTCTTAAAAAAGACTAAACATGACTATTTGAACAACTCATGCCAAGTATCCTAGTTACTATGTAAATTCTGTACTCACAAACAAAAAGCTTACATAATTACATAAGCTTTTTGTTTGTGATAAATTTGTCTAAGACTTTTAAGAAATATTTTATCTTTTAAGCATTGAGATTGGTCAATTTATCATATCAAGTGTCAGACATGTTAATAATATATCAGCATGAAATAAATATTAAACATACAAAATACTTTATATATTAGATTTTTAGAATGTGACCAATAAGTATATACAGCTAACAACCAATGAACATTTTATTGTTTATTACATAAATTGTTAGAGAGTTAAAAAAAACAATAAAATTTGATTTACCACTACTCAAATATTTTCAACCTTTAATATGCATGAAAATGATTTATTAAAACTATAAATTAATGTTAAAAACAACTTGTAAAAAAGGTACTTTGAAAATTGTTTCTAATCTTGCACAACATACATATTTTATTAAAACCTATAATAAATCATACTTGAAGTACTAAAACAAGTTTAGTAAGTCAAAAATGTTGATTTGTTAAAAAAGTTCTAAAGTTTGAAAATTGCTCCCAACATTTTTTTTATAACTTCTCTTATCAAACATATACTGGTACTGTACATGAAAAACACTATTTGAAAAATGAATATTTAATATAATTTTCAGTTAAATTTGTTAATAAACTGATAGAAAAATTAATTATATTATTCATTAAAAACCTGTGTAAATGTAATTATTGCATTAAATATATATAAATCATTAGGTTTTTTAACAGTTAAATCATTTAACTCAAAGATAAGCTTCTTATATAAAAATTTTAGCCAGAACACCATTGGTGTAGATATGAATAAATATTGGAGTGACATGCCAATGAAACGACAAGTAAGAAAGATTTCTCATTGTCATGTTTTGAATGGATATGCAAAATGAAGTGTATTTATTAAGTAGAAATGAGTACTATACACATAGTATAAAATATTCTGAAGAGAGGACAATTTGCTGGTACAAAGATATTGGGGAGATCTGTCCCATATGTATAGACATCCATAAAGAATACATTCAAATTATATCTTTGTATGGTAATAATTTAAAAATTCCAGCAAGTATGAAGTAAAACTATTGACATATACACCTAGACATTCTATTTTCACTTTAGCATATGCATAAAATATTGAAGATTCAATATCATCACAAAATTTAAATTTATCCATTCGTGATTATATAACAAACTTTTAAGAACTATCAACTTTTCCATAGCGTATCAAATAACTACTACATAAAATTATACTACTCTACTAATATAGGAACATATTAGATTTATTATTCAATTTCAAAAAAAAAAATATATTTAATTTCTAGAGCAAATGAGTTTTTCCTCCTCAAATAAATTCTCATATTATATTGAAACAGTTTATTAATGCTGAGAATATACTGCCAGCAATCATATTTTTACATTATTACTTATTACTTTTCACTACACACACACAAAAAGAAAGAAAATTAACGATAAAAACAGTCAGCAAACAGTTAATTCACAAAAATCTTAGTTTCAAAATTCGAAACTGACTTAAAACAGTACAAGGTCAGCCAAACCTCTTAACCAATAAATGAATTGGTGGCTTAAAATCACATCCTTAGTCAACAACCCATAAATAAACTTTATTGTTAAAATATTGAACTGATTCTATCTTTTAAAAAATTTTGAATTGAATTTGAAACTATTTCTCAATTATATAACAAAGCTCAAAATCTTAAAATGAGATATTTTGTTTAAAATATCTAATAGAATTCATTGGCACTTTACAAATAGATTAAATTGCAAGCAAAAATTAAATTTGTATTCTTAGTTATTTTAGAAATTTTAATTAATACTACTGAAAGTAATCTTTTAGTAATGTAAATTTATCCATATGATTTATCAATAAAAAGAACATTAAAGCTAGATAAATGAAAGTAAAAGTACATTTATGTAAATTCTTAACTAAATACCATCAATTTATATATATATATCATTAATATCTAAAAATATTTATTTTTAAATCGAACTAGTACTCGAAGAAATCCATTACTTATTTGCATTTATAAAAAATTTATTTTCTATACTAATTATCATTAAAGTATAAATTTTCATATCTAACAAATGTTCACTAGACAACGAGCTTTTTTGGATTTACAAGGAACAAAAGTTTTTGAACATTTCAAATACAAAATTTCTCTCAGAATGATTTGTATTTGAATTATTTTTTAATTTTGTATTGTTTTAGAATTAGTTTCATTTGTTATAAAACATGAAACATTATAAAATTCCTCATAAATCCAAACAAACAACAGAATTCGCAAGTTAAAACATTTTCTATTCTGTTAAAGCATCCGTGGAAGTATTTAAAACACAGTCTACTGTACTTCGGAGTTTATACTTCAGAAAATGTTGAAAATCACCTAATTATGTAATCGAAGACAAGATTATAACTACGTAAACTGCATTCGTCGCTGGGAAACAATAATTACTTGTTTCGGATCCATTAATTTTTCAAAAACAGCCAAGAGTTATTGAAAAGAGGATTGATATAATAAAATTTCGAGACTTATAAGTCTTAATAAACAAGAAAAAGTTGAAAATTTCAAGAATATGAAAGAATTTTTTAACTTCAATCAGCTGTTTATAATGGAAGCCACTTTTAAATGTGATAAATGCATATTTTATATACAACGAAACACGTGTAAGAAGATCAGTGAAATGCACATATAAAAGAGCAATTAATCGATTTTGATTGGATAATTTAAAATTTTTAAAATTTGAATTTAAATTTAAAAAAAAAAATCAGGAATTCGAATATCTCGAGTAAACTGGAACGAATGGCAAACTTCGTATAAAATGTTAACATATTTAGTGATAATAGTAATTAAAAAGTAAATATAATTTAAATTTAAAGGATATTTTTTTTCCCCTTTTTGCAAAATACAAACATTTACCGATCACTTTCTTCGGTGGATTATCCGAAGATGTTTCTCCTTTCTTAATTATTTCTGACATTCTCACTCGACAATTCTGAATTTACAGAATTACAATAAAGTTTAAACGGCAGCCTTCTTATAACTAATAACTTCCTTATAATTTTTTTTCTATTAAATAAATAAATAAAAACTATTCGATTCGATTCTTCTTCCAACGCATTTAAAGAGGATCGTTCCAAGTTCCCCGATGAACGCCACAGTTGTAAATAACGATTGGTTAATTTTTCGCATGACGTCATCAATTAATCAACTGATTAATATATTATTTTAACTTAAATATAAAATCATTATTAATATTTTATAGGGAAATATTAATTATATACAATTTTTAATTTAAAATTACGTAGTTTTTGTGTCAATGTTCTCCGTTGAGTTATGTATCTATTTTATTTCGTTGCCATGACGACGTTTATGACGTAAAATACTATAGAGTCACGTGATCGTTTTTAAAATGGCAGCACGTGGTTTAGAAAATTAATAAACGGGGGAGGGAAAATTGTTATATAATAATGAAGTAGGAGTTATTTATTATTTTTTTTTTAAAATGAAGTTTATTGAATAAAATGGAAACGATAAACATTTTAAATTCAATTTTATTTTAAAATTTAAATGAAAATTTTAATGTGGTAATTATTTTAATAAAATCGTTATTATGTCAAGGTTACAAAATTAGTTTTATTTAATAAAGATATAAATAAAATAGATTTTTAATATTTAATCTATTTAATCAAATTGTTTTAAAATACATAACTTTTATTTAAGATGAAGTATTAATACAAGGTTCTATATACAGTATGAGATCCTTGTACTGTACATTATAAGCGTTTTTCTTTTTTATTTTTTTAAATGAATAATAATAATAATAATTAAAAGATAAGTCAACAAGGAAGAATTTCAAAATAATAAATTTCAAGAAATAAATAAATAAAACTTTAATTTTCGAGTCCAAGTTGTTGACAGTTTTGCCTTTAATCTACTTTCATGAGAGAAAATTTAATTTTACACGAATAAGAAACTTCTAAAAATAACTTATAAATTTTATTTTCGTATCTAATCTCAACGTATTAAATGAAAATATTCTTTTTTCCCTCCTATTCTTTCATCCTTGTGGGTAGTAAGAGGGCCTTTTAATCAGAATACGGCCAGGCCGAAAATGAGGAAGCCCGACATACCCTGACAGTCCACTCTAAAATTTATGGCCTTTTAGTACTCTCTGAGCGGAAAAAGGCCTAAAATCACCAAAAAAGTACACTCTGAAAAATTCCCGAGGTTGTGTATCTGGATTCGATCCCGGATCCCCCATAACCGCTTCAGACTCCGGCCGATACTAATAAAGTGAATTGGATTACGTTAAAAGTATACGAAATACGATATCAAGTATACAAAAGTTATAATACAGTATTTTGAAACGTTAAAGCTGGATAGAGGATAATCTCGATATATTATTTTCAAAATTATACGATATTTAGTGTTATCACTATACTAAAACACAACTGATTATATGCAACAGAGAAGTGTTCTAAGATTGTAAAAATTTGTATATAATTAGGTTGTTATATTTTGATTAACAGAGTCATATTTGGTTCCTTATCAAAATATACACATCTGGTTGTATTTCCGAGAATATCAGTACTATAAATCATAGATATTTAAACATTTTAAGATATTTGTGATGTTTTTCCGTGCTGATTTCGTATCAAAATAAAAACATCCTGTTATACTCCGTATTCTTGAAAAATATATATAGCATACTACATAAATATTAAGAAAAACTTCTAAATTCTTTCTTTTACTTAACTGATGATTTAGTTTCAATTTTAATTTATTTGAATGTTTGAACTTGTGAGAAACTTCAGTCTAAAGAATACATGATTAATGATGATGAGACCTACACTTTACTTAAAAATAATAATCTAGAAGCATTAATTTTAATGTAGCGTATCACATCAGAAAGTTTCCTGTATATAATCAATTTTCATTTTTTAAAACTCTTTCTGTCTTGTGGATACTAAAAAAGCCCCCCCTTTTTTTAGCAAGCCCATTATGGATTTAGCAAAGACACAATGGCGGAGACTGAGCGGTGAGGTTAAGCCCCATCTCTTACCATTTAATGAGTATGATTAAGATTAAGAGAGAATTAAGATTATGAAAATGATCAGCCCGCCATGCAGCTCCATGTTCAAATGAGGATCGAAGACAGAAATTTTCATGGACAGTTTAAGAGGATATATTGTATATCCATATGTATCTACAATTACTTTTCTAGCTTGTTTCACTTTATCATACGCCTGTTTTTTCTATTGTCTTCATTTACAATTAGAATAGAAATGATGTAGTTAAGGAAATGATGCATTAAACTTGATTAAAGGAAAGACAGACGTACGGACAGACGAGAATGGGCATTTATAGGTCTATAATTTTTCAAATTGCACCTCGATAATTAGAGGATTTTTTTCTGTAAGTATGGATGTTAGAGTGTGTGGGGGTGTAATAATTAAAAATATAAAAGGTTTATAAATAAAATATCATAACAGATAACTCCAAACACGAAATTTTAAATATTGCCGGAAAGTTAAGAAACTTGTTGCTAGATTTTTTAATCATCACCGTCTTGAGTTCGGCCGGGTTCACAAAGAAATGCAAAGTAATTTAATTATATACAGGTATATACTATGCGAAGTAGTTATTAACTAACAAATAAATTATAAGTAGTAATATACGCAGTATTTCTTAAAAATGAAATAATCATCTAGTAAGTAATTTTTATAAATTGATTATGTACAGTATAATAGACCCTGGATTTAACAGAAAAAGTTTAAAGTCTTATAAGTTTAAAACCTTTTTTTATTCGCGAATACAGAATGCTAAAAAGTTAGATCAATGAGTATAAATTACTCAATGTACTGTATAGTACATTGTAATACAGTATTATTTTATTCATATATATAATTTTTTTTTTTTTTTGCTTTTTTCTCTCTATAGGAACTAAGAGGGCCTCTTATAGCAAGCCCATTATGTGTTCGGCCAGACCCACAATGGGGTAATCGGATGATGAAGGACGGCGGCCGATATATCTGGCAGGATC
The DNA here is from genome assembly GCF_030686945.1 of Centruroides vittatus. Lineage (NCBI taxonomy): Eukaryota > Metazoa > Arthropoda > Arachnida > Scorpiones > Buthidae > Centruroides > Centruroides vittatus. The sequence continues at coordinate 472,578 of NW_027121655.1, forward strand.
ACTCTCCAACGAATTCCTAGGGATTTTTCAACCTCGTTCAGATTGGATTTCGAGTTCCCCAGGTTCCCAGAGTTCTACAGAGACCGCTCGGCCATCCGACTCACACATTATAAATTAATAACATTTTAACACGTCTTGTATACTAAGTTCGTTATTAACTTAATTAATAAAGTAGACCGTCTATAATCCGTCACTCACCAGCCGACACATCCAGTAATCCGACACTGTGCGGAGCGACACATGAAATTTTTGTTATTATTTGTCAATGTATGTGACAGAGAGAGACTGATGTACTGTACAGTACGTATATACTGTCAGTGGCTATTCGTTTGTTGCCCCTGCGGTCGGCAAAAGTCACAATCGTGATTAATCGACGTCTAAAAAGCATAGAGTAACAGCAGTAAATGTTATTCGAGTTGAACGCAATTTCTCCGAAATTGCGTTCAAGGAAAAACGATCCGCCTCTTAGCAACGAAGTTTAATTTAGAGAACGGGATTTAGAGAAAATTTCGTCTGTGTCAAAAGTGTACTTACATGGCAAGTACACATTGAACCGAAGATGGAAACCGGGTTTTAGTGTCCACGCAAGGTAGAATGAAAAAGTAAAGGAAAATAGAATATCTGGCATATATTTAAATTATTTAAGAAAATTATTTTGTATGTTTCATAAATTTATAAAGTTACCTATTCTTAACTTCCTATCTTAATACAATATACACGTACTTTCTACAGACACGTAATGCATAATTTTATTGAAAGGTTAAGCTAGATTTAAGTTCTTGCGTAAAGTGGCTAGCGTACATCACAATGTTATCAATTTGACGTCAGTCTGCTCTAAGCAAGAACTTATTTCCTATTTTTTGTATTGAGATTAATATGGAAGTTATTGCAAAGTCACTCATTCTCCGAAGAGCCAAATGAAATGCCTTTCGGGATGTCTTTTACCGATGTCCGGATGGCCTACCGCTCTGGAGATCCGGACGGATTCGATCCAGGGTTCCGAAAAATTCCCGGGTTTCCGAATTCATCCCGGGTTCATCCGAAAAATTCCCGGGGATCGAAAATTTCCAGGAATTTTTCGGGGAGTGATCCGACCGGATATATCGGCCTCCGTCCTTCACCATCTGGCCGCCCTATTGTGGGCCTGGCCGAACCCGTAATGGGCTTGCTAAAAGAAACCCTCTTAGTGCCCACAGGGCGAAAAGAATTTTAAAAAAAAGGGGTAGCTAGCCCTCATTTAGGCGTTAGAAACGCGGAGAAAACAAGGAAAACGCCACGTTGGCTCGTCCTGGCGAGGCGGAACCGCTCGATCACTGGTGGGCCACACAAGAATTTGAACTGAGCTTTACTTATATAACTTAACTAAAAAAATATATATTTATACTTATGTCTATGGCAAATTTACTTGCTATAGACATAAGTGTTTTTAAAAATAATTTTATTAATTAGTTCGATTCTACAAAATAAAAGTTATTAAAGCAAAAACAAAAAAAAAATGAAAACAAAATATTTAAAAATAACACGTTATTTGTAATAAATTATAAAAGATTTTTTGGTAAATAAAGTGTTGCCAGTTGTGATTGCATCCGAACTACCGCAGCGCCGATAAGAATAAGTGACGCCTGTGTTAACTTTGGTTAGACTAAATTTGTTTTGTCATTCTGTAGTTTTACGTATTGTTCCAAATAATTTGAAAATGTCTGATTATTTGGGTAAAGATATGAGAAAAACTAAAAAAGAAGACAAAGACGAAGAAAAAGAAGAGAATATTAAAGGTGATTTCAGGGTTTAATTAATTAGGCATAATACCCATAAATGGTATACACCAACAAACTAAACATGGAAATGATTTAAAATTAAGCAATAATACCTTTAAATTTAAATTCAATTGCTTTACAAATTCACACCATCAACAAAATTTAATTAAAATCTCCTGAAATGCTTAACTTTATATTGTAATTAATATATATATATATATATATATATATATATATATATTATATTATATATAATTATATATAATTATATATATATATATATATATATAATTCAAGTAAAAGTAGATATTGATTTGTTTTATTTTTTGACTGTCTTGTGGGAAATAAGAGGGTCTCTTAATCATACCTATCATGGGTTTGCCAGGCCCACAATGAGGGCAGCCAAATAGTGAGGGATTGGACCTGACATGATCAATCCTGAAAAATACCTGGGATATTTTGACCACACAAATTTGATCCGAGTCCCTAGAAAGATGGACTGATGTCTTAACCATCTCTGTCATCCAGCTGTTCAAGCGGTAGTAAACAGTTCAATGTTATGCTATGGGTAAAACTGTCAATTGCTCGGAGTCCCCATCAATAGGGGCCTCAAACCAACCAATATTTCATAAGAAAATATTCCTTCAAAAAAATTCCCTATAAGTCTCTGAAGTCAATACTGTACAGGGGCTAATAAATCGAACTTCACTAGGCCCCATGAAGCCATAATCAGGGCCGGTTCTAGGGTTTGGAGCGCCCCGGGCAAAACAAAATTTGGCGCCCTTTCATACAAGAATATACAAATTTACTGCAAATTAAAAAAAAGTAAAAAAAGGCAAAAAATCAAAATTACACAATAAAGAACTGTGTAAAAAATTTATTTATTTAAAGCACAGCAGGTGTTGTTAATGCAAAGTTTACAGAAAGACAAAGTTATTTAACCATTAAGGTGTATGACAGGCGCCAGTATCACTTTGACTATTCATAATTTTGTTGATATTTCTAATTTATAAATTTGATCTCGTCCATTTTTTGAGTAGATTGTTGTGATACGTGATACTGATTACAAATTATCCTTTCAAAATAAATAAAAATAAACTTTTTAGAGATTAAAAAGCATTTGTCCGCATCAATGTTGTGTGATAAAAGCCATAAAAATTCTTAGGTTTCATTATTTTAATTAGTAAATTTTTGTTTTTGTCTATTAATTTTTTTTTGAGTTATTATGAATTCTGACTTTACAAATAGTTTTCTTTGAATAATTGTAATATTATTTATATCTGTTGACAATAATAAAATAATGAGCGTTGTGACCTTTATTTGGTATTATTAAAGAAAAAACAATTTATTGCTTGCTAAAAAAGTCAATGTCTCATGAAAAATGATCAATTTTAATTTATAAAATCTAAAAAAATAATAAATGTAAAAAAATATTTTATTTTTATATCGGCGCCCCGGGCACTCGCCCGGCTTGCCCGCCCCTTTATCCGGCGCTGGCCATAATGCACCACTAATGGTAAATATTTGTTGTAATATGTTCTACATTTCTTAATAGCGAGGTTGCAGCCAAAGTTTTCAACGCGAAAATGTGAACGTTGGATGTTTGGCGCCGACCTACCAAACACCACTGTCAAACTTCTAGGCTTTACAGCACCAAATGTCTGACATTCTTGTTTTTGCATTGAAAACTTCAGCTGCAACCTTGCTATTATATCTACTTAATATTATCAGGGTCAAATGTATAATCAACTGAAAACTTGAAATTTGCATCTCAATTGATTCAATTGTTGTTCCCAAAAAATACAATCAAATTTCCATTTTTGGTTATGCTGCACAATAAATTTTATACTGATTAAGGTTCAATCTTCCAACTTAATAGAAAAGCATCAACATAAAGGCATTATTACACTAATGAATGGTTAAGTAAATAGAAAATACAATTCATTCTTTTAAAAGCTGAATATTGTTTTTTTAAAATAAAATAGTAACCTTTTTCAATTCAATTTTGTTAAAATCAATTAAAATCTAATTAAAAAAATGATACAAAAAAATTTTGTTGGGTTCCTTTAATAAAATAAAATAAAAGGATGCGAATAGTAAGTTTTAGTTTGAAATGAATAGACATTTGGATTGAAATTGATAATGAAATTGGTTTTTGATGATTGTATTACACTGATGAATGTTGTACTTAGGTTTCTGTTGTTATCTTGAATTTTACAAGTTATTTTGCTATGGTTTATTATGGTTTTATTAAGTTGTTTTAATTGAAATATGCTGATTGTGAAAGAGGGAAGAAGAAAAATTTTTTTGAATATAAAAATGCAAGTATTGTGCAATTATACAATTGAAAGTAGCACAAAAATTGTTATTTTGTACATTTGGCGAATATAAAATTATTTTTAGTGTATAAAAAAATTGGATATACAGGTAGGCCTCCTACAACGCAGTACCTTTACAACGTGTTTTTGCTCCAACGCAGTTGTAAAAATGCGGAAATTTTCTTACAACGTGGTACTTTTACAACGCGGTTTGGGGTATTTAGAAACAAATTATCTTTCACATAACAGAAAAATTGCAACAGATCACATGACATGCTCTGCATTTCGGTGTACAGAGCTAAATGTCCTTGAGAACAGCTGTTTGTCGACGTTGGCATGTTATTCCCATGGAAGTTTCAGGGGAAGATTGGTTTTTAGACAGATGTGCATCATTTACCGTAAACACTCAAATATATCACTAAATTTTTGATTATTTATACTCTTTCAATAGGTGGGGACTGCAAAAATGGTCCAAAATACAGTATAAACTTCTACTGGGTGTATATTTTTAACAACGTAGTGAAGGGAGGTTATTTTTTGCAATTTTTACTGTCCACAAAACCGATTGAAAAAAATGTTAGCCATAACAATGCAGAATGAAAAGAAAAGACCGTCGTTAAAAAGGAAATTTATATCTCTTCAAATAAAGATAGAAATTTTGGATCAAATTAAAAATCAAGAGCGGATAGCTGATATTGGTAGGCATTTTAATTTAAATGAGTCAACTATTCGGTCGATTAAGCAATCGGAAGAAAAGATTAGGAATTCGGTCACATCCAGATCATCTATTCTTGCAAAAAATGTTTCTCATCCGAGAGCACCTATAATGGAAAAAATGGAACAAGCACTAATATTATGGATAGAAGATATGAACAAGAAACAGTTGCCTTTTAATAAAAGTGCACTTAAACACAAAGCCTTAAAAATATTTGATTATTTAAAACAAATGGGACAGTCAGCTGATGAAACCGGTGTTAAATTCGTGGCTAGCAATGGCTGGTTTGAAAAATTCAAAAAACGCCATTCGTTGCACAACTTACACATACAAGGGGAAAAGGCCTCTGTGGATGAGGATGCAGCAAAAAAATATCCAGCAGAACTAGCAGATATTATTCAAACAAAGGGTTATTTGGCTGACCAAGTGTTTAATGCTGATGAAACAGGATTATCATGGAAAAAAATGCCTAACAGGGACCTATATCTCAAAAAATGAAAAACCGCTCCTGGCTTTAAAATTTCCGAAGATTGCATAACTCTACTTCTATGTTGTAATGCGTCTGGTGATTTTATTACCAAGCCAATGCTCATTCATCGAGCACTAAATCCACGCTCGATGAAGCAGTGCAACAAAAACGACCTTCTTGTGTATTGGAGAGCCAACAAAAAGGCATGGATGACTGGCCATTTATTTAAGGATTGGTTCCATAATTGTTTTGTTCCAGATGTAGAAAATTATTTAAAAAAGAACTTAGCATTCAAAGTCCTACTAATCTTAGATAATGTGCCCTCGCATCCAATTGATTTAAATCATTCCAATGTTGAGATTGCATTTTTACCACGCAACACCACTTCGCTATTGCAATCCTTGGATCAAGGAATCATAGCGACTTTTAAATCATACTATATCTGTAAATTGTTTGAATTAATTTTGGAAAAAATAGATTCTACAGATATTACAGTCAGTGAAGTTTGGAAACAATTTTCAATTTCAAACTTCATTGTGTAGAAATTATCGGCTTGTCCCTAAAAGAAATGCACCAATTGACTCTAAAATTCTGAAGATTTTTTCAATGAAGAAACCAAAAACTTCACTCTGAAAGGTATAGAAAAATGTTTGGACATGGCAAAACAGATGGAATCTTACTTTTTAGAGAATGATCCTCTGCTGGAGAGAGCGGAAATATTTAAAAGAAATCTTCAAAATTGCTTTTCTGCCTATCAAGAAATTTATAAAGATTTGCAAAGCAAGAGCAAACAATCTCTAATGACAGCTTTTTTAAAACCTAAACCTACTGGAAGTGCAGTGGAATTTGATGATGAAACAAGCTCAGATCTTGAAATAAGGCCAGTCAAACATTCTCGTACAACTATAATAAGTGACGATGAGGACTGAATTTGTGAGTATAACATTATGTTACTTTTTGATTTTGACTTGAAATCATAATCTTTTTAGTTTTTATATGATGATGAATTTTATTTAAGCTTTTTATGAAATGTTTTTATGTACATAAATTTAAAAAATGATGAAAATGTTACACCATAAAAGGCAGTTTTTCTCTTTTTAGAACCGAATCCCAGTTTTTGTATTAAGTTGGTGTCTCCTATAACGCGATTTCCCACAACAAAGTATTTTCAAGGAACGTATCTACCGCGTTGTGGGAGGCCTACCTGTATTTCATATTTTTGATCTAAAAAATGTTGTGGATACTCTGAAATTAACAACTAGAATCTCTAATAAAAACAGCTTTTTTGACTTGCTCAAATTAACATATACTAAGGAAAAACATTAATAAAACTGTGATAATCGCAATGAATTACTATTATATTAACATTTATTTAATTGCATTTCATTTAAATTTTGTTATATTAGTATTAACAATAGCATAATGTATGTTATAACTTAATTTATGATCTTGTGCATGAGAATGCACAGGAGTAATAAAAACATTTATTTATTGGAATCCTTGCTGCTAATAATCATTCTAGTTAATTAACTAACAGAACTTTGAATTTAATCAAAAATTAACTTTACAAGAAAATTCTTTAATATAAGTTTCTTTTGTTCAAATTATGCATTAAAAGTTTTAAAAAATTTACCTTAGCAAGGAAAATTATAACATCTGCAGTCAAATTAAAAATTGACTCTCAAAAATTGCCACATTTTGTTTTTAATATAGTAATAAAATACTTTAGCAATTGTACTACTGGACAAGAAAGACTGGAGATTAAAATTATAAGTTTTTTAATTGAAATAAAAAATGTATAAGTATTGATAAGATTGTAAGAATTATTAAAAGAAAAAAATTGTATATAAATGTCAAATCATTCTGTAATCATTGCATTTTATCTAAAATTAGACCGATAGACTTTGTGGATCATAAATCATATATTTTATTGATAAACTTTTAAAAAATAGTATGTGCTTTAAGTGTTTTCTTGAAGTTACTCATTTTTAAATAGACTTTTATTATTTTGTAAAATTTCAATAAAGTAAGTTTATCATCAATGACTATTGGACATATAGTGATTTTTATAATGTGGTAGAATCTTGTTTTAATAGATTGTTCAGGCCTCCAAAATTCATCCAGAGAATCCATTACATCAGGAACAATGGATTTTCTTCACACCCAGGAAAATATCTGTTGTACAAAAAAATTTCATTTTTTTAATCCCCTACATATAAGAAATACCTGTATTTGAAATTATTCAGTCTTTTGAGATCTCTCTCATTTATAGAAACACATGTTACAAGATTATACATTATGCCATATGTGTTTACGACAAAACTGGTGGAAACTGCTGGCTATATAACACAGAGGCAAAGTACAGTACAGTACAGTACATGCTTGTTAGTACTTCACTTGAATTCAGGATTTGTTAAAAAATCTCATCCATCTTTGTTTTGATGCTGCTATTCTGTCATTTGAGTACAATAACACGTAGCTTCCTGGCACTAATCACTGCACTGTAGGAGGCTTGGATGCACAGCTGCAAAGTTAACAATATACACTAAAGATTATGTACATATTTGTTCCACATTGATAATAGTCTAAGTTGGAACTGAAAAGTAAACAGAGACACTTAAAACACCTTATGTACTTTACCAGCAGTTAATATTGATTAATAAGCTTTCATTAAGTTTTGAACATATATTCTGTTTGGAACAGTATTAAAATTATGTTATTTTAGAACAATGTAAAATAAGACTGACGAAGGAACATTTTTGACGAATTAATCAAGTCAAAAATGTTAGTTTTATTAAAAAAATTAATGCTGGAAAAGTATATAAGGTGTTTAATTGTCTGTTTGTTCCAGTGTATTTTTTTTTAATTCAGTACCCAGAAACACCCAAACATTAATTAAAAATTGAAAAAATTTGATGTTTGTAGTAGATGGGGATAGAAAAAGAAATCTTATTTTGAGTTATGGATCTGCTAAAATGAGGTAAAATTACATTGATTTGGAAGGACCTGGGGAAGAATCTGTTGTTTCGTGATTCGTTAAAATGAGATTTTAGTGTAAATTTGTGTGAGGACACAATAATGGGATATATGTTGAGTGATAAAAAAGACTGCTAAGAAAGCACTTTTGAGTGTAATATAAGTATTAGTTGTTAGTAATGATCTAGATTGACAACATGAACTGTTAGAATGATGCATGAGTAGCAATGTAGAATTTCCAAATTACAACAAAATTAGAATGGTCTTGTAAAGAAGTTTAGTCAATTTTTGAGCCAATAGGTTCCACCTTCTGAAATTTATTGTAAGTTTGAAAGAGGCTATTCTTGTCTATGGCAACTCCAGACTTTGTATATAGCATAGCACATTAGAATATGGATTTGCTGCAGGCATTTCAATGGGAAGATATTCATCCTTCATACAGCCCAAATCTGGCCTCTTCTGACTTTAATATTTTCTTGTGTTTGAAGAAACATGTTACTGCAATTGCTGTTTTGCAACTGATGATGAATGCAAAGCTGTTATTGGATGGCTGCTACAACAGAGGAATGAAGTTCTGAGGATGGGATGAAAAAGTTTATTATACAAAGCAATAAATATGTGAACTGGTTGACTGATTTTGTCGAGAAATAGCATATTGCTTGCAGATAAATGCTGTATATATTCATTTCTGCAAGAAAAGAGTAGTAAAACTGTGTAAACTGGAATTGCACAGTACTGAATATTTTTTCCAATTTGATAACAAGTTGTCCTATTAGTTTTCATTAAACCTAATGAAAAGCACAATAATTTCAATATTCTAAAATCCATGAGACACAGGAATAAAAAGAATATCAAATAATGAAGTTTACACTTAAAATTTGTGAAATTTTTTTATGGAGGATTTCCAAAACTGTGTTAGAGTGAAACCAGAAGTCATATTGTATGGGGATATCCTTAATTTTCAAACTGTGTTAGAACAAAACCATGTTGTATACTTGGATACTTGATAGTAGAAGAGGGATACTTGTGTATAATCTGCACTCTACGGATAATTCTAGATAAATTCTCCATACAGAAAAATTTGTCTTCACACGCCATACTCTTCTAACTTGGCATTTTGTGACTGGCTATTTCTTAAATCTTAAATCTTCTCTGGCCATTAACAAAGATAAAACCATACCTTGAATCAGTTTCATAAAACTTAGACAGAAATACTGTAATCAAAATTATATCACATTAAACAAGGTACTATGATAATTTTCTAATAAGTTACTTGAATAAAATTGCTCAATATTTGGTTTGACTTCTCAATTGGATACTGGACAAGATCTGTAAATCTTGATAGCTTGGTTTATAACAGGACATTGGCAACTCTAGTAATATCATGGTCTATTTGATATGGATGATGGTTAGGTTAGTTGTATTGGTCACCAAGAGTAAGAGGCAACTGCTAGAGATGTAAAGGAAACAGAGAAAGAAAGAGTGTATAGAACTCAAGAATTTTTAATTTAAGAATTCTGTTTAGCTGATTAACATAATTGTTATTTCTGTGTCAGTTGCATCAGTTTTAAGTTGATTATATAACCAATCATGCAGTTATCCTTCTTAGCATCTTGCATATCATGCAACCAAACCCACTAGAATGCAATGGTGATAGGATGCTAAGCAAGAGAGACTTCGATTTTCTTTATTATGTGAATGTGAAAACATAGGAATTCCATTTTATTACAATGATGCAATTGTGCTGTGCACCTGCTAGTATACTGAATAAACCAATAGGGAATGTGGTCTTTCTTACTGACCAATGGTGGCAAAGAAAAAAATAACAAAACAATCAAAATCTTTTTCTCCTTTCTAACAAATTGAATCTCTGACTATTAAATTTCCAGTTATTTTAATAGTTCCAATCTGATTGAGGATAGTTTGTGTAATTTATTTTCAATATTTTCATACAACTTTAAACTGTTAATAAAATAAATATTTATATATTTAATTTGTAGATACTAAGCAAAACTAAAATAAAAAGAAAAAAAAATTGAAATTTTATAAGCTATTTAAAAAATACCTGACAACAATTAGTTAATGATTAATTATATGATTAAATGATTATACAATCCCAATTAATCATTTATTGTTAATTGGCTAACTTGATGATAATCTCATCCTTAAAAAACTTCTTATCCATCAAGTTATTTCCAACAATCAAGAAACGATTTTGTGACATGAAATACTACATTTTCCAGGAAAACTCTGTATCTGTGCCAAGATGGTGAGTAAAGTATAAGTGATTCTTTCTTTACAGTTTATTTTCTCTACATTATTTTCACTGAAACTGTCACGTGTTTAGATTTAGAAAAAAAAAATTTAACAAGAGTGGTCAGAAGTGTAAGCTGATTGGATTTCAGACTTGATCCCAACACTGTCGAGAACTGCTGGCATATTATGGGAACAAAAATTGCAGAGAAGAAACCTGGAAATAAACAGCAATTGCAAGAGTGCATTAGTAGTGTAATATCATGTGCTTGATATAGAATAGTTTAGGAAACTTATCCACTCTGCTGGGATGCTATAAAGCTGTTATTAAGGCTCATGGTGTCTTTATGAAGTATTAGGATACCATGCCTACCGTGCAACAAGAAATAACTGTTTATGTTATGTTTTTCAGACGTACTTAAGCTATGAACTTTTTTTTTCCCCTATAACTTTGAATGGCAAGTTCTTGCATCAATACTCATTAATAGTGTTGGTGAGACTATGGTGTAACAAACTGTTCTTCTCACAATTCTTCAGACTGGAGTATAAGTGTATAATTGTAATTCTTACAGTTTTTATTTACGAATGTTCTGTAAAGTGTTTTAGCACTGTGGTGAGTTATACTGTGGTGTAAAATAACACTTAAGTTCAATGTAACATTATATGTAATAAATTGCATTTTTTTGGTTTATTCCTCTTGATTTCTTTTCTGTATTATATATGTTATCATTACAAATACCAGTTATAGTTTAAATAACACTTTGCACATCTGTTGAACACTTTCTGTTGAACACAAATACCATTGGTGATGCAATTTCCATGGTCATTACTGTATATCTATTATTTCCTAATCTTTTAAATGATTAAAAATAAATTTTCTATACAGAAAAATTTGTCCTCACATGCCATACTCTTCTAACTTGGCATCTTGTGACTGGCTATTTCTTAAAATGAAATATTGAAAATGAATCCATTTTGAGTCAGTTTGAAGAGAGCCAAGCAATATGACAGAGTGCTTAGGAGTGCTAATGATAATTTTATAACTATTTCTGACAGTTGGCACGATCACTAGACTAAATCAAGAAAACTGTTTTGTATAGTAACTCAGTTTTAATCATATTTAGTAAATATTTTGTTTTAATCATACATTTTTATACCTTTAAGATTAGTTAAAAGTAATTATTTTATTTTAATGTTTAATTAAAATTTGAAGTATTAAAATAAAGTTATTTGTGTTTGTAAATATTTATTTTAAACATAATTTATGATAGATAATTTCATTTTAAATACTTGAAAATAATAAATTGATGTATGTTTAATAATTATATGTTATATGTATGTTTTTAAATAGCATTGGATGAAGCAGACATTGCCCTGCTTAAAACTTATGTAAGTGCAATAATTGATTTTTTTAAAAATTAGCATTAAAAGATTTTAAATTATTCAAATTTTTAAAATTCTATAATTTGTTTTTGTAGGGTGTTGGGCAGTACAGCAAAGCAATAAAACAAGCAGATGATGACATTCAATCAATTTTAAAGAAAGTAAATGAATTAACTGGTAAGTATACTTGAAATTTAAATACATGAACTTTATTTTTTTTAATCATTATTTCATTAGTTTTTTCACATTTGAAAATTTAATATATTTATTTTTCTTAACCTGGGCAATGCCAAGTCTTTCTGCTAGTTGTTAACAAAAAATAAAGTTCAACTTTGGGAAAACTCAACAGTAGTATGTCTGAGAAGCCTGTGTGAATTATAAATTTCATTAAAAATTTACTTTTTCTCATGTAATAGTTCTTTTTTCTTTAGTCCCACCAGTGGCCAAGCAGTTCCATTCCCTGAATACTAGGAGTTTAGTTGTGGGTTCATGCCTCGCCAGGACAGGTTAGCTGGCCACGTGGAGTTTTCCGGGTTTTCTTGCACGTCTGTAATGCCTGAATAGGGGCCAGTTACCCTTAAAAAGACTTCCCAGAAGGCATTCCCCAGGCAGTTTGCCCAAGTGTTGTGTTGCCGTAACTTAACTAAAAAACAAACATCTTTTTTCTTTATTAACCAACTTGTACTGATTTATAGGTTGTTTTAAAGGTAGAATGAGGTAGTTAGCTGTTGAGTCAACTGTACATGATGATTTATCAAGTTCACTCATTGACAATCCCCATAACTCCTAACAGTGCCAGATTAGTGATGATTGACTTGTAATTCATCTTATTTATTCTATCATTAAGACATGTTTTCTAAGATTCCTATTAGCATCTAAGGTTTCTTGATGATGTCCAGAATTATTTGTTTTTCTCATTTCTTTTTCATGTAATAATTTTTGATAAGAAATAGAACATTCTAACATCTTTCTCCTAACTCTGAAGCTTTTTTTACATTTGAATAGTTTCTTTAAAGATCAAAAAGTAGAATTCAAGAGGATATAAAGTTCCTTTATGTATAAATTAGTGGCTTAGCAACAAGTTGATTACTGCTGGTACTTGATGCTGTTTTTGTTGTTGTTTTCATCTTCCAGTTGCAACAATACTTCATTATTGATTTCAATTAAAGGTTCAGTTACATTTTTTTTAATCAACTTTATCCAGATCAGATGTTGGACCATCCTAATGCTATTTTTAACAGCTTTTATAATAGTGTTAATGGGAATAGTCTTTCCATATTTATTGCAGAACTGAGGCTTAACTTTTATGCATTGCTATAAAATTTCATTTCACACAAGTCTTGATATAGTCAAGGAAAATAAATAATTTAGTTGTACAACTTAAAATAGTTTATAAATAAAAGGTAAATTTTAAAGTGTGGAGTCATGTAACTTTAAAATTGCGTATAAAAAAATAAATAAAAAAACTAACAAAATAAGAATTTATTTTAATCTAAGTACATACAAGTATATTCCTTGATTTTAAGTTCTCTCATCAAATAATTATTTGCAGTCTAATTCTAAAAGTTATTATAATAACAATAGTGAAGAATACAGTCTAACTCATTTATAATGTCATCCATGGGACCGGAAATTTTTTGACGTTATAACCGAGTGTCGTTATCTGTGAGGTCTATTATTATCATAATAAATTTATTATCATATGTATAAAAATGCAAACTACATGTCTAAATCAACTTTATTTACATTATTTTGTCTAAGTTTACATCAATGTAATTAAAAATTTCAAAAATTACCTTTTATAAGAAATTTCTATTTGTCTTAAGTTTCAATAATGGCGGAACTTCCAGTTTTGAAAATAATGTCGAAACAAAAGACAACAAAAGGTTAAACTAATGTGTGCCAATTAAAAATAATTCAATTATTTCTTTATAAACTATTTGATGTAATATGTTATATTAAAAATAATAGAATATTTAACAATTTAGCATAAAGTAATTTAAAAATGAGTACATAATAACCGATCGTCACGTCGTTAAAAGTGTGGCGAACCTCACCCCACCGAAGTCAGGTGGTGAGAGTACCACTTACAGTTGTTCTAGGAAGTGGACTCTGACTCTAGGACTAAACACAGTATTTTCTTTGGGTGCGTTTACTTTTGAGGTAATAGTGCTACTTCTGAACACTGGAAGTGACGTCATTAACATGTGTATTCGTGGTTACGTGTCCAGTTCGAAAGTAAACGCGAACACTAACAAGAAATATGGAGATTTCCTGCAAATAATAATGTCAAAGCTGCTATTTTAAATGTTGCCTTACAGATAGAACTACTTGATTCTGAATCAGACAAGGAAGATCTTATTGTGGATATAATTGTAGAAAAAATGAAAGAAGAAAAAAGAAAAGTAAGGTCAAATAAAAAAGATAGAAACTTTTATTGAAGAGACTGTACCTTTTTATATATAATCCAACTGATTTTAAACAGCACTTAGACTTACAAGAGAATCTTTTGAAAGTCTCCTTTATACGAACTTTAGTTTTGGATTATTATTAATGCTGTTCATTTCTTTACGATTTATTTAATGCTCTGGACATAACATTTCTGAAGATTACAAACGCGTATAAGGTAAACTTCACTTTTAATCATAAACAATGAGTAAAATTTAATTTTTTTTACATCTGTTTATGAAAAAAGTCTTCTAAAGCTGTTGAACCTTACACAATAAAAAAAGATCATTGTAAACATTTTATACAACAAATAATTGAAATTTACCAATAAAAATACTTTCTGCTATTTATTTTTCCAAAAATAATTCCATTTTCATTACTTTGTACAGAAAGTAATTTTTTCATGGGAGCAGCCATATTGAATTAGCGCAAAGCTTGACAATGAACTAGCTAGTACTCCGAGCTTACCAATTTCACTAAACTTGATGTCACATAGCTCTAAAGTAAACGCCAATGAGTGTGGCACTCAGACAAAAGTATACAGTCTGAGTGTGCTGACAGTAAAATTAGCTCAGAAGTAAATGCACCCTTTGTGAAATAAAATTTGTAATCTAATTTTGTAAATTTGGGAGTGCTTCAAATATGACGTTAAAACAGGGTTTTATGTCGTTACAAGTGGGTTTTTTAACACTATCTAGTATAGTAAACTCGTGGGACTGATAAAAATTTGACGTTACATTAGGGTTGTCTTTACATACGATGATGTTATAACCGAGTTAGATTGTACTATTTTTCAATGTAATCCTTTTCCTTTTAATGCACTTGACCCATTATTATACAAGTTTCTTAAGTCCCTACAAAAGAAGAAAATGATTTTGATTGATAGATGTGCTAAGCTTGCATTGCTTTCTTCAGTTCTTAGTCTGTGACAAATTGATAGATTCTTATGTAAACTTCGACTGTTCCAAACAGACACTAATTTGAAGGGAATATTAGGACTATAATCTGTCCATTTTGAGATCTTTGAGGAGGTTCCTAAACCTTAGGTGGAGGTTTCTGAAAGGTTTCAACAATTTGTGTAGCATATGAAGACTGTCATATTGTGCACAGCATATCTTTCAATAGTTGTTCTTCCATTTACTTCAACTTGCAGGCTTCATATTGTTAACAGCATTTCACTGTAATAGTTATGTTTATTGTTTTCTTGATATTGATGTTATGACAAAATATTGTTCACATATTGCTCTGAAAGTTTTTGAGAAATTTCTGTCCCATACACCTACAGTCCACACGAAAAACGAAGACTTCACTTCATTGTATTAAAACAATGAAGTGAAAAGTATTTAACATTTATTTCTATTTATATACAGTCAAACCTTGGTTTACAGACTTAATTTGTTCCTGAAAGTTGTTCGGAAACCAAAACGAATTTTCTCATAAGTAACAATGTAAAATGGATTAATCTGTTTCTGACTTCCAAAACAAAACTTTTTTTTTAATACTTTTTTTTGGCTGTATTTCATCCATAAAAATGTCTACAAATGCTATTATATTATAACATGTCAACTGAATAAAGTTTATAAATAAGGCAAGACTCCACTTGCATAAAAATGAGCATAAAAACTTTTGTTGTAATTATCTTTAGTTGCGTGACTATGATATGTTATGCTAGAGCAGGGTGTAAAACGAGCATAAAGTGAGTCAAGCAGTGTTTGACTTTCAACACAAATATGTCTGTAAAACATACCACCAATAAGAAGCCAGTGGAATCTACATCATGGTGAGAAAATTGGTGGGACATGAGCTTTTATGTACTGTACATTCTCTCATGGTTACTTCTTAAAGACACAGAATAGATCTGGAAAGATTTGAAAACATTTGAAAGTATTCATGTATCTTTAACAAGAGGCATCCCAATTATAAGAATGGATGCCTAGAACAAGCAATATGGATGGCCATAGGAAAATTTTTCAATTTAGGTGATTATATAATAAATAAGCTAAGCATAATATTATAGTATAGTGCAATATAGTATCTTAATAATTTGATGATAAAAGTTAATATATGAAAGTAAAGATGATATTTTTACTACAATTGTAATTATATTATCAAAAAAGTCATAAAATATAAACATTGTCTTTATGTCGATATATCATGCATACAACTATACTGTCATTGTAAAAGTTTCACTAGTGGAGCTGGACCTCTTCCACAATCCAAGTGCAAATGCAAATAAGTGATGTGATTAAAAGTAATTATGGCAAGGGTTTTTATGCTTGTTTTTATGCAAGTGCAGTCTTGGCCTAAGAAAGACACTTTCATTCATTCTTATCTGTGTTGAGAAGTTTTGATGGCTTAAGTGGAGGGTGGAGAAGAAGTGGAAGGAAAGGGATGTTATTTCTTGGAAAAGGAGTTCTTCATAATAACATTAGGTAACTACACTTTGGGAGTTTTTTCTCTTACTGTTTAGATTTTCACTAGCAGATTCTGCATGGAACTCATTAGGCCTCTTTTTCACTAAAAATTTATCTAATAAAATTTGCTTTTTTACATTTCACATTGTTATGGAAGTGAGACATAGCATTGTCATTCAAAAAGTTAATGACACAGCTTGCTACTGTCTTATCAGGGTGATACCTTTCAACAAAACTGTACTTTACCCCATTTTGCACACATTGATAAGAGTACTAGGTGCATCCTCCCTTTCCTCCTTTTCCTGCAAGGGCATCTCCTCAAGCATGTCTTTCTTCTGCTCCTTTTGAAACAGTTAGAGTTCATAGGTAGATAACTCGGTACAATGTTTCCTCACCAGTTCTTCGATGTCAGCATTGTCGACTTCCAAGCCCATGCTTTTGCCCAGAGATACAATGTCATTGACAACTCTAGTAGACTCTGTCTCAAATTCCTCAAAGTGTCTCTCTCTGCAACACAATCAGGCTAGAGGTTCCACCAGGCTGAGTTCAAGGTCCTACAAGTCGCTGGCAGGCCTTGTCAATAAGACCTAAGCAATGAAAGATATTGAACTGGTTCTTCCAAAAGTTAGAGTTAACTCTGTGTCAGAGGTAACTATTGAAAAAATGCTTTGGTATAATATTTTTTAAAGTTAGAAATGATTGATCCATCAGTTTAATCAGTGGAATTGTATTAGGAGGCAGAAACTTCATGATGATGAAATTGAACTTTTCCAGTAACTCAGCCTCCATGCCTGAGGGGTGGGCAGGAGCATTGTCCATCAAAAGCAAGTAGTTCAGTGGAAAGTTATTTTCATTAAGTTATTTCCTCACACTAGGAGCAAAATCTTTATGAACCCATTCTAGGAAAAACTGGTTATCCAGACCTTACTGTTAGCCCTTCACATGACAGACAATTTGCTTTTCATAACGTTATTTCTCTTAAACACACAGGGGTTTTTCAAATGATACACAAGCAATGGTTTCACTTTAAAATTGCCACTAGCATTGCCCAAAGCAAAAGAGTTATCCTGCCCTTCATTGGTTTGTGTCCAGGCAAAACCTTTTCTTTCTGGGTTATGTATGTTCTGTTTGACATCTTTTTCCAAAACAATCTGGTTTCATCATAATTAAATACTTGCTGGGGATAAAACCCTCAGCAGTCACATATGCACCAAATTATTTCACAAACTTTTTCACATTTTTTTTTTGTTTGCACTTGAAGTGTATCCATGCTGAACCACACTGTGTATGTCATTTCGCTTCTTAAACTTTTCAAACCTGCAAAATTTGCTCAAGTAAATCTCAGACTTTGACTAGTCTTTAACACATCAGTTTCAGAACTTGAACCTGAGGTTTACTTGAGCAAATTTTGGTGCAAAAAGCCTTGCTTTCTTGCTAGTGATAGTCTCCGAAATACTCTCTTGCCAACTGCTTTTCGTTGATCCAAATCAAGAGCAACTTTTCCACTTCTTTTAAGGTCTGCAATCTTTGCTTGGTAATTATAGCCACTTCTTTGGCAACATTAGCATCTTTTATTGCTTCCTTGTTCTTGAGAATGGTATAGGTCGATGACTTTCCTAACTCAAACTGCAAAGCCGGATCTGAGATGCCAATACAGTTTTCATGCTTCTGTATGATCTCTTTCTTCACTTCTGTTGTTATTCTTACTCTTTTTCTTTTTGCCTTTATGCTTACACTAGCTTTTTTAGGTGTCATGGAGGCTTATGGAATTAAAAAAAAAAAGAAATGGAAGAAATATTTACAATATAAGAAAAATCACTAAAGTTAAAGAACAGTTTGCTGCATAGTGATGCCATGTTACTGGCTCCACAGATTAGACACACATAGATGGACAACTTTGAGAAAATCATGTGACTAAAGATATGCAGTGCATCATTGGCTGAAACATGATACAATGATAATCACACAATTTATATTTTCCATTTAATACAAGTGATGTCATTAGTTTTGATTTCAATTTACCATGATGTAAGATTTTCTTTGTTTCTAGTGTTGCAGTTTATAACTTCATTTAAAAATGAAAAGTGAAGTTAAATGCATAATTTATGGAAGCAGTAATTTACTATTGTTCACTTTTCCTGAAAATTCAGAAAAGTAATTAATAATATTTTTGCATGATGATTAAATTTTTTTTTCTAGCTTTCAGATACCCATGTTTTTCTAAAAGATGTTGATTAAAAGTTCTTGCATTTAATTAATACTGTTAAATATAATGCCAAACGTCGATTATGTACTAATGAGAAATAATTTAAAAAATATATATTTAATAATAAATTTGTATTATTTAATTTGAATTAAGCAACTTTTTTAAATATGAATTATTGGATGCCATTTATTTTAAGCAAATGTCAATTAACTCTGTTTTTGCTAACTAATATGAGTTAAATTGAATCACTCTTTTTCACCTTGCGTGTCGCTATGTGTTGAATTTTTGTTGATGTTAAACCTAACATAAATTTTTAAAAATAATAATCATGGCTATTGTATTATTAAAAATTATTTCTTTATTTTGTACAAACAAAAAACATATATTGAAAAAATATAAAAACAAAAAAAATTATATTTTGGAAGTTAATCTAATATCAAAAATGTTCGATTCAGCACGACACAGTCTGACTGGAACGCTTTCGGTTAACCGACGTTTCGGTTGATTGGCTTACAGATAAATGACGCTCTTCTGTAAAGTTTAATAATCTTCTTGTGTGCACTTGCTGATATTTTTTAAAAATTGTTTTGTATTTTGCAATAATTTTGCTGCTGTTTTAAGTTTAATAAACTGTTTTATCTTTCAAAAAGTCATCTATCTACATTTGCTCCATAACAGTAATGTTGTTTAAAAATGTTTATTTAATCTAATTAAATACAAGCATACCTGGTATTTTTTAAATCCTTCTAATGTATACATATTAGATTTACATATATTATTTAATTGAATATAGGTAGAAGTTTATTGTTTGAATTAGTTTTGAGTCAAGTTTGATTTTAATTTTATTATTTATTTTATTATTTATTACAGTTCATTTTCAGCATTACCATTATTAGCAATACTGATAATGCTGAAAATGATAAAACTTTGAATAAAAAGAAAAATCAGTTTATTATAAGTTTTAATTTGATATTCTGAATTAAACAGTTTTTATTTAATGATAAAGTTCAAGTAATTATGATTAAAATAATTAGCACAAGGAATTATTAAAGTAATAATACAAAGAAATTATATGTATTTTTAGGTATAAAAGAATCAGATACTGGATTAGCTCCTCCAGCACTTTGGGATTTAGCAGCAGACAAACAAACATTACAAAATGAACAACCTCTTCAAGTGGCACGATGCACAAAAATAATAAATGCTGATACAGATGAACCAAAATATATAATTAATGTAAAGCAGTTTGCTAAGTTTGTTGTTGATTTAGCTGATTCAGTTGCACCAACTGATATAGAAGAAGGAATGAGAGTTGGGTAAATATAATTTAATATTATACAATCACAAACTTATACATGGAACGATACACTTGATTATGATGAAATTTACAAAACAAAGCTTTAAATATCTATTATCTATCAGAATTAAAATGAAAATGTTTTGATTAAATATTAAATTTA
Source organism: Centruroides vittatus (assembly GCF_030686945.1). Classification (NCBI taxonomy): domain Eukaryota; kingdom Metazoa; phylum Arthropoda; class Arachnida; order Scorpiones; family Buthidae; genus Centruroides; species Centruroides vittatus. The sequence goes on from NW_027121655.1 coordinate 492,977, forward strand.
ATCAAAAAGAATGAAAAATTATCACCATAAAAATATAGAACTTTAGATGATTAAAATTTATTAATATTCAGTTTGAGGAGTTTATGGAGTTCTGCATGTTTAATTCTTAGTTTCTTCTTTTACAGATAGTTTATTCCTGAAAATAAAATAATTTTAAATATAAAATGAAAGACTACAATCTCATAATTTCAGTTCATTGTATTATATTTGTATAATTTGATTTAAACATAATAAAACCTACAGAATAATATAGATTATATAGAAATTTACCTTCTAATTATTTGAATTTTATTTTGCAGTGTTGACAGAAATAAATATCAAATACATATTCCACTACCTCCTAAAATTGATCCCACAGTTACAATGATGCAGGTGGAGGAAAAACCAGATGTGACATACAGTGATGTTGGAGGATGCAAAGAACAAATTGATAAACTTAGGGAAGTTGTTGAAACACCATTATTACATGTAAGTAAAAATTTTTTAAATACTAATTAGAACTATAAAAAATATTTTGAAAATTAATATTTTAAATTTTATAGCCAGAGAAATTTGTAAATCTTGGAATTGAACCTCCTAAAGGAGTTTTGTTATTTGGACCACCTGGAACAGGAAAAACTTTGTGTGCCAGAGCAGTTGCCAATCGAACTGATGCTTGTTTTATAAGAGTTATTGGATCAGAATTAGTTCAGAAATATGTAGGAGAGGTAAGAAATTTTATAATTCATGTACAGTTTAAATATAATTATTGTATAAAATTATTACAAAGTATAGAACAATTTTTTAAAAAATTTGGATCTTTATGGATGAACTTTACAAGGAAAATAACTGTTAGGGAATACTAAACTAAAGTACACATGCAAGCACTTATACTTTGTGAAAGAAAGATGGGCAGAATCTAAACTCTATCAAATAAATGTTAATGAAATGAAAAGGTGGCACGAACGTTTTGGTCACTTAAATGAAAGGGACGTATGGCACGTGGCCAACAACCTAAAGGTCACAGGACTAAATATAAGAAGAAAAGAACTCAGCCCCTGTGAGATCTGCATAAGAGGGAAACAAACCAGATCATAATTTTCAAAATGAAAAGAGATGCAGAGAAATATTAGAACTGATCCATACTGACATTTGCGTACCAATGAAAACCAAATCATTGATTGGATCAAAATATTTCATCACGTTTATTGATGATTATTCTAGATGGTGTGAAATGTATTTCATGAAAAACAAAAGTGAAGCCCTTGAGAAATTCAAAACATACCTAGCTTTTGTAGAAAATAAAACAGGAAGAAAGATAAAGGTGATAAGAAGTGACAATGGAACCAAGTATACTAATAGAGAATTTCAGAACTTCCTGAAACATAAAGGGATTAGGCATGAGAAAACAGCCTGCTACACACCACAGCAAAATGGCATCACAGAGAGAAGAAACAGAATAGTAGTGGAAATGGGAAGATGCATGCTACTCCAAGCAGGATTGAAAGAATGCTTTTGGGCAGAGGCTGTATATACTGCATCATATATTAGAAATAGATGTCCATCAAAGAGCCTGGAAGGCAACATATCCTTCAAATTATGGACTGGTACAATTCCAACATTAAAATATTTTAGGACATTCGGTCAGATGGCATTTGCACTAGAAAAGAAACTAGGAAAACGAAAATTCCATGAAAAATCCACCAAATGCATATTTATAGACTACTATAGCAAAACAAAAGCATATCGTCTATGGAACACAAAGACAAAAAGAGTTATAACAAGCAGAGATGTCAAATTTATCAACAAATTCCCAAATAGTTCAAGGGGCAATATCAAAATGACTGAAGATGACAGATCCCATGGAAGAGAAAAACTCAATAATAAAGAAGTGGAATTAGATATCCTTGAACCTGCTAAGGAATGATTACAACCCGAAGAAAACATCTTATCCGAAAATGAAGAAAAGACGAAAACGAAGAAAAGTGAGAACGAGCAGAATAATGAACTGGTAAGGGCGAGTGGGAGGCCACAAATTGCTTGAACAGGACGGGGAGACCCAGAAAGGAGTATAGAGTGAAAATCATAGAAGAATCTACCACAATTGGTGAAAAGATAGTCAAAGACAATGTAGTGCCTTTGACATATAAAGAAGCCATGGAATTGAATGACTCATCCAGATGGCGGGCTGCCATGGAAGAAGAAATGGAATCCCTAAGAAAACATAAAGTATGGAACTTAACAAAACTGCCAGAAGGGGCGACAACTATCAAATGCAAGTGGGTCTACAAAGTTAAGGAAAATAACACCACAGGGACAAAGAAATACAAAGCAGAATTAGTGGCAAAGGGGTTTGCACAACAAAGATTCTTAGATTATGACAAAATTTATTCCCTTGTATCGGATTTTGACATGATAAGATTGCTAACAGCTCTAGCGATAAACAAAGATTGGTTCTTACACCAATATGATGTAAACTCAGCATACCTACATAGTGAATTGAATGAAGAAATATATCTGGAACAGCCAGAGGGATTTCGAAGAAAGGGCGAAGAACATCTATACTGTAAACTTAACAAAGCAATCTATGGTCTTAAACAAAGTGGACGGTGATGGACCAATCATTTGGAAAAATCCTTGAGAGAATCTGACTTTAAAAGAAGCATGATCGATCTCTGTGTATATAAACTGACAAGAAAGAAAGGGATGATAGTTCTAGCAGTATATGTAGATGACATCCTGGTAATTTTGCAAAATAGACGCATGAGAAAATTTGCACAGGAACTTCTAAATAAACATTTTGATATCAAGTTCCTAGGACCTGTTTCTGAAATTCTTGGAGTAAGATTCACATGTCAGAAAAACAGTATCATCCTAGACCAGGAAAGATATGTTGAGAAACTGCTAGAAAGATTTAATATGCTAGAGGCAAAGGAAATTGCTACCCCAATGGAGTATAGACCAGACTTAAAAACAGAAGCTAATAACTCAGATGAGAACTTACTCTACATAGAGCTTATAGCTGGATTGATGTATATATTGTAGAAAACAAGGCCAGATATCACATTTGCAGTTAACAAACTTGCACAATAGTGCAACAAATACTCAAGAAAAATTGGAACAAAAGAATATTACCTTATTTGAAATTAACAAGACGACTAGGAATAAAATACATAAAATCTGAAGGAAACTTTTTCACATACTCGGATACAGACTGGGTGATGGATGAAGAAAACTGTAAAAGCACAACCGAATACATTGTATTTATGGCAGGAGGACCTGTAGCCTGGAAGAGCACCAAACAATCTGTAATGGCCCTCAGTACGATGGAAGTTGAATATATATTTGTATCAACGTGTTCAAGAGATATAACCTGGATGAGAGAGATGCTTAAACAGTTGGACCAGTATGAATTACTTGAAGAATCCACTGTCATCAAATGCGACAACCAAGCAGTGATAGGATATGCCAAAAGTTATGTGATAAACGATAGGACCAAACACACAGCTGTAAAGTATCATTTTATTTGAGATAAGGTCATCAATGGAACAATATAAATAGAATATACGGATACTAAGAGCAACACTGCTGATATACTCACAAAACACTTGGGACTGAACCTTTCCTGATCCACCGTAAACACATACAGTAGAGAGTCGTTAATCCGAATCAATTGGGGACTGGGGTTGTTCCGATTAGTCATTTGTTCCGATTACCCATTATGTATGAAAAAATACATTAACCTGTCCAATGTTCAAATTTTTCTCTGTTGCGTGTCGCTTCGTGTTGAATTTTTCTCCGTTGCGTGTCGCTTCGTGTTGAATTTTCGTCGATTTTAAGCCTAATGTGAAATCGGGGGGGGGGGTGCCGAATAAGTCGAACCCCTCTCGATTGTCACCAATGTGTGAGATCCCGGAGGGGTAAGAGTTTGTCGTACCTCTTTTTCCGGCGTCTCACTTGTCAAGGATGGCTGTTACGTTGTCGGCGCGTTACGCGAGTGGATGAGGAGGAAGATTGGGGCCGACGATAAGGCGAAGCCGACAGTCAAGAAAGACACCATTTTATAACAAAACAAGATTTATTAAACTCGAAACGAACAAAACTATACGTCTACACGTCTACCCTCATAAACAAAAAGGGGGTCCGGAGAGAGAGAGTTTACAAATATATGCTCATACCTCTTAACGAGTCCGTAATAGACAGAGTCCGGTGAAAGTCCCGGTAGGTTGATATTCACTCAGAAGTGACGATAAAGTTTGGCTGATGGAGAGTCAGTTAATGGGCCGATGGCACGTAGAGCTTTAGAATTCGTAGACAGGGCAATGGCACTTAAAGAACTTAGAAACTTTTTGAGAGTCCGGCGGATGGCGTAGTGCACGTCGCAAAAGCGAGACGAAGGAGAGCCCTTTAGGGGGGGAAGGAAGCGTCTTTTATAAGTTTTGGATGGGAAAATTTGTCACGTGATCGAAAACGAATCACTATTAGGGCCATAGGTGTTCCCGGGATATTAAATAAACGACTAGTTCGGACGCTAACTATAAACCATCGTGCAAGATGATCTACCTGCTCCGAAGGAATAACGGTTTGTTGATAGTTAGGGGACAATCGTTGCCATTCGAGGGTCAATAATTTCCCGGGTATGGAATGTTGTTGATTAAGTTGTTTATAACTGGAGTGAACAAATTCAGAAATTTCTAGGTTTTTAACTTCCAGATTTCACACTAATGAAAATTTTTATAATAATAATCGAGGCTATCGTATCGTTAAAAATTATTTCTGCATTTTGTACAAACAAAATAAATATATTGAAGAATATAAAAACATGAAAATTATACTTTTAGAAGTAAATTTAGTATCAAAAACGTTCGATTCAGCACGACACAGTCTGACTGAAAATCGTGCCGATTACCGGCGATTCCAATTACCAGTGTTCCGATTAATGACTCTCTACTGTAACTAGTGAAGAGATCACTAAGTAAAGATAGAGTCTCTTCGAGAAGGGGGATTGATAGGGAATACTAAACTAAAGCAAGTGTCGATATTGCAAACTGTGTATGAACTTGCAACACGTGCAAGACGGCTCAAAACAAGAAGAGACTTGTTTTCAGTTGCTTGCCAAGTTATGGATATATACCAGGTATACCTCGACTTACGTCCCTCTTGAGTTATGTCGTTCCTGATTTTACGTCGTTTGTCAAAAAAGTATATGGAAAAATAAAAATCAAGTTTAAGTCAGTTTATTCGACTTTAAATTTGTCCGCCATAAACATTGAAGTCGTAATATCACTAGAAAAGCGTTGAAAGCACATAAAATCATATTAAAATATGTACATTTACAGTAAATGTTAATACAATTATCATAAATCCTAGGGAACGAACCATGAAAACATCTGTGTTTCTGTGTTGTCATCTTATTTAGCGGTCTTTAAGTGCTCATTATTGGCGTTTCCTCCATTTTTGGCATTTAGTTACGACGTAAGTCGAAACTACGATTTACGTCGTAACTACACAAGTAAATTTGACTTACGTCGCCTCTCCTGGAATCAATTACCGACGTAAGTCGAGGTATACCTGTATAGTGTTAGATTAGAATAAAGTTTAATTCTAAGTTAAAGGACTGCCTCATCATTGTTCTAACAATAACTCTCATCTTTTTATAAATTTCACAATCTGGAAGTTTTACACATTTAAAAGATGTGCTTATAGTAATAATATGGAAAGTTATTTTATTATTATAATGAATATTTGAATAGATAATTTATTATTTGTTAATAATTGAGCAGTTTAGCTGCCAAATCAATTAACTCCACAAAACAAAAAGTATGAAAATTGGGTTAAGGAAGAAAATTGTAATATAAATTATTTTTTAAAATTGCTTTTAAACTTTAAATTTAAATAAACATTGTAGAATGTATTTTTATATATCATTATATTAAAGCATAACTTTATGCTTTAATATAACTATATATAAAATTAGATATGATTTTGTCTGTGAATGGCTCAATTATAAAATAGTAAATTGCTAAATTTTTTCAGATTTTCATGCTAAAATTAATAATTAAAAAAAAAATTTGAAGTTAAAAGTCATTATTGAACAGATTTTCTGTATTTTAATGACTTAAATTAGTAAAACTTGCCAGTTTATTTTAAAAATGTATATTTAAAAAAAGATTATCATGACAGAGCTAGAATCTATAATTCCCACAAATTATGTCATTTGTTATGTTATTAAAACATGTTTCAATCCTTCAAATACATAAAGATTTAAAATATATAAAATAATTATAATAGATTGAGTTTTATATTATGCAGTTTTGAAACTGCCAATTTCATAGAAGTACAGGTTTATAGATTTAACTATTAATTTCTATTTTAACAAAAAATAGTCAATAAAAATTTGGCAATTTATAATTTTATTATTATTATAATTATAAATACAGTATAGTAATAATGATATACAGTGGAACCTCACTTAACGAGCATAATTCGTTCCAGAGCCTTACTCATAATGCGAAACCTTCTTTAAGTGAAACAATTTTTCCCATAGAAATTAATGTAAAATACAATAATGCGTTCCACGCTGAAAAAATGCTCAAATGTTTTATGTATAATGTTTATTCAAAAAAAATTGTACAGTATACACTGTTTAGGAGCATGAATCATCATAATTTTTATTCTAGCACGGAATGAACCATCCTGGAATGAGAATTCGAGTTGCAGAAACAAAAAAAAAAAAAAAATCGCAGCTAATATGTTTGATAAACACTCCAAACAATGTGCCAAATTCTTGGGTTATATAAATGTTATAATTAAATATTAGAAATTAATTAATTTGACTAGAGGTAGGCAGTTATGTTTCCATCTCGTATTAAATTTAATAATTATAAATAGTTAATTTTTAATTCAGACATTTCTAAAATTTAATTTGGAATCCGTCATTAAATTTAATGACCCAAGAATTTGGCATATCATATGTCATATTTATTATATAACGGGCTATGGTTGTTGATGTTTATAAGTAATGTGTGTGAACACAAGTTTGGAAAAATATGTGATCACAAGTGACACTAAGATACTAACAGAAGGAGTGCTAAACACAGAGTGATGGAGCATGTCGCATGTGCACAATTCAGGACTTCCCCCCTCCTCATCACTCGTTATGTGAAATATCGCTCGTTAAGCGAGGCAAATTTTTACAATTTGTTTTGCTCGTTATGTGAAATACTCGTTGTGCAAGGTGCTCGTTAAGTTAGGTTCCATTGTACTATATTTTCATAACACTATATGATTTAATAATGCCAACTATCAAAAAAAATTATAAATTATGTAAAGAATATAAAATTATTTTTAACAGAAAAATATTTTGTAATTGATTAAGTGCAATAATGAATGGTTCAAATAGCAAAACATCATCATATTCTAGATACTTGATATTTTGTTTATACTGTGTAAAATTCATTTTTAATTAAATTTTATTTTTATATGAAATTGAATTTAATTCTTACTTTAAAAACTTTATTTAGTTATTACAAATAAGATTTTATAAATGTTATACAGTAGAAGTTTATTAATCTGGCATCTGATAATCTGGAATGTCTGGTAATTTGGTTCTAGTATTTTACAAATCAGTTTGTTTGGATGTACAGCCAAGAGACAAAAGCTCTGCAACAGGCAATTTTTATGAGCCTCAGTAACATTATTGCCATATAAAAAATCTAATCAAATTTACATTAAAATTATTAATAAAAAATAGGATGAGATATTCTTTATCTTTTCAGAGACCAAAATTTTAGTATAAAATTATTTATTTTTACAGTGCAATACAAAAAAGTAAAAAAGCATAGCAACAATCCTGCAACATAAGAAAACTGAGACAAAAATTTGATTAAATTCATAAAATTATGTTATAACAATTTGATGTTTTATATAGAAAATAATTAATGTGTTTTAACTTGCAATAGCAGAAGTATTTTGCATATTGGACTTGTTAGAATTTAAATTCATTTAAATATAGCTATGGCTCCTAATTATAAATCAATTAGTAAAGATATGAAAGAGTTAATTATTAAAATGCATAGAAGCTGTTTCTAATTCAGAAGTAAGCAAGCTAATTGAATGTCGCAAATCTACTATGAGTAGAATCATTAAAAAATACAAAGAAACTGTAAAAATAGACATCCAACCAAGATCAGGAAGACCAGGTATATTAGAAAGACCAGGTTATATTAGAAAAACAAAGTTCTCAGAAATCTTATAAGAAGTTCTAGGATAAATTCAGCTAAAATGTTAACTAGCAAATAAAGTGAAAACTAAAAAACTATTTCTGTAAAAACAACAAGGCAAAGACTAAAAGAAATGAGCAAGATTTAAGCAAACAAAAATTAGACTGCTGCTTACAAATGCAATGAAACAAGAGAGAATTAGGTTGTGTTTAAAAATTGGGACATTAATAAGTGGAAAGATTAATATTTAGTGAGAAATCAAGATTTTGTCTATTTAAGTTGTGACTAGAAGGTGAGGAATATCACCCTAATGACATTTTAAAGACTGCAAAATTTGCACTATGGATTATATCATATGTAATTTTAACTGCTTTTGGACTGTGGAATGTACAAATTGTGAAGAAAGATGTTTATTCATCAATTTACATTAATATACTTGATTAAAATCTTATACCAACAATCAGAATATATATTACTCTTCTGATTGTTAATACATTTATCAACATGATGGTGAACCTGCCCATGCAGCCTGCTCAACTGAACTTAACATGTTATCTGTCATGAGGTGCCACTCGTGTGACTTGCTAAAACTTTCCTGGTGCTTCAAGGTACAAGGTTTGTGCCTCAATGACTGATTACACAATATTTTCTGTAGTACCTGACAGAGCATTTCTGTAAATGAAGTTTAATTAAAAAATAATTCAAAACAAACTTGTACCAACCTGCAAATGAGGCACAGTTTATGTGAATCACAGCCTGTACGTGTAAATTCATTCTAAGCCTTGAGGCATATATATTGTATCTCAAACAAAACTTTCAAAATTGGCATAATTATTAAACAAAAAAAAAACAATTTAAAGAGCAAACTTGGATTTTCTGATATGAAAAGAATGTAAATCTATAGAAAAAAATGAACATGAAATTTTTTTTTTCAATAGTGCCAGTTAATACATTAAATTCCTTTTATGTTTTAATGTGATTTGTATTTGTTTTCATCACAATTAAATAATTATAAGAATCTTTAGGGATCAGTATATGGGATTGTCCATAAATACGTAATGCTGTTTTTATGTTTTTCAACTACCAACCCATTCTCCATAACGTTTCATAACACACTGCACATACCCACTTCCAAAATTACGTAATTCGTATCCTTGATTAACCCTTTAATTGTACTAAGGAATAATACATAGCATGGAGTATTGAACATTACAGTATTTTTTTATTATTTAAGTATAAAGTAACATAACAGCATGATTTGCTATGTGGCTATTTGAAAATAAAAATGAATCATGCTACCCTAGAGTTGAAATTTTAGCATTACTTAATGTTAAACATTTTCAACCCCTCATAATGCATTGTAACAAATATCTGCATACTCACCCATTCATATCTTTTTTTACATATTTTTTTATTTGAATTATTTAATTCTGAAAAAAGTATTTAATATCTGAAAAATTAATAATTATAAATTAATAATTTAAAAACTAAATTTTGAAGTGTAAAATATAATTGCACTATAACAGAATCACCATTATCATTATCCTGAAGTGGAATCATTTTTATCTGAAACAACTATAAATTAGGATAAACTTTTAAATCAAAACTGCTGTAAGAATTTGAAATCCTCAATTAAATGACTGAAATTCCAGTCTGATAGAGTGCAACGATAGACTTGTATGATTGGCAGAATATAGATCATGTATTATAGATGAAATACTGATTTTGATTGGCTAAATGTGATACTTCCCAATGCTTACTCCTATGTATATATAAATTTGATATTAAAGCACTTATAAAGTTGATAAGTTATTAAAAAAAAAAAAAATGATATATTTTTATTATAAAGCATCAACTATGTTTGTACAGATGATTAGATTGAAAACATGTAGTAGGATAAGTAATTTTTTCAGTTCATCTGATTTCTTACCTTCTTGTTATATATGCTGGGTGTGTTACTTAGTAAAGTGACTTTAGTATAGCTGGATAAGCATCCCAGTGACAGTCTGTTACAAATTAAATGGACTATGTCGTTGGTTTGCTTATCCAGCTACATTAAAGCTGCTTTATATTTATATATTAATAGCAAAAACAACATTTAAAAAGTACAATTTTTCTAATTAAATTAGAAATGTACTTCAGAAGATTAATAGTATGAATATTTAAAGACAAATAATCTGTTTTCTGCAATTATTTATATGGTGCCATTTAATTATAACATGGAATATTGAAATCAGTGTTAATTCTGATAAAACATATAAAGTAAATTGAACAGTTTTGACTTAAACTATTAATATGTTATGAATTTAATTAAAAACATACATATCAAAATTTATTTCAAATATTTTAATATTTGAATATTTAAATATAAAAAAGATGATGAATTTAATGTATTTTAGGGTGCTCGAATGGTGAGAGAATTATTTGAAATGGCCAGAAATAAAAAAGCCTGTTTAATTTTCTTTGATGAAATTGATGCAATTGGAGGTAAGATATTTGAAATATTTACAATTTTTTAATCAAATTAATTGAATTGACTTTGAAAGAGATTGTACTTAAATTTCAGGAGCAAGATTTGACGATGGTGCAGGAGGAGATAATGAAGTCCAGAGAACCATGTTAGAATTGATTAATCAGTTGGATGGATTTGATCCAAGAGGCAATATTAAAGTACTTATGGCTACTAACCGGCCAGACATACTTGATCCTGCCCTTATGAGACCTGGTCGATTAGATCGTAAAATTGAATTTGGTTTACCGGATCTTGAGGTAATCATTTTAAGATATGTTTTTAATGATATTTAATAACGTATTTTTGTAGAAAATTATATGATTGTGAAAGTTTCTCGTGTTTTCTTCCTGCAACAACCTGTTTTTTAACATTAATTTCTAATTAAATTTTTAATGTTTAGATGGAAACAAATATCTTTTTTTATATCTAAGTGGAATAACAAAAACAATTAAATAGGATTAAATAATACAGTTTTATAGAAAAAATGATAAATTTTTAAATTTTTTAATATTTCTAAAGTAAACACAAGTTTTATTAAATACATAATTTATTCATTTATTATTACTTTATTTATTTTGTTTACATACCTACATTTTGATTACTTATGCAAATTTTATTATTTAGAGATTGTGATAATTGAGATATTAAAGTACAGTTGACATATTATTAAGAATGATAGGTAGATTATGAAAGTGGAAATTTGATAAAACACAGTTCTTTGTTCTTTCAAACAATATCATCAACGAGAAAAGATATTACCTAATAAATTAGTGACTGACATGGCTCAACTCAACCAAATGAGCATTTGTTTTGATGCTATTAAGACTCATTTTTACCAAAAATATTTATTGTGTGTAAACAAAACAGTGAATAGTTTATTACCTGTTATTTTTATTATGATTATTACTGAGTATGCATAACTAAAAGTACTGCTTTTAGTTGTATCAATTAATTTTATAGATAATTCAATAATTATTTAAAAATGATCAATTTATTTAAGAAATTTTTGGTATTTTTTTTTTTGTTGTTGTTGTAATAATTAGCATGTTCAGTTAAAAATTAACTTAATTAATTTAGATTTTGCATTAGAATTTCATCCCATCCATTAAATTAAAATGAATATTTGACATCATATCAAGAGAGAATTAATTTTTAATAAACTGTCTATATTTTTTAATAATAGTAATAATTTTTCTAATGTTTTTATCATGTAAACATAAATAAGTTTTCAGAAATCTTAAAATATTCAACTATTCAACAATATTTATTTAACAAATTCTTCCAGCTTTTTTGAAGGTCATTCTTCAGATTACATTAACAATAAAGTATTTGAAATAAATGTAAAATTCAAACTAGTTGAGTTAAGATTCAGATCTAAACAAATAATCTAATTAATATGAAAAACTTCTTTAAAAATCCAAATTTCATTTCTTAACGTTTTCAATATAATGTTTATTTTTTATAATATATTTAATTATTTAAATTTCTAGAAGAAGGAATACAGTTTTCAACAATCTAATTCTCTCAATTTCAACTGGTAAAAAGATATATTTATAATTTCTTATATAAAATATAAATTAACAGTTCACAGAAAACTTTAAAATGTTAAATTTTTATAATTTAAAAGATTTAATATTTTATTTTGTTTTTCTTAGTACTAAAGTATTAAAAAAAATTTTTAATCAAAAATTTAAATTTATAGACAAAACTTTTAAGTTTTATTTGTGCTTCATGCTTTTTAATCTTTAATCTGTTAAAAATTTTATAATTTAAAAATTCCCGACACTGTTTATTTTATATAAAGAAGTATAGGAATTTTTTAACCAGTTAAGATGGAGAGATTTAATCATTCAAAGACTGTTTTTAACTTCGTTCTTAGCATTTTAAGAGATTTAATATATTGTTAGAATGGAACAGTTTACTTGGAAATCATAAGTAAACTCTGAATAGTTACTAGAGTTAGATGTTAGGCACCATCTCTTATCTAAGTTAACAATTATTAGTTAAATAATTTAGAATCATCTGGAAGAAAAGAACTGGCTCAGGGTGGGGCTTGAACCTGCAACCTCCGCTTGTCATGTGATGCACTTGCCAGTTATAAAATAGCAGATTTATATCCCGAGTATTTAAGGCAATCATTTGGCTATGTGTATATATATATTATTGGGTTTCAGGTTGTTTAATAAGTTTATGTAAAATCTGAACTTGAAAACCTTTTTTCTGTTTTTATTAAAATGAGATATTTTGTATTAAAATGTAAATGTAAATAAAATGAAACTTTTGCTCATCATATTTAGACTGTCAACATTAATTATGAATTAGATGACAAAATTAATTTTTAAATGAAAACTTTCAGATTTATTTGAAATAAAAATTATTTTAGACTTGATTTTTTTAAAACTTGTTTATTCATTTTTGATAAATTAATATCTTAGTATTATTTAAATAATTTTAGCATAAAGATATTGAACATTTTTACAATCTTATTTGGAAATTAAATTTTAATTTTGTCCAAGTCAGTTTCATTAGCTTTTGCTAAAATACATTAATTATTAACCATAAATTTATAAATCATGCTTTATTAAGAAATGATTGATTTTTTATTTTTTATTTTGCTATTTGTTGTTAATGCATAAAAGTTTTTTTTTTTATTAGGGTCGTACTCATATATTCAAAATACACGCTCGTTCAATGAGTGTAGAACGAGACATCAGATTTGATCTCTTAGCCCGTCTTTGTCCTAATAGTACAGGTAAGAATTTAATTTTAAGACATTTCTAATTGAATTAAATAAAACAAAAAATATAATTGAGATATTTTGTTACAGGCGCTGAAATTCGTAGTGTTTGTACAGAAGCTGGCATGTTTGCAATTCGTGCAAGACGTAAAGTAGCAACTGAGAAAGATTTCTTAGAAGCTATCAATAAAGTTATTAAGTCTTATGCAAAATTTAGTGCAACACCACGTTACATGACTTACAATTAAAATATTTATTATGTAAGAAATAATGGGGGAGTAAAATTCCTTTTATAAACAAATAATTCTTGTAAATATGGTTTGCTTTCAAATAAATCTTTTAAAACTGAATTTTTGAATATCTGAAGTCTTTTTTGTTTTCTTTAAATAATAATACATAATAATAATAATAATAATTGCTACTGTGGTTTTCAGTGTTTTTCAAAATCACAGATTTATTATTCATATTTATTTTTAATTCATTTTATCTGATTGAAATTTTTAACTAAATACTTCTTAGGTTATTTATTATTATTATGAATTATAAAAAAGGCAATTTTCTCTTTAAATGATAGAGAAGTACTGAGATAAAGTTCTCTGATTCATCAGCCACAAACAGAAACTAGTATGATTTTATATTATTGAATTCATATTTTTCAATAATTTAAATTTTAAACATTGAGAAAGCATTTTTTTTTTTTTTGTAGTTATATTAAATAATTTTATAAGATTCTATTTGGCCAAAATTTTTAATTAAAGTTTAAAAACATATCAGTTGTGAATTATTGAAACTTAAGTCAAATTACAGAAATCTTAAATATTTGAAAAAATTTATATCAATTAATTGAAACAATTTAAACTTTTTAAAAATAACAATGGATGAATGTATCTTTCAGAATACCTTGAAAATCTGTAAAAATAACTGAAAATATTTGTTATATGAGAATAAATAAAGAGTAAGTTTCTAAATATTTTGTTTAAATTTTACATTTTTAATATTTAAAAACCTTAAAAAATTATTGATTATTAATAGTTTCATATATATATCTACCGAAATCATAATTTTACGGTTTGCAGAAATTTGTTTATCTAATAATGAGTTATCTATAAAAAAAACTATATATATATATATTTTTTCCCCCTCTAGAATTTAGTATTTGTCTAACAAACTCAACAATATTGTTGCTATTCTTTATAGCTGTATCATGAAAATGTCTAAATTTCTTTTATTTAATTTAGAAAATTGTAAATTTTTAAAAACTTATTTTTATTTGTTTACAGTAATTTCATAAGAAGTTAAGAGTAATAAATATACAATTGGTTATTAGTCTGCTTTCACTTAATCTGATTGTTTGCCTGGAAAGGTAAAACCCGGGCATTGAATGTCGGCCAGACGAGTAGGAGGGCATTGTGAGGAATCAAACTTTCCGCACCAGAAGTGTCTGCTTGGTGTGAAAAGTGTCATTCCTCGCAACTGGAGCAGATGCATGTCTTCACAGGATCTAGGTATTTGTTTGGATAGATCGTGTGAAGTGGCCTTAAAGAAACAGTTTTTATTATTATTATTATTATTATTTTTAAACTTTTATAGATTACTACTTGGTAAAAATCTGTTAAATGTTTATTACATTAAATCTATATTATAATTTTTTTTATTTAGTTATTACTGTTTTTATAATTAATCTTATGATTATTAGAATGATTTTTGTTTTGTTTTTTTGCAAAATGTGTTTGAAATAACTCATTTGTTTCAGATGCAAAACAGAATCTATTTTTATAAATTTCTAATTTTTCTGTATAATTATTATATTTCAAATAATACATAGCACTTATTTTTATAAGGGGGCAAATCTTATAATAATTTTTATTGGAAAATAATTTAAAATTTATTACAAAAAAAGGGGTGGGGAAAAAAACTATAATTTTAACATAAAATAAATTTTTAGCTTTTTATTCTTGTGAAATTTAATACTTAATGACACTTTTTATACATTAATTTGAATATGTTTTTAGTGTTTAATGCTGATAAAAATCTAAATAGAAATGCATTTTAATTAACATAACTATAAAAATAAGTAAATACCATATATTTATTGAAGCAATCTCCAGGGACAGACAAGTCGAGGAGTTTTGACTACTGTAACAATAGATTCTGTTTCTCTTAGTTTGCATTATCGCCGATTCAAATCCCATGTTGAATGTAATCGTTTGTGTTGGATTTTAATGAGAATTGTTCTTTGAAACAAAAAATATTTTTCATTTTCATTCCTTTGAACAAATTAGAATAGAATTTAAAAGAAATTGAATGAACTTGAAGCATAAAAAAGTTCTGCTTATTGTGATTAAAGATTATATTTTAATAAATTCTCTTGAAAAAAAAGTTTACAGGAAATTGAGATTCAGGTAGAAGTATTATGAGACTTTGTAGTTTTATTCTTATTTAGCTAAAGTTATTTGATTAAATCAGAGAATTTAAATTGTTAAATGGACTTTTAAATTATTTTGATTAGAAAGTGTGCGTGCCATAGCAGATGTGTAAGAGAATAGATGCAGTATAAATACTGTAATGATAGAACACACTTAAAAACTTTCTTTTATTATAAAATTATGATACATTAATGAATATATGAGTTATGAATACAAATTATATATATATATATTATTGTATATAGTCGTCCAGTTCTATATTGAATATGAAGTAATGTTTAAATAAAAGTAATTTGAGAATTGTTTTTAATATTATTGTATTAAAATATATTATGTTAGATTTATATAGAACAGTATTCATTTAAACTATTTGGATTAGCCAGACTTTGAAATATGCAAATATAAGCATTATTTTTTATATTTATGTGACTGTCTGAGGTTATTACATGCTTTTAGTAGTATTCTGTTATATAACTTCTTTTAGCTTATCATTGAATCAGCAATTGAACATATTTAATCAATTAAATGTACAAAAAATATTGTACTATTTATGGAATATGCAAATTTATGTAATGATTAATTATAAAGAACAGTTTTTGTTGCTATTTTTGCACTGTAGGCACTAAGAAGGTCCTTTTTCTAGGGCAATTAAGGGTTTGGCCGAGCCAACAATGGGGCAGCCAGATGATGAGGGACAAGACTTGATGTATTTGGAACAATAAAAATATTATATCTGTAAAATAAACTGTATTGGAAGAAACAATTATTATTAGTTGATAACCATTAAAAGAATAATTTTAATCATGTTTGTTTAGAAAGAAAAATGAATTTACTTGATTTTTGATGAAGTTTATTCAATTGTAAAATGCCATTGAATCTAAGATGCACCTTAATTTCTACATGCTCACTGACAGATATTCTGCTTGATAAATAGGTAATTTGAGTCAAATTTATGTCAACAGAATTTCTGTTGACATAAATTTGTCTCAAGTTATCTATTTTTTCATTCAGTGACATAAATCAAAACATAAATAGACATAAAACAGAATCAGTTCAACAGAGTTGATTCTGCTGACATAAATATGTTCGGTATTTATTTCATAGTAATGTAAGTTATATATCACTGTTGTCTGTGGTATTGAAGTCAGAAATCTCTTCACTCTCCATGCTAGACTCTTCCGAGTCGACACTGGATTCTATGCTTGCTTCATTCCACACATTTAAAGCATTGGAAATTGCAATATTTCTGAGTGCTATGCAGTTTTTACTGGGATATTATTCGTCCAGGTACTTACGACATTACTTTAATGGACTAATGAGATTGAGCTAAGTTGACCTCTTATATATTTACTATTATGAATGTTGGTGTAATAAAATGATGCAATGGAATTAGTGACTTCTAATGACAGAAATAAGACATATGGCACTAGAAGTCGCTAATAATGATTTATTGAATCAAATCTAAGATGCATCCTATTTTCAGGGATACTAAAACTGAAGAAAGTGACATACATTGAAATAAATATGGTAATATAAATGAACAAAAGATGTTGCACAGTATCGCAATGCTAAAAGGAATGAGGCAACAACCGAGAGAGTGATTTTACAGATGTAGTGTGAATTCAGACACTGTTGCTCTTTGGCGACAATAGAAATGATGATTTATATAAATTAAACATTCAATTTACAGGATGGCCACAAAATTTCTATACAAGATTTTCCTTGTTCTTGGCAATAAATTCATCGGACTACAGATTATATGCAAATCTAACAGGATGAAGTTGAATTAACAAATGACAATTTACTTTGAGGCATTGCAAAAAAGGAAATTTCTCAATTCTGCCTTACAACATTTGAAAACTTAAAAAGCTATTAGAGACTGTTTTAATATGACATTCAGCTATCAATGTAGTTGATGGTATCCAGAAGAATATTGTGAAAAAAATTAAAATTTGTGTGTTAAAGACTAACTACTATGCATAATGGCTTTTAAGACATTCTGTAAGAGTAATTTTAAAGTCTAACTTCAAATAGATAGTTATATATAAATTAAAAAGTCTTTTTAAAATGCATTATATGATTATGGAGAGATTAATATTAAGATGTCAAATAAGTTTGATATATTTAGAATATTTTAAAAAGTTATCTATATATTAAAAAAAGAGACAAACGAAACCAGTTTCTGGCACAAAATTATTAAGAAAGCCAATGTTTCGGAGTGTTAAAAGATTTGATATTTTATAGTTTTTTATTATTTTCCATCAAAAATTCATTTTCTACGAGATAATTTTGGTATTCCTCATTTAGTAAATTTTCATCAATAATCTCTTTCTACTCTATTAAAGCATTAATAGACCTTGTCCCAGAGAGAATATGAAATTATATTTAGACTAGAATTGAATTTCTATATATTAATGGCATTTCCAAATTGTCTCTTCATATTGATAATTCAGTAGATGAATTATCAATGTAATGTATATTTTAATTGTCACCAAAGCATTTGATGTACATTAAGATGTGATTGTGATTGGTATAATGGGTTATGAATTGTTTTACTGAGGTTATTTCTTCACTGACTTATTTATTATTGGCTATATATATGAATATTAGTCTTTAGTATTTTCTTTATTGTTTAATACATATAATAATTTAATTGGTTTAGTTGGTTATTAATTATAGATTACAGTTATTAATAAACAATTAATATTATGCCTATTCTTTAGCATTGATGAATTTTAGTCTCATTTTCTGAATATTGTTTACTTCTACAGATTCTAAAATCCCTGTCATTTTGGAAAAAGTTTAAATGGACATTTATACAACGAGCATAGATCAAAATAAAGTTGGAAAATCTTAAAAATGTGGCTTTCGGCCAAGATTTTTTTAGACAATGACCTTGGCATAGTATAAAGATTGTCACAAGAAAGAAAAGAAAATCAATATTACAGTTACTTTGAAACCCAGTCCTTATACACAATAAAATGTTTGTAGTTTGATGCCAGTATAATATTGATCAGTGACATGAAATGGAAAATAAATGTGTTTGAAGGGAAAAAATGTTTTTGAATTCAGAATAAATTTTAATGTTTGAAAAATCATTTTCCTAAATACATTTGATGAATTAATTATATGGAAAGTTTAATAATGAAGAAATTATAGCCTATAAATTTCATAAAAATGATAAAAAGTAGCCATAAATTTTAACACTGGAAGGAGAATAATCCTTTCTTTTTTTAATAGTTGAATATTAAAATATGATACATTGTTATTTTAGTTTTAATTAAATTATATGCTAGTTAACTCCATTATAATTTTATTTTATAATAATTTTATGATGTGTAAAATGTATATCTAGAAAATTAGGTTAGATTTATTTCATGGGTATAATATAAAACTATTTTAAAGTAAAATTATTAAAACTATCATGATTTATTTCAAAGCATTGAAATTAAAAGTTTGACATAAATAGATTAGCTACTTAGGATATATTTTAAACCATCTGACTTTTAAGAAGTTGAATCTTGATGCTACATTGACATGCACCCCTCTGAAATATCCAAAATATAACAACTTTTATATTTTAAATATTACAGAAGGTTGTATTACAGTAAAATCTTCATTAGTTCGTAACTGTACTTTTGTCCTGGCCTGGGATATAGAGATTTACACGTTAAGGAATTCGGTTAGTTCGAAATTCGAAGTGAAAATTCTGTTGGAACGTGTGTTAGATCGTTCGTTTAGATCGAAGTGCCTCCATGCTATAAGACGACAAAAGACCAAGAACAACACTAATCTGGTCAATATGGCTTTGCTTTTACAGTAACACCCTTACACATAGACTGTCCTTTATTCTCTTATCTCATAAAATACGGCTGGGTTTCGGGTTTGCAAAATTGGGCTACTAGTAGCAGATCGAGATATTTGTAGGACGCTAGGTTACTACATTTGGGCGACTTATTACTTTTTGTGGGCCACTTTAAAAATAATTTGGATTACGTTTTGAGGAATTCTGCTTTACTTTTTATAAAACCTATCTGGCGACCTGTGAGGTTCTCACCGGACACGTGCTTATTACATGCAGTTTGTTCATATTATTATTATTATTATTAATGAACGAAAATAGCATTTTGTATATGTAGCCGTACTCCGTTTCCTTAATAAATGACATCAGTTACTTGGCATTTGGCATATTGAACAGAAATATGTCAATCTCGGATAATTCGAAGTCGCAATTATTTCGTTCAGGAAATCAGATGGGGCTTGCAAGTTTTTTCTTTGTCAGTTGCTTAGTCTTACAGACTAAGCAACTTGCCTTGTATTGTACTTTCCTTTTAATATCGGTTGTTTTATCTATGCCAATTTAAATATAGGAATCTGTTATGTATATACGTAAATCTTTCATAATCTTCAAAAACATGGATGATATTGAGAACACAGCTGTATAAAGGAAATTTTTAAGTTCAAACTTTTTCATAGCATCTTCTCTTAACGTGGATTTGCAAGGAACCGATCTTTGCACCACTTTTTCTAAGAAATTTTTTCAAAGTTCTACACCTTCACAAATGGAAGGGTGGCAACTCGAAAAGCCGAACAGAACTTAAAGAGAAATTCATCCTAATGTGTAGTAGGATCTCCTACCCTATGATTTTCGTCGGAAGTACTTGCGCGTTTTTACTTGCCGTTTTCCTTTTAATTTTCTGCGTAAATAATACTCATATTGTGCTGCTAACTTATCAACATACTAGGGGAAATCTGTACAAATGATTGAATAAATTAGTGTAACTCGAAATAGAATATCGCACAGCTTGCTTATCTTTTTCTCACAAGCTTGCATTGCAACTTGTAGTTATGAATTATTTAAACAATGCTCTATTTAATATTCCAATTAATAGTGCATCTTTTATCGTATGTAAATTGATCTTCGCTTTTATTCCTGAAGCACCATTAATCGAGATAATAGATTTTATTATCCCTCATCTTTGTAAAATTGCGTATGAAATCGAAGAAATTGTAAGATAAGAAAACATTTCTGAAATACTTATGACGTATTATAAACAAAAAAACATTCTAAAGATACGAAGAAGCAATTCTTTGTGATGGAGAACGTATACTTACATTGTTTCCAAGATCATCCTCAGTCAATTGAATTTTATTCGAACCAATCGTAGCACGAAATTTCAAATTTTACAACTGTTTAGTTTTCAAATTTAAGTTTGAAATATTCACAGTTGCCAATGAAATGCAAATTTTTAACCACCAAACGTGAGTTGAACGTGAAAGCCAAGATCAGTTGGAAACATTAAGTGATGTGATTTAAACCTTTGATTCTGTTAACTCTAAATATGAAAAAGATTCAAATCTTCGAAAATATTTAGTAAATATTTAACAACATAAATACATAAAGAAGGAATATTTATGTTAAATAAATTGTCTGTAACAACTTGAAAACATAAATGCAATTTTTTAGTACGTTTTCAGGTTGTTACATACGTATGTCATTTTAAAAATAAAAAAGAACACGAGAATATAACATGTAATTATATAATATCCAAAGGTTGGCTATTAGAAATAATATTGATAATTTTAAATCAAAACAAAAATATGTCTACTGTATATAAATAGAAATACTTTGTTACTTTAAACCCCCATAATCTTTGTAATGAATAGTTTCAAGAGTCAAATGATTATTACTTGGCCATCTGATGATTGATATCATTCTTAATAAATATTGACTTTATTAATTAAACATTACTATATAAAGAAATTTTATATAAATATAATTTGTTTTTATAGTGACATACATACTGTATGTCACTATACAGGGACAACTGTACTAAAGTACTGTGCACATTGAAGAGACAACAGCGCCTAATTTATTCCTAGCGCTGAAAATTGAAGTAAAAGTTTTTCCAAAAATAGAAACCACTTCTCAGGACAGTACATATATGAAATTTGGTTGAGATTTGCCCAATAGTTCTTTCTATAGAAAGCTCTAAACATATATAGAATTATGTGGCATATAAAGGAATGACAGATAAAATTATAATATTAAATAGTAGTAATATTCATAAGTTTAAAATTAATATTAAAAGTGAAAATGGAATAATTTTAATCGAATTGTCAAAATATTAAGAAAATACTTTTTGTTTATGATTAATTCTGCAATAAAGATAATTGGGTGTTGCAATAACGAGTACATATACCTTTACATCAAAGTTTCTCTGATGTGTGTTGACAGTTAATGAGAAATGCCTATTAAAATGTTTATTTTATACAGTATTTGACCTAATTTACATGTCAAAGCCATGGTCCTTGTGTTAAGGACAATTTAAACAATTGTTGACTTTGAATGTCATAAGTATTTACTTTAAATCAATTTCTGTTGTTTTTATTGAAAAAAAATCATATTAATCTTTTAATAATTGTGAAATTTTATAGTAATTTTTATAGAAAAATTCCTTGTAACACATCTAAATTAATTCAGCTTGATAGAAAATAAATTTTACCCCCTTATATTAAATTAATTTATGTTTAAATACGAAATAATGTATATACTTTCGTTCGAATTTTACAAATTTTATGCAAATCATAATATGTTTGCTTAGAATAGATTATAGATAATTTACTATATGCATTTTAATGAGTCGTAACTAAGCGCACATAAATCTACCTTATGGCAATATCCCACCAATCTGTTCACAATGGACTGTGAAAATTGAGTTTTCAGTTAACATGGAAGTCTTCGTTGAGTTAGTGTGATTGATTAGTTTTAATTGATAAAATATCAACATTATTGATTCAGTAATCAACGAAAACCGCTAATAACTGGTTTCTGATAGCGAGAAAATCGATTGTTTAGGCTAGAAAACTGATAATTTACCAGATAATTGGACATAGTTTTGTAGGACAGTTAACATTAATATATATCTGGATAAATTAGGACAATTTTAAACGTTTCTTCGGCATTTTTCTTGTATAATTTATGCAGTGAATATAATAAATAGTATCTACAAAACAGAATTATAAATAGAATGTAATTTGTTCTTTCAACCGTCCGAAAATAAAGACATTGCTAAGTCTTTTTTTTTTTTTTTTTTGTGGTTTTAGGCCCTTTACCACTCAAAAGAGAGCATAAAAAGGCCCAAATTGCTAAGTCTGTAAATTGTCTTGTAGGTGAGAACGTTATACATTTGTCTTCGTGTACATTAGATTTACTTTTTCTTTTTTTCTAAAAATAGAACGAACTGAAGTCATGTCATATACTATTGTATTTCAGTAAAAACTCGATTATCCGTCACTCTTTTAACTGTCCGAGTGCTAAATTCAATTCTGGGGAGTAGATTTTACTGTGTTTTTTTCGCTGTTGCCATAATGAAGTACAGTACATCCTCTACTGAATTTGTATGTAAGCTGTTATTTCTTTACGCTAGTTAAGATACTGCATCGTATATAAATACTGAACCGTACCGTAAATAAACCGTTGGTTGTACGGTAGTATACCGTACGTACTTTAACTATAGGATTGTGGATTGTAAATTACTTTTTCTGTACAGTAGGGGAATTCTACTATCCTTCAATTTCTATTATCCGTCACGGCCCCAATTACAGATAATAGAGTTCTTTAATGTATCACTTTTAGACTATAAAGTCTTATCAAGTGTTGTACATTTACAAGATCTGATATATAAGAAAGAAAGTTTGTGTTCTTAATCTTTTATCTCTTCTTTGAAACCGTGTTTGATGATTGTTGGACTATGAACCCAAAGTTGAGTTTTAATTAAACACTTGGCTTTATTTCCATCTTTAATTAGTTGATACTAGTTCAACTAAATAAAGATGGAAATAAAGCCAAGTTTTTCTTAATCTTTCTTTAATAACAGATCTTGTACACGAACACACGCTGTATGCGTGTTTATATGTACGGTAATACACTGAGATACTACACTGACCAATCGAACAAGTGTAAGAATGACTTCAAAGTGTACACTTGTTACACAAGATAAACGTAAAAAGCTAAGCATTTGCTTAGTTTTTTATACTCAGCTATTCCATTTTTCTCAATAGAATTTCATTAAAAAGTCTTTATTTTCCAAATTGACAGTTAATTGATTGATTTGATGTCGTTTGTATTTGTTAACATCAATGTAATGTCAACACGAATTATACGACCAAACTATTTTGTCCATTACGGACAGGAAATGAGATCTGTCCATATAGTAAAGGATTAAGATCAATCGGTATAGTGAGGACGGAGGAGGATGCTCCGATTCGTAATTCCAACTATGAATTACAAAAATTTGAATCCTATCTGAATACGGATTCCTCACAACAGTAGCGTGATGTTGCGTGCAGTTAAAAGCACAGATAACAGTTAAATGCATCGATGTATCGATGTTTTTAACTGGTTACGTCCATTTTTCTGAAATTTAAACGTTTGTTTGCATATCCATACAAGAATATTAAGTGAAACCTTTACATTTTAGTGTTTAGTTAATATGTCGGGCCCTCAATACTACCGGGTGGTGAGGTATGGGGCCCGACATATCCGAGACAGATTTCCGTAGAGTATTTTACCATAGAGGCAATCGTGCATTGATAAAACAAAATTTCCGTTTCCAACACTTGTAAATGAACTGTAGAAAAAAATATCTGCGATTGGATAAATATAACAAACGGGCGATAAGTGCAGCATAATAATAGGATAATTTCTCATTTTATAATAGATAAGACTTTGTATAATGATAGTAATGTAACGTAGTTGATATAAGAAATTCAATTTTTATCTTTATATTTTCTCTTTAAAAATTGATAGATAAGAGAGATACTTTTAATATAAATAAATAAATAAATAACACACGTTAAACGGAGAATTTTTTATGACAGAATTTAACCTAAACATTTTTATTATTGATAATATAAATTTTGAAATCGTATAAACGTTCAAGGGCATTTGCGCAATGTTATTTTACACAATGTTCGCATCATCTTTCATCAATTTCCTCACTCTGTGACTCATTTAACTTTTGAAATATTTTCAGAACAAACAAAAAAGGAAGAATAAAATTTTAATTCCTTTAATTTAAAAGATTTGTAGAATAGAATTATTACAATTTCTATATTTAACAAGAAATCCTTCGAGGAAGCCAGTCACAACAATGGCACCAGATTATACTATATTTGGCATTAAGCAACACTTTATAGTCATAAAATTTAAAGAGTTTCTAATTCGGTAATTTTTTATTTATATATCGATTTTATTTCGCGAATAAGAAAGTAAAAAACGAATAAATGATAAGGAACGAGAAGCCATTTTTAATATACATCCATCTGCTCCCACCTTGATTTGATCTAGCTACAATTACTGAAGGTTCAACTCTAGCCAAAAATCTTCTGAATTGAGTTATTCTATTTTTAACAATAAAGGGGGGGTGTGGGAAAATTATAGAAGATAGAAAATTGCTTACCGTATTGATTAATTTATTCTATTTTATAAAATAAAATGTTAAATTTACTTTTAGTTAAATTATTCTTAAAAAACTTCGTATGTTGAATTTATAAAACTATTTTTAAAAGAATGAGAAATTTTAAATTATTCGACTTTGTGTATTCTTTCATTCTAATGGATTTACAGTCGAACATTTCGGCATTGAAATCGCTGTTTTGCATAATTATCGTGTACGTGCGATACATAATAAAAGCAGACAATTCGTATCAATTCTATGCAAATTACAAATTATCCGAATACTTTATTTAATGAAAAACAAGTCAGAAAGTGTATTTCTTGAAGTATACGAGCCATATTTTATGGCACGTCTGAACTTTTTCAGTTCAAAGAGCACTAACAGCTTCCACAATATCTGGTAGAAAGTTATATAACTTATCCCACCAGTGTGGGCTTTTAAATTTAAACCCCGAAGTTTGTATTGCGCACAAATCATTATTGAATAGAAAAAAATATATTAAAATTTATACCTTTTAATACTTTTAATAATTTCTTTTTTTCTAATTCAACGCAGACATCTTTATTATCCTTCCGAACTTCCTCCTCAACTTCCGAAACTATCCTGTTTATAATATAGTCTACAATAAATGATTAACAGTAAATCACTGTATAGATTAATTAAACAAGATATAATTTAAATGTTGTTTAATTAATTAAATATTTGTGAATAATACCGTTGTATCTTCAATACGTGCCACGGTATTCGTAGACAATGATAGTCGAGTCTAATTAATAAAGATGAATAATTAAGAACTATCGTAATTTTATGAACCAATTTAAGAGTAAATACATTCTTAAAAATGAAAATAGGATATATTGTATATTAAGAATAAAATTAATTACGTGCAGAGTAGAAATATGTGTAAGGAGGCCTGGATAGGATGCAGAATTAATGGAATAAGATCTGCCAAACCTCTCGAAAGGTCTTTCTATGGGAAACTGGCGATATTTAGGTGTTATACACGTGAAAAAAAATGCAGAAAACACGTGGCCAGCTTGTTGGTGAGGCCCGAATCGCAAACATTGTTCAGTAGTTTTATCTATTGGGCTAGATAGAGGGGGACTAGCAGCATGGGTGCTAACTCTAAGGAGCCCGAAACCGTTCAGTTCCAAATAATATTTTAAGTGGTGCCGGCCTCACAAAGTTAAAGCCTAGCACCAATTAAAATAATAATAATAGGGGGACCTAACGGGTTCCGGCTCCTTAGAATTGGCGCAGGTTCGTTTGAACACAGATGGGTTCAAATTTAGTATTTTATATAAAAAATATAGTATATAAAAGCGATATAAAGTTCTCTTTTTTGATAAATTCAGAAAATTCCGTTTTGGTTTATTAATTTTTTCGTATATTTTTATAGTTTACGGAGAAGGTTAGGCCTTATCTCATCTTTCTCAGACGTTGTTTCCAAGAAATTTAGCATTAAAATTACATAATAATAGAAATTTAAAGATTTAACTGTCGACGAATTAGTCAAATTTCATAAATCCCAGTTATCTAATGCGATCAAATTTAAAACTTCCACGGTTGTCATTCATTAATAACTGTTCAAGTCATTTATTCATTACACGAATGCACGAAATTTAAACATATTCCGGAATCCATCAGAAATGATTTTGTCACGAATTCAATACACCCGTACTTCAGCATATTACAAAATTCATCAATAAGATTCGTATGAATAGAATATTTTGTTTTTTTAACATGTTTATTTACGAAATTATCAGATTTATTATTAAATTATTATAGTCAAAATGTCAAAATCAGACATTGAAGAACGTCACTCGGAAGAAAGAAGATTTTACACAATGGACGACTCGAATTCCTCCAAAATCTTTCGTTGAGATCGAGAATAGAATGCATCGTAAGATCTTAAAGGAGAGATAGCTGTACAAAAAATGTCTCAAGGATTCGGCAAGCCATTCGATTCTTTGCTATGGCACTATACTTTCCGTTATCGTTGAAATTGGAGAGAAACACATTGAACGCATTGTAACATAAGTGGCTTCAAATACTGATTAAAATGTTATGAATATAAGGCTTGTAAACATAATCGCCAGGCCGGTCGAGGGAAAAAGATAACTTAGGACCCGTTGTGGTTTCTACCCGTATACATTTTATAAGTATTTAATTTGTTTAAGAAAAAGGCAAAATGGGCCTTATCTCTACTCTCAGGCCATATACCGAGCTCTTGAAGCCTCTGATCATTGCAACAGAGTGAAATAGGCCGTATACAACGGAAATTCGGGAATAATGTAGGTAAACAATAACCTTTTCTTGATGTAGATCTAATATTTGAAAATAAAAAATGTTAATTAACTGTTAAATTTTACATGATTTTGAATGTTCTACCACGACAACATTTTACGCTTCCATGATTGATGAAGAGATTTATTTTATATTTCTTTTATTTGAAACGTTAAATATTTATATACTATATTTTATACGGAAATAAAAGAAATGACATCTATAAATATCAACATCGAATATTCAATATTCGATTTTATGGAATATCTCTGGCGCCATTCGCTATTATAAGTGACTCCAACCCATTCATGGAATTGTCGTATTGTTATTCGGTAAAGAAGAGAAATTCTTTAAATAGTTCTTGTCGAAAATTCAAAATGCTTATCTATCGATAAGAAAGTTTAACTTGGCAATCGCTACGATCAATCGATCGAATTTACATTCTTCAATCGAGAAAGTAAAGCCGCGAATCGATCCTTTTATACAGAGATAAGAGATCGATCGTTAATCAAACCCAATCATAATTTTTGGAATGATTCGTCCGCATCTGATTTTTCTAATATAAAATTGAAACAGTTTCAAGGATTATACAAAAAACAAAGGAAATTGTGAATCATTTACCACTTAATTTTATTTCTATTGAAGAGGACGATAGATATAAAAGAGACAGGAAAGTTTGGTATATTTTATAGGGCTTAAGAACAAAGCCTCTTAGAGATTCAGAGAAGACAGGTTTATTTTCCTTTTATATACTGGAAATCTTTTGAGGCTTCTGTTATATTAAAAAAAAAGCATTAAAAATTATATTATATATTTTAAGTAATAAAATTTAATTAACATACATCTTAATACACAAGTAATACATGAAATTGGTAATTTGTAATGAAATATCAATATTATCCATCACGTTTATGGAATAAGGATCAATGGTCTGCTGATTCTCCTGTGGTATGGCTTTAGGATGGAAATAAAATGATAAAAATCTGAGCTCATCCTATACAATCACTCATTGTGGTCTTGAATGTGCCCTATGAGCGCATATGAGCACAAAAAAGACCTCCAGGTGCCCTAAGAGCATGTGGAGGGTCTTTTAATGACCCTCCATGTGTTCATAAGGTGGAAAGATTTAAATGTTTATATATATTTTGAGCTGAATTTCTTTCTGTAATTTTATTTAATAAATTATTATTCTTTTAAAAAAAGAAGATATTGTTTAATAGGATTCCAAAGGATTGATTAAAATGATGTTCAGATTTTGATAACATTTATCTCTACTTTTATTAGATTTATATAAGTTAATAACTTTTAAGTTCCTTAATGACATTATTTTGTAAAAAGTTGGATAATATTATTTATTAAATTGTTTTATAAGCACTTTACATCTATAAACTTAATAATATTCTTTAAAATATAGGATTTTCAGTGTTGAAAGTTAAGTTAATTTAAGGACAATGAAATTTAAATATAATATGTAAATATTTTTATGATCTCATTGTATCAGTCTGTCCTATTTTTTAAAGGATATTCAACAAACCATCAAATTTAAGAAATAGTTCTATCGATAATTTATTTCATCATTTAACCTTACAAAACTATTAAATATTTTCACAATATTTTACCCCAGGCGTAAATGCTCAACTCATATATTTTATACCATTCTTATATGAGGCTTTTATACTGTCTTATAATTTTAATATTTAAGCTACTGAATTACCTTAGCTGTCATTGTTTTGATTCATTTTTCTATTTCACATTGAATAGAACTTATTAATTTTTTTTTTTTTAAGTCTGTATGACCTCTATAGTTTATTTTTTCTTTAAAAAATAGTGTTTTTCTATTTTAAAATTGCATGTTTCTTCAAAATATGTTTTATCTTATATTAATTTAAATTAAAAAAAATCACAATTTTTCCTAGTTTTTAATTAAAAAATTACAAGTATTTTGTAATGAAACTAAACTCTCTCTCAATATTTTAATTTTCGGTTTATTTACTGATTTATGCTTAATATTTTATACTTTTCAATATATTTTCAACACTAAATCTTTGCAAAAGTCTTATTTTTATTTTCTTAATCTTCATTTATTACCTGCTTATGACTTGGAACTAATAAAACTCAGTCATGAATTGTCTATATCAAGTATCATTACAACAACTTCTAACTTTTCATAGTCTACAATAAAAATTACTAAAGTTATTGAAGCAAATGTGTATAGAAGATTAATTATAACTTTAGTCTAATGTAATCATTTTTAATTAAAAAATATAATGAAAACTTAATTAGATTATTATTTATTAAATAGATTTATTAATATTTATAATTAGATAAGATTTATGCTATATTGAAAATACAAACACTAAGGCATGATGATAATGAAATTAATTTGTGTAGTGGATGAATTTAATATTCTGTCAAAACATGAGATGAAAAATTTGCTATCTAAAATAGTAAAGATATAAAACTATGAATAATAAATTAAAAATTATGTATTTAAATATTAAAATTTGGTATAAATTGTCTTTTTTTATATCAATAAGAGCTTGTAAATTTATTTTAACGGGTAAAAGACGTCCGTTAATTATGTGTTTTTTAAAGTTTTTGAGCCATTTTCCTTCCCTGTTGTGTACAATTATGTACTTTTGGCAAACTTCCTTCTCTTTAATTATGTACAATAATTCATGGACCCCTATGGCACGGAAAAAAACATTTGAAGAGCTTTTTAACAGTTTATTCACATAGCAGTGGGGCATTATCCTATGGGCTAAAAAAGGCAATTGCCTGGGGCCCCAGGCAATTGCCCTTTTATTTATTTTATATAAAACAGTGTACCAATATGCACTTTATTTATTCATTTAAATAAATAGATTTTAATTTATTATTCATAATTATATTCACTATAATCATAAAACAAATATTCCTCCAAGGTGTTACATTCTAAAAAAATATTTAATATATTTATTTTTTATTTTATGAAATATTTCATTCTAAAGATATTTTAAAGAAATGATTTTATATTAAATTTCAGTAAAATAAAAATAATTTTTAAAGTTTATATTTTGATTTAGATGCAATAAAATGATGCTGTTACAGGTCTATATTTGTGAAATATAGTCATGTAATAATGTCAATATATTCTCAGAAAGAAAATAAAACAAGAATTTCAAAGAAGTTTATTTCTTCTTGATATTTTCTTAAATATATTTTCAAACATTTTTCTCTTTTATACATAATTCTTTTGCATCTGAAAGACTATTAATGAGGGGAGGATAGAGATTTTTTTAAAACAGAGAACACAGTAATGAAGAGTAGAAACATTTAATTACCATGCCTTTGTGTCCTCTATCGTAATTTAAAATATATCTTGTATACTAGTACTTCTTTTTTAAATCAATTAACAGGACTTATTATACTGGAATTATGGATGCAGATATTCTGCAAATAGAATATCTGCATCCATAATTCCAGTGTAATAAGTCCTGTTAATTGATAAAAAGTAATAGTATACAAGATCTACTCTTTTTTTAAAATTTAAACAGTTCAAAACATATCTGGGTTTTTCAAAACATCTGCGAAAGTTTCAATTGATATAATAGATGATACCAAAGTTTCGTTTTCATCTTCCTCTATACTCCATCATCATCTATATTCATCATCCATGACAATAGATACGAATGTAGCAAAATATAGACAAAACGTAAAACATGTCTGCATAAACTTCTGTACAGGAAAATAAATCTACACGAATGGAACCTTCCGAAATGTATTTTTCAAGTTACATTTCTTTCATATTTACCATAAATACATCTTATTTTTTCCATATATATATATTTTTTAAACACTAAATCCCAATAGCATCCTTCAGTTCCATTTCAAAAAATCTCCGAGAGTTTCCTTTATTTATGATAATTTTTAATATAAATGAACGTTATCTTCTTAAAATTTAGAACTAATAACGAGATTATTTTGGTCAGAATCTCAATTTTTATCTGTTTAAAATCTGACCCAAAATGTTATCACAGAAACATGCAAGACATAATTTTGCAATATCAATATGTACATTAAAAAAACTAGTTTTTATTTATTTAACTTTTTATAAATATATTAAATGATATAAGAAGACTAAATAAACAAAAATTCGCTTATATTTATGTTAGGAATGAATATATTTTATAATAAAGATATCAACTAAATCATTATTTAAATATATTAAAATATACATTCAGAAGAATTCAATACAGAAGAAGGGATGGAAAAAAAATCTAAATTTTGAAGAAATATCAAGAATCCAACATATGTTTTCCCAGTGAAATGTTCGGAATTCTAAAGCGTATCTTTGATTTTATCGTGACAGAAAAAATTTATAAGACATGTGCTCCCGTCTTACTATTTCCCCCCCTTATGTTTACCAAAAATCGCCTTTAAATGTATAAAAAAAGGGAAAAAGAAACCGCACGAAACAATTTAAAAATGCCGGATTATATCAGTAACAGCGTGGGGCCTAGGCAAATTTGAATTTGGAGGCCCCGTGTACGGTGTCGAGTGACTCCAGACATTTTTCTTCTGGGGGATTTCTTATAAAAGATTGGTTTGGGGCCTCCTTTTAGTGGGGCTCCAGGATATTTTCCTTTTTTTTTTTTGCCAACAGGATTATGTAGGGTAAACTTATCTAATCACAACTCGAGTTCTAAATGTTCACTAAAGTTTGTTAGAATTCTATAAATATACAAAGAAAAAGTGTCGGAAACAATGATAAATGCACACAGATTTCAGTTTCTTAAAGTCCATCTGTTATTTTGTCTTTAATCAAATTTGAAATATGGTAATAAGATACCGTAAATTAATACGAGTCATCTCTCAGATAGTAAAGAAAAAAAGTTTAATATATTATTGATATTCTATCATTTATTAAATTTATGTTTTCAGAAATGCAAAATTTAACATGTCGATTCCAAGTGAAAGCAACATTCAATGGCAAGAGAATCCTATAAATTAACTCAAGTTTCCTATCGATTGATATGTAAGCGGCATTAATATTCTGTATTGAATTAAGCTATTTGTGTAACTTAAACTTTTAATAACTTTCACTACAAAGTATTTTCTTTTTACTTTCTTGGCTGTTATTTATAATAGAGGGAAAGCATGGCGATCATAAAAAAATGACCCCTCCCCAATATTTTTACAATTTTTTTTTTATTCAAGGGACCTTAAAACGTCGAGAAAGTTAAAAAATTCGGGGATATTTCTGTATGTATGGACGTTAGAGTGCGTGTGTGTGTGGGGGGGGCACGATTCTGTTCACCCAATTTAAAGCTTAATAACTCCTATGAATTTTGTCGAAAATCTATGAAATTTTGCAGGGAGGTTCTTATATTAGATGGATTGATGCTACTAAATTTTCGTGGTTAAAAGTCAAAGGGGTGGGAAGATAGGTGGGGGGGGTCAGTTGTCGTACCTCGGGTGGGATCAGAATTAACGAAGACAACTAAAAATTAACTCTTTTTGCCATTTTATAATAAATATTAATGGTATAAATTAAAAAAAAATCTCACAACAGATGGAGTCACACACACGTGTAACTTTATTGCCGGGAAAGTTACATAACTCGTTGCTGGATTTTTTAAATTAGAAATCGCTATTGTAATCAGTCTTACTTAAGTTCCATCTCATTATATAAAAAAGAAAAAACTGAATATTTAGATCAAAGTATATGATAATTATGATATGTAATCTATTTACTGTTGGGATTTGTTTGTTTGTCTGTCGACCGCTAATGATAATGATACGAGAACATTGATCAAATTTGAATCTGGATAAGTTCAACGAACTTGGATTTATGTTAAAGCGTGTTAATCTTGAAGCATTAACGCCTCGAAAGGCGGGTTTATATTGCTTCTAGATGAATAAACATATTTGTATATAAACACACAAGTGATAAGACTTAAAATAGAGTAAATTTTGTATGAATTCTCTACTGTTTCAGCAAAGAAACTGAATTAGTTTGCCCATAAAAATCCAGAAACACGATAAAAATTTTTTTTATGTTGTAAGTTTACGTGAATTTTTTTCAAACTTGTTTACAACATATGGAAATTTTCTGCATTCCTAGTTATAAAAACTCTTATAAGAATCAGCAGCCTTAACTTTATACAGATTTAAATACACGTTTTCTTATAATTCTACAAGAATTCCTGCCGAATCTATACAGATTTACGCTTATTGAAGTTATTGAAATTACTTAAACGTTTATTGAATTACTAATTAATAACAATTAAACTAATAAATACGTTAAATAGGGGGTTTAATCATTTCATGTATAAGCTCTAATTCTGAAAGTAAACACGGAGAGGAGAAGAAAGAGGAATATAAATTACAGGATTTATTTTGTCGTTTTAAGAAGAACCATTACAAAAATGGCAAATTTTTTTGAATTTTTTCTTTGTTTAGATTCAGAGAAGTTTTTCTTTAGTGAAAATGTCCGCATTTAATCACAATTCTACAACGTATGCCAGTGTATTTGTAACAATAGGTTCTAGTTAACAATGGTTAAGTTTCAATACATTATTCTCAATGTTTAGACTTTATAATTATTATAATTAATCCTTAAAATAATGACTTTCAAAAGGAAATTTTGATTATTAAATTGCATAAAATACGTTCGATTATTCGTGAAATTTCATTTATTTATTTATTATTATTATTATTTTTTTAAATTTTCCTTTTAACAATATAAGATTTATGTAAATTCTGTGGCGTGTTTCTGTCTAACATATCGTTTGGGATTATCTTAAAAAGATCGATAAAATTTCTATTTGATCAAATATTTTTGTTTCCTTTTCAATATAATTTATCAGAAAATACGAAAAAAAGAAAGAAATGAATAATTTCCTTTTTTTTTAAATTCTTATTTTATTTTATTTTTTTAAAAGAAAATAAAATCTACGAATTTAAAATCTTCTACTACGTATTATATTCGATTTAAAAATTAATTTTCTCGAATTATTGATTTCCTTAAGAACATGCACGGATAATCGAGAGAGTAAATTTTATTTTTTATTGATTTGCACGATTCGTCATGTCCTTGTGTGACTTTATAACTGGTTTTTCCACTGATTCTGTTTCTTGTAAATTGTAAAAGTTTTCATTGATTTAAGTTAAAAATTCGATCGAAATAACCTACTTTTACTTAATTTTTAACTTTTTAAACTCATAACTTCTTAATTCACTGAATTAAAGTTTATTTAACTATTTTTGTATAGCGCTAAATATATATATATATATATATATATATATATATATATCATCATTAGCATCATCATCGTCGACTTCCGTTTAATACTCTTGATTATACGGGTAACACGACAAAGTATGAAGTGAGTTGTACAATATTAGCCCTGTTCAGTTACATTTCCTCCTTTAAAAAGCTTATTATCATCATCATCATATATTATATCATTATATAATGCATCATCATCATCATCATCATCATCATCATCATCATCATCATTGCATATAAAGTGAATTGCACAACATTATCCCTGTTCAGTTGCATTTCCTCATTTAAAAGCTTATCATCATCATATATTATATCATTATATAATGCATCATCATCATCATCATCATCATCATCATCTGCACATAAAGTGAATTGCACAACATTATCCCTGTTCAGTTGCATTTCCTCATTTAAAAATCTTCATTATATGAAGAAAATATATTATATGATGATGATGATGATGATGATGATGATGATGATGATGATGATATCGTTATCATCATATAATATATCTTTACCACATTATGGAGAAGATTTTCAAATAAGGAAATGCAACTGAACAGGGATAATATAATGTTGTGCAATTGTGCAAGTGAAAGTGGTGATATAATATATCATCATCATCATCATCATCTTCTTCTTCTTCTTCTTCTTCTTCTGTTCATTATCCTCCCGGTTGTACAGGTAAAATGGCAAAAGAAAACGAAAGATTTACACAGGATCAGTCATAGTAATTGTCACTTCCACGTTTACAAATGTCCATTAAGGCAAACATATTAATTAATTATAAAGATAAATAATATAATATAAATGATATCAATGATAAAACGATTACATTTTCCGTTTATTCTCATTTCTTATCGATCAAAATGTTTCCATTTATTATAAACTCTGCTTCAATTTCCAAAGTGTAAAGACATGTAGCGTTAGAAAAATTTCCAGTTTGATTCCATAAAAACGCATTCAATCAAAAATTTTTGTAATAAACACATTGCAAGAAATATATATAAAAAAGTGTATATAATAATAAAATAAAAAAAGGTAAATAGAAAGGTTTTAGGATATTTTCTAAATCAATTTTCCCGGAAAGATATTGAAAATAAGCGAATGAACGACCAACTGAAAACATAACATTACTTAATAGATTTTTCCACCCGGGTCAAAATGTGCAATTCGGATAATTACACTCCACTTTCATCCCGTGTTTCGGAAGCTTCTAAAAGAAAAAGAAATTCGCAACAGATACAGAATTTTATAACATAAATATTTATTAAAAATAAACCTATCCAATGGAAGTAAGAAGAAGAGGAGGAGGAGGAAGAGGAGGAGAGAAAATGGAAGAAAACATAAAAGCTAAATAAAATTGCCATTGGGAATCAATATCAAAATTCAAAAAAACAGTTCAAGGTTTAGAGAAAGGTTAAAGAATATGAAAGAACAACAACCTTTAGACCTTCACCGATCGGTGACTCGTGAATCCAGGTTCAAAAATGTACAGTACCTTGCTCCATTTTATGACTTTCATATGGAATTTTTATTAATTAATACGCCGTTGATCTTTATTATTATTATTTTTTTTAAATTCCAGTTTGATCGAAAATTAATTTAATTACTGCTAAATGACTTTGGAATTTTTCATATAAAAAAACTAATTTATTTTCTATAAAAATAAAACTTTTTTTTTTATTACTTTAGTAAAGTGAATTTATGGTCGGTCGCATAGCAAGCGATAAAACGTGATTTATGTATTAAAATAATGTTTTAAAACTAAACATAAAGCATATTTAAGTATCATTATTTTTTATAGAATTACTTCGAGTGTAGCAACAGTTATTTATATCTAAAAAAAAAAATATTAAAAACGTACGTTAAAATTTGAAAATTAGTAAGCATCACCTCACTTAAAACTACGGTGAAACCTGTGTAAACCGAACTTCGTTTTGAACAGGTTTTACTGTATACCGAAGAAAATCAATTTATATAAACTTAAATCTTATTTAAATTAATACATTTTGAATTATTAAACGTTTATTCTGCTTCAACTCATCAGTCTAGAAGCACTCGAAACTTGAGTTTCAACAGAAATTTAATATATATAAAGTGCTCAAAATCCGGAAATTTGGCAAAAGATGTTTTGTCACGGGCCAAAAATTTAATCATTATTATTGTAACTTTCTTTTTGATGCCCTAATTCCGTCTTTATATATATATATGTGTATTTTTTTTTTTCTCTTTTCAACACTCAGATTTACTGCATGTAAGGCCCAGTTTCTCTCTATCGAACATCCAAAGTTTTATCCAGCAACCAAAAAATCCATATAAGCTGTATATTCCAAAACAAACTTTGTCGAGATTTTTAAAGTTTGGCCAGAACTGATATCAATTTTATAGAAATATATCTCCTCAGTCGTAAATTTAAAGTAAAAAAAATGTATATATATAATATATCTCTTAACATGTCTTTCCAATAAGAACTCGAAACATTACTTTAAATATATTTTATAATAATTTTTATGTCTTTTTATTATAAAATATTACTTTAAATGTGTTTTTTTTCTATAAAATGGTTGTAATTTTTGATTTTTTTATTACAAAATATCAGTTTAAATATAGTTTTTTTTTGTTTTGTTTTGTTTTACTATACAAAAAGTCTGTGTTCGGACATTTTTCTTTCATTACAAAACAAATTGAAATTTAAAAATTTGGATTATAAACGTCATTTTTCAATTTTTTTTTATTGAAAAAATGACTTTTCAGGCTTTTTTTTCTATCAGAAATATCATTTCTAAATATGTTTTATAATGGGAAATATGTTTAGTCGTCTTTTGTAGTATAAAAACATGTTTACAATCAATTTTTTTTTAACAGAAAAAAGCGTATTTAATACTATTTTTAAACCGGAAAAACATGTTTTGTATCATTTTTATACGTTTTAAAGTCATATTTTCTTTAAGAAAAAAAAAAAAACATATTTAAAGTCATTTTCTCCCGTTTGAAAAGCCTTCGAAAGTATGCTTTCTCCAAGGAGGAGAGAGGAAAAAAAACGTTTAAAATATAATAATAATTTTTTTTTTACTTAAATATTAAAGATAAAAGCGTGAATTCTGTAATGCCAAACACGTGTAATGAATTTTCCATTCCCATTCAGGAATTTTAAATATGAAATTATCGAGAGAAGATAATTTAGCAATGTTATTGATTTAAAAGAAAGCGGCCATTCGCTGCTAAGTTTACGTTCATTCATAAGAATTTATGAAACTTCATTCATTAAAATTAAAAAAAAAAAAAAAAAATGTATTAATGATAAGATTAATAAAGGTCAAAGGAAGGAAACCTTGAAAAGTTTATAGTAGTAGCGCGTTAACTAATCCTATATTTTGGGTGTTAACGACCGCTTTCGGGTTGATTTCCGATGGACTTTCGATCATATTCTCATCTGGACGACATTTTTAAGGTCGGAAGAGTGTAATTTTAATAAGATTCGAGCTTGATTTAAGGCTCGGTTAGCCATTTTGTCATAGAGTTTAAAGGGAAACAATCACGATTAACGCAAGCGTAAAAGATAAGATAGTTATTTTTAAGCCGTTTATCGATTAGAATATGACATAATATGATAAACACCGTGTAAATTGTTAAAATTTAAACATTCACTTTCCCTCTTAAACCATTAAAATCACGTGTTTATGAAGCATAGTTTTGTTTTAAAATGCAATAAATTGTGTTAAATATGCTCGACATCACACCCGGACGGTCATAAAAAGTTTAATTAAAATATATATTTTTTTGTTTCTAGTTAAAAAAAAACGGAAGTGATTGTAAGAAAATTTTAATAATTTTCCAACGTTTTAAGTGAATATAATAGCGAAAAATTGGATAAAGTTTAATTAAACTCGCCCTTTAATTTAAATTCTTCGTTACAGTTAAAGCGTGTATTTATGCTGTAACCACAAATAAATTATCCAATAATTCCACGTAAACTAAAAAAACAAACGTGCTATTAAGAGAATGGAGGAATTTAAAATGATTGTTTGTTTACATTTAACGAATAAATATTATTTTTAGACTGTAATAAGTAACATTTAAAGTTCGATCACGGCTCGACGATGACCGAGTTACCATACACTAAACATTGATTAATTTAAAAAAAAAAAGAAAAAAAAATGAAGTCACACCGAAATTGTGATAAATGAGGACAAGGAACGTACTTGAATGAGTCTGACCTGTTTTGTAATAGGTTAAAATATTTGAAAATAGTATGTGTATATACATATAA
The DNA here is from genome assembly GCF_030686945.1 of Centruroides vittatus. Taxonomy (NCBI): domain Eukaryota; kingdom Metazoa; phylum Arthropoda; class Arachnida; order Scorpiones; family Buthidae; genus Centruroides; species Centruroides vittatus. Next base: position 532,146 of record NW_027121655.1, read on the forward strand.
AAAAAATTACACGTGCTATAAAATACCCTTCACGTGTATCGGGCATGTGACTAGTATAAAAGTAGCAGTCCAATCACTGATAAGGAATCACGTGTAAGTTATCAGACTCGGCCAATCCCCCTGATGATCAAAACGTGGAAAGGCCTATAAAATCGTTTCCTGTTCGACTACTGACAACTGTTACAGATTCCCAGGCAAGAAAACCAGGTACTGTATGCGCAACACTCTGTTACTTTTGAAATTGGGTTAGTTTCAAAACACGTTTTTAAATCGTTTTTTACTTAATTTACAATAAGAAAATTCTAGAAAATATTCGAAAATTGAGTGTATTTACCGATAAAAAAAACGTGTAATTAACATTTTTTCCGCTAGAATAGAAGTAGAGATTGGAAAAGGAAGAGGGAAGAAAAAAGGTCAATTTTCTTCTCTAGCATAGGAAAAAATATGTATTTAACAAGCCAAGTAAAAATATAAATTATTATCTTTTTTTACAGAAAATTAAGCATATTTTGTGTATTCGAGAAATGCAATCGGATAGTTTAATTAGGAGCGAATCTGTTGGAATTAATAAAACTGGTGTTTCGATTCACCCCTGGTCTCTGTTAAAGTGGAAACATAACGAGTGTGATGTGTGTGGGAGTCTAGAAAGGGAACTTTTATTCGAAGATTGTCTACATACACCTAAATGTGACTCTCCGGAAGAGGTTAATAAACAAAAAGTAAGTTTACTTTTGAAAAATTTGGGTTTAAGTAATTAAGAAGTTCGATTATGAAGCGAAGAGAGTAGATTTTTGTTTTGTTGTTTTTTTATTTTAATTTGAATTAAATATATTATAAAACTATGTTTTCCTGTTTATTTAGCAAATATTTAATCTTCGAGATTTTAAAATATTAAAAGGAGAAGATATTACAGATGTTCCTACTTCGTATATTGTCAGTGACATTCAATCTCACGAACTTCCAGTCATAGGTAAGGAAGGTTACGGTTACTTATTGACTACGTATATAATAAAAATACATCACGGGATTCAAAACAGATATATTACTTGGAATTTAGAGTAAGGAAATTATTCATTTATTTTTCTTTTCTCTGCAGGTACGTATGTAGATCGGCGCATCGTACCTGGTTTCAGGTACCGTGTACGCCTTATCAATACAGAAAACTATCTGTTTGGTGGTGAAGCACTTTGGCTTAAGACTGTTGGAATGGGGTATGGCAAACGACTGACGTTTCACGATGGAAACCTTAATAAAAATCGTAGCTATTTTTGGTCGGACAGTTATGCTGATGGATATTGTTTCTCCATACAAGTGGTACGACCCGGAGATAAATATCAAATAGTATCGAGAAATAAAAATGTTACGGTTACGAAAACCGATAGCGAGCAAGAGGAGATATCCGAAGAAGTAACAGACAATGGTGTATACGTTAAAAAAATTCGGGTGAGATTTTGGTGTTCGGAAAACAACACCTCGGATGTTTGTTATTGTGGAGTAGCCACTGTTATCAAATCTCCCGAATCTTTAATGGCTTCTGTGAAAGCGATAATATGCCAAGAGTATCCGTTTACAAATTGTACTTTGGTGCCCTCTTACAAACCAAAAACGTCTTCTTGGGAGAAATTCGAATGTTAACCCATTCGCCATGTGCCAAACAATTTAATAAAAATACACCTGTACATAGGCCCCCCTTTATACATGTTTAAAAAAACCTCTGTTACATTATCCTAAATGACTTTATTTATGTAAAAAATTGAATTTTTTGTGTTATTTAGTAATAAAGATAATAATAATAATATTATTATTTTTTGTGTGTAATATTAATACATTATTTTTAACGTAAACACTGAACGTTAAAAGGTTCACCCGTTACGGAGGGAAAGGCAATTTAACTTGTTCAATAACTTAAACGAGCCAAGGCATGATGGAAATTTGCATGCCTCAAAGGACAGATCCGAATAGCTTTATACACTACAAAGACTTCAGAAAAGTAATCGATAAACAGTAGACAGATTAGTGGCGTTGGCTGTTGAAGTACGTTCTTCTTTGCAATTACACCCCAAAACAGTTTCATTAATTGCAACTAATTGTCTGAGGTACATTTTTATGGCAACCCCAAAAAGAAAAAAGCGACTCGGTGTAATGTTCGGTTGACAAAAATTGCCACGATAATATATACAAGTAAATCGCGTAAAGGAAATAGCATTGGAAATAACGTTCGTCCCCCTTCAAGTTGTTTTCACTCGATAACATTAATGATAAAGAAAATGAAGCCTTGGCAGGGGTTGGGAATCGAATGAGTCATGTACCATCTGTGGCGCTTGGCAAGGCGTTAAATCCTCTTCAATTAACTAGAACATCAATTAAAATCGGCACATCCGTTGGTTGTTTCGCATCTCCTTTTCTTCGATCTCCGTGGACCTCTATAAAAGGGAGCAGACCTCGTGATCACGCCAGACAAGGAGAAGCAGTTGACGTAGCTGCAGTGCTTGGTAAGTCAATGCGTTTTTGCCTTTCTTAATATATTAATAATTGCACTTACAACCGATTAAAATATTTGAAATTTTATTCGAAAAATTATTTAACGCTCGAACAAATTATCAAATTTAATCTTCCGCCATAAATTTCAAGATGTTTCCGTGATAATATTGTTTTGAATTGTATAAATTTAAAAGCAAAATGGCGGATTATATATATATATATATATATATATATATATATATATTATAATTAATAAAATAAATAATATTTAATAAGTTACCGTTTATATATTTTTGCATGAGTTTGCTATTTTATTTATTTATAGTAAAGTCGAACGAAAATGAAGAAAGCTGTGTCGACTTTGGGGATTTTAATATTGATGATAACACTGCATATCGGATTGGGGAAAAAGCACCATCATCACCATCATCACCACCATCATCATCACCACTCCAAGAATCGTGAATTAATCGAGGAATACAAGCGTACTTACTCCGGAAAAAATAGACATAATTCACCAAACAGGTCGGGATACATATATATATATTTTATAAAAAAGAAACGTTATATTCTTTTAGTTTTTAGTTATTTTAAAAGCTAATAGTCCGATGGATATTTGAGGAATGTAAGCCCGTTTTTAAAATTATTGGAAAGTGAAAAAGCAAACAGCGAAACGCACTCGCTGGCCTTTATCTGGCCAACTGTGTTATCCCCTATGGGAATCTCTGGCTACTTTCAGTTACCGTTTCATTGATGGCTTTTACAGTGAAACATAGCTTGGCGCTAATGCACAAGTTCTCAATAAACTCCAACAGAATCTAATTTAATGTATTCGAAGCTTTTACGTTGGGTAGAAGCTTCGATATTGTTGGGGAATATTATGCTTTCCGCTACATAACCTGGCGCCCTGGTGCATCCTGGGGATACAAAGCAGCGACATACAGACGACGGTTCGATTCTTATTGGCGACTGCGTGTCTACTTTTTTCTAGAGGAGAAATAATGCAAGATTTAATTTCTTTTTTCCTGTTTTCTTTTTAATCTTTGTTGCTCGTTCGACTCTTCCGAAATGGGATAATTTCCTCTCTTTTTTTCTCTTTTTCTATTATTTAGCGAAAATGACTTAGTCGGAGATGGAATCTCGCCTTCGGAAAGAGTACGTATTTTTATGTAGTAGATTAGAATGAATGTTTTGAATGAAATACTGTGAATTTTACAAATACAAAATTCCTCCCCTTAGGGAACGAATGCTATCGATGCGAAAAGTGAAAGTGAAAAACATAAAATAAGAGGTAAGCAAGGTAAGAAAATATAAAACAAGATTGGCGACACTTCAGCTTATTTCCTATATCATACCTCTGTACCATCCCTAAAGCTTACTTTTACAGCAACATGATTGATTTATGTATGAAAGGTTAGGATGATTCATTCAGTAACACCATTAGCATTCTATATATACATATATCACTCTCTCTCTCTTTCTCTCTCATCAATTAATAAAACACCTGCTTCAAAATTAGAATATACATCAATTAAATTTTTCAAAATTAATTGGTTATTTGATTAATTTAAATATTAGAAAAATTTTAAAAAATATTAGATTAATAATTGATTAAAAAAATATATTAAATATAAATAATTCAATGTTTAATTCTTACTTCACTGATAAAATCGTTAAGTCTTTCTCGCATTAACTCTTTCGTAATTAACCGTCTTCATGCCAAATCCCACTTAACGATCGCCTTGCATCACTCGCGATAAGTTTTCTAATTACAAAAGAAAAGATTAAAACACGAATTTTTTTAAAATTATTATTATTTTTTCCCTATCCGAAAACAGAAAATCCCGACAATCATATCAATAGGAAGCTCACCGATGACGTAGCAAAGGTAATTATTCCTAATAAAATCGAGTGTAGTGTTTATGAATGATTATAATATACTAAAAAGGAAACAATACTTTACTTAGAAGTATATAAATTCGAATGTGACCGTCAAAGGGAAAGCATTATCTGAATTACAGCAACAGAAAAAAACAAATGCTCCAGCCACTACATCTATACCGAGTGCAAGTAAATCGGTGACGACTGTTCGACCCAATTCCACCTCCACTTGCAAAACGAACAAGAATTGCCTACCAGGTAAGTCACGTATATTATTAATTCTTATATTATTTTTAAAAAAAAATATATATATATATAATTTTATCGTCCTCTTCTTAAATAAGATTGCGTGTTAATGTATATATATATATATATATATATCGAAGTATGTTCTATCGTATGTAATTTTCTCAAGCGGTTAGGTTGATGTATCTGAAAGAAATTTGTCTGCAGTAACGTTTTTTAATGGTTAGGTCGAATCGTCTAAACTACATGTAATTTTTCTTAGCCGTTAGGTTTTATGACCTGAATTACATGTGATTTTTGTAACGATTAGGTTGAATCGGTCTGAATTATATACAATTTTTTTCTAATGGTGAGCTTAAGACATGTTATTTTTCAATGATGATCTACGTATAAGCGCAATCTTACCTTTCGTTTAGGACGAAAAAATTATAAATTAAATCAGCATTAATGTTTAAAATAAATATTTGAACTATAAAAAAATTATTTTAATGATAATTACTAAATTATATTGAAGTTTTTTTAAAGTGCAAACAAAGTTTAGGCTCTTAAATAATAATGAAAAAGGAAATTTTTACTTAAGGGTTAAACTAAAGTTGAATGCAAATTTTATTTTTTAAACGCTTCTAGTGGCAAACCAAAATTGAATTTACTTTACTTTTTTTTTTGTTATTGTAAGGTTCCTGTTGCCAAATTCGAAATGGAAAAGAAAGAGTTTGTGTACAGATGAATGTTTCGGTGGGTAAACAATGTTGGAATTCATGTATGTGTTCGAAAGGACTGACTTGTTATTATAAAGAAGGGAATTCTAATCAATCTAAAAATCAAACTGGAATATGCAAAGAGGAAAACCACAAACCGTAAGGTAAAATAAAAAAAAAACGATTATTAATATATATATATATATATATATATATATACATATATATATATATAAAAATACAGTATATACGTTTTTTATTTTAAACAATTTCTTTTACGTGACGTTTAAAATGTGCCAAAAAATTATTATTCGATAAATACGAAATTTACAACTTGCAATTCGGTCTTTTCAACATATTTTATTTTTTATGCCAGAAAAAAAGGGAATATATTTAAAAAAAATACTGTATCCGAGAATATTTTAGGCGTTAAATTTTACAATCAATTCTTGTATCGATGACAATACGGACCAAAGAAAAGATTCGAAACAATGAAATGATCCAACGAGTAAAAATTAAATATAATTTTATTAGATATATGCAAATTTAATATTTCTCTAAAGCCAATTTTGTGAATTACATCATCATCGAAATCGTGTACAATTGTTGTAATGTCAAGAAAATGGATATTATCGATTTTTTTTTTCCTTTTCTTCTTCTTCTTCTTCTGACACATTGCCTTTCTATCTTCTAATCTCTAGAGTTTTGCCCTTTTAAAAAAGAAAAACCAAAGGCAAAAAGATGTATTTCGTTATATTAAGTAATTACTTAATACTTTATAAAACCTAATTCTGATGTTGTAATGGAAATTGTTGAAGTGAAAAGTTCCGAAATTTCGCATAATTTGAATTATTTTTATAGTACATTTTCGCGCAAAAATAATTGTGGGATGACGTAGTGTTGCCAAAAAAAAAAAAAAAAAAAAAAATCATCGTAAAATTTGTGATACGTCGGCGTGTGAATATTCGTTTTACTCATTTCTATTTATTTATTTTTAATGTATAAGATCTATAATATTTTATATTTAATTTAAATTTATATTTGTTTTATTAAAAAAATAATAATAAAATATTGATTTTTTGTGTTTGGTAATTATATTCTGGCAACTTTCTATCCTAGCGAGCAACAAAACAATGTAAGTAGTTGCATCAAGTCGAAAAACTTTTTTTTTTCTTTTTTTATTTACGAATTAATAATAATTTATTTTTTGTTATAATGTTTTAGTTTAGAAAATTGTGGAAATCTCGAGATGTTTTACTATTTATTTATCGTGCTATATTAGTGTTGCCAGATTCTTGGTGCGGGAAAAAAATGAGTTCTTCCCGAAAGATATTGTGACATGCAATAAATGTGTATTTTTATTCTGCCAGCGACGGGAATACATTTAAAATGTGGAAAAAGTAAAGGAACCGTTTTTTAGAATAAAAGTCCTCGTGTCGCTAAATGTCAATCGAAAAAAATCCGAGACAATCTCGGAATACCGGGAAATCTGGCAACTCTACGCTATATTGTCTGTTGTAATTGTACATTGCATAATGGATAGGTCTAAAAGTAGGAAAAAAATAGTGTCGAAACGGTAAAAAAAAGACAACGAAAGTTTCGACATTTTCATCATTCAATTTCTAAAAATTAATCATATCTTGCTTATTATCCAAGATTACAAACAGTTTACAATGCTTATGCAGTGGTAAGGAAGAGAAAAAAAACAAGAGTGCATTGAATAAGAAAGTCTGAATAGTTTTTTAATTAGAACCGCGATGCAATTAAGTCGTAAAATTTCTTTTTCTATTTTATGTGCAGTTTTTTTTTCCCTTTTATTCGTTAAATGTACATGTTGTACTTTAAAATTATTCTTTAGAGAAGAATGCGACTTTTAAAGTAGCTAATAATAAGCGTTTCAGCAAGGTTTTAACCTCTATTGTGGCATTAAAAAGAGTATGTAACCAAGAAAAAGAACTGTTTAACTGCCACTTGAAAAACACGAGAATAATTTATATGTATAATTCCTTTATCCAATTAGTTATTCTTGCATTACTGGGATAACTTGCATGCATGTTTACCAAAACTCTTGATGGTAATGAATAATTACATTAATTTCGATCACAGTGTCTGGCTTCCTTTCAAACAAACAGATTATAATATCAAAATCCTTTCTGGCTTAGGGATTAAAATAAATTTGAATATTTAAGTATAACTACTCTTACAATTTAAGTAACTTAAAGAATGTCGGGTAAAGTCAAGAAAAGACGGAAAAAAAATTTCCTGTATAATCTGCAAAAGCATTGTAATCTTACTAGAATATTAAATAACATATTGTTCATAATAATTAGCGTATATATATATATATGTATATATACATTTTCTTTTATAACTCGCTCTCTTTGTATTTAAATTGGATTTAAACATTTAATGTGTAGCTGCACCTATTTTATAGAATATTCTTCTGCTCGCACTTTTGATAATGTTATCTATTATGCAAATCTATTGTTTTAAAGTGCTCAATGATGTGATTGTTCATACTCTAAATGTTATGCGAACAAAGAAATCTTGTAAAGGAATATAAATTTTGCACCACTGTAATTGTCTTTTTTGCATTTTGCACAATTTTGTTAACTGCACCATGTGCCAAATCGACCGAAACAAAAAAAAAATATTAATAAAAATCGACAGAAAAAACAACTGAATGAAAAAATTTCCTTTGTGTTTGTCTCAGTTTTAATTCTTCTCTATCGCGAAATAAGATTAAAGAGAGAATTAAATAATTTAAACAAGATCAAATTAAATTTCCTAAGGAATAAAAATATTCTTTTAATTATTTTATAAAATTTATCAATGTTTGTTTAATGTACTTCTATTTATTCGCTTTCTAGTTTGAGTATAAAATTGCATTATACATTAGTTTTAGTTGGTTTATTACCTTTGTAAACACTCAGACAATTTAACCAATGTTTCAAATTCTCGCTAAACTTCTGATATTTCGTTGTCATAGTAATGAGCTCGATATTTAATGCTTAAAAGCTTAAAGACAAAAGTAGTACTTGGTAATTTAATGAAAGTTCGCGGAGCCATCGTAAACAAGATGGGTCATCTCCTTCAGCAAAAGTGCTTCTTTGACTTCTTCTTTTGAATAACATTAAAGGATTTAAAGAACTGTCGAAATGTCATGATTAAGAAGGAAATTAAAAATTTCATTTGAAAAAAATCTTTCGAGTGTCACTTTATTGTAATTAATTGAAAACGGAGATAATCGTACCAATTACTGATTACCTTTCAGAGTTCCTAGATATACGTAACACTAACATATTAATAAATTGTCGATAAGCAAAAATCGATCGTTTTTATTTTTGTCCATTCAAGTAATTATCTTTCATTGCAACAAGAATCTTTTTTTCATATATACATATATGTATATAATTAATTTAAAACTTCATCAATGATAAGTCACAACGCTGAATGTACAGTTAAATTTACTTGTGATGAAGAGAACGGATTATTGATCATTCTTCTTGACATTCTTCCCTATCTTTTTGCTTGATATCATGCTACAAATTATCGTTTCGAATAACTTAACTCGAATAATTATTAAAATTTTCTATATTTTGCAGACAAAAATGATAATTTTAACAGCAAAAATTTACAATTTCGATTGCATTATTGCCGTTTTTTTTAAGGTGAGAAAATTACAGAAGTAACATCAGGGAAATGTATCGCATCCAAAATTGCTCTTAACGTATTAACAACTTCGTATCTCTACAAAATCTAATTATTTAAATTAAGGTAACCGGGCTTAATTGTTGTCTTAATTATCAATATCCATATTTTACAATTATTATAATGTAACTCGTATGTGATATATAAGCTTACGTCTTCTCTACATAAAATCTACGATTAGTAAACCGAGATTTTTATGTAAACTAGATTTAAAATAATAATAATAATAATAATAATAAAATATTTTATTGGAACTATAATTAGTCCATTAATGAGTAACAAATTAATAAATATTTCCATTAAAACTGAATGCAATAAAATATTTAAATTTAAAATGAACGTGCAAAAATTATTGTGGCATCGAGCTGCAATTTTTAATCATATTATTAATTTATTTAATTTAAAATATATGCTCTCCACCTCAAAGTAGTAGTGGCTTGCCCCTGTACATCATACTTTTCCTGATAACATGCAGTCGCGCCGGTCATCCTCCATTCAGGGGAAACTTTTTTGAATTAAAATTACGTGAGTTCCGGTTTAGATAGGAAGTTGTTATATAATTATTCGGGGCTTCTTACCCCTAAACGTTCCATATCTTGTCTCGAATTTTATCTATCTGACACCGTTCTAGACATTAAGGAAGGACAGGTAAGCAGACACGGACAGTGGGAATTTATAGGTCTACAGTTTTTTCAAATTACAGCCCAATAAAAGTTAAAAAGACGTGACTTTTTTGTAAATTATTACACTTGAATCGTTTAAAATTTATTGCATAGTAAAAAATAAAATTGCATTTTAAAATATTATTATTATTTTTAAAAATTAATTTAATAATTTTAAATGAAAATTTTCTAAATATTAATATTTATTCTCTGAAGCTAATATTTAAATAATAACATTTTGTCAATATTTTATTTAGGTAGTAATTAGTATGAAAATTTAAATAGTTTTTGACACTAAACATGTAAATTTTAATTTATTTTCACCCGGGATTTGCTCGAATTAATATTTAATAAGTTTAATAAGCTTTAGGTATAAAAATTAAAAGTTTCTTTTTTAACGTAAACTAGAATAAAATTATTGAATTATAGATTAATATAATAAAAATTTCAATGAAATATTGATTTATCAAGTAATATTTTTTTCTTTATAGAACTAAATATATGTAATTATTTATTTCGTGTTTTTTAAATATTTTATTTTGTAAAGTGATACTGATATTTTATTTCTTCCATCATTTTTATAAAATATTTCTCAACTTTCGTCGTAATAAATTAAGTAAATTCTAAAATTAATGACGATATATTTTATTCTGTCCATATTTTTCCTATAAAGATTCGACTTAAGTTTTAAAATTTTGCGAAAATTTCCAATAATATTAATGAAATTTGATGAAATTTTTAGCATATTTATCGTTGATTAATGGAAGTCGAATAAATTAAGCGAAGAGCGAAGTAATTTTTAATAAATATTATTGACTTTTAGAAATTAAAAAAATAAAATAAAATAAAATATAGATGTATGCGGTAAATAATTCCTATAAATGAATAATTTTTAATGTGTTTTTTTTTGTGTTTACTCTAAGAGAAAATGGAGAAAAAGTACAAGACTTTACTGTTATGGACCTATAAAATTCTAATGAAGTCATCCCAAATGGAGATAATGTTACAATCAAACTATAATTCTGCAATAAAACTCTGCACATTTGAATTTTTTTTATATGTGTGTGTATATAAATGTTTGATTTTTAATCAGCAAGAAATTGCTTTAAAAGTATTCTTATATTACGAACAAGACTGGAGAGTATATAGGCCCTATATAAACATACATTTTTTTTTTTTTTTCCAAACCGCACACTATCATTCTTTATTTTTTCTACACTTTTAGCCAGAAAAGATGACTTTCTAGAATATACTAAGCTTATGGAGGATTTAACACAAATCTCTTTCCGTCGAACAGTGAGAATAAATATTCACCTGCACTCAAAATGATGAACTAGCATCTACTGTAAGGGATGAAGAGCATCGCATTTATTCATACCATTCATTCATACTACGAACGAACCTAAAATAAACAAAGTTTATATTAAAAAAATGTATATATATATATATAAAAGAAGAATCCTGCTGGAAGTCTAACAACTTCTTGTGGGGATTTTTGAGATCTTTCCTGAATAATAATGATTTCATGGAATATAAAATGCAGCATTGTTTAACTTCTGTCATAAATCGATCGATTCTGGTAACGTTTTACATAGAACTTTACGGATTAAATGGGATTACGTTTAAAGTTTTGGTGTGATTAAAGCAATCTGAAAAACATCCAGAGCGATGAAGAGGAAAAATTTTTCAAAAATTAACTTTATTGAAGAATTATATTAAGCCATGTAAAATTTAAATAAACTATTACATTTTTTAAATATATATATATTTTTTATAAATTTTTATAATGTATTTTGCCAGTTTCTTTGTATCGAAAACGGCAAAACACGCACAGAAATCGGAAAATTTATTTATTTTTCATGCAGAACTCATTGTGTTCGATGCACATCTGTACACAGACTGAAATGGTAATTTATTTTAAAAAACAAATAAACCACGCAGACGTACTAAAAATAATTAAAATGCTTGCATAAATTTCTCATTTGACTTTGTAAGTAGTTTTATCTAGAAATAAAAATAATCCCGAAGTAATTTTATATTAATTAAGCTGGAAGGAATAAGAAGATATTCTTGTACGGAAGTTTTCTGTAGCTGTATGGAAGATATTGGAACTCGAAAGTCTGTAATAATTTAACATAAACTGGAAATGCTTTAATATAAAAATTTAATTGATACGTGACGTTTAGATAATAAGTAAAATGAAAGTTTTATTTCTATAGTTTCTGGAAGAGTAAAGTGATTTATTTGATGAGTAGAAAGTAAGAAAGGAATGGTTTTATTTGCAAGTTCACAACAACAAAGGTAGCAATACAAGAAAAAGTGGAAAACCACTTATCAGATCAATACTTCTACTTTACCTTTAAGTACTCTCGTCGTTTTAGAAATATAAAAAACAAAAAATAATTAATTTTAAAACAGTATATATATATATAATCACTATTCTATCACTCCAATGAATAATTCAGAACTTAAGTTTATTTTTTAAAATAATCCTGATTAATTTTTTCCTAACTATCATTTAAAAATTGAAATAAAATCAAGAAAATTTAAACTAAAATTAGAAAATTCTATTTGCTGTAGGCATATTAAACGAAAATAAATAAATAAATAAATAAATAAATACTTGGCACGGTTGAATTCTGATTAAAAATAGAAAAAGATTTAGCAAAAGTTAATTGCAGTTTTCTAGAAAATAAAATTAACACTTAAAAATGTAATGTTGTAATATTAATTACACAAAGTTTGCTCCCTAACACATTAATTTGTTGCGGTTGATGAAAAAATCTACAATATTTTCTATGTACAAATTACTTTGATTCTTTTTTTCGTTAGGGTTTTACTTTATTACAAAAAACGTAATTTTCTTTCTTTATAATTTAAAATGTTTTTTTTTCTTTATAAAATATTTACAGTCCTGAATAGTATATTTGGTATATTTTTGTTTGTTTCGGATATTTTTATCGATTTCGGTATGAATAAACTGGAATATTAAAGTTTGTTCATGAAAACAGAGAGGCTTGGTAACAAACATATTGAATAAGAAAGAAAGTTATTCATTCTCTAGATAGAGTAAGGTTTACAAAAATCATTTTAAGAGAATCGATGGTGAGAAAACAGCTACTGTATTTTTTGAACACGAATTTAGCGGCAGGTACCGTATTGGATAGAAAATAAGATAAGCATCTATCGATAAGAAAACGGCATAGATGTGAGGGTGTTTTCTTTTTTCCTAAATGAAAAATTATAACTTAAATAATCTTATCAAATTTTTCTACTGTTAAATTTATTATTGATAATAAATACTGTTCAATCTCTGTCTTTTAAATATGTTTAAATAACGGTCGAAATTAAAATAAAGGGCATTTTTAACGGTTAATGAGGTATTTAATTTAACCAAACAGAAATTTGTATGTCGTGATTTAATTCTGTACAGTTTATCTACGTGATGCGGAAAAAAAATAATACGTTAAAATCAGCAAAAAGTAGCAATGTATTTTTTTTTTATTTATAGTTTGATCGCATTTATGGGTATAGCTTGATGCTATATTGATTTCTGTCTCTTTTTTATCTTGTTTCCTTAATACGTAGGCCTGTATTTTTCCGTAATGATAAGCGTTATGAGAAGAGTAATTTGTTTGCTGTATTCTTATCGTTTTTCTAAAAGGATTAATGCTGAAAAAAAATAAAATAAAATAAAAATAGATCCGAAAGCGGAAAAAATCAGTTTTTAACTTGTTGAAGGAGTTATAAAAAATAGTTCTTACCTGCAAGTATGATGCTTATTTATTGTATATTGAGTTAAACCCTACTCCTTCTTCTTCTCCATTCTTTTTTTCTCTTGAGATGATGTGAAGTTTCGATTCTCTCATAAATTATTTTCCAACCTGTTATTTAAATTGTTGATTGATTTCGGCTATAGAGGAATGCCAAAATTGATCGATCCGACGAATTTCTCGACCGTTCGATGTCATCTAACTTATCATTTGTCTAACGGTTGGTCGGTTGTTTTGGGTTTAATGACGCAAAAACCTCCTACATCATATTGTATCGAGATACAAATGCTGAAAAAATATGTGCCTGATGGGATAATTAGAAGCGGGAAGGAATTAACCGGAGTAAAAATTAATTATTATTATTATTATTATTATTATTATCTGGTTAGCTTATCAAAAACAAATATAATATCGATTCGAGTAGCGGTAAATTTGATATATTTTTAACATCAGATAAGATCGTATACTTTGATTCATCAATTGCAAGTTGTTTGGCAATCTACGAAACAAGCTGGCCTAATTGCTTCGGTGCACGGGCTAAACACCGAATTATAGACTGAATTAAAATGAAGGATGGTAATCTCAATATTAGTTTTCATGTTTCTGTAGCATGTTACTCTTATTGATTTGCGTGTGCAATGCTTAAAAGTCAATATTTTGCAATTATTAATAACATATTTGAGTTCCTAATTAACTTTCTACTCGTGTGGTAGTTGATAAAGACGTCTTAGACTAAATGTAATAATTAGAATAAAATGATTAAAATGTTATTTATTTATTTATATTCAAGAAACAGGAATATGATTATTAAATACGTAAAAATACACGCTATTACTAGATTAGTAGAAAGTTTTTAATTAATGATTTAACGTTTAAGTTTATATAACTTTAATAAAAATTGAATTTTTGGCGATTAATTTTTGCGATATTTAATTAAAATAGAAATTTAGTTTTCAGTTAAAACTTTCCTAAAACTATCTACATCAAAGGCCAAACTGTAAAGAAATATCCTGTTGAATTATTAAGGGTGTTGTAATTTATTTTAAGAGTTTTGTTTTTTATTGTCCTAAAATATTAATATTTTTTTAACTTAGATTTATTAATACAATTTTGTTTAAAACTGCAACTTAAATTATGATGCTAATAGCGAAAGAAAAACGAGAGCCATTTGCCAGCTTTGATATTGGGTCAGGACATTCTCATACTTCCATATTTGATGCACATGCTTCTTCGATAAAGATCAGACCGCTTTTGGCATTGCTAACAGCGATATAACTTCAAAGATAAATTATTTGCTTTTTATCTTTATAGGCTTGTTAGACCATCCAACAAGTTTCCTATTATAAACTGCATAAAAATTTTATACGATAACCTACATTTATATTAAAAAAGTATTGAAATTTATGTCTTCCGTGTCGATTTTTTTAAAAAGTGTAGCCTGTGTTTTAAGAAAGAAATTTAAATATATTTTAGGCAATTTTATAAACGTTTTGTATTTCCTCAACTAAAGAGGAAAACTAAGTTTTCAAAATGCGTTTTGTAATTGGTGTGGTGGAAAATAAGCCACAATTGAGAAATGAATTGTTATGGCAAGACTTGCGCTATTGTAGACATAGTTTATGGGACTGGAAGTTAGTGTATAAATTTTGTATGCTTTAAAGGTTAGTTAAAGTGATGATGAATTTTTGTTGTGTATTTATAATTAGACAAAATTTATATAGTGTAAAGCCGGGTATACACGTACAGATATACCTGAATAGGAGCTTCTGTCTGGAATAACTAAACAGGAGCTTCTGTTCTGTATACCAGAACCGTCAGACTTTTTTTTATCCACACGTTCAGGTATACCGGATAGAAGCTCCTGTTCAGGTATATCTGCCAAGTATACCAGTACGTGTGTACCCGGCTTAAGATACCCTCGCCGCTTTTAATGTAGATTTTGAAGTCAAAATTTTTTAAATGATTAATTTTAAATCACAACGAATCAGAGATATTAATGAAATTGAAATGACAAGGGGAAAACTCTCATAAATATGCATCTTTCAACAGGATCTTTAATAAATTAAAACAGATTTAAATATTATTATACTTAAAGAATAATAAGGATATTCATTTATTCTTATAACATAATTAATGTAATGACAAATAATAAAATAATTGAGATTTCTGGTTTAAGTCAAAAGGCTGATGTTGCATAATTTACGGACGGGTTTAGAATTATGTTAGGCTTTTCAAGCAATATTTTTAATTAAAAAAATATATATTTTAAAAAATAATTTTATTATCGCTTGGATTTAACACATGATGAATGATAGCATTAAATTTTTCCTTATTAGAATTGAAATGTTTTGACATTTCTAGCACACTAACAGAATTCATAATTTATGAATACGTTACTTTAAAAAACCCATATAAACACTGGAAATTAATTTTATTACATAAATTTAAAATGGTTAAAATTTATATTTAATTCTAAAATACTCGCGTTAATCACAATTAAGGTTTAAAATCCAACATGTAAAATTAAAATTGTAAAAAATAAATATTAATTATTGGCCCCTTTGGGTATTAACGCAATGCTTTCTACTAAACTTTATTTTCTTATGATCCCAAAGCAGAACTTCAAATGTTTGATCATTTTTTTCGTGATGAAGCGATCCATCACATGCTGTACCCCGTAGATCCATCATCTGATAATAAAGGGGATAAAACCATTTATATTTTATTTGTTGCTTCCAGTAAATTCGAGACTTTTCGAAATTCGAAGTGACATTAATAAATCGTTATTACTTTTCGTTACATCAAGCTGTTATATTGAGTTTCTTGTATCATTTACCAGATATTGTAATTTCGATATCGTTCTTGATTGATTACTTATTAAATCCAAGTTATGCTTCGTAGAATTTCACTTATTATATTTCCGTCATACTTAATCTAATCTGTTATTTATTGGTAGGATAAAGTTTCAAGTATCGCATTAATGGAAAATTTCTATTAAAAAAACACGCTATTCTACGTGAATAATTTCGAGTATTTGTTTTATATTCCGTGCTTACTCTATTCCAGATTATACTTATGCTGTTTAAATTATTATCATTTATCTTATGCTGTAAATGACATTTTAAGTATGGGCACTCTAAGCAAAAGCCACTCATTTAGGAATCTCAGATACACTTATACCTGATCCAATATTTGGAAACTGGTACTAGACATGTATCCTAAACTTTGTATTATATCAAATATTAAGTGAAAACTTTATATATTTTATATAAAAGGCACCTCGCGAGTCACTTCCTCCTAGTACTTTACACAACCTTAGTATGTTTGCATCACCTTTAGGCATCACAGTTAGATAAATTAGCAAATATTTAGAATTTATATAAAATTAATTAGATTTAATTACTATTTTAATTTAAGTTATAGACAAAATTAATATAACAGACCTTGTAAAATTGATATTAACAGATATAAACAAATATTAAATATATACATAATATAAACAAAGGAGTGCAGAAATAGGTATACAGTTAGATAAACAGAAGAAAAACATTAATTTTTATGCATAAATTAAATCATAAATAAAGAATAAAAAATTAATAGTAAACACAAAACAGCTGTATTTCTCAGATTCACTGTATACCTACTTTTGCATCCCCCTCTACGCTCGTAAAATTTAAGTTTTACAGATTAATGATTTAAAAAGCACGCTTTGTTTAAATTGTATCCGAATTTTTCACTTTATGTTTACATATATGTTAGCCTTTATATATCTGTGTTTTGTTTTTATGATATATGTTATGTTTGCATTTGATAAAGGACAGCATTTCTTTTACCTCTACATATTTTGTTCTGGATTGAATGTGGCAGCGGGGGTAGAAAGAAAAAAACAAATCAAATGTCTAAAAAAACCATAAAAACAATTAAAATATATTTTAAAATAAACTGCGGATATAAAATTAGACACTCGAAAACATCAAAGAAATAATTAAGCTTCGAATTTTCAATTTTCATTTTGAATTCACGCAATAATGATTTTCAATTCGCTCGAGTAACTGTCAGATTTCTATTTTCTGTGATGTAATTATGGAGAAAACTACTAAACTTACAAAGTAAAAGGTGAATTTATAAAGTACTTAGTTTATTTTTAAAGAAGAAAATACTTAAAATTTAATGTAGCAATTTTACAAAGTCTGTTCTATTGATCTTGTCTATGACTTAAATCAAAATAACAGTAAATTTTTAAAATGGCTGATACTAATCGCAATATTTTATAGCCTATTAAGATAAGAATAACTAGAATAATTATCATAATAAAGCGAAGAAGAAGAAGAAGAAGAAGAAAAAAAAAGAAGATTAATTTAAACATGTAAAATTTTTTCTAATCTTAATAGGTATTTTAGATTAAATTTTATGTGGATCACTATATTGACATATATGATTTGCCTATTTAAATGAACTGTATTAAAATTTTAAATAAGTATAGTAACATATTTAACAATTAATAAATAATTAACAATATATTGGTGACGTTTATTCACTGTTGACTTACTAATATATCCTTAAGATATATAACTTTTCTTACATTCAGCAAATCTCTTGTAAGAGAAAAATCCAGACAGAAATTATAGATGCTGAATTCTTGTGAAAATCTTGTGACATTCCAACAGTGTTTTGAGATAGATTGTTTTCAGAAGTATACACTATCCATATATAAAACGTTGCGTGCCACTGGATGCATTCGACAGTTCAATGATGTCCAACTGTTCCATCCATTGTTCGCAATTTAGTAACACACATATGCTTTGTCCTTCAGTATTGACACGGATCGAATCTCGCATCACCCAGATTTATATCATACGTTGTTTAAATGCTCGAGATGTGACGTTGTTACAAAATTATGCGAGTTTTATTATAAAGTAACGATTTATCTCGTATTATTACTTATTACATAGGGAAAGTATGGCGATCGGTCAAAAAATGACCCACCAATTTTAAAATAATTCACAACAGCGCCACAAAAATTTTAAATGTTGCCGGGAAAGTCAAGCAACTCGTGGATTTTTTTATAAATAAGTTATAAAGAGAAACTGTTCTACAGCTGCTATAATAACAAATATTTAGATGTGATGAGCAGATTACATCTGTTTACTTTTTACATCTATATTATAGATTTTTCTGTCTAAATCATTTTGTTTTCAGGCAGAGTAGAATTCAAAAGTAATTTATAATTTTGGATAAACGATATTTACACTCAAACAGAATAGGAAAAAATCGTTTACTTGTGTTTTTCGTTCTGATAAGAACTTAATGTAAAAATCTGTAAGCTTCTAACGACAGGGTGTTACTTTATTTCTATTTAAAAAACAAATAAAATAAAAATTCAGGTTACCGTAGTCAACAGTTCTCTACTTGTTATTCCGTTCAAACAACCGTATACTTTTTAATTTTCTATAGAAATTTTTTAAAAATTTTCTTTAAAGCTTATTTGGCTTAAAAATCGTTTATGGTAATTAAACATTTTCTTCTTAGTTTATCCTCCTGTTTTTCTTTGTCTTATACCAGCAAAATTCTCTTTTTCTTTTTTATTTTAAAAGAAGAAAAGCAATATTTATTTACTGCTTGTATCGATAATATAATTTAAAGAAGATTAAAGAAAAATATTTTATTTTATTTTTTATTATTATTTTCCGTTTCGTTCACGGTACATTCCTTGGAGTATACTATAAATTTGAAAATGCTGAACTTGCAAATATCATCAGAGAAAGAAACTTCTAATACTCTCCAAACGTTTCAATATTCTGTAAAGAAAATTGTTTGAAAATTTCTATTTTTTATTTTATTTTTTCTGTGTTGGATTTATGTTCTTATAGTACAGTGATGACATTTTCATGACGGACAAGCTGAGCGAAAATTGTCTTTTAAATTCAACTTTATGTCTCGTGAAAAAATAGTTCTGTCGACGACTAAATTGTATCACAATAGACGATTTTCGTTTGACTACAAATCGCTTTTAACTTGTATTCAATAGGGCAAAAGAAAGAAAAAAAGAGAAGGAGGCAAGAAAATATCGAATGTCACAAACAAACCATTTACTTTCAGAACTTACATTATTGCTTTTGTTAAAATATGTATGAATAAATATCGATGTAACTGTATTGTCAGGCACTAGCAGACTTTATTTACGATTTTTTGATAAGAAAATCTATAAAAATAATCGCAAATATTTAAAAATTTACGTTCTTAAATACGTACACATATATATAAAGTGCAGAAAAATAATTTAGCGATTTTCAAGTAGATTTATCGTAATAAATTAAAGTAGAGACGGTTCTTTATACATCCATAAGACTCGAGGGCTTATATTGATCAATACTGTTTTTTTCAAGTAGAAAGTTTTTCCCCTTCTTTTTTACTTTTTTTTTTTTTAAAGGACTAGGCAATATGGCTTTGCTACACTCGTAATTGGGTGGTAAAAATAGCTGATCCCGAGTAAACACTAACTTTTATCTAGTTGAGTTTAAGTAAAAAAGAGAAAAAAAGGAAAGTTAAGCATTAAAATTACTTAGTTTATCCGATAATTATTTAAAATATGGCCTACATTTAGAGAGGAAACATTACGAATTGATATTGCTTTCTCGGTTCTGTTATATATAACAGAAAGATAGTTTGGCGATAGGACAAAAAATGACCTCCAATATTTTTACATTTTTGGATTTACAAGGTCAAGGGACTTTGAAATGTAAAAAAATTGTTTTTTTTTTCCTGTATGTATGAATGTAACATATGTGTGAGCGCGTGTGTGGGGGTGGCATAATTTTGTTCACTCTCTTTGGAGCTTAATAACTCCTGTGCTTTTTGTCGAAAATTTCTGAAATTTTGCAGGAAGGTTTGTGTATTAGGGCCATTGATGCTATTAAATTTTGGTGGTTAAAGATCGACGGGGTGGGAAGATATAGGGGAATCACTTATAATATCTCGAGTAAGGTCGGAATTAATGACGATTTTACTCGTTATTAACATTTACAATTTTTTATAAAACCAATTCCTACCCTCAAAATAAACTTTTTGTCATTTTATAATAATTAAAAATATCAAAAGTTTTAAAAAATAAAATATCGTAACAGATGGCACCACCAAAATTTTAAATGTTGCCGGGAAACTCGTTGTTAGATTATTTTTAAACAGTATATAAAATAGAATTTTTCTTGTTTATTTAATATCGAATTTTATAAAGCAAAAATGGGAAGTTTTCCGTCTCTCATAGTGCTTCTACTTCACATTTTTGTATCTAGTTCCTTTATTCTTTTTTAGATCGAATTACGATCGTAAGTAGGATAAAAACGGTTAAAAGACATTCCTTATACAAATAGCTGAAGGTATTCGCTTTTCAAACAACGTATATAAAAGAGTGAATAGAAAGATAAGTAAAATTGATATGGAGAAAAATAAGACTGATATATGAGTAATATCTCGGTTATTTTCTGCCATTGATAGACGTTTTTGAATGTAGGTTTTTAGGTGGATAAACAATGCCAATGGTTCGTGAGATTTTCTTTGAAAGATTAGAGGTCATTATTAAATTTTTTTTTTTTTTTTTTGGTTACGCTTCACTTTTCTGATATGGCACGTGAATGATTTTCTTTCCAGCCTATCTCACAAGTTATTCCTATAAAAAAAAAATAGAGAAAAAGACAAATCATTCGATGCCCATGGCTCGAATCTCGATAAAAACTTTTACACATTTTATACCCTTGCAAAACGTATTTAATACGAGCGATTTTGAATTTTTAATTTAATTTTTTTTCCTCCTGTGTTAGAATATTTGCCTTTAAGCATTAAAATGGAATAATGAAAACGTCTGTAATTGAAATATATTGTATGTATGATATTAAAGCTAAAATTTGCTTTGAGGAGATGACAATATCTTTAAAAATAAGGTAGAAAAATATCATAGTTTAGAAGTAACGTTAGACTATATTATGTATCCAAGCTGAACGAAGGAGCATGAGACTTTTTTACATTCTGCCAACAGCATCGCATCAATTGCATACGAGAAACATATATCTTCTCATTCTCGATTTGTATTCCGTTTCCATACTTACTTTCACATATTTTTCTCTTGTAGAAGAAAGAATGTGTTAAGGAACGTTGCCGTGTATACACGTGTAGCCAAATTTTGGGTATATTGTGAAAGCAGACATTTTAATATAAAATGATAAAAGAAGTTTTACAAAATTGTTTAGGAAAAAATAATTTAGAAATATAATTTGAATCCTTTCTGTTTATCTTTCAGTTTATTTTTTTACATAATTATCGAATTTTTTATTACGGTTATAATTTTTACTTTTCCGGTTGTCTTATATAACAGAGGTCAAATGACCCCCCCCCCAAGATTTTTACATTTTTGGACTTAGGACACCTTGAAACGTCGAGAAATGCAAAAATATTCTGGATTTTTTCTGTATGTATGGATGATAGCGTGTGTGTGTGTGGGGGGGCACGATTTCTTTCACCCACTTTGAAGCTTAATAACTCACGCTCGTTTTCTCGAAAACTTTTGAAATTTTGTAGGGAGGTTTGTGTATTAGGGTTATTTATGCTATTAAATTTTGGTGGTTAAAGGTCGACGGGGTGGGAAGATATAGGGGAGTCACTTATCATATGTCGAGTGATGTTAGACATGATGCAGATTTTATTCGTTATTACCATGTACAATTTTTCAAGAATAAAACTTATTTTCACCCTTAAAATTAAGCTTTAGCCATTTTATAATAAATAATAACATACAAATTTTCAAAAATAAAATATTATAACAGACGGTGTCATACGCAGTTTTAACTTTCTTTGCCGGGAAAGTTATGCAACTCGTTGCTGGATCTTTTTATAATCATAAAAGTAGATAATTTTCTTCTGTTTTTCAAACCATTTTTCATTTTCAAATTTCTAAAGATATAATCAATAAATTTCCATCTTAAAAATTTTATATCGTTTCTTATGAACTAACTTAATGTAATTGCATTACTTTTTCATGTCATTCTTTCATAATTTTATTCCATTCTCCCTTTAGGCTATACCATAGACACTGATATACCTTTTATACATCTGAAAAGAAACACTATCAATCTGTTTGCTCCAAATACAAAGTTATATGCTGCAATTCCACAGTTTATGTACATTTTTTTTTTTCCAGTTTGATGTTGCTTCGTAGAACAGATATACGGACCAACGATTCTTATTTACTTCTTCAAAATCACTTTATTTTTTTTACACATCACATCATATAGATATATATCATTAATCTAAATTTAAATTCATTGTTTCCAGAAGAAAAAGTTTCCGTTCCGCATACAAATTTTATGAGTTTTCCCACAGAGATTCTAGAAACAAAGTTAAATTTTTTTTTTACATTAACAATTTATTGCTAATGTATTATATATCAGATAGTTTTTCCCTCTTTCTCTTATCAGGTTGGTCATTAACTATACAATTTTTATGTTAACGTTAGTTCTTGTGACAAGAATGGCAACAAATATCAGAAGAATTTCCTTCTTTATAATGTAAATTTAAAAAAAAAGGAAAATAATAATAATAATAATAATGTTCTCAGGCGATTAAAAATATTACTCTCTATAGCGACATTATAAGAATTTTACTTGAATTGGAAGTTTAAAAAAAATAAAAAAACTTTCTCGAAATATTTAAAAATTTACAAGAAATATTATTCAGGGAAATACGGTGTTGTAGAGGAGAATCTCTTAGTTGTTTGATGTTAATGATTGGATAATTTAGAAAAATTTTAACGTACAAATTAATAAAATATTAACATTGTAAAATTTAAATTTCTTATTTAAAATTTGAACAAATTCGGGTTTAAATTTGTGAAGTTCTGTGAAAAGTAAACATGCTCCTTTCGTTTGCTTAATGATAACGCTGGTTACTTATTTATCATACATTTAAATAAATCAAACGTTGGTCTGATAATAAACGTGTTCGAAATGGTTTTAATTGAGATAAATTACTATTTTATTAATATTTTTATAATTTAAATATTCTATGGCTACACATAGATCCATATATACAGTCAAACCTGTTTTTATGCGGTCTTTTTTGTGCGATTTTTTATTTATGCGATTTTTTTATGCGGTTTTTTATGCGGTCCCTATCCACCGCATAAAAACAGATTTGACTGTATATATATATATATATATATATATATATATATTTTAAGTATAATTTGCATCGTTCTAAATAAATTAGAATTAGAATTTTGCTCCAAACACAGACTTGGAGACATTTTTTTGAGTAGAATAAATTTGTGTATGAACATTTTAAGGATTTTGAACCATTAATTTTATCGATTAGAATACTTCAAATATTTTACCTTTTCTATAATTTAGGAAAAATGTAAGAAAATATTTTCCCCAAAATTCCCATATATGAAGAAAAATGTCTCAAATCAACACTATACACGGGGCCCCCGATTCGAATTTGCCTGGCCCCATGAAGCTATCACGCGGCACTGCCCAATAATCATAACATGCAATAAAACTTCAATATATCGTCCTTGTAAAGCGATAATGAATTATTATTGTTTAAAGTTCTTCAATTTAGAGCCACACTCGATTTAGTGCCACAGATATCGGCGCTAAATCTACCTTTAAATCGCTACAATTAAAATAACACAGCTCAAATACGTTACGTATACATAACGTAGGCTACATATACAGTACGTGTGTAATGTATACACGTATATAACATTTATATATTTATACGTACAGTATGTGTTCATATAATGTTAAGTTTTCGAAATCTCCATTAAATTCCAGTGTGAAAATAAAGATTTGTTTGAAGGCAGTTTATAAAAATAACAGAAACAAATGAGACTCTTGAAATTATTATATTCATAGTAGAGATTTATTTTAATATTATGCATTCGTTTATTTTAAGTCTACGAAAAAAAAGTTCTTGTATAAATATTAATATTTAGTGACAGCATTTGGGGATTTTATGATTAACTTTAACGAGTATGCACTTTCTGGTGTTAATTTTCATTTGTTGTATGAAATTTTTACATTACAATTTAATATTCGTTGAGTTAGATCAGATGTTTATTATTTATTATTTAGAATTGTTTTATACTGTTAAATATATAAATGTTTTATTTATAAATATTTCGTAAACGTAAACATTATTACATTGTATAAATTTGTGTACAGTTTATTTGCTTTACACAAAATGAATATTAACGAACGTAGACGATGTCTTTGTACAAAACACAATTAAAATCAACGAAATCTTAATTCTCGTTAAAACCTATTGCATATACAATATTTGTATGTTTGTTGGGCAGCAATTTTCAAATTGTAGACCTATAAATTTTCACCCCTTCCCTAAAACAGTGTGAAATAGATGAAATTCGAGACCATATATGGAAAGTTTAGTGATAGGAGGCCCGATGAACTATATACGAACTTGCAGTAAGGACCGGAAGCCACCTGATTTCAATTCAAAACTTTTCCCCTGAAAGCAGTTAATAGATGACCCGCACGACTCTATTGTTAAAGGAAAAGTATGATATACAGGGGCAAGCCACTGCTAATTTGAGGTGGAGAGCATATTTTTTAAATTAAATTTTCCATATTATTCAACACAAATTCTTATAAATATATTATTCTATATTTATAACATATATGAAATAATTTTTCGAGTATGTGAACAACTTAATACAAAGATATAAGAGTAGATTCGTTATAAAATATAAATAAAAATTTAAACGGGTCCGATTATCAAGATCACACTACTCGAAATAAAACGGAAAAAAATTAAGTATTGTACGTATAAAATTTTAAATAATGATTAAATTGCGTAAAGACAAATCCACCAATATTTCACAAAAGTTTCTAGTTGATTAATCAATCGATTTTCTTAATTAAAAAGCCAACGAATACCAAAAATTGGAATATAATTTCACGCATTAAGAGATTAATTTTATAATTTAGTAATTTGTTGTAGGTAAATAATATGAAAGATTGTAAAAAATTACCGATTGCTTTCGCTTTGTGGAAGACGGCGAAACATTTTCACTCTTTATATCGAGATTATATCTTTTCAATGGTGTTTTTTTCATCGACGACAAGGCCGGAATAGTGTGGAATGACGATGCTAAGCTAAAAGACAACTTAGAATGACGATGCTAAGCTCCCATTCATTTCGTAGAGAAGATAACGACACAGGACGAGCGCCAATAGTTACAAAGACACTAAGAGTGAAGGCAAGTCACGATGGACAACTCACTTTCACTGCTATCTCAATTCAAAGAAGACAAACGCCACGATGACTCTTCTCTTAATTCTATATATATTGAAGACTTATCTTTTTAATTTACTCTATTAATTTACATAAAAATCGATGACATAATAAGTAGTCTCTCGTTTTTTTTGTAGCCTCTTTGAAAGGACATGTCATCGAGTAATACATAGTTAATGAAGTAATCGAAACTGAATAAATCGCTGTTATTAGGAATAAATTTTAGAAATTTTAAAGGTTAATGAGAGAAATTAGAAAACGAAATCGAAATTTTTTAAAGTTGGGAGGACATTGAAATGTAGAGAATTGTAAAAAATATTCGGGAGTTTTTTCTGTATATAGGGATGTTAGTGTGTGTGGGGGCACGAATTTGCTCATCCACTTTGAAGATTAATAACTCCTGTGTTTTTGTCTAAAATTTCTGAAATTTTGCAGGGAGGTTTGTTTATTAGGGAGATTGATGCTATTAAATTTTGGTGGTTAAAGGTCGAAGGGATGGGAAGATAGGGGGAGTCATTTATCATACGTCGAGTGAGATTGAACTTGAAGATTTTATTCGTTATTAGCATTTACAAATTCTTTTCTACAAAACTCATCTTTATCCTCAAAATCAAGGTTTTTGTCATCTTATCATATATATACAGTTCTTGAAACCAATATATAGCCTATATATTGGTAAAGAGAGAAAATTGATGTAAATTATATTTCATAAAATAAAATTCAATTCAATCAGTTCTTATTTTCTTATCTAAACATATAATTTACAATTTCTACTTAAAAAAGTCTCTCTCTCTTCTAATGAAATTCTTTCTCTTTTGATCCTTCAAAAGAATTCGAAGAAAGATTAGACGAGAGACACTTTCTTTTTAATGTTACTCCCAGGGACTGAAGATCTGTTCGGTTCCTGCAATGGAAGTATCAGATTTGGCTTGGGATCAGGAGGGATCAGTTACTCAAATTTTGGTAAATAACATTTGACTGTTTGACTGAATTTATTACGCCAGCTACAATTGACTATAAGACCAATCTCAGTTTTGTCGCTTATAATAAGTCAAATAATATGGATGAGGAAGAGATGTACTGTACAGTACATCTCGCCGCCAACTGCTTATATACGCCCTTCATAACGCAAGAAAATCTTTTCTTCTTCGATATGGATGGTCGGAAATTTATAATATATGTAATTTCCAGCTGGAATTTTTAAAATTTCACTTTCTGGAACTCGCAGTATAAAAGTTATTTAAGCTACGTAACAGGAATATAACAAGAATAGAGAGTGAAATGATGCTTCTCCTACGTGACATTCAGTACTTTTATTTATGATTAAAGATCATTTGTACACAATCTTGTTTATTTTATGATTATTTAGATATATCTTCTGATCATGTAATGTATTTGTGTAGTAAATAAACACGGTATAAGGGGAAAAATTCGAAATTCACTCGAGTTAATTCCGAACTGAAACTTCCATCGTCCCCTATTCTAGAAAATAAATATTTGCCAAATTATGGAAGTAATTATCTCATTACATTCTGTCACAAATAAAATTTTTCTTATTTCATTATTATTATTAACTCTCTAATTACAATTATAATTACAAACAGATTTAATATTTAAATAACATTTTATTTAAAATAAACTTAGATTATATCTCAAATCCAAAATAATATTGAATATCACACATTTCTTTAACGCTTTAAAGATTCGTATTTATATTTTCATTTAATTGACGTTCCGTAATGGTTCTTACTATAAAATAATTATAATATATATTTAAATAAATAAAAAGGATACAATACGTATGAAGTAATTCAACTGATAGTAGTAAAAAAATAATGCCACATAATACTTTCAATTACAGTATAACATTTATGGGAGCGCCAAAAATTCCATTTGCGGATATTTCAAGAATTATTTTATAACTAGTAAATAGGGAAAGGCATAGAAAAACGGGAGAGAAAAATGCAATTGTTCACGTAAAAGGTAGTTTCTTTTTAACGCAAAGTTTCGCCAAGTTAAATTACTTCCCGTGACCTGAACCAATTTAAATAGATGAATTTAAAAGGGTATCGTCGTCATCCAAACGCAGAAGGTTGCATCAAATAAATTGAATTATATTTTTATATATAAAACGAATATAAATTTTATGTTTTCGAGAAACCGTTCTGCATAAACTTTGAACTATTAGGGCAAGCTTTCGCTGTTGCGTATTTAACACACTGCCTTCTGCAAATGACAGAGATAATCTCTTAAATTCATTCGAATTAAATTAGAACCGAACACTCGTTTTTTTTTAAATTTACAGTATTTATTTTTAAATTACTCTTCATTTTAATTATATATTTTGTTTCAATTTCTGAGTAATCTCGACCAATGAAATTCCTTGTTATATAAAGCATTTAAATGGAATGTAACAATTTGCAGTACACGTGAATAGGTCAGCTGATTTAATTTTCAATTATGCTGCTCTATTGCAAATAACTGCTCTTCAGATGCTCATATTATGTGCTTTATTTTCATTCTAATCTTGATTTTAAAAAAGATTTTTAAATTATTGGGAATATTTTCTAACTGTTTGTCTGTCCTTCCTTAATCGTGTTAGACAGATGAAAGTTGAGATCAGATATGGAAAGTTTAGGGTAGAAGGCCCCGATTAACTATATAATTCAAGTGTTTTCAATTCAAAACATTTCCCCTTGAACGGAGTTAGATAGATGAACGGCACGACTCCGCTTTTATCAGGAATAGTATGATGTACAGGGGCAAACCACTACTAATTTGAGATGGAGAGCATATATTTTAAATTAAATTAATTAAAAATTTCAGCCCAGAATAATTTTAGTTAGTTGAACAGTATAAGCTCAGCCAGTATGAAAAAACTGTTAAATTTTATATGTATAAATATAATAATAATTTAGTTTAATTTACATTTTAATTCAATTTATTTTCATGTTCACTATAATTATTTTCTCTCGAGTATTTTCTATTTATGAAGGCTTCAAATGTCTGGACAAAAGTCATCTAAGTGAAGGTCAAAAAACAATTTCTTTATTATTATTATTATTATTATTTTGTTGGGTTAAGTTAGATATACTCGGTTAACACCGGTGGCTAAGTACTATGCCGGACCAAAGTCAAGGCATAGTAACCAAAACAGAAATTAAAGAAGTGTATCAGTGTGTGTGTCTGTATTCAGGAATTTTCTCACAATATGACATGTATTCAATATAGTGGCCTTCTGTAGTGTGATGTATGTGTTTCTATTCAATTGTAATGTGCCCATGCTTTTGTGCAGTGTGTGTGGTATGGCACCTGTAGAGGAGAGAACAACAGGTACAATAAGCACCCTATCCATCCTCCACAGATGCCTTATTTCCTGGGCGAGTTCTGTGTACTTGCTAATTTTTTCAGTGCATGCGTTTTGTATATTGTGAGTGTTTGGAATGGATATGTCTATAATGTATGTGATTTTATTGTGTTTGTCAATGAGTGTGATGTCTGGTCTGTTGTGGTAAATTGTTTTATCTGTGATTATGGCTCTGTCGTAGTACATTTTGTGCGTGTTGTTTTCCAATACTGTCTGTGGAATGTACTTGTAGTATGGCTCGTGGATGTCTACTAATTTGTGTTTCTTTGCAAGCTCTTGGTGTATTATATTTGCTACTTGATTATGTCTGTGTTGATAATCTGTCTGTGCCAAGAGCTTGCAACCAGAAGTGATGTGTTGTATAGTTTCTGGCATGACGTGACATTTTCTGCATGTGTCATTTGTGAGTGTTGCATCTTTGAGTATGTGTTTTCTGTAGTTTTTAGTATTTATGACCTGATCCTGTATGGATATCATGAATCCTTCCGTCTCCCCAAAAAGGCATCCCCGAGCTAACCAGCTGTTTGACGCAGTTTTGTCAACAAAATCCTGGGCCAGATCGTAAGGATGCCTGCCATGGAGTGCCTTTCGAGACCACGATTGCTTAATGGTGTCTATGCTTTTTATATGTTGTGTTGTGTCCATATAATGTGAGTGTAAGTTTAATGGTGTGTTATTTGAGTCTGCTAGAGTTACTGCTTTATGTAATTGTGATGTTTCTTGTTTTTTGTAGAAAAACTCTCGCAGTGACTGTATTTGTTTGTAGTGAAGGTTAACTATGTCAATCAGGCCACGTCCGCCATCTTTACGTGGAAGAATTAATCTTTCTGTGGCGGATTTAGGATGATGTTGTTTATGCTTAGTAAGTGTTGTACTTGTTTTCCTTTGGAGTTGCTCAAGATCAGTGTGAGTCCAATGTATAACTCCAAAAGAATATGTGAGTACTGGGATGACATATGTGTTTATTGCTTTAACTGTGTGTTTTGCATTTAACTCTGTTCTGAGAATAGCATTTAACCTACTTTGGCATTCTTTAATTAATCTTTGCTTTATTTGTGTATGTTCTGTTAGTTTGGCCTGTTGGAATCCTAAATACTTATAGAACTCGCCCTCTTCCATGGATTCAATAACGTCTCCATTTTCAAGTGCAAAATCTTCTTTCTTCAGGATTCCTTTTTCTATGTGAACTGTTTTGCATTTATCTAGGCCAAATTCCATTTGTATGTCCTTGGTGTATGAATGTGTGATTTGTAGGAGTTGATGAAGTTGTTTTTGTGTGGATGCATAAAGTTTTATGTCATCCATGTACATGAGATGTGACAGTGTAAACTGTGTTGTTTTTTCGTGTCTGATATTGTAACCATATTGCATGTTGTTTAACATGTTGGATAATGGGTTCAGGGCTAAGCAGAACCAGAGAGGACTCAAGGAATCTCCTTGAAAAATTCCTCGCCTAATAAAAATTTGCTTTGTTTGTATGGAAGTGTTACTAACCCTGAGATGTAGTGTTGTTCTCCAGTGCTGCATAGTGTTTTGAAAGAATGCAATGAGTGATGGATGTATTTTGTACATGTGTAGGATATGTAGCAGCCAACTGTGTGGAACACTGTCGAATGCTTTTCTGTAGTCTATATATGCCATGTGTATGTTTCTGTGTTGTCTGTGTGCTTGCCGTACAATGACTGAATCTATGAGTAACTGTTCTTTGCATCCCCTATGATTTGTACGGCAACCTTTTTGTTGTTCTGTTAGAATGTCGTGTTCTTCAACATGTTTGTATATTTTGTTTGCAATACAGGATGTCAATAATTTGTAGAGTGTTGGAAGACATGTAATTGGTCTGTATTGTGTTGGGTCTGTGGTATTGTTGTTTTTAGGTTTCATGTAGGTGATGCCCTGAGTAAGAAAATTTGGCATGTCTTGTGGATTGATGATGTGTTGTTAGATGTTTAGCTAGTTCCTGGTGCAGTGATGTAAACTTTTTGTACCAGAAATTGTGAATGTTGTCTACACCAGGTGTCTTCCAGTTGTGTGTTCTGTTAACAGTGTATTGGAAATCATGTATGTTTATTTCAACACAGGGCATAGTTGGTATGTTGTGCAAGTTTCTGTTCTCCTCCTCGATCCAGCCTGCATCAGCATTGTGCGTGACAGCACTGGACAAAGAGAAGACCAATATGTTGTGAGTTCTTCTTCTGTTGGTGTGCCACTGTGCTGTGTATCAGTGTTTGCTTTGTTATTAATTTGTCTGTAAAAGAGTTTTTCATTGTTTCTAAATAATTTATTTTGTTGTTTTCGTAGTGTACATGTTTTGTATCGTTTGAGTCTACGTGCTTTAGCAGCAAGTTTTTGTTTTAGTGTATCAATGTATTCTGTAATGTGTGTGTCGTGATGTTCATGTTTTGTGTGTGTTTTTATTTTCTTGAAAATGTTTTTGAGCTGTTTCCTTAATTTGGGTGTTATGTTGTTTTTAGTGTATTGTGTTAGCCTGCCTAATTGCTGTCTAATGTCATTTATTTGTGTTTCTATTCTTCTCTGCCAGGCAGGCTTGTGATAGAATTGTGTTTTCTGTGTATTTGTCTGTGATTGTACTTTCAGTCCATGGTGTGTCACTACTGTGACTGCCCCAGCATAAACTAATGTATGAATGTCTGCGAGTGTAGAAATTGAATGAATGTAGTGTGGTAGTAAGTGAGTGTTTACATAATTTAGTGTTTTTCCTACTTCCTTTGACGTGTTGATTTTTGGTATTCGTGGTCGTTGTGTGGGATCTGTACCTGTATATTTAGTGAGTGTTTCCTGAAATATAAGTGAGAGCGTATTAACTAAATCCAAGTCTATGTTATCAGTGATGGATGAGGAAGTGTCTGTAGTATCATTAGTGCTAATTGTTGTATGTGTGTTATTATCAATGCTTGTTGCTGGATTATCCTGACAGGTTACATGATTTTCATTAATGTTAGATGTTTCTGTCTGTTGATGTATTTGATCAGCAACCTGTTGTTTGATAAGTTCAAGTGTTGTTTGTGAAATAAGGTTGTTGTGTATAATTGTTTTTTTTTGATCAACAACCCTTTGTTCGGTGACAGTGAGATGAGGATACTGTTGTGTGAATCTATGGTGTAGTTGTTGTCTGTATGCTGTCATGTTTGTTTCGAGTTTTGTGACTGTGTAATAAGTACGGATGATAAACTCGTTCATTTCTACTGTCCATTTCATCCGTTGGCGTGGTTTTCCAGCCTTTGTGGTCTGTGGATGCATTGCCACAGAAACACGAAGGCTGGGTTGGTTCCTCACATCTGTTGAGGGCATTGCAGTAGCCATGCTTGGGCCGGTGCTGCTTTCGCCACCGGTAACCAGGGGAGACTGTGGCCTATTTTTCGAACGTGAGCCTCTGCCTAACCCACGAACGCGGACCTTGTTAACCCGGGCGACATCCGAGCCGGTATCATACTTTGATCTAGTTATCACCATAATAAATATCTCCACAGAATGTGGGTGTGGTCACTCTTAGCTTCATTTCTCCCCATAGACCTTACTGGCATGGGTGTCCCTACCAGGAGCTTATGCTCCAGCCTGTATTGCCCTATGGAGCAGTTGTTATAATAACAATAATAATAATAATAACTCTCCCGTGGTCACCACCTGGTCGTGGTGGGAGAGCCCAGTAATTTTACTGCTCCATAGGGCAATACAGGCTGGAGCATAAGCTCCTGGTAGGGACACCCATGCCAGTAAGGTCTATGGGGAGAAATGAAGCTAAGAGTGACCACACCCACATTCTGTGGAGATATTTATTATGGTGATAACTAGATCAAAGTATGATACCGGCTCGGACGTCGCCCGGGTTAACAAGGTCCGCGTTCGTGGGTTAGGCAGAGGCTCACGTTCGAAAAATAGGCCACAGTCTCCCCTGGTTACCGGTGGCGAAAGCAGCACCGGCCCAAGCATGGCTACTGCAATGCCCTCAACAGATGTGAGGAACCAACCCAGCCTTGGTGTTTCTGTGGCAATGCATCCACAGACCACAAAGGCTGGAAAACCACGCCAACGGATGAAATGGACAGTAGAAATGAACGAGTTTATCATCCGTACTTATTACACAGTCACAAAACTCGAAACAAACATGACAGCATACAGACAACAACTACACCATAGATTCACACAACAGTATCCTCATCTCACTGTCACCGAACAAAGGGTTGTTGATCAAAAAAGAACAATTATACACAACAACCTTATTCCACAAACAACACTTGAACTTATCAAACAACAGGTTGCTGATCAAATACATCAACAGACAGAAACATCTAACATTAATGAAGATCATGTAACCTGTCAGGATAATCCAGCAACAAGCATTGATAATAACACACATACAACAATTACCACCAATGATACTACAGACACTTCCTCATCCATCACTGATAACATAGACATGGATTTAGTTAATACGCTCTCACTTATATTTCAGGAAACACTCACTAAATATACAGGCACAGATCCCACACAACGACCACGAATACCAAAAATCAACACGTCAAAAGAAGTAGGAAAAACACTAAATTACGTAAACATTCACTTACTACCACACTACATTCATTCAATTTCTACACTCGCAGACATTCATACATTAGTTTATGCTGGGGCAGTCACAGTAGTGACACACCATGGACTGAAAGTACAATCACAGACAAACACACAGAAAACAAAATTCTATCACAAGCCTGCCTGGCAGAGAAGAATAGAAATACAAATAAATGACATTAGACAGCAATTAGGCAGGCTGACACAATACACTAAAAACAACATAACACCCAAATTAAGGAAACAGCTCAAAAACATTTTCAAGAAAATAAAAACACACACAAAACACGAACATCACAACACACGCATTACAGAATACATTGATACACTAAAACAAAAACTTGCTGCCAAAGCACGTAGACTCAAACGTTACAAAACATGTACACTACGAAAACAACAAAATAAATTATTTACAAACAATGAAAAACTCTTTTACAGACAAATTAATAACAAAGCAAACACTGATACACAGCACAGTGGCACACCAACAGAAGAAGAACTCACAACATATTGGTCTTCTCTTTGGTCCAGTGCTGTCACGCATAATGCTGATGCAG
The DNA here is from genome assembly GCF_030686945.1 of Centruroides vittatus. Taxonomy (NCBI): domain Eukaryota; kingdom Metazoa; phylum Arthropoda; class Arachnida; order Scorpiones; family Buthidae; genus Centruroides; species Centruroides vittatus. The sequence continues at coordinate 566,415 of NW_027121655.1, forward strand.
GCTGGATCGAGGAGGAGAAGAGAAACTTGCACAACATACCAACTATGCCCTGTGTTGAAATAAACATACATGATTTCCAATACACTGTTAACAGAACACACAACTGGAAGACACCTGGTGTAGACAACATTCACAATTTCTGGTACAAAAAGTTTACATCACTGCACCAGGAACTAGCTAAACATCTAACACACATCATCATCAATCCACAAGACATGCCAAATTTTCTTACTCAGGGCATCACCTACATGAAACCTAAAAACAACAATACCACAGACCCCACACAATACAGACCAATTACATGTCTTCCAACACTCTACAAATTATTGACATCCTGTATTGCAAACAAAATATACAAACATGTTGAAGAACACGACATTCTAACAGAACAACAAAAAGGTTGCCGTAGAAATCACAGGGGATGCAAAGAACAGTTACTCATAGATTCAGTCATTGTACGGCAAGCACACAGACAACACAGAAACATACACATGGCATATATAGACTACAGAAAAGCATTCGACAGTGTTCCACACAGTTGGCTGCTACATATCCTACACATGTACAAAATACATCCATCACTCATTGCATTCTTTCAAAACACTATGCAGCACTGGAGAACAACACTACATCTCAGGGTTAGTAACACTTCCATACAAACAAAGCAAATTTTTATTAGGCGAGGAATTTTTCAAGGAGATTCCTTGAGTCCTCTCTGGTTCTGCTTAGCCCTGAACCCATTATCCAACATGTTAAACAACATGCAATATGGTTACAATATCAGACACGAAAAAACAACACAGTTTACACTGTCACATCTCATGTACATGGATGACATAAAACTTTATGCATCCACACAAAAACAACTTCATCAACTCCTACAAATCACACATTCATACACCAAGGACATACAAATGGAATTTGGCCTAGATAAATGCAAAACAGTTCACATAGAAAAAGGAATCCTGAAGAAAGAAGATTTTGCACTTGGAAATGGAGACGTTATTGAATCCATGGAAGAGGGCGAGTTCTATAAGTATTTAGGATTCCAACAGGCCAAACTAACAGAACATACACAAATAAAGCAAAGATTAATTAAAGAATACCAAAGTAGGTTAAATGCTATTCTCAGAACACAATTAAATGCAAAACACACAGTTAAAGCAATAAACACATATGTCATCCCAGTACTCACATATTCTTTTGGAGTTATACATTGGACTCACACTGATCTTGAGCAACTCCAAAGGAAAACAAGAACAACACTTACTAAGCATAAACAACATCATCCTAAATCCGCCACAGAAAGATTAACTCTTCCACGTAAAGATGGCGGACGTGGCCTGATTGACATAGTTAACCTTCACTACAAACAAATACAGTCACTGCGAGAGTTTTTCTACAAAAAACAAGAAACATCACAATTACATAAAGCAGTAACTCTAGCAGACTCGAATAACACACCATTAAACTTACACTCACATCATATGGACACAACACAACATATAAAAAGCATAGACACCATTAAGCAATCGTGGGCTCGAAAGGCACTCCATGGCAGGCATCCTTACGATCTGGCCCAGGATTTTGTTGACAAAACTGCGTCAAACAGCTGGTTAGCTCGGGGATGCCTCTTTGGGGAGACGGAAGGATTCATGATTGCCATACAGGATCAGGTCATAAATACTAAAAACTACAGAAAACACATACTCAAAGATGCAACACTCACAAATGACACATGCAGAAAATGTCACATCATGCCAGAAACTATACAACACATCACCTCTGGTTGCAAGCTCTTGGCACAGACAGATTATTTACACAGACATAATCAAGTAGCAAATATAATACACCAAGAGCTTGCAAAGAAACACAAATTAGCAGACATCCACGAGCCATACTACAAGTACATTCCACAGACAGTATTGGAAAACGACACGCACAAAATGTACTACGACAGAGCCATAATCACAGATAAAACAATTTACCAGAACAGACCAGACATCACACTCATTGACAAACACAATAAAATCACATACATTATAGACATATCCATTCCAAACACTCACAATATACAAAACGTATGCACTGAAAAAATTAGCAAGTACACAGAACTCGCCCAGGAAATAAGGCATCTGTGGAGGATGGATAGGGTGCTTATTGTACCTGTAGTTCTCTCCTCTACAGGTGTCATACCACACACACTACACAAAAGCCTGGGCACATTAGAATTGAATAGAAACACATACATCACTCTACAGAAGGCCACTATATTGAATACATGTCATATTGTGAGAAAATTCCTGAATACAGACACACACACTGATACACTTCTTTAATTTCTGTTTTGGTTACTATGCCTTGACTTTGGTCCGGCATAGTACTTAGCCACCGGTGTTAACCGAGTATATCTAACTTAACCCAATTTCTTTATTATTATTATTATTATATTCTTTAAAGTTGAATTTATAAATTTTTATATATATCATATTTTAAAAGTTAATAATAATTTTTCATAAATATTTTCAAGAAATTTAAAGAAATCATGAGAAAAATAAAATTAAATAAAGCTGCAGGTGATCATTGAAAGGAAGTTCAAATTTATTATATAACAGCAAAGAGATTTCAAGTAGAGTATTTTCAGGCAAATAAATAAGTAAATTGAAATTGAAAGAGTAATCATTATAATAAAATACTAAAATTGTAAAAGAAGTTGGAGAATATCGATCAGAACTTTGCACGGATACTGAAAGATGCAAATCTTTACTATATTTCCTCGAATAATAAATATATATTCATGCATATGTAAAGGCGCAATTGCTAAATTTTAATACGATTAATTAAAATATTATTAATAATTTATATCAACTAAATTAAAATTATGAAACTAATATCGAAATCATTCCGCCCTAAATGGTCTATTATCATTCTAATTTGTCTCATTGAAAATATGCAAAACTGTCTTCTTATATATAAAACAAATACATTTTCTAATTATTAAATACGTCAGATATATTTAAAATTAAAGTTCTGTTTTTAAATTAAACAGGTAAACATTTAATCTCCAGTTTCTCTACAAGAATGGTTTTCCTGAAAGCCATTATTATATATAACTTAAGTGGATATCTATAAGATATATTGTATAATTTGAATAGTAATTTTTCGTCGGGTGTGTCCAACAATACAATAAGACATTAAATTTATTAAAACAATTGTAACATTGTCGACTGTTTATTAACAATATCACAAGTGTAAGTGCCGTAGATAAAGAATATTTACGGCACTTTATTTTACGGTTTTATTCGGGTTACGTTCTGGACAGGTTTTACCGTATAATTAAATGGAAAATGTAATGAAAAAGGATAATAATAAACATAAATAAATATGTTTTTTAAAGTAATTACAAAATGTTGCCGATTACAAATCTAAAATCGATAGAAAAAAGATTTTCTTCAATTATTTGTAAAAGCGAACTTCAAAAAATATGAAAAAGTTTTTCGATATTTCTGATTATAAATATCTTATAAATATTTCTATTTTTAAATTGGAAAAATCTTCCGACTTTATTCTTGTACACAAAATTTTATATTTCCTTCTAATGGAATGAAAAAAATAATAATAAAAATTAAGAAATAACCCGAGAATATTCTCAAATACTGAAGTTTGTAAGTCTATTTTAGATCGAAATATTTATAATCAATAGATAGGCTCTATGTATAATCGATGATATAGAAAATTCGTATATCCGAGAATCATTTGAGAAATGTATTCGATCGATTAGTACTTAATAAAATATCTATTTCTGTCGTCCTTCAGTTCTAATTCGGGTTTTTAAACACAGAAATCGAATGTATATTATTGCGACGTCGTCACAATGCCGGGCTGTAATTTTTAAACATATTTTAATTTAAAAAAGTTGCATGATTTCCTGTCCGGATGGGAAATTCGTATATAGTCAACCGGTCCCTAAGCGGGAATGTATAGGCCTATATACATTTCCACTGTCTCCGTCTGTTTGTATGTCCGTCCTACCTTTGTTAATCTCGAGAACGTAGTTAGATAGATGAAAACTAAGACCAGATATAGAAAGCTTACGGGCCGGAAGTTCCGATTAACTATATACGAACTTCCGGTTGGACCGGAAGTCACGCGATTTTTGTATTTACAAAAATTCATTCTTGATTAATGTAGAAATCTTCTTCAGATTCGTAATTATTCTTTGCTTTAATGATTATCTCCAACTCCAAACAACCATTAGAATGATTAAAGGTTATTTCCGACATAAAATAAATAACAAAAAAATAGTCTAAAACAAATTCGGTATTGATTATATTACACAAAAATTAACGTCTAAAACAGTTTCAATGTGATAAAATTGTCGTAATAAAAAGACAAATTTAAATCGTTAAAGGTAAAAAAGAAAGAAATATAATGCATAAAAATCTAATTTATAAGAAATTAGTCAAGTCGAATTTCAAATTACGTTTTTAACGGATTTAATTTTAACGATAAATTTTCATCTAGAACTAAAAACAAAATTTCCGTTTCTTATCAGTTCGACGATTTATCTTATGACAATTATAGGAGACAAAATGAGAAGAAAAAATCTCGTTTTTTTCCCCTTTTCTTAATGATATATGATGCCATTATAAATTTTCTAATAGTTAAATAAAGATAAATAAATCATGGAAAGATATACCGGCAAGATAAACTTATACAGGTATACCTGTATGAGTTTAGCTTTACGGTATACCTGAACATGTGTGAAAAAGAAACTGACATTTCTGTCATCCACACGTTCAGGTATACGAGACGGGTGTACGTACTGTACCTGTCAGGTATACCGGTACACGTATAACCGGCTTAATATATCTTATTTTAAGAAAATGGACGAAACGAGTATCAAGAAAAACTGTTTAAACCGTAGAATAAATTAAGATTTCTTTACTAAAAATAAGAAGGAATGTGTATATTCTCAATTAAATTTAATAGGGTTTTCTTCTTGTTATCACATATCATTAATGTTTATTTTTACATTATAGAGTTTTATCAAATTTTATAAAGGATATGCCATAAAGGAAGCTATTTTTCTTCCTCATTTTTGTTAGTCTCATCAGAATTTTAAAGAAAATTGTTCCAGGAAATTAAAGACTACCGATAAGGATAGTGTAAGTAATCGCCACGTTTAAATAATTATATGTCATATTTGTATTCCATTAATTATATTTACTAACGCAAAAAAAATCTTCAAATTAACGAGTACAATTTAAAAGGCCTCCTCTTTTATCAAATTTAAAAGCGAGAGGCCCTAAACTGTAGCTAGTTTAGCTTATGTATAAATCCACCGTTATACGGGTGTGACACAGTGGGCAAAAAGGGCAACTGTGTGGGGCCCTACCAACAGGAGGCCCCAAACCAATTTATTATAAAAAATATCCCCCCAAAAAATTCTCTCGAAAAAAAGTCTGAAGTCAGCACCGTACATGGGGCCTCGAATTCAAATTTTCTTGGGCCCAGTGAAGCTACAAACCGTCACCGAAGTTGGGATGATAAAAGAGAATATTTCTACTTTTCCAATGAAATGAAGATAAAGTTAATTGTGTTATTTAATTGAGATATTATCAGAAGACACTTGACATGTATCTTATCGAGAAAATAAATAAGGAAATGTCATAGATAGACGTGAAATTCTTTTAAATTAGAAATGAATTATTATTAAAATTTAAAACATTCTTAATGCAATATATAAACAGAAAAAAAAAATAATAATAATTCATCTAGCGTGACGAAAAGGAAAAAAAAAAGAATTATTTTACATTTGTTTATGTTTTTAACTTTAATATTTAATTATTTTAAGTTTTAATGCGTTATTTTTCAAAATTTAAGTCCTTTTTTTTCCTGTATGTGAGAGAGAAGAGCCGTGGGATATTTAAGGAAATATTTTTTGCTGTTTCTGCTGTTTTTCTTTCTGTTTCTCGTACGTTAATAATTTCTTAATCGCTGTAATTATATCGAAAAATCATTTTAATTGATACAAAAATTAAGCTTTTTATAATTACTTTTATGCTTTAAAATTACGGCTGACGATGACAACAGCACGATTAGTTATTGTAACGTCGGGCTACAACTTTAATTTTAAAAAATTACGTGACTTCCGGTTTAAGCCGGAAGTTCGTATATAGTTAATCGGGCTCCCAGCTCCTAACCTTTTCATATGTGGTTTCGATTTTCTTCTATCTAACTCCGTTCTCGAGATTAAGAAAAGACGGACGGACAAACGGACGACATTTGGAATTTGTAGGTCTTCAATTTGAAAACACTTAATAAAAGCCTGGAATAATAGTCAAACAAATCATAATATTACAAGTTTCTAAATATGAAATAACACATAAAATATTCATGAATAAATGTAATAAATAAAAAAACAAAATGGAGACACTATAGAATATATTATGAAAATTGCTGAGATAATTTTAAAAGTGGCAATTTATCTACTGTGAAAATGCAATTTGGAAAATAATTTGTTAAAAGCTGGCTAATATTAATTTATCAGGAATCGATGATAGCTGGGTGTATGCAAATGACATTCAAATCGTTGATCTATAGGAACATCTGCCCTTTAAAATAATGTAGAAAAAGTAATTAAAATATCCGATTCGATCGCGAGTAACAATGGAAAAACGATAACTTAATTAAGCTGGTAATTGATACAATATTCAATTACTGACTTTTACAAAAATTGGATATTTATATACTAATTTATATGTCAATATTTATGTGAATAGAATCTATATACCGACGGGTACAGACTCCACTGAGGCTACATAGATCCACAATCGAATCCGGGAGAGCAACTAATTTTTGGGGTGGTCTACCTCTTGTGGCCTGGCCGAATCCAAAACGAGCTTGAAAAAAAGGCCTTCTTAGTGCCTGCAGGATGGAAAGTATCAAAAATAAAAAATAAAAAATTGAATGTTCAAATGCTTCGGCGAGGAACACTTACAGAATTAAAATCTTTTCGAGGTTTCAAGTGTAATAAATTAGATAAATATTTGAATATCGTTATTCAAATATTTATCTATTTGTCATTATTTATTATCATTACATAATAATAATCGAGTGTCTTTATTTGTCTTCCATTAAATAAACATTTCTTCATTTGATTGAATTGAATGATATAATAACGTAATGCAACGTATGCAGGATATGCCAATGGAGGGGAGGACGTTCTATGGGAAAGTAGGTGTTAGATACGTGAAAAAATCCGAAAAACTCCACGTGAACATATTGGTGAGATGAGAACCCGCGATCAACTATCGATAACTACCAGTGTTTAGTGGTTTTATTAGTAGGCCCGATTAATTATAAATGTACTTCCAATGAAAACCGGAAGTCATGCTATTTCAATTCAAAAATTTCCTCAGAAAGGAGCTAGATAGATGACCGGCACGACTCTATTGTTAAAAGAAAAAGTATGATGTACAGGGGCAAGCCACTACTAATTTGAGGTGGAGAGCAGATATTTTAAATTAAATAAATTAAAAATTGCATTAAAACGATGTCACAATAAACAATTACTCGTTATCTATATTAACTTTATGTTTTTATTGAATATTTTAATATATTATTGTCGTCTTGGCCATTTTATTAATTAATATATTTTTATAATTGCACCTTGGCCCTGAAAATGTTAACGCTTTTGAATATTAAAGCGGAGAAGTAGCCTACAATAAAAAGTTCCACTCCCCCTATGAATTTGAACATGCTTTGTAACACGTTTTAGAAATGATTAAAAACATTTTCAACCAACCCATGTCTTCGTGTCTTATTTCGTTTAACAATATTGTAGACAGCGCTATTTTCCGCTGGTGGTGAGTTTTAGAACTATTTTTTGTGGAAAATACAATCCCATGACTTCCTGTAAACTATTTCCAAGTTTGATAACATTCTGTCCAATAGTTTTCCTTTTATTGCCATTTCAAAGTGGAACTTTAATTATAATGACCCTGTATTTCATACGTTAGAAAACAAAGGAAAATCTAAGTTAGGATTCCGAGTATACAGTAAGTTGCATAATTTATTAAAGACGAATACATTTTATTAAGAACTCCAGCAATTTTATCCAAAAGGAAAGGCGCAGCCATAGAACAAATTGGAAGATCCAAGCCTAACTAGCAGAGATTTAACTATTAATATCTATAAATGAGAATGCTTGTTTGTTTGTTTGCTATGCACTCTTCGGCCGTTCGACCAATTGCTATGAAACTCGGCAGTTCTGGTAATATATTACTAATTTAGATAACGTCATAATACCACCCAAAATATTTATTTGGTTTCTATATATTAATTACTTTTCGTCTACATTGGATCTTGTCTTGTCTTTTTACGTTGGGCCAGAATTACTAGGCTATGGTGTCCCGTAGTAAGTTGTGACGTACAAAGGCACTAATAGGGCTTAAGCCAAACCCCCAAGTGTCAAGGGTTCACAAAACTTGAATTATTATCATAAATTTTTAATACTTTTTCATTAACAATGAGAACTTATTGTATAGTAAAAAACAGTTAATAGGTTAGGTTAGGTTTAGTAAAAGTGGTAAATATGAAGCCAAATGAGGCCCACCTCATTGGATTTCAATAAGCTCTAGACCCCGAAAAACCTAGATCCGTCCCTGGTGACGTAGTTAGTAATTAGGCCCTATATATATATTTGTTTTTACGCGGGGAATAATGCCTTCCGGGAGATCTTTTTGGAGTAACTGACCCCTAATTAGGGTTTCTCAAACGGAATCCCGGGATCTCCGGAATCATGGCTATTTTTTAACCCAGGAAATCTTCTAATCCTGGGAAAAGTCGAAAATTTCTTAAAAATTCACTTTTTTTCTTATTTTGTGTTAAAATTGAAGAAATTTTGCAAATAGAAAGTATAATTATTAACCCATAAACTGTCAGAATACATATGTATTTATTATTTTAAGCCTGCTTATTAGTTTTTTAAATTATTGCTTATTATGGCATGTCACAGATTGTCAATAATCAATATGTATCTTATTTGTGGCAAGACTGTGAAAATTCTTTACTTGTCAGAACCTGTAATATCTAGAATAATTGTGCTTATGCTGACTTAATTTTAACCATGCCCAGTAGCTTCAATAACTGAGTAACGCCAGGTTGTGCAAATTGGGCAAGGATACAAACGAGTACGAAGTTTGCAAGTATGAAGTTTTTCTTCGTAAACCCGATTATCAAAGACAAACGAACTGTCGAATGGGCTGTAAGCTCGATGCCGCTATTAAAGCAGCCGAGATAGACAAATCAAGAATACTTGAGAGCAAAAAAAGTACTGCAACGCATCTGGAAAACAAACTGAAAATCTTCCAGGCTACAGGTGAAAAAACATATAACATCCGTCTTCTCTTAAATGCATTAAAGACGATTCCTCCCACATCAATTGAACCGAAAAGGGCATTCTCGGTAGCGGTACTTTTCTTTAGTAAAATAGGAATCAAATTGGGTAATCGGAGTATCGACCATCTTTGCTTTTTAAAATCTTATTATTATAATTTACAATAATATTTTGTATTATGTTTTATTTAACTTTTTGCCCTCGAAAGTCCCGACCGATCGGTACTCCCCATTGTTAAGCAAAACTTCGAGGGTACCGATTCATAGGCACTTTATTAAAAATCGAATTTTTTAAATTTTATCGACAACAGATGTCAGCACTTAACGGCAGCGTCTTGTCTATCGTCTGTTCCACATATTTTTGTCTAGGTGGTGTTTTGTTGACTTAAAAAATTTTAATTAATACTTTTTTTTCTTAAGTTTTCATTTCCTGATAATTTTTTAATTTCATTTTTAACATTTTAATGCAATAATATTCCCATAATAAGTTTATTCAGCTATAAGTCAACGTTCTATAAACATTCAAGTTGCCACCTTCAGTTCTGATATTTTATATATTTTTAATTTCAATCTAAAAAAATTTAATCAACAAATGTTACATGTATTATTACTGGTAATCATATGTTTATTACAAAAATTTATATTCTTGTTCGATATGAAGTGAATAAGTATATTAGTTCATTACATTACTTGATAGCAGAATAAAGTTTTGATTTCAAACAAATGTTTGATATAGGGTGCGTTCTTTTATTCCTCCGCGTAACTCAGCGCGAGCGACATCCGTTTAAAAATTCCTGCGGAACGCGTTCCTAAATTCCGGTCGGAGTGCGAGCCGTCGAACGGCAAAAACGGCCGCTTGTAGCAGTAGTTTACGGTGGAAAGCAACATGGCGTCCTCCATGGCTCAGATAGTTTTGTTTCGGGGTCCATTATGTGGTTTTATGAATGAAAATTTAGAAGTTGTGAAAGAGCAAGTTAGTGCACGCGGTGATTTAAGTGTCTTTTCGAATTTTTTTCGAATGGTAGCCGGGATTCTAATTTTTTCGTGGCTATTTTGAATGCTCTTTCAACAAATAATTCATTTTATGGTTAAATTTTACAATTGGAACCCTTCTTTTGCCTTTAAAAGCTCATATTTTAGAATTGTAGATTCCTCCATTACCATACTATCGATAGTGCGGGCGCCGCCATCTTTCTTTCTTTCACCGTCGTTCCTAAATGCCTACAAACAGCAGCGCGCTCCCGTAGTAACGGAGACGCAAAACGACCGCTATTAACGAACGCACCCATAATGCGTGATAAATTCACAACAGATAAACGTATACATGCATAAGTGTTATATCGAGTTGTACAAAATATTCTACTTTTTTCTGGCTCAGTGTCAGCAAAATACTAGGTAACTAGACAATGTTAATTTTGACAAAAATTACAAATTATCAAGTTTAAACGTCAGTTCTAATATATATAATTGTTTTTTCTTATAAATTTTTCTAATAAAATGTATTAAAAATATCGTATTTAAAACTAAAGATATTAATAAATGTACAGTACGTAATCTTTTTCATAAGAATATAATGATAATTTAATTTTTGCTGAATTTTTAAAATAGTATTGCCTGGCTGACCTACATTGCCTTAGGAGGGATTGCGAAATAAACGTAAACAAGATGTCGGGATAAAGGGTTAAATAACGAAAATTACCTTCTAACTTGGAAGTTTGATGTAAGTTCACGTTTTTCTTTAAATTTTCAACTCAATTCAAAGGCATTTTTGTTGTAAGCAGTTTCCAACAAACTTCAATAAACTTTTTCTATTTGTGAAAATTTCTACGTAACTCAAAAGTAATTTTTTATTCATATTTTACACGGCATTATTATTATTTCGGAGATTGCAGGACGTACTGTTACTACGACGTAAATACGATACTTTTTCTAAATACTTTTGCCAAAACGGAAGTACGTCTTACATGCCGTAAAATACCTTAATTAGAAGTCATTTAATATCGATCGGATTACGTCCATTCGATCAAATAAATATTAACGTTTCTGGAAATTAAGACGAACCAAGGGATATTCGCAGTTCATCGCACAGTTAATCGTGTGGAATCGATCAGTTTCTTCTCTAATACGTAGTTATTATTATTTTCTTCTTGTAATTATGTCTTATAATTGTTTTTTGAATGAATTACTAGTAATTTTTTGACAAAATTATTAAAATGGCAAAAAGTTACCGAAATTGTTCGGCTGTCAATTACAGTCAAACCTGTTTTTATGCGGGGGATAGGGACCGCATTAAAAAAAACGCATTAAAAAAAATCTCACGAAACTTCACGAATGGCTGTAAATAATAGTTTTCGCAACACAATTAAAAAAATAATTTTTTTATGCGGTCAACAGGGACCGCATAAAAAAAGTCTCACATAGAAAATAACTCAAAACCGTACGAAATAGAATTTATTGACAACAGATGTCAGCACTTGACTGCATCGTCTGGTCTATCGTCTGTTTTACATATTTTTGTCCAGGTGGTGTTTTGTTGACATAAAAAGTAAATTATTTCATTTCTCGCATATTCATGCAATAATATTACTATAATAAGTGCATTTATGCTATAATAAGTTTATTTAGCTATAATAAGTCAACGTGAGACATGACGAATCGCACGAGACTAGTCGCCAACTATACCGCACAAATTAAAAATTCGCATTAAAAAAATCGCACAAATAAAAATCGCACATAAAAAGAGCGCATAAAAACAGGTTTGACTGTACAATGATTGTAAAGTAAAAAATTAAAAATATATATTCCAACTTTTTCGTAATGCAGATAAATAATTTGAACATTAATGTAGCAATGATAAAAATAAAGTAAATAATAAGTTAATAATTTGAAATATTAATTAAATAATGTCGAGAAGTGTTCAATAGACACGGCTATAAAAAAAATAACATTTTAAGATAAAATTGAATTATTGTATTGGTTTATAAATAGGAGATTTAAAGTATCCGCTCGATTACTAGAAATGAAATTTATAATAACATTTGTATTCAAAATCAAATGAATCTTTATTTTATACTAGTTTGTTAGTATGTTATTTGTGATATATTTTTGATAATGAAAATCTGTACAATTCTGCCTTCTTACATAAAAATTAGTTTATTGGCATTTTACATGAACTCTAGACGGTTCTGCATTTTTACAAAATGGCTGTTTTATGTGGATCGCTTGTCAACGTATAATTAATCGTATGTTACCGTCCGGTATAATGATATACGCTGTTTGTACCTGTTTATCGAGAAATTTTATAAAAGGAGAACAATTATTGTTAGCTGAACGGGCCATTTTATGTGCTATTATCGAAATAAATAAGGACAATCGTTCTATACATATTTGTGTTCTTTGTGTTAAAAAAGTCGGCTTTGACATCTGTCCCGTCAAGGCCGGATTTACAAGTAAGGTATGCAAGATACTGCTTAGGGCCTCGAGTTCCACCGGGCGTCGAAAATTTCTACAAATAAGAAAATTTAAGTCAAATTTTGTAATAAGAATGTTTTTTTTTTTCTTTTCTTTTTACAAACCAACAAAATATACTTTACATTTTACTTTGTGTAGTATTTGATTAATTAATACGTTTATGTTAATTTTTTTCGTTTTGTGATTGATTTCTAAAATTCTGACAGGTTGGCAAGGAGCCTGGCAGAGTTCAGCTTACGGCCTAGAAATGGCCTGTGTCCCACACAATATTACCGGCATTTTGAACTTTAAGGAAAATTTTTTATAATTGACACTATAACATGTTCGTATTAAGCTGGACAACCAGAACAACCAACTCTTTTGCCAAATCTTACGAGTGGAATCCACTTTTTCCGTCGGTTATATTTGTGAGCTTCTCCGAATTCTGATTTCCGAATAATCATTGTTTTTCATGTGGGAATACGTAAAGCTTATTCGGGCTCTCGTATAGCTTTGAAATTGCAATTTGGAACGATAAAATAGATAAAACTACTCAGTCTAGAAAGCTGAAATTTTAAACTTAATTGTAAATTATTTTTGATATATATTAAACTTTTGAATAAAATCAAGTTTTATTGTTTTAATACAATTATGTTTTGCTAAAAGCAAAATTTCTCATTCTTGAGAAGCAATAGAAGCAAAGAACAAATTATCCAAGCTCCAGCAAAGAAAATAAATGTACCAGTTTTAAATGTAATTTTTATTACCTGACAGTACTATTTTTATTCCTAAAAAATAGTTCTGTAGTTATATTATTCTATTACAATATTGTAATAATCAGTGGCGTGCCGTGACATTTGATGATAGGGAAGCTGTGTTTCTGTAAGAAGCCGACCTCCAGGGGCAATCATTTAATTGCGTGTCAGTAATGGTCTAGGGTCCATTCGTACATAGGTGGTGGCTGTAGAGACAAAGACGACAAGTATCTGACAAAAACCGTTTATTTTAACATAAAATAAACATACACTATGTACAAAATAGTTTGCTTTAGGACAATCGGCCGTTCGGACGTTCTGAGCGTCGATGTGGTTCTTTGATGGTCGATCGAAGGTGGCTCCGGGACAGTGGCGTCGACGAGTCCGTAAGGCACGGGGAGGCTTCGTCCGTTGGAGTCGGAGACACGGTGTAAGTCCGAAGTGGCACGGGTTACAGGTTGGCACAATAGACGAGAAATTGTTTTTTTTTTTTTTTTTTTTTGCGCGTTGACACACGGCGTTTTGGTTATTCGGAACGTTAACCGAGTGCCAGGTGTCCTCGATTGTCGGAAATTATATCAATCTCCGTTCTTTCTTTCATCCATTTTGATTGGTCGTTCTCCCTCAATCACGCTTCCCGAGTGGTTGGTCCCTGGTTACTAAACGTAACGAGCCTCTTACCTGGAGAGTGAGAAAACTCAAAATCGAAGACGAATTCGATCTTCCACCGATCATAGAAAGATTCCTTTCGCGATTTATGGTTTCTGCCTGGCAGTTTGATATAAACAATGGGTGTCTGACTACAAGCGACTTTTACCTATGTTTTTTTAAACTAATAAATTTTTCTCTAAATTAACCGTTTTTTCGCGTCTTTCGTGACGGGTCAGACCTGTCCGGTACATGACATTTCAATAAAAGTTTTAAACAAATACTGGAAATGACAAAAATAAACAATTTATGTATTTTAGTTCTAAAATACAAATAGTACATACGTAATACTAATTAATATGATACAAACAATGATATAAAAACTTTTTAAAATTTTTTATAAACTAACTCTATTCGGCGATTTTTTCCGCAAAGTCGTTAATTACTTTATCGTAAAAGTCGCTGGTCGTCGACTCCATCGACACATTTGAAAGCTCCTTTTCTATCGAAACCAACGCTAGCGACGACAATTTTTCCTGTGACCGAGTGTTCCTGGCCAATGTATGAATTTGCTTCGTGGTCGAAAAACTGCGCTCAACAGACGCACTGGTAGATGGTACCATAAAAATTTATGATATTAAATCATATAATTCTTTTAGTACGCCTTTGTTCGGATCGACATTAATTATAATACTTTTTATGTTTAAGAGTTACTTGTCAATATAGTCCGGACACGAATATAAATATTGCGATTCACTACGTAATATAGATAAATCAAAAAAATTCCCATAAAATTTACTTAATTTAAAGAATTAAAACACGCTCGGAAAAATTGTTAATAATTTCAATATTATGAAAAACATCTAAGAGTGATAAAAATTCTAAAGATTTTGTCTGAATATCTGTCAATATAATTATAATTTTCGTTTAATTGTACTGTAATTAAATATAACTGCAATAAAACGTACATAATGTACAAATGTACAAAATGTACATAAAAATAACATTGAATACTCTTTACTTTTTAAATCTTAAACAATTCACTTAGTCAGATAGCTCCCTACCAGTGGCTAAGGGATAGAATCGTTGGAAGCGTTACACGTGTGTAGCTTCCACCAGCTAAACCGGCTGAGGTTGGTGCTCTGTAAAGCGCATGCGCCGATGCCCTCTGGCCGCTCTACACCATTCAGTTATCCTCGCCTTGAAAGCTGTCTCGGAAGCGCTTCTATTCCGCCACTGACATTCGAATATACAATAGCAATCTTATCGTTTTTTTCACATTTAGTATACAATTTTTTAATAAGATACATAATGCAGTTATAATAAAATATTAATTTTAATTAATTCAAAGTACATTAAAATATGAAAATTTATATTTTAGAAAATACAAGGGAAAGTCATTGGAAGGTGGATGCGGCGCTTCCACCGCTTCCAATGACGGCACGCCACTGGTAATAATAATATAAAACAATACAAGTTATTGCTATGATGAATCTGTTGTTTTGACATTATACGTTTCATACGTTTAACATTGTATTTTTCAAATAGTAATCATTACACATACTATATATGTAATACATAACGTTCTTTTCAAATACAACACGTAAAAACAAATTACACAGTTTACATTTAACTTATGAATTTAAACATTTATTACTAGGATTTTTTAATGTTATTTTTAGATGGAGAGAATTTAAATTGTGAATAAATAGAAATCATAGAAAAGCAAAATGATATAAGAATAAACGATATTTCTATTCCGATTTCTATTTCAAAATTTCTATTCCAGACAACGAGTGTTTCTAATCATTGACCAGTGGAAGTAAAATTGAGAGGAAAACGGAAGTGCAGTAACCAATAAAATGTTTGATTACTTCATAATCATTTGTTAAAAGCTGTACATTTCTATATTTTAGTTAGTTTCCAAAGAAGCTGAAATTTATTTGAAAACATTCGCATGTTTCACAGGATGATTTCAGATTCATCAGTCATCTAACAAGAGCGAAACAAGTTTGACTTCAAGACAAGCATATTTAAAGATCAGAATGGAATATCTGTTAATTCAATGCTTTCAAAAGATTGAATAATCTAGAAGATTTATTAGAATCATTCAGGTTTCTTACGCAAAAATTTCCTGATGTCCTCAGCCCAGAAGTGTGGCATAGTGTAAAGCAAAAAATGGAGCAAAAATAAAGCAAAAAATGCAAAAAATATAATTATAATATAATATTAAAAAAGCAAAAAATGGAGCTCTCAATGATGACAGTTCCTTTTCAGAACTACAT
The DNA here is from genome assembly GCF_030686945.1 of Centruroides vittatus. NCBI lineage: Eukaryota > Metazoa > Arthropoda > Arachnida > Scorpiones > Buthidae > Centruroides > Centruroides vittatus. Next base: position 582,955 of record NW_027121655.1, read on the forward strand.
TTCTTAAATAAGTTTATAGAAATTTACGTCCATTAAGAAGCCAATTTCTGGTTGTTTTTTTATAAGATAAGGAGTATCAGAAAATATAAAAATTCTTCTGTTGTCATCTGAAGAATGCACAATGTTTAGCATCACTTAAAACAAAACATCAAAAAACTACGTAAAACGGGCTTATCAAACTGTATTGGAGCATTAAAAAATTGAGATCAGATCAATAAAAGAGACTATTTTTATTCGTGGGGTGCATTTTGGTCTTTACTAGACCTTCTTCAGCAAGTAGGCCATTACATAAATATTAAATTTGAATGTCTTTCAGGGAATGTTCGTGGGAACCTCCCGATTTTAACAGTTCTGTCTGGCAAATCTACTACTACTACTACTACTACTACTACTACTACTACTACTACTACTACTAACAAGTATTTGGTATTGTACGAAGATAGAAAAACTAACACAATTATTTAAATATTATATAATATGACAGTAATTTCAAAACAAAGAATAAAAATATTAATTCATAAAATTCACTAGAAATATTTCGTTTAAAAATTTAATAATTAACCATACTCATTGTTTCGATGCATATTGTTAAAGAAACAATATTTATCGGAAGACAATGAAGAAAATCGTTTCCGTATTGTAAAAATTTTACTTAGCAATTATTTCCTAGTCTATCATTTGGAATTTTACAAGGCTGTGGACTTTCTGTTAGTACAACGGTTGAGTGCCCGGGAGCACGACTGGACCTAACGTGGGACCCGGGAACTCAACTGTTGTAGCATTGAAAGTCTACAGCTTTGCGAAATTCTAAACGATAGGTTTGGAAACAATCGCTAAATAAAACTCTTACAACACATATCGAAGACAATGAAGATAGTTGAAGAGAGTGAAAAGAATGAAGAGTTTGCAGAGAAGCACGCCTTGATCTGATGTGGCACCCGGAGAATCACATCCATGGCTTGATACACTCACGACATTCTTTCAAGATTGCTGGATATTCAGCAGTGGATAATCAGCATGAATTTCATTGGTAAAAGATTCTACTTTCTTTAGTTTTACAACTCATCTGTACAAACACCTCTCGCGGTAACATTTAGAATTGAATCATTATGTAATTTGTCTGTCGCATCCGTTCATTTACATATCACAGGTCATCGCTGTAAACAACACCATTCTATGAAAAAAATCAGCAAAATTCATTCCCAAAATCCAAACTTTGTTTTAACTCTTTGCGCCCTATGGTCACTAAAAGGACTTTTTAGCAAGGCCGGTTATCCGACATATCCAGACGGTTCACCACTTGAAAAATTCTTAGATTTTCGACCCGTTCGTCTCGATCCCTGGATCAGTAAGTAGATCAGTGGAGCGTTTGGCCATCCGCCCATTATATCTAACCCCTGGGAAGTAGAAACGACACTTGATGATTTCGAGCGGCAACTAAAGGAGCTCTGGTACACTATATATATATATATATATATATATATACAGGGTGGGCCAGCGAAAACGAAACGGCAGAGTGTTCGTGTTCGTCCAAGCAAAGCGCTCGGACAGGTCGATCTTTTGCTCGAGGGGACATCTTTTGCAATAAAGTTTTTGCGATTCTGAATACAAAAGACAACAAAAAATTTTAAAAACTCATTTATTTTGTATTAACTAAATAAACATTTATTTCGAAAAAAATGTTTGTTTAGTTAATATTCAGAATCGCAAAAACTTTATTGCAAAAGATGTCCCCTCGAGAGTAAAATCGACCTGTCCGAGCGCTTTGCTTGGACGAACACGAACACACTGCCGTTTCGTTTTCGCTGGCCCACCCTGTATATACATACACACTGTAGTTCTTAACTGTTTGGATCCCTTAAAACACCCTTGGGTGTGATATATGTTCTTATATTTTGTATATATTCTCGGGCCTAAATTTGTCTCCAGTCCCACGCTAATCAAGAGCAATAATAAAATCCATTTTGTAATAGAGTCACGTATAGAGCCAAGATATATCAAATCAAATGTATTAATTTCTTCCGTATTAGACATTACATCGAACAAAGCGAAAATTAATTATTATTGATTTTTATTTTGCTTTCGTTATTATTTTAATTCTAATTTATCGTTAATTTTAATTTCTTATTAATAGTCATATCTTCATATAATACACATTTTAATATTACTTTTAAATTTCCATTTTTACTAATTTATTATTTCTGGCAAAGGAAGAAGCTTTTTGTCACCTGCTGCCGTGTTGATCGAAGGGTATCGAAGAGGAAGAAATCTGTAAGGAAAAAAGAAAAGGAAGATTTGTTAAATAGGAATTTGTTGCGACAAGAAAGGCACGAATTGCCGATTTATTGGCAATCCAACGGCTCTTTTCAGAGCCAGTTTCTCTTGGTAAAGAGTATTTTAATTGTGTCATTTGAAATATAATTTATGTAAACGTCAAAAATTTAAAAATTAAATTAATATAAATATTAAATTTTTAATAAAATGTTCTTGAAATATTATTTTAAAATATTCAATTTCTTGTTCTATTTATTTTTTAATGAAATTTTAATAAAAAGATTTAAAAACAAAGAATGTGCTTCATTATGGTTTAATATTAAAAATAATATTTGTTATACTCTAATGTTTTCCGTGGCAGAAAATGTTAGATTATCAATTTGAAATGCTTCTGTGTCCACAGTTATTCTTCCATTAAAAAACAGCGAATATGATTTGAAATCAACGTTCTATAACAAATGTCATATAAAAAGGTTTTACTTTTAATCTAAATCTTGAAATATAAAATAATTTTATACAATCGTTTCCAGAAAGGGAATATGGCAGACTATCATCATCTCCTGCCATTCATGGGGCGGAAAAATCTACCGAAACGTAGCGTAACCAGATCAGAAAAAAAAAATTACAAAAATCTTAATCACTTCAAACACAGCTGAATTATATTTAATATAATAAGTCCTTTATTATATTGTAATATCATTTAATAGGCATCGGAAGAATATCTGACGTCACATTCTTAATCAGACAAATTCGTTTCTTTTTTCTGCTCACAGAGAAAAAAGAAAACGAAATTGATAATTGCTAAAAAGCTTTTACAATATTGTAATTATGGTAAATACGAATGTTCATGGATCATCAAAATTGCCACTCAACGTATCTTAATCACTTCAAAACAGCCGCTTGAGACATTGAAGCATTCAACGTCTCAAGCATTGCGTTTTCTTGGTGAAAAAATGGAATTTTTACCTAGTCCACCCTTTGCAAACATTAGTTTTGGATATAGACAGTATCTGTAGGAAAGCAATTTCTTTTTACGTCTGTTTGTTTATATCAAAGAAACAGAGAACATTCGTTCCTGATCCGCGTTTGACACCTGAAAACACAATAATGTTTCGGCAAACTTTAAAATGTGAGGATATTCATTGCTTAATTTCCCCAGAATTCCTTTGTGGGTCTCAAATTAATAGAAGAAATGGAAGTCCTGTTGATTCGACGTAGCCGTGACATGGTTTTCTGTCTCTAACGTATGAAACCTTTAAGTTTCTAGGAGAGTCCTGTGTGTTGCAGTCTTGCCAGAACAGAATCTTAGCAATGCATTAGCAATGGGGCAAGTGCCAAGGACTCCAGGCGCGAGAAATGCCTGGCTCCCCTCACTCCTCGCAACCTTGACAATTATAGCCTCGCAGCCTTTGACATTTATGTGCCGTGGACAAAAAAGCTAATCCATTGTCAAGGGCTCCAAAAAATTTGCTACGGTTCTGTGTCGGAGTATAAATTTTTAATCACTGAGTGCTTGGAATAGAACAGTATATTGAACTTTATTGTGATTTCCGACACAAAGCTCAAGAGCTAATAAATGAAGCTTCTGGAATAGATCTTGGAAAATATGATGCAACCTATCTGAAATGAAAAATAACTCCTATAGATACTGATAAGAAAGTACAACTGCAAAGCCGAGTCCTGCTCCAAAATTTTGTTGACACATCCTCGAAGTGAAAGCCAGCAGATGTCGTACATCTTCAGCAGTTAGTGTTCTGGCACTTAATATTCCACAGTTTTTAATATTATAATTATACATTTTGGCGCTCTTAATATTTATTAAAATGAAAAGAAAGACAATCAGTTTTCTCATGGTGGGTTTGACCAAGTTCACGTTGAGGTCAACGGATGATGATGATGATGATGGAGGGACCCGGCATACTACGAGTATATCCGGGATAGACTGACTGTCCATGAAAAATTCTCGAGGCATTTCGACTGCTCAAATTTGATCCTGGTGTCTAGAAAGGTAGCCGGGGCGAATTTTCTGGGCTTGCTTAGTACGCGCCGCATGCTTAAGAGAAAGTTTTGACTGTCAGTATACTTTTTATATGAGAACAAATATGCCAGTGGCGTGCCGTCATTGGAAGCGGTGGAAGCTCCGCATCCACCTTCCAATAACCTTCCCTTGTATTTTCTAAAATATAAATTTTCATATTTTAACTTACTTTGAACTAATTAAAATTAATAATTTATTATAACTGCATTATGTATCTTATTAAAAAATTCTATACTATTTGTGAAAAAACGATAATATTGCTATTGTATATTCGAATGTTAGTAGCAGAATGGAAGCGCTTCCGAGACAGCTTCCACGGCGAGAATAACTAAATGGTGCAAAGCAGCCAGAGGGCATTGGCGCATGCGCTTTACAGAGCACCAACATCAGCCGGTTTAGCTGGTGGAAGCTACCACACGTGTAACGCTTTCAACGATTCTATCCCTTAGCCACTGGTAGGAGCTATCTGACTAAGCGAATTGTTTAAGATTTAAAAAGTAAAGAGTATTCAATGTTATTTTTATGTACGTTTTTTTGCAAAGTTATTTAATTACAATATAATTAAAAGAAAATTATAATTATATTGACAGATTTTCAGACAAATCTTTAGAATTTTTATCACTTTTAGATGTTTTTCATAATATTAAAATTATTAACAATTTTTCCAAGCGTGTTTTAATTCTTTAAATTAAGTAAATTTTATGGGAAATTTTTTGATTTATCTAAATTACGTAGTGAATCGCAATATTTATATTCGTGTCCGGACTATATTGACAAGTAACTCTTAGACATAAAACATATTATAATTAATGTCGATCCGAACAAAGTCGTACAAAAGAATTATATGATTTAATATCATTAATTTTTATGGTACCATCTACCGGTGCGTCTGTTGAGCGCAGTTTTTCGACCACGGAGCGAATTCATACATTGGCCAGGAACACTCGGTCGGAGGAAAAATTGTCGTCGCTAGCGTTGGTTTCGATAGAAAAGGAGCTTTTAAATACATTGATGGAGTCGACGACCAGCGACTTTTATGATAAAGTAATTAACGACTTTGCGGAAAAAATCGCCAAATAGAATTAGTTTATAAAAAATTAAAAAATCAAGTTTTTCTATCATTGTTTGTATTGTATCAATTTGTATTACGTATGTACTATTTGTATTTTAGAACTAAAATACATAAATTGTTTATTTTTGTCATTTCCAGTATTTGTTTAAAACTTTTATGGAAATGTGATGTACCGGACAGGTCTGACCCGTCACGAAAGACGCGAAAAAACAGTTAATTTAGAGAAAAATTTATTAGTTTAAAAAAACATAGGTAAAAGTCGTTCGTAGTCGGACACCCATTGTTTATATCAAACTGCCAGGCAGAAACCATAAATCGCGGAAGGAAGTCGTCCTATGATCGGTGGAAGATCGAATTCATCTTCCATTTTGACTTTTCTCACTCTCCAGGTAAGAGTCTCGTTACGTTTAGTAACCAGGGACCAACCACTCGGGAAGCGTGACTGAGGAAGAACGACCAATCAAAATGGATGAAAGAAAGAGCGGAGATTGATATAATCTTTGACAATCGAGGACACCTGGCAGTCGGTTAACGTTCCGAATAACCAAAACGCCGTGTGTCAACGCGCAAAAAAAAAAAAAAAAAAAAAAAAACAATTTCTCGTCTATTGTGCCAACCTGTAACCCGTACCACTTAGGACTTAGACCGTGTCTCCGACTCCAACGGACGAAGTCTCCCCGTGCCTTACAGACTTGACCACGGTCCCGGGCCACCTTCGATCGACCATCGAAGAACCACATCGACGCTCAGGACGTCCGAACGGCCGATTGTCCTAAAGCAAACTATTTTGTACATAGTGTATGTTTATTTTATGTTAAAATAAACGGTTTTTGTCAGATACTTGTCATCTTTGTCTCTACAGCAACCACCTATGTACGAATGGACCCTAGATTATTACTGACGCGCAATTAACTGATTGCCCCTGGAAGTCGGCTTCTTACAGAAACACAGCTTCCCTATCATCAAATGTCACGGCACGCCACTGAGAACAAATATGCCAATAATAATTTATTCTAACGTGTAAACTCTTTTATCATTTGTGTTTGTTTTTACATTGAGAGCTAGAGGCTAGCCGTTTTAAGTCAGTGCGATGCTTCCCGGAACTCGATCGCTTGCTAGTGTGGAGGTTTGTCGCGACAAACAAGTGCGCGTGCATGACGTCATTCGAAGCATTTAACACGGCTACATTGTATCGAAAGCATGCGGCACCCAGTCAATATAGCCTACATGTGTTGTGTACAGGGGCGGATCTACAAGAGATTAATAGGACAAGCCCTGAGCCTCCAGTGTCGAGGGTCCACAAAAATTGATTAATTTTTAATACTTTTTCATTTTACTTCATGTGTAGATATAATGGGCTTTATAATAGTCCATACTTTTTTTATTTACACCAAATAATATTTTTGCCTATTGTTTATTGCTAGAGATAGGCCTATTATTCTTATCATAACTTTGAGCATGCCCAAAAATTTTGGTCAGGATACGCCCCTGTTTATCACTCTAAGCGACATGACTAGAAATCTCGAAATATATCATTTTAAAATATGTTGTATTTTATATAATTAATATTATGCTGTTGAGAATGATCAGTTAATTTAATCTAAAGCGTATTATAATTAAATTTTAAACAAAATTTTATAAATTTTTGATGGAATTTTTTGATGTTCTCAATATATCAGATAATTACAATAGTTAACGAGCTTCCGTTTTCTTTATCTTATCGTTTTATTTCATTACTAATTTAAGATTATTATTAATAATTGATATTAAATTAATAAATTAAGTCAGATTATTTATTTTAAAAAGTTCTTAAATTATAAAATTTTATCGATTTTTACATACATTTTATATATCAGAACTGATAAATTATTAAACTGTATTTAAAAATCTATGTAAAAAAAGATTATTATTGATGTATTATCTAAACTATATTCTAAATCCGATCTATTCAAAAATTCTTTATCTTAATATAATTATATTTATATTTTATAAATATTTTAATTAAAAATATGATATAGCCAAATGACTTCATTTTTGTATTATCGTTATATCAATCTGAAAATTAAATATTATTTTATTATAAATAGGATGTTGCGAAATAAATTAATTACTTTACAAAAGCTAATTTCTATATGATGTAGTGCTAAATAAATTTATAATACAAATTTATTTAGAACATATTTTTGATACTTCCAGTGTATAAAAAAATGGAATAGCATTAAATCGGTGCATAAAATAGACAAAATTAAAGACTTTTTAAAATGCTCGAGAAATATAACGGAATATCTAACTTAATTTATAAAAACTTTCGTAAATGTGGGGCCCAGACAGGTAAGATGACCTGGCTGGGCCCTACATTTACGAAGCTATCAGTTCCGAAAGACTTGGGATAGAACCCGAGAGAATAAAAAAACCCAGGAATTTTTCAGGGTGATTTGTCTCAGATACGTCTCCTTTCCTACCTATCGGCCGCCATATTATGAGCCTGGCTAAACACAGAATAAATCTGAAAAAAGCTCTTAATGCCCACAGGGCGAAAAGATTTTTTTAAAAATGTAGGGCCTTATTGGTCTCGTGTATGAAAGACTTTGATTCTAAATATATGAAAAGTTAAAAAAATATAAATGTTTTTTTTATTTGTTCAAATTACTAATTATGCCCTTTCTTGTTATGATAAACATGTAAAATAACATTTAAATTGATTAATGGTTTCTGTTTTCGGTTTCCCTAGTGATTAATATAACAATTAATACAGTATTTTTCTCTCCAGCTACGTAGTTTTTATTACGTATTTTACTGTATTCTTAAATATTTCATAAATACTTGCCCGAATTTCAACATCTCCGTCATGTGACTACGATTACATCTCCGGTTAAAATAACGTTATTGTAGAAATTCTCTTATATTTGTATTTATTTGATCGAAAAGTGTTTTAATTTTATTTAAAATATAAAATTTTCATCAGAATCAATAAAATTTGCAATTAATAAATATAATTACGCTTTAATTAATCGAATAGAAATTTCATGATTAGTTCGTTTTTTTGTCGTTGTGTGGCGTTTGTAACTCGTGACTACTCGCGGAATTCGTCATATGCTGTTTAATTGATATTTGTTATGATATACAAACGTTATGTATTAGAATATTAAAGACGATAAATACGTAACAGTTTTCAAAATAACTCGTAACAATGATTAACGTACCAAATGCGCCATTAAAGGTAAAAAAGCATTTTATTTACCGTAAAAAATAATCTATTTCATTGGGATCTTTAAATATAGAAATGTGTTTACTTTAGATTTGTTATCAAATGTCAAAGAACTGTAATATCAGATTTTATTATTCTCATCATCTAATTATAATTGTTAACAATTTAAATGTTTTGAAAAACAATATTACTTTGTATATATATATGTATATTATATATATAATAATATATATATATATAGGAAAATTTATCTGCCAAGGAAAATTTTAAATGATATTAAATTTACAGTTAATTTTGACAAGGTACAATAGCATATTATTCATATTTATTGACAATTATCAGAATCAGATATAACTTTCATAATTGAAATGCTGGAGGATGATATATTTTTCTATTTATGTAATATATTAATTAATGTTAGGATCAGGGATGGATTATTTAATTTCTGTCAATGTAAAAATTGTTAGGAAATTTAGATCAACAATGATATGATTTTTGTTAGTTAATATTACAGATAATACAATTGTTTACGTACAACGTAAATAGAGGCTGCCCTCGAATTATACCGGGGGTGATGCATTCTTGGAAGAAATGCATAAACAAAGTTGACAAAATAAATCATTTTTATTACATAAATTAAAAATAAGTAGGGATGTATTGTAGATATTCATGAGTACGTGTGTGTGTGTGTGTGTGTGTGTGGGTATACACAGTGTGTGTGGGTATACACACGTAAAAAAATTATAAATATATATTCAAATGTTTAGTACCAAATTTTACTAATACAAAATAGAGAAATAGAGTTAACCTTATCATGAATAATAGTTTGACTTATGGAATGTTCTGACTCAAGTCTTCCATCCACAATATTAATAGCTATCCATTTGTTTTACTGTTTACCTAGAGAATATTCAAGTGTGATGCAAGTGAGAATAACTTATTTGCATCACTAGTGAGTTATGGATGCAAGCTTGCTGCATTGAATTTTTTGTTTTTTTCATTATTCATGATAACAGTTGGTGAAGGGAAATTCATTGCCTATAAACACTAGATCAGTCTTGACCATTTTCCATATAATGAACGACTTCAGTTGATCTTATAAAGTAATGCATTGACACAATTTCTTGACAACTTAGACATTTAGATTTACTAATTTCCTTTATTTGACATGCTGTTCCTTTTCTATTTTATTATTACGCAATGAATTCATTTTAAAATGGTGATGCATAGTTCATTTCATGAATATTGATTGGACTGTAAAATTCACAATAGCAAGGACCAGTCTATTTACTTAGTCAATGAAACAGGTTATTTGTCGAATATGTGATGATGTCACTGTGTGTTACTATAAAAGGATTCTTGAATTTTATATAACTTCTGGAGTCCCAACCAAGTGCCATACATAGTCCAGCCATTATATATAACATGATCTGTACCAAATGAACAGTAAACACTTTGGAATAATAAACAAAACAACACTGCTTATAATTGCTATCGGCACTACCTCCAGGTGTGAAGAAAATATTTGCATTTGCAAAAAATATTCTATACATTGTAGGAAAAACTTTCTTGAGTTTTATTTGAGAGAAAATTTGAAACCAGTATTGCAAATCATCACAAATGAAAGTGACATAAAATGAACATAGTCTGCATTCAATTAATTTCTTAATTTTTACTAAACTTTCAATTGGATGGAGTTTAAAACATTATATCTATAAAAATAAAATTCTATATTTTATTTAACTTGAAGGAATTCAAGTATAAAATGAATTTTCTTAGATTAGATATGCTAGTTTTTGTTTATAATGTTTAATTCTAATTTAATTAATATTATTATTTTGAATATTAATCTGTTCATTACTAAGTTAACTGATTGTAATGACATCTTAAGGATTATATATTTACAGGGTATAACAACTCTGTGAATATTTTAGGGATAGATTTTAGGGTCAAAAATAAGCTTAAAATTCTCTATAAGCATTTTTCAAATTTCAATTTGTTTTAAGAATTGCTCTGTCAAAAATTCAAGTATGTATTTGCATGTATGGAAGATGTTTTGAACAATTCTTGTAAATTATTATGTTTAATTTTGTAAAACAAAATGCTATTCAAAGTAAATCTATGTTGAAAAACTCTTGCTTTCCAACTACTGTTTTTTTTTACTTAGAGCACAAAACAACCTTTCACACTCTATTTCTAGCAGACAAATTAATGAGCACAAACGTTTTCGGCCGTTTTAAAAGGCCTTCTTCAGGTGCACTGAGGACGGTTGGAAAGTCGGATAGCCAATGTTTACGTGACGTCATTGTTTATGAGGGGTTTCCTCTTACAAGTGACGTCTTAGCAGAGAAGGTTTAAACGAAATTGACCTTGGAAAATATTTTAAGATTAGCCAAGATGCGTGAACTATTGTCGAAGATATGCGAATCGTGAAAGGCGGAAAAAAGGAAATAGAAAGAAAAAGGAAAAAGAAACCTGATAAATTTAGAAACTGCACGAGAGAACGAAACGGACAAGGAGAGGGTGGACCGGCCTATTTAATTAAGGGGGTTATCGAGGAGTGACCGCCAGGCAGGGGAAAGCGAATCTGCATCCCTGCTGTTAATGCAGTTTCCTTTGAGGGATTCAGTAAAGATCTCTATAGCTTCGATTGTTCTAAGTTTGCTAGAGTCAAGAATAGGAACGGTAATCCTAGCATCTTCCCATTCGGCCGTTATACTGGGTTCGCTTGCGTACTGGGCTAGGGTGGAATTAAATTTTTTGTTGCGCGCGTCGTACCTATGCTCAGCTATCCTTTTGGTAAGCGATCTGTTGGTTGAGCCTATGTAGGTTAATTTATTGCTTGGCTTAACTCTATTGTCCACCAGCGGAACAGAGTAGACCCCTGGAATCCTGGCTTCGCTGCATTTATCCTTGTTATTTGTTAGAAGCTTATAAATCGAAGGGCTGCGCTTGTACGTAAGACCAACTTTGGCTTTTTTGGATAAGATTTTATACGCTTGGCTCAACCTAGGGTCGAAATCAACAACAACTTGCTTACTTCGCAGGTTACGAGGACTGGAACTAACGGCTTTGTTAACAACGCGATCATGTATTCTCTGGGCCAGCACATCTATAAATTTACCGTTGTAACCGTGGGCTACGGCGATGCGTTTGATGTGCTGGATTTCACGAAACGCGTCATTAGTGTTAGAGCAATGGGTATAGGCCCTACGGATCAGGGCCCGGTAGGCGGAAATTTTATAGGTAAAGGGGTCGTTCGAGGCTGAGGGGATGAAGAAAGGTAGAAGATTAGGCTTATGGAATACACTAGTGGTTATACAACCGCGGTCTAGGAAAATACTGAGGTCAAGGAAATGGGCCAACCTATCATCCTGCTGATCAAGCTTTAACTTAAGCCCAAACGGATTGTTATTAACAGTCTGCAGCAGCTTACCAACGTCCGGTTCGGATCTCCAGATAATAAGAATATCATCAACATACCGCGTGTAGAGTACAATGTCTGCATTGAAGGTTTGTAGGACTTCGCTATCTAATTTTCTAACCACTAACTCACAGAGGTCTCCAGACAGGGGGCTACCCATTGGGACCCCTCTTCTTTGAAGGTAGATTCGCTGGTTGAAGGTGAAAAAGGAGTTGTAGCATACTAGGTGGGCCAGCTCCAAAATCTGCTTGTGGTGCTTAGGTCCGGGCGGAACGGCTTGGAAGAGGAAGTCTCTAAGGGCACAGAAGCACGGCTCCAATTTAATGGACGGATACATAGCTTCATAGTCTAACACTGTGATAAATTCTTGCCCGGTTAAAGCAATGCCTTGTAATTTAGAGACGAGTTCACCCGCGTTTGAAACGGTGTAGCTATATTCTTTCAAATAAGCTCTGAGGAGCTCATGCAGACCCCTTTCAAGGGGGAGTGTTGGGGATCTTGACTTGTCCACGATCGGCCGTATTTGTTTGCCTGGTTTATGGGCTTTAGCATAGCCAAAAAGCCTTGGTACCTCGGGAGACCGCATCGTTGCATTTCCTAGGCGTAGGTGTTTAGCTAGAGGTGAACAGGTAAATCTAACAACTCTATTCTGGAGCTTGTCTAAGAAACTTTCCGCGATATTTTGGCATTCCGTAGACCTGATATATTCCTCGAGGAGCTGAACGTACGTATGCTTCTTCATAAGAACGACGTTTCTGCTTTTATCCGCCCTAGTAAGGGTGATATCGTTAGCTTGTAACCATTTCTTACTCTTATCTACGCTTGTCCAGAAAACCTTGTCTCTGTCGTCAACCTCTTTAATTCTTCTGCTGAGCGCTGTATTCCATCTAAAGAACTCTTTATGTTGAGCTGTAACGGGCAGTAGAAGTTTCTCGATATTCGGAACGATAGTATAGGCTGAGATTTTCGGAGGTTTTGGAGCGAACATAGGCCCAAATCTAAAGGCTTGAACCAACTCTTCCGGAGGTTTAATATTGTCCCAGCATATGAGAGGACATTCCAGCTTGTTTTTGCGCTGTTTCTTTTGGTTTTTCATGACCCAACTCAATTTTTTGGCATATTTCCTGCGTAGAGACTGCTGAACTTGCTCTTGCAGCCTATACTATCTTCCGAATATCGAGAAACTTCTACTGCCCGTTACAGCTCAACATAAAGAGTTCTTTAGATGGAATACAGCGCTCAGCAGAAGAATTAAAGAGGTTGACGACAGAGACAAGGTTTTCTGGACAAGCGTAGATAAGAGTAAGAAATGGTTACAAGCTAACGATATCACCCTTACTAGAGCGGATAAAAGCAGAAACGTCGTTCTTATGAAGAAGCATACGTACGTTCAGCTCCTCGAGGAATATATCAGGTCTACGGAATGCCAAAATATCGCGGAAAGTTTCTTAGACAAGCTCCAGAATAGAGTTGTTAGATTTACCTGTTCACCTCTAGCTAAACACCTACGCCTAGGAAATGCAACGATGCGGTCTCCCGAGGTACCAAGGCTTTTTGGCTATGCTAAAGCCCATAAACCAGGCAAACAAATACGGCCGATCGTGGACAAGTCAAGATCCCCAACACTCCCCCTTGAAAGGGGTCTGCATGAGCTCCTCAGAGCTTATTTGAAAGAATATAGCTACACCGTTTCAAACGCGGGTGAACTCGTCTCTAAATTACAAGGCATTGCTTTAACCGGGCAAGAATTTATCACAGTGTTAGACTATGAAGCTATGTATCGTCCATTAAATTGGAGCCGTGCTTCTGTGCCCTTAGAGACTTCCTCTTCCAAGCCGTTCCGCCCGGACCTAAGCACCACAAGCAGATTTTGGAGCTGGCCCACCTAGTATGCTACAACTCCTTTTTCACCTTCAACCAGCGAATCTACCTTCAAAGAAGAGGGGTCCCAATGGGTAGCCCCCTGTCTGGAGACCTCTGTGAGTTAGTGGTTAGAAAATTAGATAGCGAAGTCCTACAAACCTTCAATGCAGACATTGTACTCTACACGCGGTATGTTGATGATATTCTTATTATCTGGAGATCCGAACCGGACGTTGGTAAGCTGCTGCAGACTGTTAATAACAATCCGTTTGGGCTTAAGTTAAAGCTTGATCAGCAGGATGATAGGTTGGCCCATTTCCTTGACCTCAGTATTTTCCTAGACCGCGGTTGTATAACCACTAGTGTATTCCATAAGCCTAATCTTCTACCTTTCTTCATCCCCTCAGCCTCGAACGACCCCTTTACCTATAAAATTTCCGCCTACCGGGCCCTGATCCGTAGGGCCTATACCCATTGCTCTAACACTAATGACGCGTTTCGTGAAATCCAGCACATCAAACGCATCGCCGTAGCCCACGGTTACAACGGTAAATTTATAGATGTGCTGGCCCAGAGAATACATGATCGCGTTGTTAACAAAGCCGTCAGTTCCAGTCATCGTAACCTGCGAAGTAAGCAAGTTGTTGTTGATTTCGACCCTAGGTTGAGCCAAGCGTATAAAATCTTATCCAAAAAAGCCAAAGTTGGTCTTACGTACAAGCGCAGCCCTTCGATTTATAAGCTTCTAACAAATAACAAGGATAAATGCAGCGAAGCCAGGATTCCAGGGGTCTACTCTGTTCCGCTGGTGGACAATAGAGTTAAGCCAAGCAATAAATTAACCTACATAGGCTCAACCAACAGATCGCTTACCAAAAGGATAGCTGAGCATAGGTACGACGCGCGCAACAAAAAATTTAATTCCACCCTAGCCCAGTACGCAAGCGAACCCAGTATAACGGCCGAATGGGAAGATGCTAGGATTACCGTTCCTATTCTTGACTCTAGCAAACTTAGAACAATCGAAGCTATAGAGATCTTTACTGAATCCCTCAAAGGAAACTGCATTAACAGCAGGGATGCAGATTCGCTTTCCCCTGCCTGGCGGTCACTCCTCGATAACCCCCTTAATTAAATAGGCCGGTCCACCCTCTCCTTGTCCGTTTCGTTCTCTCGTGCAGTTTCTAAATTTATCAGGTTTCTTTTTCCTTTTTCTTTCTATTTCCTTTTTTCCGCCTTTCACGATTCGCATATCTTCGACAATAGTTCACGCATCTTGGCTAATCTTAAAATATTTTCCAAGGTCAATTTCGTTTAAACCTTCTCTGCTAAGACGTCACTTGTAAGAGGAAACCCCTCATAAACAATGACGTCACGTAAACATTGGCTATCCGACTTTCCAACCGTCCTCAGTGCACCTGAAGAAGGCCTTTTAAAACGGCCGAAAACGTTTGTGCTCATTAATTTGTCTGCTAGAAATAGAGTGTGAAAGGTTTTTTTGTGCCTACGATTTTAAATTAGTTCTAGCTTTGTGTGCAGAGATTACTGTTTTTTTTTTTACTTAAAGCAGACAAATACTAAAAATTTTTAAAAGTGGATAAGGCCTTGTTTACATTTATTACAGTAGGGCCCACTGTAATAAATGGGCAACAATTACTTACCTTAGTTCATTGACAGAAGCATAAAAAAAAATATAAAATTACTATGAAAAGTAGACAATTCTAGTGTTAGTATCTTGGCAGGAAATTTGAAAAGTACCTTTTTTTTTTCTTTCTTTTTTGCAGGTCAGACTTCAAAAAAGAAGTTTGAAAAATGTTTATAAAGGACTGTAAAATTATTTTTGATCCTAGAATTCATCTCTTAAATATTTTCATGGAGTTTTGTTATACCTTTATATATTATTGATTTTCAAAAAATCAGATTAACTTTCATACTTTTGTTGGGTTTACTTTGGATATATGAAACTTATAGTATTAAATTTGAATACTACTGTAAGTTTGACTTTATACTTTATTTATTATGGTTAGTGCTAGTTATGGTAATTTATTATGCCAATGCTAGTTAAATGATAATTAACTAAAATTTTTAAACTTTAGTATTAATGATTGCTTAATATTTCCTACATTCTTTCTTTTATATTTTGTGTACAAAAATATTTTAATATGTATAAACTGCAACATATTTAAACTTACAGATAGTTTACATATCAAGTTTGACTTGAGATTCTAAAGTAATAAAAACTTCTGTATGTAGTAGTAGGCTTTCACTGACATGGAAAATAGTAAAATGATTAGAAAAAAAGGGAAAGGAAGAAAGATGGCCAGTCCAATGGGAATAGAGAAAAGAATAAAGAAATTTCAATTTGCTGTAAAAAGGACTGCAAAATCAATGGAACTAACTTGTAAGAGAAAAACAATATGCCAAGTGTTGTAAATCCATAAAGTTAGATTAGCACAACTTACTATATCATTGAACCTATTATAATTATAATTTTTTTGTTGGAGATATGTTTGTGTTAAACTTTATTGTTAACAATTTTACACTTTATGTAAGAAGTGTCTTAAAAAATAACATTTAAGATTAATTTTATGATGTAATTTATAAATTAATTTAATTTACAAATTAGTGTAGCAGCTGCTGGTAAAAATATTTAAATATTTAGCTTTGTTTTGAGATGTTTCCATAGTTACAAAGAAGTTAATAAAAAATAAAATTCTGAAATGATAAAACTTGGACATATATTTGTAACTTGGATAACATAATATTATATTTAAGAGTATTCTGGAGTTCAGAAAAAGGAATGATGGTTACAAAAGTAATTAGGTAATGACAAATCTTAAATCAAAATCAAGATGAATGTTGATAAAGAAAAGGTAACAGATTGCTGAAAAAATAATATAAAGGAAAAAATGAATTTCTAGAGAAAATTTTATATTATCAATAACAGAGGTAGAATAAAAATGGGTGATTGATAAGGTGTGCCACAAAAGTATAGAACCACTCAAAAAATTGGTCTTTTAAGGTCAGAACATGCACTAATAGAGAGAAATAGATTTTTTTAACATGTAATTCGGCACCTAACTTATAAAAACATTATTTTAGAAAACTAATTCGTGGCTGACTGTGAAATAGTGAGGAAGTCAATTTACATACTGCCACATAAGTATAGAACTGCTATCTTTCTCACAAGTTTGAAGTGTGAAAGTATTTTTTTTCATCATGCCTCATGCATCATGCCATTTAACAGACTTTAAGAAAGGACAAATTGTAGCTTTGAGAAGCAGTGATTTAAGTCATCAGGCAGTAGAAAACAGCATCAAATGTTTGAAAAAGATTGTTCGGCATTATTTGTCAAATCTCTGCAAATTATGGACCAAAGCATAGAAGTGGATGTCTTTCAAATCTTACCCTGCAAGACTGCAGATGAATTATTAATGCAGTTTCTAATTCCACAGTGTCCACATGTAAAATTTGGGACGATTTCGGTATTTAAGTACATCGTGAAACTGTTTGAAAGGTTATACATGGCAACAACAATATTGTTTGATCTCAAATGAGAAGTGTCCTGCTCTTAAGCCTGACACAAAGCTGCCCAACTCAGTTATGCGAGGAAAAATATGGCCACTCAATGGAATAAGATAAGTTTTTTGTTTCGTTTAGACCTATCGTGCTAGCACAAGAAATAACAACCTTTTTGTCATATAATGTTTTTGGACAAAAAAAAATTTAATTTGGATGGGCCAAATGGTTTAGCATTTTACTGGCATGATTTACAAAAAAAGTCCCAAACCATAACACTTCCACCACTGAAGTTCCTTCAGTGATGGAAGTGTTATGGTTTGGGGTGCTTTTTCTGCATTGAGAAAATTGGATTTGGCATTCGTTACCTGTTGCATGAACAGTGCCAACTATCAGCAAGTTCTGGATAACAAATTGCTGCCATACAAACATAGATTCAGAAGAGTTCCTTTTATTTTTCAACAGGACAACGCATCTATTCGTGTATCACGAGATACGAAACAGTGGTTTGAAAATAAACGAATTGACCGGTTTGTTCTCCTGATTGCAACCCTATAGAAAATGTTTGGGAATCTTGGTTGACCGAATTTATGATCGAAATCATTAGTATGCCAACATTGAACACTTAAAACAAGCAATTGTCACTGCTTGGAACTCTCTGGAGGTATTAATCATAAAAAATCTTGTTGATAGCATGCCAAATTGCATTTTCGATGTTATCAGTAAAGGAGGTGCACAAATAAATTACTAAATTAAACTATTTTACAGTATATAATTCTTTTTGCATTCATTTACTAGTCAATTCTATACTTTTGTGATGCATAAAATCAGTTTTTTACAATTTCTGCTTTTTGTTGCAGTATAGGAAACTATGCATTTTGACAAATTATGTTTTTATAAATCCTGAACAATATAAGAAAGGTAGCTACATCATATGTGTAGTTCCTAACCTTCGTATTGTTGATTTCATTAAAATTCATAAGTCTTTCTATTGTAAATGAAACATTTGTTATTTGATTAATAGTTCTAGTAAAGCTTTTTGCATTAATGAAATTTAATACAGAAACCTTTACTAGCTTTACTTTAAATTAATATTTGTAGGAAGTATACATTAATAGGACAATATATAATTTATTTAATATTTCCTACAATTTTACATTCTTGTTTTTTTTTGTTGTTATGACTGCTATATAATGATTTTAATGATTTATTTTTGATCTGTTTAATGTACCTGATTATGAATATTGTGAAAAGCCATAAATCTTCAGTTAATATGAACAACGTTTTTAGAGTAGATTGTTTTATCAAATTTTTTATGAAACATTTTGTTCATCATTGGTATTGTGTCAGTTTTGTGATGAAATTCTTAAATGTTTATGAGAATAAAAAGTGTGAAAAATAATTTTAATAATCTTTCATGTATTTTATGAACATTTAAACTATCTGAACTCAAGCATTTGAACTTAAATTTGATTTTAGAACATTATCAACTAGAGAAGCTCAAATTTTATATGAGCTTCTCCAGTGCTTTTATTTTAGTTACATATTGTTTAAATTTTAAATAAACTGTTTTGTATCATAGATTGTGTGAACTGAGGTTTTTGTGTTGATTCTTTGAGATAAAAGAAATCTAATTAATCTTATCAGCTATTTTTAAATTATTGGATAAACAATTAGCTCAGTATAATTTTATAGAAATACTAAAAATCTTTTTGATAAAATATTATATTTAAAATATGTGATATATTATTTTAAAAATTTCTGCTGAGCATGATAAAAAATTTTTAAAATTTGTTGATATTTCAATGAATTAAATGAAAAAGAATTTTATTTTGTGAATAATATGTAAGTGTCTAGCATTCAATATTGCATAAAATGTATGCAGGAAAGTCAATATACTACCTTTGCAATTTTCAGTTTTTATTTTGGAATTCTGCAGTTTGCAAGTATGGGTATTCTAAGGAATTTGGAAAAAACAACATACAAATTTTAATACATTCTTGAATTCATGATGCATGTGTGCATTTGTAATGGTAGAATGAATTTATAAGTTAGACCTTGGACTTTCTGCTTTCAAATGGTATTAAATATATTTATTGATAGTTACTTTTTTTCAGAAATATTAAAATGACTGGAGCTAAACAGAAAGAGAGTCAGTAAAAAGTAGAGTTTTTTGCATGCTTCATCCAGATATGAAAAAATCAGACATCATTAAACATTTTGTGACTACTGGTTTCAAGGAAAGTTGAGTTTACAAGATGCTGGATAGACTAAAAATAAGGTTGTGATAGTGGCAGAAAGTCAGATTTACATCAACCAAAGGTAAAGTACAATTGGACAACAAAGAGAATTGCAACTTGAAGCATTCCTCAATACCAAAATTAGTTTCATTTTCAACTTGTTTGTTAAAATATATAAAGTATCAGACAAAACTATGAAAAGGGTAGAGATTGACAAGGGATATGTAGTGAAAAGGCCAGAAACTGACCAGATCAAGAACAGAGGCAACAAAAGTGACTATTCACTCTCTTCAAAGGTACCAGAGATACTCCTTTTTATTACTCTTAGTAGTACTCATTATTCATAAATATGTAGTTTCTTACACTATAGTTTTCATTATTCATAAATAATATATAGTTTTATCCTAAAACTTATTTTGTAAAAGGAGAAATGCATGATACCAAGAAAAGATTACACTGCAATGCAAAATTTGAACAAGAGTTGTTAGCTCAGCTTTAGTTGGACCAAAAAGACCATCAGAGTAATTTTTTATGAGGTCAAAAAGAGCCATAAACTAGGAAGGACACTTATACAACTAAAAGTATTGAGAGAGGATTGGTCTCTTATATCCATAAGCACTATCCAAACAATGAAGGATACATTTTTTTTTTTGCTTGATCTCGTCACTGCTTACTATGACTGCAGACTCAAACAAAGCTCACTGGGTTGAGCATCAATTTTGTGCCTAAAGAAAACAACCCTCCAAATGTATCCAAACTCCAATTGATTGAACAATTTCAGGCTTATCATAAAGGGCTATACTAACGGATAGCATGCAAAATCAAGCTAGAGATTGATTAACAAGGTGAATAAATAGTTGGCAAAAGTTTTAATCTGTTACTGGTCAAATCTGATGTCAGTAGTTCATTATAGGATTCATCGAAATTCTAAACAGGAGGTTGTCAATATCACTCAGTCTTATAAATTTGTCGCCAACATATTATACTATTCACATGAGTAACTTTATTTTGCATTTTGAATAAATTACACTTCATAATAAATGTGTGTTTTTTTCTGAATATTTTAGAAAAAATTATGCTGTATAAAAAAGTTAATTATCTCTTTATTATTTCATTTTTTTACATTGACCTTAGTAAATTCAGGTTTTCATTATATGAAATATTATTAAAAATTATTTTTATTATATTCAATTGATATTCCATATTAATATTTTTAATGAGAGTATTATTTTATTTATAGTAAATGATTTTATGAATTACTGTATAAAGATGCATAAGAAAAATTGTAATCTCATATATTTTTTATAATAATAATACCTTTATTAAAATGTTTTTATTTGCCTTTCAGATAGTCTTTTTTCTACACTTTTTATTGACTACATGGTAAGTTTTAGAGAATTATATAACATATTTGTTAATTAGTAATTATTTAATAATATCATTTTAAAAAATATTGTAATTTGCTTAAAATGTTTATAAAATCTAGAATTAAAAAATATTTATAATTTTGTAAAGTTCATAAGAAAAATATTTCAAAAACTTAAATTGAATCAAACCTTTGTAGTGCTCTAAGATTGTTTTATATTTATCTGGACACCTATCAACAGCAACTTAATAACAAAAGCAACACATTGTTTAAGTCCAGTATATACAAAACATTTATTTACTAAGTTTTGATGTAATACAATAAATGATGAAAAATATATAGTACTGTTGTTTTACAGATATCAAAAACAGAAATGTATCAAAATAAACTGTTTCAAATTTATCTTGATATGATGCTGTATCTCATCATTGCACACAAAATCACCATTCAATATTGCTACCTTGGTGCTGAATAATGTCAAACTCTGTTTGGCATTGTTTCTATTAAATGTTGCAGATATTTAGGCTTCAATTTGTCCCAAGCATCAGCAATTGTAGCTCTGAGCTCAGTAATGCTTTGAAACTGCCCTTGTGGCTACCCCAAACATTTTTCATGTGGTTTAGGTCTGGATTTTTGGCAGGCCAGTCCGTAACTTTTATATTATTATTTTTGAATCATGATTTTGTAGACTTTGAGTTGTGTATGGGTGTATTGTCCTGTTGGAAAGTCCAATTTGGGCCAGAAATGTTGGTCCAGTTTCAACTAAATTATCATGAAGCATGTTTTGATAATCCTCTGAATTCATTTTCTGGATTATAAATGTTAATTCTGCTGTTCCATTAAAACCAAAAGTATCCTGTACTATCACTGATCTGTCATCACCTACCACTTTGAAAATATCTCTGGCTGTTTCCTTAAATCCTGCCAGTAATTGACCCATCCATCTGGCCATCCAGATTAAACTTCTCATCGCTAGAGCACTTCAATCCATTCATTGCTCCAGTCGTGTATTTGCATGCCTAATTAAGCCTTTCTTGTTTATTTTGTGAAGCTTCGGAAGTGGGCCTACTATTTGTGCAAATAAAAAAATTTTTTTTTGTAATTTTTGTATAGAAGCAAATAATAATAATTGTTGTTATTATAAATTAACGTTGTAAAAAGAAACCGTCAGACAAGAAAAAAAAATAGTTAAACGAAAAGTGAATATTACATGTCCATAAAAGGACATGTCTGTAGAAATTTCTGAGAAAGTTATTCTTCTCAGGTTGAAACAATAGATGAATTTGAGTGCTTAGATCGAACATCTTCGGTAGGAATCGAATTGTCAGTCGATGTTGACTCATCCGACGACCGGGGTTCCGATCTCGTTACAATGCGTAACGAGGGGGGGGACCAATTAGAGAGCGGAGGCAAATCGACATCGACCTATCGGAATGTTCGATCTGGGACTCAAAGGAAAGTTATAAAAACCCGAAAAAAGAGAGGAGCTGACGTTCTCTCGGTCATTAGTTCTCTCGGTTCTTGGCTCTTAGAGCTTTGTCTCGCGATTTTACGACGGGGTTTTTTTCCCGTGATCTTCGGCAGTTGGATTACATCTCTTTTGGAAGATCACCCACTCCCTTGGATTTGTCACCTGTAATCGGAATCGTCCCTACGTCCGGAACTTTCCCTCGAGAAGCTGAACAGTGCGCCCCGGGGCCATCATACTCCTGCGAAACATCGGAGAACTTTTCTTGTGGACTTTCGATTCCGAGAGGGGGCCCAGAAGACTCGAACGCCGCCGCTGATAAAAGTATATTGTAGTTGTAAGCACCTTTTGTTATATAAACGGGTTACGAATGAAAACCTGTCTCTTGAGAGTTTCTTTCACTCCCACACGTGGATCGTGACTGCGCGACATTCTGACTTACGCAGTCGTTCGGCAAACCTCACATATTTTTGGTATTAAGCTTGTGGTCTAGTAGCTTTTTATCTATATTTTAGAGTAAATGAGTTATGCAGAGTCCTCCATATGGTTATATGGATACAAGGCAAGTCTAATTCCTTCTTTAATTTCCTTGTTGATGTAGATTTTCTGGCACAACTTAATGCTATTTGTCTACATGCCTGGGATGTCAGGTTAGGTTTTGGCCACTCTTCCTTTTTAAAATGTCCTTTCTCCATCATCTTGATAAGTAATTACCTACAGTTGATTTTGGTCTGTTATCAAGTGCAGCAATTTTTTTTACTGATTTTTCTGTTGATTTATATGCATTAATTTGCCCCTGTTCATAAGGAGTAAATTTTTTGTTCTGCAAAACCAGGCATAACAAGCTAGTATTATCATATTTTAGTTTTATCATGGAAAAGTAATAACTGTCTGGATAAATTTGAAACAGTTTATTTTGATACATTGCTGTTTTTGATATCTGTAAAACAACAGTACTATATATTTTTTCATCATTTTTCAGTGCTTCAAAAACCTAGGTTGTCCTAAACGTGTGAGTGAAGGATATTTTGTGTTTTTGCAATAATTTTTGTAAACAGTGTATTTGCATTTTTTACCAGATGCTCACCCTCTGGTGTTTAAAAACAAAGGTATTTTGTCTGGTTGTTTCAATCGTTCTTGTGTATTGTCAGGAGTAAAGATGAATAGCAATGGAATTCAAAATTGAAATTCAAAAATCACATGGGATCCCGATATAAGTTTTAATCCATTTCCATGTGAAAACTGATGATTATTCCGAAATCAGAGTTCGGAGAAACTCATAAGTGCAATCGAAGAGAGGGGATTCAACTGTTAAGAATTGACAAAAAAGGTTCTGAATTGTCTAGCTTTACATGAACAAATTATGTTGTCGATTCTACAAGATTTTTCCTTCAAGTTTAAAATGCTAGTAATTTTTGCGAGACAATGTGTGCATTTACATGCATTTGATATTTTATTTGTGATTAAACGAAATAAAATTAGAATTGTATTAATAAATCTAATTTTCTTTATTTTGATCTTTAAAGTCACACCTTGTCCTGTATGCAATATTGTCTTATATGCAAGTAAATACAGTAAATATTATTCTGTGTCTATTGGACTTAGACAATGTATTGCTTTCATTATTAAGTTGCTGTTGATGGGTGTCTGGATAAATATGAAATAGATCTTAATATTGTGAGACCCATATTAGGCCGGTCCAATGTTAAATTTTAATTATTTCGAAGCCCTCTCGGGAGATAACGATCGAGATCCGCGATAACGATCAAGTTTCGAAGGATGTACAATCTTCCGCCGTCAAACTCACTTCCCTCCTTCTCAGGATCCGACCTGAGTCACGGAATTCAAGTCATCATCCTCCCTCGCGATTGGTGATCGTGGCGGAAGGGACTTAGAGTATAAATAGGGGGGAGATCTCTAAGAACGGGGTAGCTGACGTCCGAAGAAGACGAACTGCCCGGCGACACCGTATCCGACTCGAAAGCCAAGTCGAGACGCCGAAGCCTCCGCCGACAAGCCAATCCTGCTGCCCACCTGTCGCTCCGCCAGGAAAACGCCCGAGTCGACGAACATCCTCGATCAAAAACAATCACTGAGAGGTATGAATCCCCTAACAATTGTGAGCTCTCTCTCTCCCACGATTAGGGATGGGATGCGTAGCGTTTCTGTAGTAGTTCCTATGTTCCAATAAACCATTATCTGTGTTGTCCTGTTATACAGATATTGCCTTTCTTTATCGACGACCCCACACACACTCCTCCACTCGACCTGACAAGTAACTGACCGATCCTGACAAGTCGGGATATCGCGCAAAATTAGCCATCCTTGACAGTGGGGCGGGTCTTGCTGACCTATTCGCCGAGAAAAAGGAGGTCCGACTTCCGTCTTACCTCCCGGCGTTTCCCACAATATCATGGTTTGTGTTATGTTCTATTCTGAATGCTAAAATTAGACACTCATCTAATTAACTTTATTTATGTTGAATATACACTGAATGATCACTACATTAGGAACACCTGCCTAATAATGGGTTGGTCCATCTTTCTTGGTGATTATAGCTTGCAAATCCCAGGCATGGACTTTACCAGATGCTCTTAACTCAATCCATGCCTACTTGAGCAGTTTTGTCAGTTGGTGCACATTTCATGGAGAAGTTGGTGATAACCTCACCACATGTTCCAGCATAACTTATTTCAAAGATGCTTAATAATCTGGTGTGCTTGAAGACCAAGGTAGGATGTAGACTTTATTGTCATGTTCCTACAACCATTCCCAAGTGATCCTTGCCTGATGGCACAGTGCATTATCACCTTGAAACATGGCATTGTTGTAAGGAAACATAGCCTGGAGAGATGAGATGATACTTGGGATGATGACCAAGTGTTCTCTTTGGCAAGGCCTAGGACCAAGGCCCTAGGCCTTGCCAAGAGAATGCTTCCCAGAACATGATACAGCTATCACCAGCTTGTGCAACAAAGGATGAAGCTTTGTATTGTTTATGTCAGGTTTAAACTGAGCCTTCAGCATGATTTAGCATGAAATGGGTCTTGTCACTCCAGACCACCTTCTTCCTCATGTCCAAGTCCAATGACATTTTTTCTTGCCAATGCAAGGTGTTGTTTGTAATGAAGCATGGTCAACAGAGGCACTTGTGTAGGTCAATGGTTATTGAACCCCAGTCAACACAAGATACATTGCACGGTCATTGTCAAAACATGTCTGTCTTGTCCACTGTTGTACTGGTGGGTAAACTGTTCCACTGTGGTATGTCCTTGTTCAGATAGCAGTCTTAAATGCAATACTTACCCCTAGGATCAGTCACATATTGCTGACAACTGTACAATCTTGTAGATCAGGCATGTCAAAGATACGGCTTGCGAGACAATTAGTTGTGGCCTGTGACATCAATTCAATAATGCTATTTGTTTATGTTTTTATTATTTTGATACCAAAGAAAATGTGATATTTTGTACTTAAAAAAATAATACGTAATAAACAAAATTGTCAAACTCAATTATTGTTTTTGTTTTTATTTATTCATATTACTTAGAGATGTTTGTTTTATTTGATTTATTTTTGTGCTTAATTTCTTGATTACATTATGTTTTCTCTATTTGATCTTTTGAATGTCAAATTAAAGTATGTTCTTGGCAAGATCATTTATTGCATAATTTTCACTATTTTGCATATAAAATGCGTGTTTTCGACATATTAGTAAATTACCGTTTATGCTTGTATTTTGAGTATTGCCATCCTTATTTCCAAATTATTTTACAGACCTGCTTCAGGCCTGTAAATTGGCCAAAAATGTTTGTTGTGTGATTAAAGTTATTGCTGGAAAACTAGAAATGGTGTCTTTTTATTTTATTGTGAAATCTCGGGTTATTAAAAAGGAATTTTTTGAGTCTGCTACTTTTTGGAACAATTTTGGCTACAAAAGCTAAACATATCTGGCCCACTGTCATACTCAAGACAAAACATTGGCACTTAAGCAGTTTGAGTTTGACACCTCTGTTGTAGATCTTTGTGTGTTATCCATTTACTTGTGGTACACCTTAGACACTGTGGTATAAGAACAACCAACAAGTGCAGCAATTTCACAAATACTGGCACCCTCCCTCCAGACCCCAACAATCTGATTATGCTGAAAGTCACTCAAGTCACCCTGTTTACTCATAACTGCAACTGTTACCTTCTATTATGCAAATGACAGATCAACACATCACAACTGCAGTGAATGGGATGAAGCAAGATCATTCTTTTACTTTTACTGAGATTCTGCTGGCTTGATGTTCTTTATTCAATGATTGTTCAGTGTATAATGTATGTGAATATAATAACTATAATATGGAATGAGTTTTATTAAGTTTATATATGTATTTCATTTACATGTCTATTTAATTTAATTTAGGGCATTGCAGATAGATTGGTTACCTCCTTCTTATGGATATTATAATCTTGTCTTTCTCCTGTTAATAATCTGGTCTATTCATTATAGAGATTCTGAGGAACCTGTTTTCATGGTAAAAATTTTCACAATTTTTTATAAAATGTTGATAATGGTGGTAATTACGAATATTTTTTTTATAAAAGGCTCTTGTAGTTGATGTTGCTGCTATTATTTTGGATATGATATCAATTTCCATCTATTTTAACCATGGTAAGTTTATTTTAAATCATGATGATAATTTTAGTTTTTAAATTATTTATCAAAGAAAGTGAAAAGTTAATCAGTTAATATTAATATGGAAAACTTCAAATTTTTGATGTTTTTTAATATTAATTGGATTTAATATAGTTAAACAAATTTCTTATTTGATACGAGGGCTGTTTCTTTTTCAACCTCCAATGGTCCATTAAACAAAGACAAATGTAAATAACAAAATGGATTTATTACCAAAAGTTAGATACAAACATGGTTACTTTTCAACATAATCACCGTGAAGATTGAGACATTTGTCTATCTGTGGATGAGCTTTTCCATCCTCTCTTCATAGGATGTTGCCACCAATGACTTGAGATGGGCACTAATGTTGTTTTGAAGATTGTCAAAGAAGATTAGTCTCAAACTTATGCTCTCCTAGCCACTTTTTCAGTTCAGGAAAGGAGTGGAAATCGCTCAGTGCTAAATTGGGGTTATATGCTGTGTGTTTAAAGGTGGTGAAGACATCCACCCAACTTTTTAATGTGTGAAGATTTCCACTTCTTTCCTGAACTGAAAATGTGGTTAGGAGGGCAGAGGTTTGAGACTAATGACGATCTTCAAAACACTGTTGTTAAGGTCATCTCAAGTCACTGGCAGCAACATCCTATGAAGAGGGGATTTCAAAGCTTGTCCACAAACAGACAAATGTCTCAATCTTCACGACAATTATGTCGAAAAGTAACAATGTTTGTACCTAACTTCTGGTAATAAATTCATTTTGTTATTTACATTTGTCTTTGTTTTATGGATCATTGGAGGTTGAAAAAGAAACTGCTGTTGTATATTAAACCAAGTAGACAGACTATGTGTAGTTTCTTCAAGGCTAAATCTAATTAAATTACTATGAAATTTTGTAATAAAAATAAGTGATTTGCCATCTCATGAATCTTTGATAGTTGGCATCATTTCTTATGACGCTAACCATCTTTAATATAAATAATAATGTTTTATTTAACAAGTATAATTCAAACTACGATGTGCATTTAAATAAAATATTCTTTAAGAATATATGAAATATTTTTCGTATAGATGATTTTTTCAGTTAACATTAATACAAATTATTTTATAAAATATTTTATCTCACACTTTGATGATCTGAATAACTGCTTGTTGTTATAATTATCATAATATTTATTCTTTATATGAAAAAAGAAGCTTCAAATTGAAAAGGAATCAAATTTTTTAATTTTTTTTTAGACTGTCATAAACTTTATTTTATCTTCAGAAGGCTACAAGGTAAAAAAGACTGTTCTCTAAAACTTAAAATTTTTATTTATTTATTATTTAATTATAACTGAAAATAAAAGACTATTACATTCAAACAAATTTCAAACAAGAACAGTTATTTGATTATTTTTATTTAAAAATTTAAATAGAATCTGACAATTGTATGTACATGTAAATTAAAGTCTCATGCTTCTCTTTAGAAATTTTGGAATTTCAACATTTTAGCACAAGCATTCTCAACACATTGATAAAGAATACATACATTAACAAATAGGTAGCTAATATTATTGAATGAAACATTTGAATTGAAATATTAAAATAGACAATTAAATATAATGAATATTTTTGTAATTATTATGGTCATGATATTGAAATTGAGATTACATCTTATGTCAATAATATTTTTGCAAACATATTTCTGTTAAGTTGGTAACATTAATGTCTAAATAAACCTTGATTTCTACATATCTAGCATCGTTTACAATTTTAAAAACTGATAAAATAAAGTAAAAATGTAGTATGGAAGTCATGCCAACAAACTTACTTGAGAGAAAAAAAGAATAAATCAACAGAAAATGGCATTAAAGGGCTTTTTAATACCTTTGCTAGCACTTTTGATATTCATATAAATATTATCATTAGACAACTGAAATAGAATGCTTTTTCAGAACAAAACTTTTGAAGTACAGATTTGGAACAACGTAAATGGAATAGAATACAAAATTTTAATGTAAAATTTTTTAAAATCATGTAGTATTTACACTCGTGCATAGATACTACTGATTTATAAACTGATATTTGATTTTAGCACTTTACATTGATTACTCTAACAGACCTGTAATAGCAGAATATATCCTAGGTTGCAGGTTGCAGGTTACAATGATTCTACCTTTTTCTGTCCCTAGCTTTTTTCTCCAGCACATTTCCAATATTTTGATTATTGACTCTTTCCATCTAGCTGATCCACCTGCGAAGTTTTATTCTAACACATCTGAGAAATAAGGCTTAATATTACATCCATGTGTTTCTTGTGCTCAACTCTACTTATGCTACAAATTGTATTTTTCAATTGCTTATTGAGTAGTTTTTGGACTGTGTTCTTATTATTTTGTTCATATTTTGTTTATATAGATCAAGTCTGTATATTGTGACTTTTATGTACTGTATGTTTGAGCTAATTTTTAGGCTGCAATTTGAAAAAATGGTAGACTTATAAATTTCCACTGTCATCCATCTGTCTGTCTTTCCTTAATCTTGAGAACGGAGTTAGATATATGAAAACATTAGGGATAGGAAGTTCTGATTAACTATATATGAACTTCTAATGCAAATTGCAAGACTACTTATTTTTAATTCAAAACTTTTCCCCTGAAAGCAGTTAATAGATGACCAGTGTGACTCTGTCGTTAAAGGAAAAGTATGATGTACTGTACAGGGACAAGACAAGTAGATGTGGTCATTTACTCTTTCTGTAGGTCCATTTTCCAAGATGAATCTTGACAGACTCTGGTTGTCATTTGTTTTGCTTTATCTGGATGATTTTATAGCCAGTTTGCTTGAAATATTTTTATATTTTATATTAAAATTACAAAAATTGTAAATATTTCTTGTAAAAGTGCTTCATCACATATAATTTTAAAACTAGGACAATGCACAACTTTGTCATATCATGATAGAATTGAGGCTGATCCTAAAAGAGAGAAACAATCCTTGCATTTGTTAGACACAGAAAAGGCAATCTTTGTATCTGATGGTCATGGACAGGCAAACTTTGAACTTGCCATTATGAAAGAGGCATCTTTGCACTTGCTGATCATGGAGAGGCTATCCTCATTTCCTGTTGGCCAAGGGAGAGGCTATTCTTGTCGCTTACTGGTCACAGGAGACGCGATCCTCATATCCTGCAGGTTGTGGGAGAGGTGGTTCTTGTACTGGCCAGCACACAGAGATAATCCTTGCCCTTACCGACATGGAGAGACAATCCAAGAACACAGCAATTGATGGCAATGTGTATAAAACCACTGAATACTGGTAGTTGGTTGTGACTTTGCACCTGGCTACAGGTTGACTACATGGAGTTTTCCAGGTTTTATTCACATTAGTAACACCTAAACAGGGGTCTAGTTTTCCATAAAAGACCTCCTGAGTGGTATTCCCCTTCGGCAAATTGTCCATGTGTTGCGTTGCCTTATATGAATAAAACTGAAACTAAAAGCAATCAATGCCAATTTCTTTGTTCTTGTGCAATGCTGATTTTTAATTTGATCCCTAAATTCTATTAGCTGTGCTCAAGGAACACGGACATTGTCACTTGATCCCACTATATCGATAACAAAATCATGGACCCCTGTTTTCTACATTTACATTTATTTCATTTCTAGATTCTTCATTGTAATCAATAGAAAATGGCAAAGTTTCATCAAAATTGATCTTTCAAATTTTGAGAATGAACTCAATTCTATTAGCCACATAGAAGACATGTTAATGACCTTGGAGCATTGTGTGACTTTGTTATATATGCTCATAAAACAACCTTATATCTGAAAAACAAAGTTATGGATCCTCATTTTTTATTATATTTTTGGATTCCTCATTGCAATTAATGGAAAATGGGAAAGTTTAATCAAAATCTATCAAACAATTTTAAGAATGAACATAATTCTGTGAGCCACATAGAAGAGGCTTCACTATTGCTCTGCCTCAATAAATATTTTAAAGAATTATAAAAATGTTCATAATTGATGAAATAGTTCTTTGAAATATTTATTTTAAAATAAAATGTGATGAAGCCCTTTTACAAAAATGTTTTACAGTTTTTGTAATTTTAATATTAAATAATATGTAAATTAAAGGGCAGTATCAACAGAAGAATGCAGAGAGGATAAAACTCCAACTCTAGCAATAACCTACAACTAAGGTCTGTTGTGAGGTGTGTGCGCTTCGTCATTTGTGGAACTATTTCATTAATTATGGATGTTTTTATAGTTATTTAAAATATTTATTTTAAAATGTATATATTTCTTTCGAGATGATTTCTAGATAGGTGTTGTAAGATTAATAAGAGGTCTTCAGCAAAAAATAACATATTTATATACCTTTTAGATATCTAAGAGTGCTTTTTAAGATGACAGTGCAAAGGTTAAGGAAAATTACTTCTTCCTTGCAGATGACATCTCTATTTAATGAAAGTGAAAGAGATTGGATGAAGAGGGTGATATGGATACTGCCTTTAGTGTAGAGGTTTTAATCAGCTTGACTTGACAGATATATAAAAACATTATCTATGCTTAGTGCCATTAAAATATATTTTTTTTGTAATGGACTAAGCACTTTCAGATGTTTCTTTCTGTTGTCAGGACTGGATTTCTGACAGTGTTGTGCTAATTGACTATTTAAATACACAGCTGGACTGCCATTTTAATTGTTATTTAAGTTCAATGACAAGTTATTTGTGGTATCTGTCTATTTAAATAGTTGACTCTTCCATTGAACTAATCAATCAATTTAATGGATGTCTAGCGTTCGATTACTTTTATTCAAATAAAAAGTAGCTGAATAAATTTCAATTAGTTTGTATGAAATAATAGCAAGTATTTATTTATTTTTTCTTCTGACCTATTTAATTAGCTATTTATTCATTTAAGTTAAAACAACATTTTTACTTGTTAAATAAAAAATGAATAAAAGTATTTATCTTTTTAATCAATTAAACAGGAAATTCTATTTTTTTTAATGCAGATGCTCTCAAGTTTGTTGATCTATTGATGAGCTTTACAATGCTGTTTTGCTATATTGTCATTGATCATGTAAATTTTTTGCAATTATAGCCTATCATCGTAAAGCAATTTCCATGCCATTGACAAAGAATCAGCTTCTCTATGATTAATACATTTTGTTCTTACTTGTGCTTTATATATCTCAAGTAAAAACAAAATGTATTAATCATAGAGAAGCTGATTCTTTGTCAATGGCATGGAAATCACTTTACAATGATAGGCTATAATTGCAAAAAATTTTTATGATGCATGTCCATATTTTGTTCATATATTTATATTGATCATGTAAAAACTACTGTATATATATCTTTATTTCTCTTACCATACAAAACTTTTCAAAGGTTTTATGCATTTAAAACTTGTCTTGTCTGTTGGGTTCATCTGAAGATTTCAGCCATCTAGGTTATTTTCTCCGAAGTGCTGATGCCTGGCGGTTAAATAAAGCAGCCTATTTGTCTTATATACACTTTCAAGGCTGCAATGTGTTGGTTTGCCGGTATATCGGCTGTCGGCCAGTAGATTGGGATTAAAGTAAGAGTGAGGTTGGGATTGATGGATAAGTTCTTGCCAAGGGTATATGTCTGGGTCCTTTGTAGCTTGGGCAATGGAGCCAATAGTGATGGGGTGTTTCTTCTGCTCTGCAATTAGAACACAGTGGCGAGTTGCAAAGGCGGCAGGAGTATTGGAAGGCCTTCAGTGGGGCCGTGTCCATGCGGAGGCAGGCCAGTAGCATTTCCATATGACGGGAGGAAACATGTTGGTATGGCCAATTGGCGAAGAGGTGGAGGTGGCTTTTTAAACTTATAAATTAGAGTTTTAAATGTGTTTGTTTTTTTTTTCTTTTGGTCTTATATCCAATGTAGTTGTGAAGTCCATTGCTGTTTTTATTTAAACAATGAATTATACTGTACATTATTATTGATACATGTGTACTTTTATGTAGAGATCTTTATTGTTTAAATTTTTGTGTGTAGAGTTATAAGTTTCGATAATTTTGTATGATGAATGGTCAGTAAGAAAAAAACTTTTTTTTGTTACTATTTAATAATAACAAAGTAAAGTCATAATCAATTTCAAATAAATGCAATGTGTTACATTACTTTACATTTCA
Organism: Centruroides vittatus; assembly: GCF_030686945.1. Taxonomy (NCBI): domain Eukaryota; kingdom Metazoa; phylum Arthropoda; class Arachnida; order Scorpiones; family Buthidae; genus Centruroides; species Centruroides vittatus. Next base: position 616,246 of record NW_027121655.1, read on the forward strand.
AAATAGCTATGACTTCAAATAAATAGTCAGTTATTTTGATTGTATCTTTTTTGATTCATAATATGACCCCTTATTACTAAACTGTCTTTGAACTGCTGAAGATGGTAAGGTAGTGTTGAAACCAGGGCTGTGGAGTTGGTAGATTTTTACACGATTCCGACTCCGACTCTGACCATGGGCGGACTTGTTAACAAAGTAGGCACGAAAATTCTGATGTCATCACGTGACCTCAGAATATTAGCATCAATAAATATAGTTCTAATAAAGATGGAACGTAGAAACTTTTTTATTCCAAAGCTAAAATATGCCTCTAAGTAATGAGTCAATGCGATAATTTTTACTTTTCTGTTGTTATATATAACAGAGGAAAAGTGTAGCGATTGTTCAAAAAATGATCCCACCCCAAATTTTTGCATTTTTGGACTCAGGGCACTCGAAATGTCGAGATATGCAAAAGATTGGGTTTTTTTTCTGTATGTATGAATCTTAGACTGTATGGGAAGCACGATTTTGAATCAGAGTCAGATGGTTTAACACAGAAGTTATTAAGCTTGAAAATGGTTGAACTAAATCGGTTGGTACACATTCTAACATCCGTGTGTACAGAAAAAAACCCCGAATACTTTTGCACTTCTTTACATTTCGAGGGTTCCTGAGTCCAAAAGCGTAAAAATCTGAGAAAATCATTTTTTGACTGATTGTCATTCTTTTCCTTTGCTATAGACCTATATTGTATAACAGCCGGAAAAGTAATAATGACGACGATTCTGATTATTTTTAAAAAAATACAAAATAAAACGATTTAAAAAAATTAATTAAACATTAAAATTTGACACATCTACTGAATATATAAGTTCAGTTGATAATGGCATTGGTATTTGGTAAGCATGTATGAATAAAAATAGTAAATACATTCTTATACAAACAAATTAGTTTAATAAAAATGTTGTACAGTACATAATATTCGAGTATATTGGGTAATATATAAGTATACAGATACATCAAACTAAGTCAAGAATGAGAAATATAACATTTAGACTGGTAAAAAAGAGATTGCTTAATTTGTCATGTTGATTAATTTATTATTTTTCATCTCTGTTATAATCTGAATTACTCCTTACAAAAAAAATCACTTCTATTAAGTCAGCATTCACTGAAGTTCTTAAATCATATTTAATAATTTTAAGAGCAGAAAATAAATGCTCTTCTGAAACTTGGTTTGTGGCAATGCTGTGACAATGTTGTATTTTGGATAATGTCTGAATAGTTCAGTATTGCCGTTTTAACATCCAAACTTGAAGAGTGGTCAATGTGATTTATTTTTTCCAGTGCATAATAAATATCATCTTCAAATTTTGTAAGATTTCCTTTTCTGTCTGTTCTCAGATTAGAAGTTGGGCATAATTTTGAAGATAGAGACGAGTTTTATAAAAAAATAAAAAAAATAAAAACTAGCAGATGAGCCAGATGTTCCTCACGCAAAAAGTAATGATAACGAAGATTAAGATATTTAGATTATAGCCAATTTTACCCGTTTCCACTGGGTGCAAGAATTAGGTCCTCTCTTCCGAGACTAATTAGAGAATTTTAGATGGGTCTAAGAGTATGTTCGATTTTTCACAAAAATGCAAAATACCTCATCTAAAATAGTACGGTAGAAACGGAGTTCTTCAGGGTAATGCTTAACCTTCTCCCTCTTTCCCCATGAGAGGAATTTCGAAAAATCCCTTCTTAGTGTACATTCCTGTGATGTATCCTAACTGTGCACCAAATTTCCACTGTTAACCATTTGAACTCTGAGCTTATCATTATTTATTATTACATTATTACTATTATTATATTATAAGATCGATTATATTATAAAATTGTGAATGCTAATAACGAGTAAAATATTCATTAAGTCCAACCACACTGGAGATATGACACACGACCCCTTCTATGTCTCTACCCTGTCGACCTTTAATAAAGAACCAAAATTTAATAGCATTAATACCCTTTATACACAAGCTATTGTGCCAAATTTTGTTTCTTAAACTTTACTCATTCTGAGATATTGTTTAATAGTTCGGAACAGAATAAAGAAATTAAACAAATTAGACGCCAACATACACTCGTGGACGTGCGAATTTTTCCCTTTATTTGACATTTTTTGGGTTCGAGAGATCTCCAAACGTATAGATTTGCAAAAAACTCGGAGAGTCAAATGTGACACGATTGAAATACTTTTTCGTTTTTTATATACATAACAAGTTGGGAAAGTAAAAAGGAGTCGGAGTCGGGGGATTTTTGATGACTCCGACTCTGGCTAAAATACCAAAACTCCACGACTCCGACTCCACTGCCCTGGTTGAAACAGAAAAAACAATGTCTTAAGTAAGGGAAACTGGTACAAAGCTTTTAGGTCCATTTGTTCATTTAAATAGTATTTGTACTTAGTGATTTGTGCTTGATAATAAAAATGTGATAAAAATTTAATATTTAATTTTACTTCCATTGTATTTACAGGTAATCCCTGTATAACACGGCACTTCTATAGCATGAATTCACTCTAACACTGTTTGAGAATTGGGACCATCCCCGTATAATACAGTACTTTTATAGCACAGATTCACTCTGATACGGTTCGAGAATTGGGTAAAACCCTCGTACAATATGAAATGTAATAAATTTTTACATACTTAAGTACTAATAGTTCACGAAAATAATAATTTTCATGAACTATTAGTACTTAAGTATGTAAATTTTCTTTTTCTGCCTTCTGTTGATACACATGGTCCTTCTCGAAACTTGTTTCAATGTTGTCAGATCTCAACACTTCTGCTTTTGAGGTTGCCAGATGTTTTTTCCTTATTCCATACTTGCTTTATTCTTCATAAGTGCTTAGCACCATATAAAGAAGTTTATAAGGATCTGTTAACTAAAAGCAAGCAATCTAAAATTACATACTTTTTGCAAAAGGTAAAGCATGGATCTGAAGATAATGCAGAAAATGCTCAGAAGATAAGGATAGCTTGCCAAAAAGAAAACCCCTGTGGCCGTCGGCCATGATATTGTATATTTTGTATATTTTATATTGAATTAGTCTTAGATTTTCTTTGTTCCTTTGTCTAACTCTTTCTAGAACTTTCTTTGTCTAACTCTTTCTAGAACTTTCTTTTGTCTAACTCTTCCTAGAACTCTCTTTGTCTAACTCTTTGCCCTTGGGGGAGGATTATCTTTCCCTCAATAGTAAGAACAAAAGAGGGAGTGAGGCCCTGAAGCAAAACAGACAGAAAGAGTGCCAGTCTGGGTTGGAATCCCGAAGAGGTAGGAGCTGAAAAGGAGTGCTCCAGAAAGGGAGAAGGGTGATCTAAGAGGATAAAGTGCAGAGAGAGATCATCGAGGAAAGACGACTCAGTCTGAAAGAAAAAGATTATAGACGAAAGATCTATAAGGAAAAGGGCTACAAACGTAACAAAAGAGAGAGATCCGAAGTTGTTCCCCACCAAAAGACACATCGCAAAGAAACCCGGGTATTTCTACTACTTTTCTTATCTTTCCTTATTTCTTCTATTCTTCCAATTTCTTTTAGTTTTAAGTTAGTATAAGTTAGTGTAAGTGAATACGGTCCTCGTCAGATTGTCGCGTGTGTGCAAGATAACTGTTTTTTGAGGACAAACTTTTAATTCCTGTATATATAAAATTCTAGAAGTTGTAAAGTTGGGATCCTATGTAAAGAACCTGTTCAGAGAGAATAAAACTACTTTGTATTAAGTTTTATTTTGTACCATTTCGCTCGCGGGATCGTGTACCTCTTGTTACGAACACCACAAATGGCGTCCGCGACAGGATCCCAACTGTAACACGAAGACATTTTGTCGTATATCTTTCTCCTTGTAATATCCCATTGTAATTTTAGTCTATCTTATTTGTATATATACGTATTGTAATGGCCACGAACAACCAAGTGGGGAGCTCGAATTCTGGTGAAGGTTTCGATCCGAGCCCACCGTTAGTCGTTACAGGATTCTTGGGCATGATCCCTATGTTCTCTGGAACGCAGGGTGATACGGTCAACATTAAGCAGTTTTTCCAGACAATAGAAAATATAGCTAAGTTGGCCGGATGGAATGACGAGGTCAAGGTAGCGGTACTGCAGTCGCGGTTAAAAGGTGAACCATTGGCCACATTCTTATGTTTGGTAGAGCAATACCCTGGAAAATACAAGGAGATAAAATGTGATTTAATAAAATGTTTTGGGAAGAGAGAGGCTGCAGAAAAGGACTTCATAGATAAGTTGTTAAGTTTGAAGCAAGGGCATAGCGAGTCCGTAACGGACTTCACGATCCGTACAAAGACGTTACTGGCACGGGCTACCAGGGAAAATAATAAAATAAGCGTACTGTGTGATGATATAATCTTGGAGCGATTTATAAAGGGATTGAGGGGGAACCTTAAGGCCAACGTACTAAGGAGAGCGCCAAAAACTCTGGAAGAAGCTTTCGAGGTAGCGGAAGGAGAGGAAAAAATAGAAATAGTGTGTGGTGGCAGGTTCGAACAAAGAGGGGTAAATGTGAACATTGGGGAACAATCTGCCGTGGGTGCCGAAAGATGGGAAGATCCAAGAATTCAGGATAATAAAAATGAGGAAAAAATTAAAGGGTTGGAAAAGAAAATCGAATCATTAGTAGAAGCAGTGAATAAGATATTGGATAAAGGGAATCAGGATAGGAGGGTGAATGATAAAAGATGTTACGTATGTGGTGATGCTAGCCATTTTGCCCGTAACTGTCCAAAACGTAAAAGGGAATCGGTTAACCTGATAAAGGAGTGCCATACAGGCCGGCATAGCGCTCCTTGTGTAAGAATTAAGCTGGCCGACAAAGCTTTTAAGTCACGAAAAGGTCTTCCACTAATTAATGGTGAAGTTGAGGGTATTAGACTGTGCTTTCTTATAGATACGGGAGCCGAAAGGTCAGTCTTGAGTTCCACGGTAATGAAACGTATCTCCAGACAAGACATAGCTAGGGCAACTATTGAGGGTGAATTTTTAGGGATAAGAGGCATAAATGGCGAAGTAACAGAATGTGAGAGAGTTTTGTACACCGAGGTGGGATATAGGGATAAGGCATCCAAGATAACCGTAGCATGCATGCAGCTTCCTGGACACACAGAATACGACGGTATCTTGGGAATGGATATACTCGGGAGAATGTATGAAATAATCAGTAGTGTGAGAAGGGCAATGGAGGAAAGTGCAAGCAGTAATGGGGGAAGTAAAGGTGTGTACGATGATTATGCAAATGATACTATAGGTAACATGAGAAACCACAATAAAAGGTTAATGAGGTGGTCAGCGAAGATAGCGGACTGTAATGTTCAAATAAGTCACATAAAAGGGAAGCGCAATAAGGTGGCGGATACTTTATCACGGATGAACGTTAATAGCAATAGGGCCGAGAAGGTGAATAATAATGTAAGAGAGAATAAAGAACTCTGGAGTAAAGTAGTGGAATCACAAGGAGATGGAGAGTTCTTAAGGAAGACGAGGGAAAACTTTAAGGGTCATATCGGAAGGGAAGACATCAGGAAAGTTGCATATGAATTAGGAAGGCAACGTAACCTAAAAAATAGGGGAAGAGAAAACGAGGGTAGGAAGGAAAAATTATGGGAAGAAGGGCAGCGGGTATGGTTACTCCGGAGAGGGAGGAGAAAGAGCACCGGAAAATTTTCTCCAAAGTACTTGGGCCCATATAGAATAGTACGAGTGTTGGGTCCTGTAACTGTTGAACTTGGCAGTAACCGCCAAGATGAGAAATGGGTGGTACACACCGACCGGATCGAACCGTGTTATGCTCCAATATATAAAGAAGGTAGGAGGAGGAACCCTCAGTATGTGAAGAGAAGAGAGTCACCCGTAAGAGATGAGGAAGAATGATGAAGATCCCACTGATTACATACGGACATGGTTACCCAGGAGAAGACCCATACTAAATTCACCCACACAGGATGTGGAAGAGGTCGAGAACGAGGGTGCCGGTGAAAGGTGTACTGAAGATGATAAAGAAAAAACGCCGCAACACCCCTATAATACGCGTAGATGTAAAGTCAACTACCGTAGATTGCACTACGGAGTGTGACTCTTATGAGGGGGGCGTATGTGGCCGTCGGCCATGATATTGTATATTTTGTATATTTTATATTGAATTAGTCTTAGATTTTCTTTGTTCCTTTGTCTAACTCTTTCTAGAACTTTCTTTTGTCTAACTCTTCCTAGAACTCTCTTTGTCTAACTCTTTGCCCTTGGGGGAGGATTATCTTTCCCTCAATAGTAAGAACAAAAGAGGGAGTGAGGCCCTGAAGCAAAACAGACAGAAAGAGTGCCAGTCTGGGTTGGAATCCCGAAGAGGTAGGAGCTGAAAAGGAGTGCTCCAGAAAGGGAGAAGGGTGATCTAAGAGGATAAAGTGCAGAGAGAGATCATCGAGGAAAGACGACTCAGTCTGAAAGAAAAAGATTATAGACGAAAGATCTATAAGGAAAAGGGCTACAAACGTAACAAAAGAGAGAGATCCGAAGTTGTTCCCCACCAAAAGACACATCGCAAAGAAACCCGGGTATTTCTACTACTTTTCTTATCTTTCCTTATTTCTTCTATTCTTCCAATTTCTTTTAGTTTTAAGTTAGTATAAGTTAGTGTAAGTGAATACGGTCCTCGTCAGATTGTCGCGTGTGTGCAAGATAACTGTTTTTTGAGGACAAACTTTTAATTCCTGTATATATAAAATTCTAGAAGTTGTAAAGTTGGGATCCTATGTAAAGAACCTGTTCAGAAAGAATAAAACTACTTTGTATTAAGTTTTATTTTGTACCATTTCGCTCGCGGGATCGTGTACCTCTTGTTACGAACACCACACCCCCTCGGTTAATAGTGCTTAGTGATGACGAAGAAAACATTGTTTAATTTATATTAATATGTATCACTTAAGAAAATTTTAATAAAGATATTTACCTTAATTATAAAAATATAATAAGAAGTTTTTTAATTTTTGGAACTTAACCCCCGTTTTCGTACTAGTTCTTTGTTTCATATAACACGAATTTGCATAACACGGTAATTTTTTGGAACGTAACTACCGTGTTATACGGGGGTCACCTGTATATAAAAAAGGTTACCATCAAATGAGGTGTGAAATTGGAGCTAATTAAGTGATGTTATCGCTGTCTTTGTTGAATCTAGATTGCATGATGCAATACTTTGTCATCATCATCAATTTTAATTCATCTGTAATAGGTGTTTTCATTTTGATCACCAATTACACATTTAAGAGAAGCAAACAGTTCATCCATGCTGTCTGTACACACTAGTCAATACACTATTTATAAGTCTCTTTATATGTGGCCACTTTTTTTAATGCACTCATCTAGTCTACTTCGCTCCCCTCAATGTGGATTGCGTCCAGTTAATCTTTATTCAAAATGACAAATTGAATAACATTTTTAAAATATTTTTATTTAAATACTTTTAATGGAATTTTTAACAAATGTGACTTAGATTAAATTAGTTTTATTTAATTAAAAGTATTGTCTCATCTCTCAAATTGATCTAATTATTTCAAATAATATTATTTTGCAAGAATTTGAATACTTTCAATTCAATTAAAAGTATTTGAAGCAGATTTTATTTAGCAGCTATTTTAAATAAAACTAATCTGAATGAACCAAGAGTCAGATGAAACAATTTAAAATAGTTGTGTTTTTAATTGTCAGTTTCAGCAAAATACCTTTAATGGTTATTTAAATAAAACAACTGCTAATTGAATAACACTGATTTCTAAACAGACACAATATACCTAGGCTTTGAATGGCAGATGGCAGTTTTTGAGGTGGTTACACAAAATTGGCAGGTATAGTATAAGAATTTCACAAAAGTAAATAATTCCAAATACTGCAATGTTTATAATTAATTACTAAGTTTGTCAACAAAATAATTAAGGATAATAATTTACTAATCTACCTTATTTACTCACATACAAGACATTCTTGTATATAGGATGAGGTGTGACTTTAAAGATCAAAATAATGAAAATTAGATTTATTAATACAATTCTAATTTTATTTCATTTAATCACAAATAAAATATCAAATGCAAGTAAATGCACACATTGTACTGCAAAAATTACTAGCATTTTAAACTTTAAGAAAAATTTTTGTAAAATTGACAACATAATTTGTTCATGTAAAGCTGGACAATCAGGAACTTTTTTGCCAGTTCTTAATAGTTGAATCCATTCTCTGTCGATTACACTTATGAGTTTCTCTGAATTATGATTTTTGAATAATCATCTGTTCTTGCATGGAAATGGATTAAAACTTATATCGGACTCTCGTGTGATTTTGGAATTTCAATTTGGAATTCAATTCAAAAGCTTTGCTTTTCCTATTGCTATTCATCTTTACTCCTGACAATATACAAGAACAATTGAAATGACCCAGGTAAAATATTTTTGTTTTTAAACACCAGGGGGTGAGCACTGGTAAAAAATGAGAATAACGTGGTTCACAAAAATTATTGCAAAAATGTAAAGAATGCTTCGCTTGCATATATAGGATGATCAAAGTTTTTGAAGCAATGAAAAATGAATAAAAACCTTGTCTTATATGTGAGTAAATACAGTAATTACATTCAGCTTTGACCAGTTATAATGTAAACATATGTCAATATGCATTATGTAATTTTTAATTAAAAAAAAATGTATTATGCAGATTAACTGTACCATTTAGTAAAATGTGTCATTTTCATATTTAAAAAAGTGTACTAAATTTAGTGTTTTCACATAAAACTGTGAAATGTCAGTATAATGAATGCCAGTTTAATGAAATTTTCAGTATAATGAACAAGATATATTTGTTATACTGAAAATTTCATAAATTCTATTACTACATTGATAGATGGTATATGACAGGGGTGGCCAGACTTTTTAGAACTTGAGCCATATATTGAAAACAGAATTTGTTGAAGAGCCGCATATACATATATACATATTTTTCCACAGCTAAAGACAAATTTGGTCAGTTTTTATATAGTAAAATAAACAGTACTAACACAATTTTGAAAAAATTACATTTATTAATTAACTTGCAGGAAAATAAAAAAAAATCACATTGATACATAAAGCTTTAAAAGATTGCACCACTATTAAAAATAATAACAATAAATTGACTGACTAACGCAAAAAAAAAAAAAAAATACAAAACGAAATCATTTAATATTTAGTCTTTACTAGTTGAAGGATGAATTTGTAAATTGGAAACTGAGTTTGGATAATTTGGTGTGTAATTTGTAACGGCACTTCTGAGCAATTCATTTAAATGGGAATTGGTAAGCTGCAAACGAAATTTCAATTTAATAAATTTCATATTAGAATATAAAGATTCAACTTCATACATTGACCCAAATAATGATAACAGTCGACATGCTGCATTTTTTAAATGACCATAATTATAATTATTTTTTCTATTAATGTTTTTACGTATTATGTTATTTAATAAATATTTCATTTATTTTTTAATAAATAATGTATAACGCTACCACATTTTGACTTTTTTATTTCAAACAATATATTATTTATTTTATATTATCCAGGAATCATACATAAAAAATAATAAAAGCAAAATTAAAAAAAATAAAAACAAATTTGGTATAAATTTAAGTATCTTGAAGTGAGCCACAAGTATACTAGAAAAGAGCCACAGTTTGGCCACCGTGGGTATATGAAATACTAATAATTCTGTAGAAAGTTGTTTTAAAAAAATATTGTTATTTTTTCTTATTGTATTATTATATTTACTATATAATGGAATTTTTTTATTTTCACAGCTAACTCTCATACCATGAGATTTGCTATTGTGTATCCTTTACATAAATTTTAATGTTAAAAACTAGCTTACTGACAGAATATGTCAGTAAGTTAATCTTTATATATAATAATGTAAATGCTGAAGTCATCAGTTTTTGTTTTTAAGTTTGCTTTTAATCAATATTTTTATATTAAAAAAAATATACCATTGCCAGTAACTTTAAAAAAAATAAGATTGACTTGATAGTGTATATTAGGGGTCACCAAACTATGGTCCACGAGGTCAGTTTATCCGGCCCGCCACAGCACTGTGCCACAAGTGAGCTAAAATATAATTATTTATATGGAAATACCATAGCTTGTAGAAACTTATGTAAAAAAATTAAAATAAGTGTAAGTAAAAATGTCGAAATTGGTTCAATCTGATTTTTGCATCTGACAGTAATATAATATTTAGGAAAATCAGTGAAATAAAAAAATTGGTGACTTTTTGTGACTTTGGTTATCAGAGTGCTTTTTGTGTATCTGCAATGAAGTTTCTAAGAAAAGCGATTACGAGCTTGCTGCAGTCATCATGTTTGTGTATTGGCAAATAAATACGTTGGTTCTCTTTATTTTTTGTGTATTCAGTATACTGTATTAAACAAAATGGTTATGTGGCCCGCACTCATCATTCTCTCGGTTATCTATCCTGTCGTGAAAAAAGTTTGGTGACCCCTGGTGTATATGACATTATAAATACAGGGTTATTACAAATGAATCATCAGATATTAAAGTCCTGTAATTTCCCAAAGTTTTGAGTTGGGTCATCCATGTTAGACATGAAATGAAAGAAAAAAACTCCAAATCTGAAATATACATGTAATGATTTCCTTCCAACATGCCAGGTGGCAGCATGACATTTATTATCAAAATAATGGCTAAGTAGCAGAAGGCATTTTCAATGATTTTGTATTTTAGTAAGATAGTCTCTACTTAATTTACACACTGAGATATGATGATACCTGAATGCAGAACTTTCATATCTCTGAATTGGGCATTGCAGTAATGATGATTTAGTGCTGTACAAATGCCTCCCAGATAAGGCCTCACATTGTGTGATTTTTCTTATTTTGGGGTATGTAAAGCTCAGGGTTTATGTACTGCCATTACCTATATTTTTGGCTCCAGGACTTCATTACCACTCCAGTTATGATTATCCAGGGAAACAAGCTACAATGGATGGGGCAAACTGGACTACTGCTTTGACATGCAATATGTTACCAATGGAACACATACAGAACATCTGTATTCCTACAACACAAACTTGGACGGTTTCTAGTTCTTTTGATGTATCACTCATTGTTACATTGGAATTATTTTCAGAAATATAGTTGCTTGAAATTCAATGATTCATTTGTAATAACCCTGTATTATATCTAATATTATTTACATGTAAAATATAAGCTCTATACAGGTCTACAAAAATCAAAGTGAATACTTTTAGTGAATGTAGAGTAATGAAAGTGATTTGCATAATTATTTATGAAGCTTGTGATCAATTCTGATTGTTGTTTTGGTCTGCGAACATAAGATTTCATTGTTTCTAGGGCATCTCTGCTTTGGAAAAAAAATAGATAAATAAATTGTGCCTTAGAGTTGAAGAATCAAAATCAGATGAAAAAATTTGTATAATATATTCAATCATTTTCAAATTTGAATTTGGTAACGTTCAAACAAACTGAATAATTATACGAGAGACATTTGAATTGCAGAAAGTCTAGCAAGTGCTTGTATCCAGATCAGTTATCTAGGACAAAATGGAGAATAAGAAAATAAGTGATGAAACAGTTGAGATAATTAGGACTCTTTTAGAACTTGGATGGGCCTTCAGACAAGTTCAGAAGAATTTAAGGATGAAAGGACAATGCATTTCCATTAGACAGATTTCAAACATTAAAATGATAAGCAAAGAGCATCCAGACAAGGATCGAAGCAAAGCAATGGTGATTAAAAATGCATCCTACTAAAGGTGATATTACACACTAAAGACTATGACCAGTAAGGAGAATCCATTGCAATCAGAAATGGGACGAAGATTTGGTATTAGTCAGCAAGTAGCCAATTATAATCTAAAGAAAATGGGCCTTAAACTTGTTAATAAACCTGCATGCCATGAGCTTTCCAATGCATCAACCCAGTAGAGATACTGTAGGTCTTGACCATTCTATCACCTACCGAAATAAAATAGATGGCAAAAGTTTAGAACAACTGATAAAGCTTGGATCTATCTCACTAAATCCTAAGGCAAGAGGAAGGTCTGCTACATTAACTGTGCGACTATGCAGACGCGAATTTAGAGCGAGCAAGAGGTTGCGAGAGATTTGGTTTTCTCAAAGGAAGCCATGCACAAGCAAGAAGCGAGAAATAACACTGGCGAGAGCGAATTTTTGGTTCTCGCACATATCTGACAGGTTTTGATATTTATTACGTCTCACCTCTTCTTGCCACATATTCCCGCTCGCTCATGTCTGCATAGTTACACCCTAACAGGAATCAAAATCACTCTGAAGTATCATCCATCACCATCAACTTCAGCATCTCATCTACAAGGGGTTATGTTTGGGCAGAATTTCAGTGAAGGAAGCAACGAAGTCCATTTTCATAGATCCTGTGGCAAAAGTATCATCAAAATACTATACTGAGAAGATTCTTCATCCTTTCTTCTGAAAGGACTCTGTGCTTTCACATATAGCAAAGGCTACAATTGCATTCTATAGGTAAGTAAAATTGCATTTATCAAATCCTCACAATGGTTGCCAAACAGTCCTGATGATGCTTGGTGCAATTATTTGTTTTAGAGCTACCTGAAGCACTTAAGAATCAAAATGTACACACATTAAATGGATTAAAACATGCCATTTGGGAAGAAATTACAAAAATCCCCCAAGAGATGATAGATCGGGTACTAAAGGCTTGGCTATGTGGAGTGAGAAGTATAAACAGGAAATCCTCATTAATTTGAACTCGGATAGTTTGAAATCCTGTTAGTTCATAACCATACTTTGGTCTCGGCCATGGATATAGCGATTTACATATTAAGGAATTTCATTAGTTTGAAATACAGCTACTTCATAATTTGAAGTGAAAATTCTGTCTGAACTGTGATAAGAGTATGTTAACTTATTTGTTTAGATCAAAGTGCCTCCATGCTATAAGAGAACAATAGATCAAGGACAACTTTAATCTGATCAATATGACTTTGGTTTTACAGTAACACATTTTCAGGTGTCACCTTACCCATGGACTACCGTTTTTTTTCCCCTCTCATCTCATAAAATATGGCTGGTTTTCAGTATTGCAAGATTGGGCTACAAGTAGCAGATTGAGATATTTATAGGATTATAGGCTAGTATGTTTGGGCAAATTACTACCTTTTGGGCACTTTAAAAAAATAATTTGGGCTACATTTTGAGAAATTCTAGTTTACTTTTTATAAAATCTATCTGACAACCTGAAAGGTTCTCACTGGACACATACTGTTTACCTTCACATTTATATTATTTTTATTATTATTATTATTAACAAAAATAGCATCCTTTGTACGTATCCGTATTTCGTTGCTTAATAAATTACATCAGTTACATGGCATTTGACATATTGTACAGATATATATTAATCAGATAATAATAATAATCTCAGATAATTCAAAACTCGATAATTTGAAGTTGCAAATATTTTGTATTGAATTTTGAACAAAGGATTTCCTGTACTATGCAAAAGGGGAACACATTGAGAAACACAAATATAAGATTTATAGCAAAATAAAAGTGTTTATGTTGATTTTTTATAGACCTGTACGTTATTTTAAAACTAATATAATAAATGATAAGTGCCTTCATATCCTGAATTTGCATTTTTCTAGAAAGCAAAAAATATGTTAAATGAAACTACCATAATAGTAGTATTGAATATCTAGTTTTATATTTTTATGATGATTATGTCCTGTTATATTTAGTTATTATTGAACTTCTCAATGTACAATTTTTTGACTTGAAATGTTTCAGGACATATGAAAAATTTTATATGCACTGAAATAATTACTAAATAATTAGTAAATGGATGATAAATACACTACTCTGCTAAGTTTGGACATGTAGCTTGCAATCTGTCTGAATGTATTTTTGGAAGACTGTTAAATATGTACATGATCAAATATGCATTCTTGTGTGTTTGTATATTGTCTAGTTCATTACCATGTGGAATTAGACAATTTCTATAAATGTTGGAGGTTTTCATAGAAGAAATTTAGAAATATCAGTGTCTATTAGTCAAAATAACATAAGTTAAAACGTATTAACTAAATGGATTTTGAAAGATTTTATAAGAAAGTTTCCTTGATATTTATCAGTATGAGTATTGCAAATATAGTTATTCGTCCAATATCAGCAATAATATTATTACGAATTTATAATGAACGTAGTGGCCGCTATTCAACTTTCAGTATCCCTGGCCTTAATTTTGGTAAGTTATTATTTTGTACTTAAAATAAAATTTATTTCAATTATATGAGCTTATATAATTTTATGTACACCTTAGGACGGGGACCATATGAAGATATTGATAATCCTGTACCACAAAGCGTGCCAAAAACGCCCGTCGATACTGGAAGTCCAGTCCGCACCTCTCCCGATATACACGTACCACCACCATATGCACCACCACAGCAGTAACTTCATATAATTTTATTTCTAGTCATATTTTCTTAAATTTTATAAATAATAAAAATTAACATTCCTTCTTTATTTAAATAAAGAATTTTATTAAGTAACAATATGTATATTTTTTATGCCAGCATGGTCCAAACTTTTTTTTTCTTTTTAAGGACTGGAGGTTATCAAGCATAAGTGAGGGACATTTTTTTTAATAAAATGCAAGAATCATTTGATTTGAATTGAATAAATAGTGAATGTAAGTCTAATAAAGATACAAAAAAGTTTTTATAAATATCAAACAATGATTATTTCTTATAATCAATATTAATAAAATACTTTTTTATCAGTATAGCTTTTAGAAACTCTTCATTAGTCAATGATTGAAATTGTTATCAATGTAATAACTAGTCAAAATGTGGCCAAAAAATTACTCTATTTTTATATAATTCTGTTTATAAAAATTACATATTTTTGTGTATTAATAATGATTGGATCATATAATACATGGTCATATAATTTCACATATAATGAACTTAGTTTTAAAAAATTTAAAAATTGTTGAATTATATAAAATAAAATATTGTTAAACTTGATTTTATTTTATTTTTTTTTACGTGTAAATGTTTTAAAAATTATATTCTAATAATAAATGATTGATTCAGAATTTTAGTTTTCTATGATTGTTATTGTTTTATTATTTTTATGCACAAATTATTATATGAGATTAAAATGAAAAATTTATTCTAAAAAATTATAAATTTTATTTTGCAATGAATTATCTCATTAATACAGTTATTAAAAATATTCTTTCAAGGAAAGTAAGTGAAATATAGTTTAATTAAAGTATAACGCTGGCTATGAATTGTATTTTGGACCATGCAAAACATCTAAATTTTTTCTATAATTTAATTTCAAAAACACAAGTTGTAAAATACACAGCAATATAATTATTAACTTTAATATAAACATCTGAATACAGTTTATATTTATAATTATAAGATATATTTTAAGGAGATGCATGTAATTTTTTCTTTGTTCATCACAAGATTGTCAAGCACATATAAGAAAACAAAGAAAATAATCAAACTTTCCTCCTGTTTTCTTCTCTGATTATATTTAATGATGATAGTATAATTGTTAGAAAAAGTACTTTCATCTTGCCTCTTAAATCCATGTTTAAGACATAATATCGATTATTTGTGTATACAATGTTTAGAAGTAGATTACAAAACTCAATCTGTGAAATGCAGAAAAATACTGACAACTAGATTTGTTTGTTATTTATCTATTTACTTTAAATATAAATCAATACAATCAATAGTAAGGCTCATGGAGCCAATGGGTAACGCCCCTGAATTTGAATTAAATTTCCAAATTGTTGAAGATAAAAAAAGAATTGTCAAACAATAGATAAAAACAATCATCATGACAGTTTGTATTAGTTGTCTAATAATTCTGACAATTTAGCAGTTTTAATAATAATTGCATACCAATTCAGTATGTTGTTTTTATTAAGTTATAACTATCATATTAATCAATATTAATGTGATTAGATTAGATGAAAGTTGAAATAAATTAATTTTTAACATATATTCAATTTTTTATATATAAAAAAAAAATATGCTAAAAATTATACAGTATACATAATATATTACTAAAACTATTATAAAGCTTATTAACTTTAGTCCGTATTCTCGCTGTGTGTTTTACAATTTTACAAAATAATGTAAAACTTTTTTTGTTATTAAAAAATATTTTTTGCATCATCAATGAAAAATATCTTAACTGAAACATTTTAAGTTTTTTTTTATACTGTTTGCTATAAAAAGTGTACAGTTTTACAGGTTACATTTATGATGAAATATATAATTGAAACAAATGAAATGCAGAGCATATGCTAGATGTACTTAAGCTTTCATCAGCTTTATTCCTTCTTCAGATGAAACACAAGTTAGGAGACATAATATTTTGTTATCACATTTTACTTTTCATTTGAAGAAAGTAAGCTACTATAGGTTTCTTTACTTATATATAAATTTACTACCATCCTTTTTGAGTTGGATTTATAGCTGTTGTTAAAACATGTTTATTGTAGAATATTACTGTATAACAATAAAATAATAATTTATGTTTGCCAATATTGTTTTAATTAAAATAGTGATTTTTATTTGAAAGCTACAATATCATTAAATTTTCTCTGGATACTTGTAATAATTTTAAATATAATTTAAAGAATTGTAGTCCTGATAAAACAAGAAAAATATTCTAGTATTTTGAATAATATCTGTCTGTTATTGGAATAAACGTCTCATTTAAATTTATATTCATTTACGTACCATAAATATTTCAAGATGATTTGAGATCTGAACGTCTTTATGCTGTATAAAATGTAAACATATATATGTTGAGGTACATTTATTAATAATTATTATTGTAACCTGTAAAATACTTTTTTATGTG
Organism: Centruroides vittatus; assembly: GCF_030686945.1. NCBI lineage: Eukaryota > Metazoa > Arthropoda > Arachnida > Scorpiones > Buthidae > Centruroides > Centruroides vittatus. The sequence goes on from NW_027121655.1 coordinate 633,237, forward strand.
ATTTACATTCCAGCATTGTGCATATTTTATTCTTTCTTCAGACTTTGTGAAGTTTAATTTGAATTTATATTGTTCAAATATGTATATTTGTAAGTTATTGTGTGTAAAGTTGTTGTATAATAAATTACTAATATAACTAACAAATGTAATTTTTCACCATATATAAAAGTTTTTTAAGGCCATTATCATGAAAAAAGTTTATTGATAAAGATATATAAATATTTTCTATTAAACAATATATTTGTATTTAAAGTGTGCTTTTTTCTTCTCTTATATAAAATGTTAAATTGTGTTCTGTTACAAATGTTAACTCTTTCAATAATGTCAACACATACCATAAAATGCTTTCGAAAATGTCATAAAAACTTTATTTTTTACTTTTTAAATAATTATAGTATGTTGTCATGTTTATTAATATAATAATTTAAAATGAATGAAGACAATTTTCCTGTAAGTTGATTTGAATTAAATTGAAATATAAAAAATAAATTTAAGTGAAATGCCAAAATTATATGTATTTATTTTCACTGATATAAAATAGTATACTTTATCCATATTTTCTTTGAGTTATCTTAATAATAATGTGCATTTTACATCTTCAGAATTGCAGTAATTAGAATTTATATAATGTAATTTGTTTGTATAGTTTTTTTATATTGTGGTCATTATTCATGTAATCTCACATGATTTAAATTATAAATTTGAATATTGTATTTTACTTTTTTTTTATTATTGATAAAAAATTTAAACTTCTCTATTTAAATATAAACATTGTTATTATGAATATAGTAATAGTAACTTTTTAATAGCTTTCTTTTAGAATCCTTATATTTAAATACATTTGGTTTGAAAGGATAAATAATTTTATTATATTAAAGAATTAAATATGTGATTTATTTATTTATTTGAAAATGTACTGAGGAATTTTCCAGTACTTAAAGCAGTTTCTAAATGCAATTTATAAAACATTTCTTATAAAAATTTGTTGTTATAAATATGGTAAATTACAAAATAAAAAAGAAAAAAATGTTGTATATTCTGAAGAATACACTTTGCATTAATGCATTGAAAGCTGTAATAATAGAATGAATAAAGTTCATTCATTACATGTGTATCAAATTATTAAACCTTTATACAATTAGCAAACCTTTAAATTACTGATATTTACTGTTTAAGTGAGAGTGCTTCAGATTGTAGATAGATTGCAGAGAGGAAAAACATTTAAGCATTATGAAAACTAATGGTTTATTAAAAATACATTTCATTATAAAAATTTTTTTCCTATCTGTTAAAACAATTTTAGAATACATTGTCTAATACAGTATCTAAATTGAAAAGCTGTTTTAATGTATTTCTTGCAGTGAAGAAAAGGTTTCATTAATGCCCACAGGATGGAGCAAGAAAGAAAATTGCTCTCTCAGTGGCAGATCTCTTATTTTTTGACTCTGTTCTGTGGGCATTAACAGGAACTTTCTACAGGCCCATCATATGTTTGGCAACCTCCACAATATGGCAATCATTATTGAGGGATGGGCTCTGTGAAACACCACTCCCTGAGAAAACTCCAGGGAATGCTCGTCTGGATTCAATCCTGGGTCTCCCAGAGATGTAGGTTATGCCTTAACCCTAGGCCAGGAGTGGGCAACATTTGTAATTGTGTGTGCCAAAATTGCTAAATCTATGATATAAAATATTCTCATGTGCCAAGAAGCGGACCATATATTACATCACTTAACTCCAGGAGGAGAGGACTAAAATGTTGATAATGGTTGACGATGGAGGTGGTTGTGTGAAGATGGTGTCATCACTATCACACCTTTCTACTTTAGTAGCTGTCTTACATTTGAAGATTTAACAAAAGAACTGCAAAATATTTGGTTTGACATAAAAAGGAGCACAACATATTTGTACCTGATGTTACATTTCTCAGCTGAAGGAAAGTGCCATTTAATTACCATGCCAGTCTGCTTGAAGCATATAGAAAACATGCACAAAACTGACTCTGATCATGTCTTTTATAAAGCCAAAATAAAACTGGAAGAATTGGCATATTTTTTGGGTTCTCTTAATGCTGAGTTTTTGTCAAAGGATGACAAGTGAGGTGTAAATAGGATTAACAACTTCATTATGAGGCACATTGTCCGTCTAGTTAGTCAGCACTTAGAAAGGGGACTTGCAGGTACTATTAATTAATACATTAAACTATTATTACATAACTATAGAAAAAAGATGTATAAAAAAAAAACATATATAATCATAGGCTTCTTGAAACAAAATGCTCATATTGAAGTGTAAAATTTACCATGCTTCAGCAAGAAGTCTGAGCATTCCAAAATCAGTAGTGTCTGATCAATTGCAGCAAAGCCAACCAGCATACTCTAATGGCTAGTACATATTGCTGCCATAAAACAATCAGAATTTCATTATCAATATTGACAAATTAATTTTTCATGGATGGTCTGTCCCAGATAGATGTCTTGAAAATTGAATGTTTTTAATTTTCTTATTACTGATACTTATTACTAAAACTATTGATAGTGTTTGTTTCTTTATTGCAGTTTTATTTAGTATCGCTGTACAGTAAAACTTCTTTATTTTGATATACTGTATTCAAAATCTTGTTTATGGAAAATTTGAAGTCAAGTTTAGACCATGACCAAGAGAGTGAGATTTTGCATGTATTTTGAATTCAGATAATTCGAAATATGCATACAATGCAGGGGAGCATTATCCTATGAGCAAAAAGGGCAAAAAGTTTCTGGGCCACAAACTAACCTTATAAGAAAATATTTCCCTCAAAAATTTCCTGAAAGAAAAATGTCTGAAGTCAACACTCCATGGTGTCCCCTAATTCAAATTTGTCTGGGCTTCATGAAGCTATAACACATCACTGCTAGTTTATTAGCCTACTGACTGTTATTGGGGAGTTTCATTAAATATGAATTGATTGATTGCCAAATAATTACAATAAAACCTCGATTTAACGGACAAAATTTCTAGTTCGTATGTCACAAAAAAATTAACACCTAAACTTAAAATGCTTTTTATACGTAATTAAATTAACACGTTATTTTTCAAATCTAGGAATCACCGCTCTTAATTAAATACAATTAAAACATTTTTAAAAATATACTTATTTATTTGATTTCAATCATTTACTTGTTTATTACTGTCTCATAACTCTGGTAAGTACAGTACATACATGGTAAGCAATAATATATAGTTTTTTCTGTATGTATCGACGTTGATGTGTGTGCGAGTGTAGCTCAACTTTGCTCACCCTGTTTGAAGCTTAAAAACTCCTGTGCTTTTTGTCGAAAATTTCTGAAATTTTGCCAGGAGGTTTGCTTATTAGGGGGATTGATTCTATTAAGTTTTAGTGGTTAAAGGTCGAGGAGGTGGGGATATAAAGGGGAATTGTATGTCATAACTGGAATCGGAATGAAGATTTTACTAGTTATTAGCATTCACAACTTTTTATAAAACTCATTCTCACCTTCAGAATTAAGCTTTTTTCGCCATTTTATAATAATAATACATAAAAACTTTTTAAAATAAAATCTAATAGCAGATAGTGCTGCATACAATTTTCACTTTATTGTTGGGAAAGTTAAGTAACTAGTAGCCGGGTTTTCTTCTATAAGTGCTAGTTTACTAAATGTAACCTGTTTCTAAACTAATAATTCATGCTAGTTTATGCTGAAATAACAAACTGATTTGAAATAAGGATTTTTTTCTCTAACTCTATTATCCTTGACAAATGGACCAGACTGTGTTAACATTTTATATTGTGAATTGAATAATTGACCATACCACTTTTGAATCAATCTGTATCGTTTATGATGTTTAATTGAGAGTGCTTCAAAGAAAAAAAACACATATAGGCCTATTATGAAAATTCTTGGTTTTCTAAAATTGACTATAAAAGAATGTTTTTCTTCGATATCTGTTATATTGAAATAATTTACATATTAGGCAATTTGACACCTAATTTGTAAGGATATCCTAATCTCTTGTAGCATGGAAAAAGGCCCTTCTTAGTACCCATAGGCTGAAAGTTTAAAAAAATCTAATGTACAGTTGTTGTTTTTAATTGTGAAAAGTGTTGTCTATGTTTAAATATGTCTTAATGAGCTAATTAGCTCATCAATAGAGAAATTTGTGTCTGAAAGCAAATTAGAAAACTTTAGTCATTACTTTTATAAATTAGAAAATTTTTTCATCTTCATGAATTAAGCGTTGAGGTTGTTTTGAAAGGAAAATTATTCTTAAAAAAGCTTTCCTTACATAATACTTACCACAGTAAATAAAAAATGGATAAATTCAATACAATAAATTTTGGTTAGATAATAATTTGGAGAAAGTAGGATGGCATTTTTCCAAATTTAAATTGCTTTTAATAATGGATTATTGACAAATACATATAATATAAAAAATTAAATACTTTGAAATATTTAATTTTACCTACAATTCCTGATAACATGGTGGAGAAGACCATAACTGCTTAATATCTGTTTGTGTGACATACAAATGTTTGCTGATATTCATGTTTACAAATTTTGATCATATGGAAAATCTTCATACAGTATATTGAAATTTGCAGAGTGATTAAAAATATTTTAAAAATGGTTTATGGAAAGCATAAAGATATGTTATCTTGTTATGTAAAAAGCATCTGCGATTCTTTAAAAGTTTTGATTTTTTTTTTTTTTGTGTTATTAGCATTTACATTATCTACAAGAAAATGAAGTAGTAGTTTTAACATAGAATCTTACATATATTTTAACACATGTGCTATCTTTTACAGCATTTTTTGGTTTCTAGATTTAGAGAATGATTGTTTTTTTGGGGACCTCTGCAAATGATTACCGTAGAAGTATATCAGAGCAAAAATAAAATAAAATAATAATTTCTCCAAAACTTATAAATGTTAATTCTAGTAATAACAACATAAGATTAACCAATATACTTTTTGATATTTATAAATAAAAAATAATGATTAGTGTTTTTAATTAACTTCACTTGTATATCCATGATATTTACATAATCATTTGGCGTCAGCTTGTTAAATGCATTCATATAAAGTATATATTTACTAAAAGTTTTTTTTATTTTAATTATTATTGCTTTTAATTTTAGTTCATTATCGTTGTGAAACAGATAAACATTTTTTATTAACTGCTTACAAAACATTTAGAAGACAGAAAAGTTAAGAATTCATGTGAATATACAATTGAAATCACATTATAATGTCATCTAACATCAAAAGACAATTGTTTGGATATTCTGATTCATTTAAATAAACCATCTGGTCACAAATAGTTATTTATATACAGATATTTATTTCTTTTAACAACTGTATACATATTATATAAGAAAATCTAATTACGAAAAAAGCATTTCAAAATAGTTGTAATGAACATTTTAAATGACTCATTGTCCTAATTTATTATTTCATTTAATTCAGAAATTAATTTACAACTTTTCTTATTTGAATTATTTTGAATATATTATGTTATATGATAATTGTTAACATAGAATATTGCCACTATGATAATCAAGTAAATTTATATGTACGGCACAGGCCTCTGAGTTGCTCACTTTTCAGGTCATATAATATGGTTCCAACACTACAAGCAATGCTTCCAAAAACTAAACTTTGTGAATGAATATCAATGAGAGAAGAAATTGTGCTATTTAATAACAAGCATTGGCTCCATATTTCAAAAAAAATAAAAAATAAAAACAATGCTAGAAGAAGCCCAGTTTTTATTCTTTACAGTTACGGTAGTTATGATGGAAACCAGCAATGAGCAAAAAGAACAAGTTGTCTGCAGGCACCTAAATACGTTTTCTTGGTCAAGCAGATGCAGAAACATTACATACACACATTATCAAAACTATCAATGATGCCAACCTGTCATTTGCCCTTGTTTTGATGATAGGATCAGATGGTCCTGATGTTAACTAAAAAGTGTTAAGACTTTTTAAGGAAGATGTACTGGGAAGAAGCCTTGTTGACAATGGAACATATATACCTACAATTCAATGTTTTCTTAATCCGTTTAAATGGCCTATTTTAGTTATATTAAAAAGAAACCTTATTTTATTCTTAAGTTTTTATTTGTTGAAATCTTTCTTGGACAGATGTTAATGTTGTGTCTAAAATAAGGTGACCAGATTTTAACATTGATGAAGCGGGACAAAATTGACAGGAAGGGGAATGGTTGTTTTGTAAAAATTGTAGAGCAACAAAATTTTATCATCAAAGAAGGCAAAAATTGTATTGTATTATATACAGTCGACTCCGCATAAGTCGACACCCCAAGGGAAAGTGGAAATGTGTCGAGTTATCCGATGTGTCGACTAAAGCGAAGTTGGAAAAAAACCACAAAACTACAATTAATAAAATACAGTAGTACTTTATACAGTAGCATAGACTTACAAAACATTGTGTTCTCTATTTACAATTATTCTGTAGATGATAAACTGAAAAATTCGTTTAGTGTTGTCTGTTTTGAGCACTTAACTGTCTCGACTTTCTTTTCAACGATCACGAACGCCTTGAAAACATCATCTTCGCAATTGTCAATTGTTGGCAAGTAACGTCTAAGGATTCTTAATGCCTCTAGCGTGAGAAAATAAAAAATTGAATTCTGGTGTGACGTTGATGTAGATTGTATATTTTCTTTTTGTTCATCTGTTGTTATTTTATACATAAAAATTCATAAAATGTTAAGGCTTTTTTATTAATATGTATATATATATATATTAATGTATTATTATATTATTAAATATATTAATTATATATTAATAAATAAATTGACTCCCCCTCTTGAAAAAAATGAGTTCGCACCACACGTGCGGAGTGAATTCATTTTTTCAGGAGGGGTGTCGATGTATCGGAGTGTGGGACGGCAAAAGTATGTCGACTTAACCAGTGGTGTCGAGTAAACCGGAGTTTTTTTAACATTAATGCCTATGTAAGTCGGCCGGGACTACAGAAAAGTGACTACTTAACCGAGGGTGTCGAGTTATCCGGGTGTCGACTTATCGCGATTCGACTGTATTTTTAAATTTCAACATATGTAAAATATATACTATTATAAATCTTTAAAAACTCTGTATTCTTTGCATATTTCTCAGTTGAGTTAATTTTTTTAGTAGATTACTGTCGTTTGTCACAAGAATTTGTTAAATTATATTTCACACACAATATAGCTTTCAAAGTCTCAACATTTAATTGTGAATTATCAGATGACCATACTTTATTTACGGTAGAAAAAACGTGTTCAGTTGCGGCATTAGTTCCTGGTAAGGACAGCGCGTATTCCACAATTTTTAATGCATGTAACATAGTTTGTTTCAACACAACGAAATATTTCTAACCATTTGTTCTGTGTTGAGATTTTTGCCGATGTCCAAGATTTAACCTTTTCCATATCAATATAATTTTTTAATAATGATTACTCATTAAAAAGATCATTTTCGGAAATACTGTATTACTATCTGGAAAATGTTGACTAATGCGATCGAATGATTTTTGCACATATTCCCAATTAAGTTCTTGTTTTAATATAACCCGATGAAAATGTTCAATATCATTGTAATGTACCGTCTACTCTTCTAAATAATCTAAGCATTTACTATAGAACTTTTCGACGTGATTCATGAAATCTGCGCGATTTATCGCACTTCGTTCTTCTAACTGACTTATATTATTACGAATGGTTAATGGAAGAAAATTATTTTCTAACCGCTCTTGATACTGAAATTATTGTAAATTTTTAATTTCGTTTGCTACTTCGATTACCGAAATTTTGCCACCTTCAATAAATTTTACAGCATTTTGAAAAAGAGCTGCTTGATTGTGTACAAACTCTATCCAAAGTTTGAAGATTCTCTTTCAAAAACACTTCTAAAATTCTAGGACATTTATCCTGTGATAGAAAGTAGGATTTCAAAGGATTGTATATTTTCAAAATTCATTCAACAGCTAACAAGAGCTAACCAGAGCGTTTTACTGTATCCAAGTGTTTTCTGATATTCAACTTTTACAGTTTCACAAAATTCTTTAAGGCAAACAACTCGCACAGTGTATATATAGAAATATGAATATATTTTAATAATATTTTCCACATCTATGGGCAACAAGTCGGCAGCTGTTTGAATAGCGTAATGTATTATGTGCGCTGTACAACCAACACCAATAATGTTTTGATTAATTAAGGTTTTCTTTTAATTTATAAAAAATATTATTCGTACCTCTTCTCGCTTTTCTGCTAACTCACACCTTGGTAATGATACGTGTGATACAAAATGATCTTTACGAATCTTAAACATAAGACATAAGTTTATGAAATATAATCGACAGAAACCTAATCTTTCCAAAACTCAGTACTTTTTTAAAACGCTGCGGGACGCTGGACAAATTTTTAAAACCCGGGACTGTCCTGGCAAAAGCGGAACGTCTGGTCGTCATAGTCTAAAATGATATTGAATGTACTGTACCGTAGTTGTTCTAAGCTTTGTTTTCTAAGGAACAGTAACGATGGTGTCTTCAGTTTCGTAATAAAATAAAATTTTTTTTCTGCAAATATTGGTGATCTTTTAAATTTATCGTCATACGTCTGGTTATTTATCGATAACGAATTTTTTTTATTAGGCTATGTTTAGGCTACTTTTTAAAAAATTTTTTGGCTGCAAAAGTAAAAACACCTGGCAACACTCTATACACGTAGTCGAGAAAGCGAAATGACGTTGCGTCGATCGTTGTTTCCTCGGCACAATTCTAGGTCCGAATGTCTAATGAATCACACCCCTACGGCTGTGATTCATTAGACATTTTGTGATCGCAGACGGGGTCTACCGTTTGATGGTTTCCCTCCTCACCCGTCCTAGAATCATGCCATTTATATTTTTTACAAATACAAACAATACGAAATTGCTTTCTTTTTGCGCGTTTGTTTTGTTAAATTGTTTATTTTAACGAGTAGACAGAGATATATCTAGATGTAATTTGACACGCTGAATCGATTGGTATTTAAACCCGTTGACACGCGCCTAGTGCCGATTCTGCACCAATCGATTTTTAATTAGTTCGTGTAAAAATTCTGTGTGAAAAATCTGAAAAAATTATTACCTGTCTAATTTTTCTTCAATTTTACGATGCGCAATTCATTTTTTGCTTAAACCATTTCATTATTTCTGTTTAATTATTGGTGCCAAAACGGCATTATGGCGCGCGTGATCTCGGATTTCAAATTTCCCGCCAGTCGTCGTTACTAAAAATAGCCGCAGCGGCCGCCCGCGTGCTTCATTATTTATAATCGCGTTATTTCAAAGTGAATTACTTCTAATAAACTGAAATTTGACCGGAAATAATTTAATTTCTTACAATGGTATTTTTTAATTATTTTATAAAGTTTTATGACACCATCATAACATTCCCCTGAGTGGAAGAACACAACTTTTCAGCTATTTGACCCTCAGCTGACAGAGGAGAGTTTTTGAAAAAAGTAAGGTTAAAATGCACCTAGGTAGTCCAAGATGGCGGCGTTTCCGGTTGCGACTGCCGACGCTCCCGACGGCGACTGTTGGAAGCGAGACGCGATCACGTGACCCGTTCGGAAAGCTTAGCACTGGCGACTGTAGAGGGCGTTTTTCGAAATCTGGCAATTTTTGTATGCAAATTGCTTCGTCGTAGATTTTTTCCTTGCGGTAAAATTATGCAAATTTTCGTTTCCTTTCTCATTGTCGTGGCGTATGCAAGACTTTTTTTTTTTTGGTTCTTCAGAATTTTCCTACTGTTGTTTTTACGGTACTGTACGTGCCTCTTCCTTTCGTATCGAGGTTTATTCCTGACATTTTGCATTTTGTTTATTTCGTTTTTTCGAAATTTAGAAAAAAAAAGAAAACCCCCGAGAATAATAATGTCGACCGAAGTGATATTTTCGGAAGAATTCTGGACTAAGTGTGATTCGCTAATGTTCTTCGAATTGCTGGGAAGCGAATTTAACGATTTGAGGATGGACGAGAGAATTCCGTCCGACGTGAAATTGGCCGTGAAACTAGGTTTGCAACATGTCGAGGCCGTTTGTTCCCGTGCGTCTAAGTTGGTGTACCGTACCGACAGGAACTCCGTGGCGATGAGATGCGCCTATTGTAAAAAGAACTCTTCCGCTTTCGAACGTACAGTACCTTTAGGGGTAAGTGCGGACGCATTTCTTGGGGCAAAGTGTTTTCCTTCGTATGGCACTTGCTGTGCTTGGAATGCACGCTAAAGAACGCGGCCTTTGCGTGCTCTATCAGTAGTCACACGTCTGTCGATTGGGCGGCAAACTACTTCCGTCTAGTAATGATGATAGCCGTGGAGAATGTTTCGTCGTTTAAAATAGGAGGATCCGGCAGAACCGTGGAAATCGACGAGACCGTGATAGCCAGAAGTAAATGCGAAAAGGGTCGCAAACTGAAGGGCACGAGATGGGTAGTCGGCGGAGTGTGTCGCGAGGATAACCTCGCATGCTTTGTTTGCAAGGTCAACGACAGGAGCGAGGAGACGTTGAATTGGATAATTTCGAAATTCGTCAAATCTGGAAGCACGGTTTTTACCGACGAGTGGAGAGGTTATAATCACATAGACAACCTGGAAGGTGTAGAAATAGTTCACAAGACGGTGAATCATTCGAAAAATTTCGTGGACTCTCAAACCGGCGTAGTATACACTCTGAAGATAGAAAGGCTATGGAGAGTCTTAAAAAACAGAAAGCATTTGCCCAAACATTATACCGAGGATTTGTCGGATTCTTATCTGTACATGTTCATGTACAAGTTGTTTAAATGGCACCAACTACGGTCTGGAAAACGATTCGAACTGTTTGCGAAACATTTAAGTTACATATATTCGGGATCGGGTAAGATCCCCGTATGGAAGGAACCGCCGTCTGTGCCCGCCGCCCCAGAACCCAGAAAGAAAAAGGAGGAAACGGAAACTAAGGGGAAGAAAAATACAAGTGGGAATGTAAAACGGACGAAGAAAAGAAAAGAATCGTCCCAAGCCGAATCGAAAACCGGTCACCACGTCGTCGTCGCCAAAAAAAGAAACGAAAATGACAGCCTTCGGAAATGTGAGTAAATTTTTTTTTCGAATACTTAGTAGTAGTAGTAGTGGCAGTAGTAGTAGTAGTTTTTACATACAACATACATTTTTTTAGTTAGGCTCGGCGTTTTTCCGAGGTAGTCACGTGATCGCGTCTCGCTTCCAACAGTCGCCGTCGGATAAATAAAACGATTAGCAGTTTGTTTTTTCACAGTGGAGGTCTAGCAAGTCTATTATATTCGCTGGAAAAAACAAACAAGCTTTACTACTCTGAAGTTGTAAAATAACACTTCTATAGTCGCATGATTATTCCACCCCCCTTTATCGCGCGGCGTCTGACAGAATCCATTTTTTATCTTTAAATTGTAAAATTTTTGGCTTCGCTTCAAAAATTATTATTACATCTTTGTTTTCTTTATTCTTTCTACTTTTAAACAGTGTCAAATATTTTCTTATTGACACAAATGCTTTATTTGTGTCGAATTTAATGTAATTTGGGTTAATGTTACCCTTGGTGGCAAGATGGCGGCCGGGGGAATTTTTCCCTACATTCTAGACGGCGACGGGGAAAATTTTTTTCCCTGCGTTCGACGTGGCGACCGCGTTTCCTGTAACCTCGAAACGGAGACGCGCGATTTCGCGTTTGTGACGTGAGAGGGAGCTCTTTAGAAATGTGACGTAATGTGTTGGTGCCGAGATCGTCGAATTATGCAAATTTTGTTTGGTGGGAGTGTAGAAGACAGTGGTGTGGTGCATGTTCGTTGTTGGCATAGAATTTTTTTTTTACAATATCTGTTCTTTCCGAATTGTTAAAGAGGTAATTTATATTTTTTACAAATACAAACAATACGAAATTGCTTTCTTTTTGCGCGTTTGTTTTGTTAAATTGTTTTTTTTTTATTTTTTAGTAACTTCGGTACTAAGGATATTTTTTTCAAGGCGGGTACTAATTTTGTGCTAGTCATGGGCGACGTTGATTTCAGTTCGAAGGAATTATGGGCAAAATGCACTACAAGGAAGTTTTATAAAATGATGGAAGCAGATTATTCTGATTTGGGATTGAACCCGGCAATTGATAATGCATTCAAATTTGCGGTCAAATTAGGTATACAGCAGATAGAGTCGACGTGTTCTGCGTGCGATAAGATATGCAAATTATATTACAGAAGAGAAAGAAATGAATGTCTTCTAAGATGCAGTTCGTGTGGAGTTAAATATTCAGTTTACGAAGGGACTTTTAAAAGCAAGTGCGGTCGTCTTTCCTGGGGATGTATCTTGTCATTCATATGGCACTACCTATGTCTAGAATGTGGAGCTACCATTTCGGCTTTAGCATCCGGGATATCTCGAAAAGCTGGTGTGGATTGGTCGAATCACATACGTCTAGTAATGATGATATCACTAAGTAACATGACGAGCTTCAAAATAGGCGGGCCGAACAAGATCGTAGAGATCGACGAAACTGTCATTTGCAAAAGGAAGTACGAAAAAGGCAGGTTATTGAAATCAACGAAATGGGTTGTGGGCGGCATATGTAGACAGGACGGAAACTGTTTTATTTGTCAGGTAAACGACGGATCTGAACAAACTCTAAACTGGATAGTTTACAAATACGTCAATTCGGGAAGTTTGATAATAACCGACGAGTGGAAGGGGTACAACCACATTGACGACATCGAAGGCGTGGATGTAGTGCATAGAACTGTAAATCACTCGAAAAACTTCGTGAATCCGAAGACAGGGGACCACACTCAAAACATAGAACGCTTATGGGGATACCTAAAAAATAAAAAACACCTGCCAAAGCATTACACAACCGATTTATCGGACTCATACATGTATCTGTTCATGTACAAGAAGTTCATGGACTGGCCTAAAAAAACTGCCGGAGAAAGATTTCAAACTTTCATCGAACATCTTGCTATGATTTATCCAGGGACAGGAAAAACTCCGAAATGGGTTGAACCCGAGACGGTTCCGTCTGCACCCGTTCAAAACGTCGACAAAAAGAAGAAGAATTACTCAAAGAAATCAGAGAAGGATCAGGATAATGAAACATCGTCCACCGCGAGTAAAAAAGGAAGAAATAAGAAGTCATCGACAGTAGTAAACGAAGCCGTTAAAGGGGGGAAAAAAGATCTATAACAAACGAAGATCAAAATTCCAAAGGCCGGAAGAAAAGTAAAAAAGGGAAATGACAGACAATCAACGTGAGTAAAAAAATGTTTTTATTTCTATTAAAATAGGGTCGAATTAGCTTATTATAGTATAGGAGTTACTAGGTCGTGTTATTACGATACAGTGCGTAACGCGCAGACTCCATAGAAGACCACGTCGGCGACCGGAAACGCGTCGGTCACGTGATCACGGAGGAAAAAATTTCCCCGTCGCCGTCTAGAATGTAGGGAAAAATCCCTATGGCGGCCATCTCGCCACCAAGGGTAACATTAACCGTAATTGGATACGTAAAACGCAAAAAATAAACATCAAATTTCAACTCGCCGTAATTTCTCTCAAGTTTCACCGATCGCCATCGGGTTTGTTCGTAAATGCGGAAGAAATATGACACTTTCAAGTGAAGTCAGTAAAAATTTCGTACTACTGCGAAAAAATTTGTCAATATACCTCGCTATACCCCCTATCGCGAAAGTCAATAAACGTTGATTGTTTTATGACCCTATTTTCAAATGCTTCTTTCTGACTTGCAAATCGACTAATTGACAAAGTTATTATTTTGTTTTACTCATATGAATGTTGTATTTAAAATTTAACAGATATTTTCTTTATATTTCTACACATGAATTTTATTTTTAATTTTGAATATGATAGTCGTGTGTTAGGCTTAACTCGATCATCTAATATAAAACTTGACATCGCTTAAAATATTATTCAATCTATCAAAATTCTTTGTTGATAGTATAGATATAAATGTTTTGTGTGCATGAAATGAAGCAATCAAAAAAATAATGTGTGGACCATCGAAAATTCGGCAATTTACCACATGATGTCGAATGCGCAAATTCGTTTATTTATAACTAAAAATATTCTCGAAATTTCATCAAAAAAATGCATTTGTGACAATACGTAAATGAAATTCTTACGCAAGAAACAAAAATTGTACAGTTAGCGCAATTTGTATTCGCGAATTTAAGTTTTAAAGTTTTTGTCGCTGTTATTTTTCGCGCGCGACGAGATTTCTCGCAGTGTATAATCAGACTTCGCTGAGTTTAATATTAAATTGCGATATCTCGCTTCAAAATCTGGCTAGAATCGATATTTCTTTTTATTTTTGTCGCAAAAGTCTCACAGTTTACGATTATTAAATGTAGTACAAATTTTAAAAAATACTTAATTTTAAATTTTTTAAGAAATTAAGTATTTTTAGGAAAGGGTAAAAATTTAAAAAACTGCCAACGTTCTGCTTAATTTGAAACATTTCTGGAAAGATTCTAGATGTTTATGAGGGGGTCGGGACCTTGACAGGGCGTTAGAGCATATTAATAGGAACAAAAAAAGTCTAATAAACTATGAGTGTACGGGCGACCCTTCGTGAGATATAGCCCTCGAAAGATGTGCCTACGTCAGTTCCGGCCTCGCTATCGCAATCGGGAGTTGCGTCGCTTGCCGTTAAAATTGCCTTTAGAAGACGTTTCCCCCCTTTTTTTACTTCGTTCAAGAACTACCGTGAATCGATCACTAGTTTAGCACATGGCGGCGTGTGGTGGTGCCCGTACCAGAGGTCAGTCGGGCCGCCATGTTCGCTGCCATAAGTAACATTTATTTTTCGTCTCCGGTCCAAAAATAGGGTACCGTTGAACTCGTCTCGGTCCCCTGAGTTCAAATATATAATCAAAGTCCTGAAATTCCATAGGGAGTAATCTATAGTACACCCAATAGGGCTTGCTGCCTGTTAAACGCGCGATAGGCTTAGCGGAGAAAGCGGCTTCAGTTCTGATGTCGATAGTCATTTTGGGGGCCTATATCTCGCGAAGGGTCGCCCGTACACCCATGGTTTATTAGACTTTTTTTGTTCCTATTAATATGCTCTAACGCCCTGTCAAGGTCCCGACCCCCTCATAAACATCTAGAATTGTGCCACATTTCTTAGCTACATATATTTTCTTATCTTTCGAACGAAAGAAGTTAGAAGGTTCTAAGTGCATTAGTTCTCCCCTTACAAGAAGCAATTGACTCCCCACTGTGTTTATTATCTTGTCAGAGGGTTGACCTTGTCAGAGACTTTTTATTTTTTTGTTTTGTTTGATGTCACAACTTGATGAAATAAAAATCGATGAATCTTGCCAAGTGTCTTTAAATTCACCAAGTTGTGACATCAAACAAAACAAGAAATAGAAGACACTGTTTCAACAAAACTATGAGACTTTAAAGATCAACAACTGCCGAATTATCGGGCTAGCAAATGGCTATAGTAATATTAATAATTAAAGTTAATTTGCTACTAGAGTTAGGCGTTAGGCGCCATCTCTTGCTAAATTTAATAATTAGAATTTTAATTAAATAATTTAAATAAATTTAGGCCTAACTGGAAGAAAAGAATCGGCCCGAAGCGGGATTCGAACCCGCAACTTCTGCTATCCGTGCAGACACGTTACCAGTTACGCTACCCGGACCTTCGCTCCGATCTTCCCTTCCAGTTGATATAAGATTACCGTACCACCATCGACGGTCATTACAATGCCGGCTGGGGACAAATTAATTGCCCACGTCCTCCCAAAGGCACTCAACCGGCCATCGCAAACCCCAGCAAAGCGTATATATATATAAATAAACAACAACTAACCCGTTACATATAAAGATCAACAACTGCCGAATTATCGGGCTAGCAAATGGCTATAGTAATATTAATAATTAAAGTTAATTTGCTACTAGAGTTAGGTGTTAGGCGCCATCTCTTGCTAAATTTAATAATTAATAATGTGTCCCCAGCCGGCATTGTAATGACCGTCGATGGTGGTATGGTAATCTTATATCAACTGGAAGGGAAGATCGGAGCGAAGGTCCGGGTAGCGTAACTGGTAACGTGTCTGCACGGATAGCAGAAGTTGCGGGTTCGAATCCCGCTTCGGGCCGATTCTTTTCTTCCAGTTAGGCCTAAATTTATTTAAATTATTTAATTAAAATTCTAATTATTAAATTTAGCAAGAGATGGCGCCTAACGCCTAACTCTAGTAGCAAATTAACTTTAATTATTAATATTACTATAGCCATTTGCTAGCCCGATAATTCGGCAGTTGTTGATCTTTATATGTAACGGGTTAGTTGTTGTTTATTTATATCTATGAGACTTTTTAATTGAAAAGGGGTGTGGCGTTTTTGTTTACATTTACTATCTTTCCTTAGTATTATTGCTTTGATAGTTAAAAACACAGAATAACGGCTTATATGAATGCGTTGTGGTACTAAATTTGTGCTATATAAATAAACAACCCTATTTAAAAAAGGTTAACAAAATTTATTTAAATCATTTACGTGAAACAGAAAATATAAAATGAAAAGAATTTAAGTATATACATGAAACATTACTGTTCATAACTGCTAATACAAAAATACAGTCTAAAAGGAAGAAAAATTAAAAATATATAGATAACATGAAAAGTACGGTACAATCTGTAGCGATATTTTCAACGCAGGACCTGCATTGAAGAAAAAATAAATAGAAATTCAGTTCTCTTCAGTGCAGTTTTCGCACATAGGTATTACGAGTGTACTATAGATTACTCCCTATGGAATTTCAGGACTTTGATTATATATTTGAACTCGGGGACCGAGACGAGTTCAACGGCACCCTATTTTTGGACCGGAGACGAAAAATAAAAAGTTAGCACACTTTTTTATTTTATTTTAAGTTACCATACTTTTTTAATGCTCTCATGCAGACGGCACCGTAGTTGCTAGTATTGCCATCTTGCGGTAAAGTCTGCAAACCGTGACGTTGGGGTACGGTCATCTCCCGGAGCGTTAAACACGCGATACGAGAGCGGAGAGAGCGACACGACTTCTGATCATCGCGCGATCGCCATTTCGGTTAATGTTACTTATGGCAGCGAACATGGCAACCCGACTGACCTCTTGTATGGGAGCCATCACACTCCGCCATGTGCTAAACTAGTGATCGATTCACGGTAGTTCTTGAACAAAGTAAAAAGGAGGGAAACGTCTACTAAAGGCAATTTAACGGCAAACACGCGACTCCCGATTGCAATAGCGAAGCTGACTTAGCGGAGAGCGACGCGACTCCCTATCATCACGCGATCGCCGGAAAAAAGTATGATAACTTTTTTATTTTTCGTCTCCGGTTCAAAAATAGGGTATCGTTGAACTTGTCTCGGTCCCCTGAGTTTAAATATATAATCAAAGTCCTGAAATTCCATAGGGAGTAATCTATAGTATACCCGGTATTACATGTGACAAACATAAAAATTGTTTATATTTCTTACATTTAAACCTTGTATATCAGTTTTTTGCCCTTCCACGTAATGCACATCTTCCTCTTTTATTTTGTGTTTCTACTGAAGTTGTAGATGAGCTGGGTGATGGACATATCCTTTCGGCGCTTTCTCTTATATCTTTTGGAAGCCAGTACATATGTTTTCTTCTATTAATCTGTTCGATCATTAGTTCCATTCCTAACTGCTTTAAGAAATCTTTCCGGCTTATATCGTTTGTTGTAATCTTATTACTGTGGTGTATAACGTGTGCATTAACACCAGCAATATTTAAAAAAGAATAAAAAATAATCATTGTCCATCTTCTTGTGTTTCTTTGAACGTTATAATTTGAAGTTAATTGATCTAATGTATCTACTCCTCCTTTGGTCAAATTATAAAATGTAACTATTTCGGGTTTTTTATGATCACCTGTATTATCGTCAATAGTGTCATCATGATGAAAGGAGGACAAAAGCAAGACATTCTTATTTTTTTTTTGGTACATAAGAGACTAAAGTTAAATCTTTTGAAAATCCAAATAGGCTACTATAGACTTTTCTACCTCTTACATCTGTAAATTGAAGAGGAAGTTTTCGTTTGTTTTTTCTTATTGTTCCTACCATTGTAAATCTGTTCCGTAACAATTCTGAGGCTAAGCCATAACTGGTAAACCAATTATCGACTGTCAAATTCCTCCCTGACTTCGCTATAGGTTTTATTAATCGTTTTACGACTTCATCTGGTGAATTTGAAACAGAATACTGGCCCTCTGGTTGTTTTCCACAGTAGATTTCTAAATTATGTGTGTAATACATTCGTGCGTCCGCTAACACACAAATTTTAATGCCATATCTCTGAGGTTTCTTCGGCATATATTGTCGAAATCCGCATCGCCCCCTAAATCCTTCTAATTTTTTATCTATCGTACAGTATTCTGATATACAATAATTTTGCTGGCAAGATTTTACAAATATGTCCACCATATCCCTCATCGCAGCCAACTTGTCAGTTTTAATTCGCTCCTTTCTTAAATTTTTATTGTTGAATCGTAAATTGTACAGTAAAAATCTAAATCTTTTTTCACTCATTACGGTTCTAACAATTTCAAGGCCAGTTCCATCCATTGTCCACAATTCATCGCAATTGCAGCGATTTAGTTTTTTTTTATTTTTTTTATTTGTGGTTTAAGGCCCTTTACCACTCAAAAGAGAGTATAAAAAGGCCCCGATTTAGTTTTTTGTAACCTGCTAAGTATAAAATTCTGATAAATGCTTTTATTTTAATTAAATCAGTTAGGTTTGGGTTTCTATCTCTTCCGTAATTTGGTTGTATTTTTTTTAATTTGTTCGTTTGTAAATTTTACCAATATTTCTAAAATATCCTTTCCTATAAATAAATTCCAACAATCCATAATGGAGGTTGCTTTAGTGGCATCGCCTATGGTACCAGGAAGATGCATTATTATGTCATGCTGCTTTGTTTTTCCTAGTTGCAATGTTGGAAATTTATTCCAGCGGGTATTACAATCACGCCCTATATAATACGCGCTCTCACCTTGTTGAGAAGTTGATGGTATCATAGTCTGTTTCTCATCAAGCTCTTCTTTCTGTTCTGTATCAGTGTCTTCCTCTCTTGTTTCACAGATATCAGATTCACCTTCAGATAATTCATCATCATATAGAATTCTTTCCATATCCGTGTCTGAAAGTAAAAAGTGTGCTTGCTCCATATTGATGTAGTTGAAAGCAACGATGTTTGAATCCTTACACTGTTCTAACAAAAGTATAAATGCAAACGAAGTACGCAGTCTTCTATACAAATTTTTAACCACTACGTGACTAAGGGAAATGGTGCAAGGCGGTAGGATGTTAAGTTTGATATTCAATTTAACAAAATTGTAACACGTGTGTTTATGTTATGTAGTGTTGATGTACAGTCCACAGCTCTGTCACATGTGTCAGGTGTGTTGTGTAACTATAGACTTGGGAATGCGGGGAGAGGTCTTCCTGCCTAGAGAAGGAAAAATTGTGCTTTCCCTTTGGTGTGGCCGAGCAGTGCTGACGAGAGAGGGTAGCAGTGCTGACCGGAGTGTGTGGCTGTGTGGCTGGCAAAGAACCAGTGTTGTGCCTTTATTAATTGTCGGGTGCCTGAGTGTTACTCACTAGTGTTGAAAATAAATTACAAATAGTGTTGTTGTTGTGTTATAAATAATTTGTGTACTGTGTTTAGAACGTGTAAACAGCAACATGTTAAAACATTTTACATCATTTTCTGGTCCGGCTTAAAACCCGTTAATGAGATTAGGCTTAGCATATAAGTAGTAAGAAGAAACTGATTTAAAAATTATTAGAAAATAATGAAATACATTAGAGTATTTACAGTAACTAGTTCAGACGTGTGTAGAAAACTTACACCCTCTCTGGCGTTGTTTGGAACATCCCGCGAAAAGTTTACAATCAGCTGTTCTCAAGGTCATCCAGCTGTGTATCTGTACTGAAGCCTGTGCTAAGTGTCTCCTTGCCAGTTTTGTGTTATATGAAAAATAATAAGTTTCTAAATAATAGATAATAAAATAAATAAGATTTTCGTTTTGCATCCAACATCGGAAAAAGGTTCCCGAAAGTGTGGTTTACATCCCCGGTGTTCCACAATTGTATGTAGATACTTAAACTGGATTAAAGTGAAAATACCCGTTTTTAGACACTAAATTTTCATTAATTAATTTTTTAAATTGGTGCTGAATTGACTGAGAGCGCGTAATTTCTATTTGACTGCGCACGTGTATGACGACAGGTTAAATTAAAATTGTCTACCTCAAAACCATCGATAACTGGACCTACAGTGAATTACGAGATTGGATACATCAGTGGTTCAAACAGGATTTGCCTGGAGTGTAATACTACGTTAGCACACAATCCACGACTCACTTTGATCTTGATTTACCTACAATCTGGATTGCGACTGTTGCCAATTGAATGTCGTGCTGTTCGCACATGCAGTCCACTCGAGAACTCGGCTATTACATGCAATGATAAAACTAACATAACTAGGCAGTAAGTCACAAACACCAACAAACAAAATAGAAGTTTTGGTTAGAAATAAATACAGTACTTTTTCTTGCCATATATCTAATAATAGACAGATGTCATCGTCTCTCTAAATATGGTATCTTTTTTTATTTCTCTGTTGGTAGCCTGACACGTGTTCCGCAGCCATCTTGTATTTTCTTGCACGTGTTGGATTGTGGGATCTCTCTTATGACTGGATCTAGTTTCAGGAACTCTCGAGTCGATCGCAATTGAATATCATTTCGGTCGAGGGAGGTTGCACCAAAACCTAGTCACTGACCTTGGTCACAATCTAGATTGAAACGCTCGGTTCGAATGAGGTATAAGTTTTAGCCTATAAAGCTAGTGGAAGGAACAGCAAAACTAGATCAAGGTGCCTGTAGCAGCGATGCCAGGTAACAGAATGCAGGGCTACAAATCTTGGGCTACAAATGCAGCACCAGTGTTGTTCCACCTAGTACTTTTGTACTAATCTAGTACCTTTTTACTTGTTTCAGTACCAAGATACTCAACACCATTTTCCTAGTACCATTCATGAAATCCTAATACCTTTCCTTTCAATTTAGTACCTTTCTAAACATTCATTTTTCTTCTATATTTTTTTACTTTGGCAGTAAATAGATGTTTTTATTGCTTTCTCATTCAAGTGCAGCAGTTGAATGTATTTTTTTTGCAATTAAATTTAATAAAAACTAAACTACAAAATCAAGCTCTTACCGATTCCTGTGAAGCACTGTTATTAGCAAAGGAGTTACTTAAAAGCAACAATGATAAAATGTTACACTTGGAAACCATCATCTGCTTCAACCATACAAAAACATTCTAGTGAGGAAGATTCTGATGATGATCTTATTAGTGATTTTTCAATGTGATAATTTTAAAGTTTAGTACAGGTAACCCCCGTATAACACTGCACTTCGATAGCACAGATTCACTTTAACACAGTTTGAGAATTGGGAACATCCCCATATAACACAGTGCTTTTATAGCATGGATTCACTCTAACATGGTTCAAGAATTGGGTAAAACCCTTGTACAACATGAAATGTAATAAAAACTATTAAAAGCGAACTTTATCTAATTTGAAATTATGGAAATTCCTGTAGAACAGTTTAATAAACATGATAAAGCTTTTAAGTGCAAAAGATACCTCATTTGACATTTTTCATTTGAGTACATATGTACTATTAGATTTTCCTGCATAATTTTTGTGAACTGTTAGTACTTAAGTACAGTATGTAAGTTTTCTTTTCCTGCCTTCTGTTGATACACGTGGTCTGTCTCGAAACTTGTTACAATGTTGCCAGATTTCGACGCTTCTACTTTTGGTTTTGTTTAATTTATATTATTATGTATCACTTAAGAAAATTTTAATAAAAATATTTATCTTAATTATGAAAATATAATAGGATGTTTTTTAATTTTTGGAACCTAACCCCTCTTTTTGTACTAGTTCTTTGTTTCGTATAACATGGATTTGCATAACACAGCAATTTTTTGGAACATAACTTTCATGTTATATGGGGTTACCTGTACTTCATGTTCATTAGGTTTTGTTTCAACATTTTGTTCATTTGATTGATGTTGAGGAATATTAGTGTTCTTGCAATATATGAATTTATCCTGTATGAATTTTATATGTTACATGTAACACTATATATATTTTAATAAATAGAAATTTGATAAATTATAAATTTATATATTATTTATAAATATATATTTAAAAATAATATATAATATATACATACATTCAATTTACGGTCAAAGTAATGCCTTCATTAGTCAATACAATCACTTCTCGACTTATGGACAGGGTTTGTTTCTGCAACTTCAGACGTAAGTCGAAATGGTTGTAAGTTGAGAAGTGACTGTACTTGACAACAAAACAGTTAATCATTTTACACAGGCACACGCAAAGGGTAACTAACTGCAGAACAAAACTAAAGATGATACAATCAATTGCAAGATATATGTGTATTTGATATACACTCAAACCTGTTTTTGTGCGGTCTTTTTTTGTGCGATTTGTTTTGTGTGATTTTTTGTGTGTGCGGTATATGAATTTCACTCAAATTGGTATACTGCACCAAAAATAATTGCAGAAAACACATTGCACATATAAAAAATCTCACAAAAAAAAAAGACCGCACAAAAACAGGTTTGAGTGTATTAAATTTGACAAAAACTATAAAAAGTTGATACATTTAAAAAATTTTTTTTGTTGTTAGTCGAGGTGATCGTAACTTGAAGTGACTGTAGATCATTTTGACTTAATGTATTGAGTCTGCACATACGTATGTCGTATTATCGATATTAATATCAATGTTTAAAAAAATAGAGTAGAGCATTGTTTATCCAAATCAATTGGGGACTGGGGTTGTTCGGATAACCGATTATGTATGAAAAATATATTAACCTATCTGATGTTGAAATTTTTCTCCATTGCGTGTCGCTTCGTGTTGAATTTTCGTCGATTTTTAAGCCTAACGAAAATTTTTATAATAATAATCGAGGCTATTGTATTGTTAAAAGTTATTTCTTTATTTTGTACAAACAAAATTAATATATTGAAAAATATAAAAACAAAAAAACTATACTTTAGAAGTTAATCTAGTATCAAAAACGTTCGATTCAGCATGTCACAGTCTGACTGGAAAGCTTTCAGTTAACCAACGTTTTGGTTGACTGGCTTTCGGATAAATGATGCTGTACTGTACTATTGCACATTACTGGTTAACTTTGTACCTGGCTGCACAGTAATATAGAAACGCTACAACCAACCACACTACAGTTATTTTTTGAAGTTTTGTGTGGCAGAAGCTGTGGTTCATTATCACAGGAAGAAAACAAGCACATTGTTTCAGTATGTATCCAACCCAAAGATGCACGTGTTTTCCCGAAGCAGTTTGTTTTGCCTGCGTACAGGTGGCACTCAACTCAGTTCCACTAACTCTATGGGGGAGCTGCAGCCTCGTGGCTTGCTTTGCTCGCCACTTTGGTCGCACGACAGTATGGCCTTGGAATACATGAGAAACATGACCTAGGTTATGTGAGTAGTAAAGGGTGAATCACTAACTCTTCTATTTTTTTACAGTGGATTCGATATTCAAGGACGTAAGTCCTCAAAATCCTGGATTAAGTTTCCAGCTATTGTGATTGGGAGTCATGTCACTTGCCGCAGAACTACCTTGAATCAATAACTAGTGATGTTAAACACTCTGCGGCCTGCTGGCGGCTCCCCTCCGAAAGGTCTGTCGGGAGCACGAACAGTCAAATGCTACCTAGTGGAAAACTAAAATGGTGTTGAATGCATTGTGAAAGGCAAGAAATTGTAAATATGCTAACTTTCTTATTTTTTGTCTCTTGTCAAAAAGTAGGGTACCATTGAACCCCAAGTTCAAATATATACTCAAAGTCCTGAAATTCCATAGTGGCAATCTATAGTACAGCCAAATTTTTTATTTCTGGCTTTGCAAAACTTTGTATTTCAACTATTCTACTGTAATGGTTTTCAAACACTGATCCATATCTAAAAAGGGAAACAAAGGAGGTTGTCATCACCAGTTTTAAAGAAATTTTGTTGATACGTAGTATTTATTTGTACTTAAATTCTCAGAAAATCACAATTAAAGTTTTTCTAGAACTATTAATACCTATGGAGAAGCATCATTCATATGTTCATGGTGTGGCATGATTAGTTAGGCATTTCATAAAGAATGTTAATATGTGGGTTTGAATCTCGTATGAGATAAAAATTTTTTACATTTATAATTTAATCTTATTGTCATTGAATTTATGTACAATTTTTAAAGTCATTGAAAATTTATTATTATTTTAATTTGATCTCTGCATATTTACAAAATACATAAACAATACAAAATGTGATTATAATGTAATGTAGATTCTTATATACTACTGGTTATTGAAATTGCTATACCAGGAAGGCGGCATGCCACACACATGAAATTTGCGTAACATAAAACATGCTGTGATATGCGAATGATTAGCTTTTCAACGCATTGATGCAAGGCAGGTGGCAGTAGTGACACCTACAATGTGTATAAAAGAAGAGGTTTTACAGCAGGTTTCTCATACAGAAATTTTTGGTTGCGTGTTTCCCTATCTCTATTTATTCTATGTTAAAATGACCTTGTTTAACGCTGTTTTATTTAGCACTTTGTGATCTAGGAACGCATCCTCCACATTAAGCGAGGTCTTACTGTACGAGGAAATACTACAAGTAAACAAAATTTCATTGAAATCTGTGATGACAACCTCCCTGGTTCTCCTTATAAGCATAAGTGCATTTGCAAATTAATTTTGAGTTAAAATAATGATGAAATATCACTGCGTGGAAATTGATACTAGGCCTAGTGAGTAATAAAAAGTGTATCATTGTGGGGTGACACAAATGCCTGCAAATTGATTAAATTAAATAAAATAAATATTGTAAAATCTAAATACAAACTTACTTTTTAATGTGTAATACAAACAAAATTATAGTGTGTCAAAATGTTAAATAATACGTTACCACTACTAAAATTGTCACAGTTTAAGCAGGCCTTGGAGTTGCTCACTTTTCTCACTTGTATTCACCTTTCTGAAGTATCCTCCCTTTTCTCACTTTTTAAGTCATTATCTCACTTTTTTGGTCATTTCCACATGCTTAATTAGGAAGGTGTGGAACCAATCAAAAATACTTTTAAAGCCAGATGATCTGCCGAACTATCGAATTAGAATTTTTCTGGAAGAAAATACTCGGCCTGAGCAGGACTCAAAACCACAACTGCCGCTGTGTTGTTAAGTTATAGGAAACAAAAATCCCTTTCATATACAGGGTCCGTACAGACCTGAAAGTCAGGGAACCCACAAATACTGCAGAATTTGTCTGTCACTCTCACTCTCTTTTGATCCGAACATGTCTTTAAATTCGGTTCGGTATAAGGAGGTTTACGATAACAAGCGACCAAACAAATGTCAAAATTTGTTGTTCTTATATATCGTGAACTATAAATGATAGCCTCACGATTTAAATTTTGTCGGATAGAAGTTTTATGTCCATATTTAAAATGGTGGTTAGTAGGGCTGTGCTCTGCGTGGGGAGGGTAGTAGTTTCACATGAAAATAAAAATGGCAACACAGTGCAGCATTTGGGCAGTAAAATTTTTGATGATGAAGAGATAGGACGTTGAAATTGGTGCCAATTTGTACAGAACAACAGAATCTACGATATTACTTAGCATTAATAGAGAGGTTTCAAGGTCGCATGTCACGTGATAAAACACACGTTTGCTCCACCCATTCGCCATTTTTGTGGTAGTTTTTGCTCGCTTAGCTTGCACATGGTCTGTTGTTCGACGTCTTTTTTTAGTTTAAATGTACAAAAATACTGCAGTTCTATTATCATGGATTAAGTTAAAAAAGATTCTTTTCTTGCGGGCTATTCTAGCAGTCTAACAGGACGAGATGCAGCTCTGTACGAAGAGAAAATTTCGTTATGTCAAGGCGATCCATACGAAGCCAGTTTATCAGACTTCATCGTAGATCTAGAGTTGTGGCCGAAAGTAGAATTTGGTGATATAAACTATTTGGTTTTGACAACAAATTTCTACACCCTGTCACAAATGAAAGCTTATAAATCTTTAGAGGCCCATAACTATTTAACAAGTGGCTGGGTTTCTCCTGATATAAAAGTAAAAGAAATGAATAACAGCAAAGTAATATTACTTGGAAAGATATGTTTTCTTTTGTTTGTTTAAACTTGTGTTTTTACGTATTTCTTAACTAAGAATTTTTGTCTGAAAGTAAAAGTCTAATTAAAAATAGCTGTGGAAATTTTTAAATTCAAATTGTTCAGGACCTTTATTTTCTAGTTGAAACTAGCATATAATAAGCCTATTTGCTTTTAGTTTTAACGTGTAATGTTTATAAGTTTGCACTAGCTAAAGCCTGAAATTACATTAGTTATTCGTTTATAAATGCACTATACCTAACTAAATTAATATAAGCAAATCAGTAAACACTTTTAGGTTTTAAAATATAACTTAGTGTTTATTAACATAAATATTAAAATGAAATGTTTGTGACAAACTCTTGTTTTGATATTCACTTTATTCGTAACGAAATTTTTCCGGTTAATTCTCGAGAGCCATGCAGTTTGCCTTCGTCGTGAAAGCTCCTCAGTTTGGAATCCTTGATGACAAATAATGCTGGGAATTTTAAAAAATGATGTTCCTTTGTTCTTGAGTGAACTAGCATTACACCCAATTACACAACAAATCACCATAGTGATATTCGCAATGAAAAAAAACAACACAAGGACTCCAGTTAAAGCGCACGTGAACACACACAAAACGTAAACAAGTCACAAAGATGGCGCTGGACAGTTGCGCATGCTCATGACAGCTCGAGTCGCTAAATAACTGAATTCACTATTCTCATTTTCATCGATTTGTATGATTTTTAATAAACTTGCTAATAATTCTGCACAAATATATTTTTAAATAATCATTTTTAAGTATATGTTTAGCTCTCTCTGTAATTCATGATTCATTCGATAATTCCGACTTGTGATTTACTATGGGAGAACTTATTTTAATGGATGTTAGAAAACTTAGAACAGCTATTTTGGCCTAAACTTGTGAGGAAGAAATGAATTTAATTATAATTAGATTTAGTAGTAATTCATATGGTTTAATTTTGGACAATTTATTGAAATTTAATATTATCTGTGATGTAGACATTGCTGCAAAAACTTATTTTCCAATGCCATAATTGGAATGTTTTTCTCATCAATAATTGAATAGTAGTTAAAACTCTGCCATTTAATGATAAAGTATTCAGTTCAAGTTAATTTAACAAAAAATTTGATTAGATAAGTTAATTATTTTCCATTAATTGCAAAATTTATCCTATTGTACAGTATAGAACATCAAAGATAATCATTAGGATTTTGAAATTGTCTCTAATGTCTTTTTTTAAATAAAAATATAAAATCTGTGTGAAAATTATATTTTCATACAGTTATATTAAGTTTTATCAGAGGAATATTTACTTTAATAACAATAAATGAATAAAATCTCATATTTTTAATGAACTTAAAAAGTATTTTATTGGAGCTAATTTACACTGTACATTTCTAAATTCAATGGATGACTCAACGGTGATTTTCTGTTGAGTCCCTCTGTTGAACGATCTGACGTCATGTTTTGTAGGAAAAAAAAATGCTTTCGTTGAGAGGTTGCTTTTCAAGATGGCTGACTTAACTAATGAGAAGGTGGCGATTATGACTGTTTTATTAAATAGTATTTCTGAGAGTAGAGGGGGGTTATGAGATGTTTTTAAAATCTAAAAAAGATAGTGAAGTTATTCCATTTCTGTATGCTGCTGCAGTAGAAAAATCGAAGAAGGCCAAAATAGAAGGCTATGTCGAAAATATTGTTCCCAGATACAGTGAAATGGACTTGAAGTCTCATTTTCGTCTTTCTAGAAGCACTGTCAAAGTAAGTCTCTGCTAAGAATTGTTAGCTGTAGTAACTATCTACAGAAAAATTGCTTTATTTGGCTTTTTTAGCTTTTTATTAAAGTTTAAAAATAAATAATTGTGTTATACTATAATATGATATTTTAGAGGTTAATGGAACAGCTTCCTGAAGAAAGGACTGGCCCTGGTCAAACAGGACTAAGAGAAACATCACTATAAACAATTGTGTTGATGTCACTATGGTTGTTAGGCAATCAGGTGTTGTTTCATGGGGTCGTGGAGAGATTTGGAATAAGAAGACATGCCTATAGAGAATTTGTATATTTTATTAAAACTGTCTCTTTGTTAAGGTCTAAAATTATTGTTTGGCCTAAAGGCAAAAAAGCTAAAAGCACCATAAGGAACTGAGACCTTATGAGATATAAGCTTTCTGGATGTAATTGGATGCATAGATGAAGCCCATATATCAATATCAGCCCCAAAAGCACCAAAAAATGCATATTTTAATAGAAAGCAATATACATCCGTAATTCTCCAAGCAGTATGTGACTCTAAATTATTGTTTATGGATGTGTTTACAGGGTGGCTGGGATCTTCTCATGATTGCAGAGTTTGTAGCAACTCACCCTGTGTGAAGCCCTGTCGTATGATTCCAGAAGGGGCCCATCTCCTTGGAGATGGACCTTATCCACTTTCTTTAAATATGATGGTACCATATAAAGACAATGGTCATTTGACAAGGAAAGAGAAACTTTTTAATCAAATTTTAAGTTTGAGCAGAGTCATCATTGAACAAGCATTTGGACAATTATTTGGGCGATTTAGAAGACTAAACTATTTGTTTGTTTTGAGTTGATCGAATTCCCAAAAGTTATTGTAACAGCCTGTATTCTACAAAATTTATGTATATTAGAAAATGATAAATTCATAGATGTATTTGATAATTGTGATTCTGCATCATCTTGGAATGCAGCTGTCTCTGGAAATGTTACTCAAAGACCAGAAGTGAATAGAGATGATGCAGTAAAAAAAAGAGAACATATTGCTAATAGATATATTAACAATTTGCCAGTAAAAATAAATTTAGCAAACAAATTTCTCTTATGTATTAGAATTGTTATATATAATAATTAACATGTAGGTTTCTGTAATGTAAGATAATGTAATAAAACTTACTCTTATATAATGAGAGTAAATGAAATTGTAATCTTTGTCTACTTGCCCTGAGTTTGTCAAACAGATAAACACTACATTAATAAAATATTTATTGGTATATGTAATCGGTAACTTCTTATGAATTATGTGATTTACAAACATTACAATATAAATCTTATAGAATAAATGTTTAAAATAATCTAAATCAACTATGTTTATCTCTATACTGGCTGAAATCTATTGAATCTACAGGAAAAAGTGTTTTATCAAAAGATACTGTCCATGAGCCTTTGCAATGTTGGTAAAACACACTTCATCTTATATTTAATGTACAAACTTAAAAATATACATATAATACCAAGAACCAGTAATAATAACTAAGGCCGTGACTTCACTAGTGTAAAAATGGTCATAAAAGCTTTTAATCAGGTGACCATGATATTTTGTGTCTAAGCAGGTTGTAAAACCAACGTAAAAGAGCAGTTGAGCAGTGTTCAACTTTAGAAGCGAATACTGCTGTAAAACGGTACCATCCACCAGTCAGAAGTCAGTGAAATCTAGGTCATTGTGACAGTGCAAAAATGGCGGAAAACAAGCTTTTGTGTACGTTTTCTCGTGGCTACTCGGAAAAGAACTAGAATAGATCCGGAAAGATTTATCGAAAACATCTGAAAGTATTCATATAGCTACGACAAGAGGTATCCCGATTTATAATAATGAATGCCTAAAACACGAGATATGGACGGCCAAAGGAAAATCCTTCATTTAGAGGAGTATATAATAAAAAAGCTAAGCTTATAAGTGCTGTATATTATCTTAAAAATACAATAATAAAAGTTAATATATGAAAGTAAAGATATTATTTTTACTACATTTGTAACTATAGTACAGAAAAAAACTCGTACAATGTAAGCATTATCTTTATATCGATATATTATGTATACAACCGTAATAGTACCATTGCCGTAAAAAGCTTTGCTAGCTGGACCTCCAGCGCAATCCGAGCGCAAACGCAAATAGGTCACGTGATTAAAAGCTTTTACGGCCGTTTTTACGCTAGTGGAGTCACGGCCTAAGAAATTGAATATACTGAAACCTCCCTAAAACTTCTATCTAAAGTTTATTTCTAGATAATCCACAAATTAAAGAATAAATCAAAGTTATAGTTATAAACAATATATATATTTATTTTGTATAAAAAATATGTACATAAAAGCATTTCAGTTATTTTTTCAATATTTCTAATAATTTTTTCATAACTAAGTTTCTCTTCTTCCACCTTTTGGAATTCCCTCCAACATCTCTTTCTTTATCTTCTTTTTTCTTATTTTCAACATATTTCTTAAACCATGCTGGAGGTTCTTTTGACAGTTTTGGTTTTTTTGGATGTGGAGTATTATTTTGGTCATTAGAGGCTGAGGGAGAATTGTGACTAGTAGTAGTTGCAATAGTAGAGTTTTCAGAAGAATTTGATGTGTTAATAGGTGAAGGTTGTTGGGAGTAGATAGGGCTGGGAAGAGAAGACAATAGTGTTTCTGCTGGAGGAGATATATTTGTTTTATAACCATACTTTTTTATCTAAAAGTTGAAAATATGGCCAGGTGATACAATCTTCACTACTCTTTCTAGCCCTATCTTTGTATTTTCTGTATGTTGCCACCAAATTTCTTCATTTCATGTCACAATCTTCTGCAGTTAAATTATATCCTTGTGACTCCATTATCCCTTGTATTTTTATCCATAATTTTTTTTTATTTCCTGGCTTTCCAAACTGCTCCTCAATTACCGATCTCTCTGAAATTAGTAATTTAATCATGGCATCTGTCCATACATCTGTAAAATTGGAAATAAAAAATGTCAAGAATAGCTAAACTAAAATTATTTCTGATTTTATGACATGCTCATTAGCTGGAAGACAGATGCTAAATCATATGCTTACCTCTTTTCTTCGTTGAATAATTTTGGTCCTTCTTTCCTGTTAATGTAATACAAAAAGTAATAACTAAAGTAATTCATGTAAATATTATTCGGAAAAAATTTTTACCTGTATCATTTTCTATATTAGATCTATCTTCAATAAGCTTGATTTCTTCAATATTTAAGTCATTAGGCAAACCTAAAGATGGCCAAATATCTGTTCCAATCAAATTTTTAAAGAATTCATTGAGATAATTTGCCTCTGAACAAAAAAAAAGCGTAGTATTTCAATACTGACCAAATTATCCAATGTAATCGTACAATCACGTTTTATCGTATACAGTAGAGAGTCGAAAATCGGCACCCTGGTAATCTGAATCGCCCGATAATCGGCACGATTTTCAGTCGGACTGTATCGTGCTGAATCGAACGTTTTTGATACTAAATTTACTTCTAAAGTATAATTTTCATGTTTTTATATTCTTCAATATATTTATTTTGTTTGTACAAAATAAAGAAATAATTTTTAACAATATGATAGCCTCGATTATTATTATAAAAATTTTCGTTAGGCTTAAAATCGATGAAAATTAAACGCGAAGCGACACGCAACGGAGAAAAATTCAACAGGAAGCGACACGCAACGAAGAAAAATTTGAACATCGGACAGGTTAATATATTTTTTCGTACATAGACCGTAATCGGAACAAATCCCTAATCTGAACAACCCCAGTCCCCAATTGATGCCGATTTTCGACTCTCTACTGTATATACCTTTCAATAATCTGTCCGCTATTACATTGTCCACAGCAAGAGTGAATTGATAATTTCTGTACAAAAAGTTTACTTGTTTCATGGAAGCTGCCATGTTAGTTCGTTGTCTACTTAACGGCGTTTAAGGTCATTGAGTCCAACGATGAAACAGGGCTGACGTCACTAATCTCAACGGTCTATTTAGAAACATCGTTTTTCACCGTTGAGTCAATCGTTGAATATAGAAACATGTGGACAGTTTCTAGAGTACTTTTTGCATCTCGTGATGATGGACAATTGAACCTATCAAGAGATAAAAGCACTTTTGTATGGATTTGGTTGTTGGAAACTGATTCTCAATGTAAACTAATGAATTCTAATAAAGCAAATTTTTAAGTTTGTTAATTAATCAACTAACTTTAAAATATTTGGAAATATGTAAATACATTAATTACTTACAAACAATTCTTATTAAAATATAAACAGAATTATTTAATAAAATTTATCAGTAAAATGTAAAAACAATGAAAAAATATAGATTTTTTTTTCTAAAAGTTATCTAACATTGAAAAATGTATTCTGAAGTATATTTTGTTTTAAAGTGTAAGAAAATTTTGCTACAGTCATTTTTTAAATAATACAAATCATAATTTAGTAAAGAACTATAAAATCTGCATAACAGTAAGGTAAATATTTTCTTAATATATTATTCACTACGTATATAATTTAATTTTTTAAATTCTATTTTGCTGAATTATGAAAAAGCAGAAGTTTATCTAGATTTCTCTGGGAAATAAATACAGAAAAGATGAATCAATATAAAATATATTTATATATATATTTAATATTGCAAGCGTCTATGAATAGTTACTTAACTATGACAAAATTTGTGTAAGAAAAACGAAATTATCTGTATATTTATGAAAAAAATTGATATACTGTAATGTTATAAAAAATATACTTTGTTATATTAAATGCATAAAGGAAGAAGAAATATTTTTTAGAAACTTTATCAGATAATGGAATAAAAGAAGCATATTTTATTTAAAGGTTAAAAGCTTTGTGACCTAAACTAGTTTTTATATTTTTATTTCATTTTATTAATTAAAATTTATAAACTAGAAAATTTAATAATAATAATTGTTTTTTTTGTAGCCATTTAAGTTATGCTTTAGTTTACTATTTGAAAATTCTTATTTGTTTTATTTTTCACTATTTTAGAATCAAATGTAATTTTGTAAAAAGCTTCCTAATTTAAACTAACTGCAGATTTATGTCTACAGTTTTTTTATTTTTAATTTCTAAATTTATACATTTGAACATTTTTTTTAAAATTTCTGTTTAATATTCAAATAAGATAATGTATTTATAGCATATTTAAATAAGTAAAATGTATAAGGCCTACTTAATTCTATATAAGTTTTAGTTAATAAAAATTGCAAATTTATGAAAATCTAAATTTTAAATGTTTGAAAAATATACTGAACAAAATTTTACATTTTTAATGTTTTTATATTTTTTAAATTTTCAATGTAAAGGCAAAAGAAATATTTCGGACAGCAACTTATTTCTTCAATTTGGAAATAATGAGATTAAAATTTCTAAAATAATTAAGATAATTTCATCATAATGAGAAGCTTAAATCTTATAATCTTAATTAAATTATTATAATATATTGTATGGATATTAAGTGATATCAAAAAAGTTTGCATTTATATTTGATCTTATTGTTGGATAAATGATATTGAAAAGTCATTTTATTGGTCAAGAATAAAATCTAATACAGTATCATATATCTTTACTGTTTACAAACTGTAATCAAATAGCATCATAAAGAAATACATTTTCAGACAACATGAACCGTATACTATATTGTTCACATTTTTTATTTTCTAATTTTATCAATATTGATGTTATGGACATTTATTATTATTGTGTTGGGTTATGTGAGATATACTCGGTTAACACCGGTGGCTGTGTACTATGCCAGACCAAAGTCAAGGCATAGTGACCAAAACAAAAATTAAAGAAGTGTATCAGTGTGTGTGTCTGTATTCAGGAATTTCCTCACAATATGACATGTATTCAATATAGTGGCCTTCTGTAGTGTGATATATGTATTTCTATTCAATTGTAATGTACCCAGGCTTTTGTATAGTGTGTGTGGTATGACACCTGTAAAGGAGAGAACAACAGATACAATAAGCATCCTATCCATCCTCCACAGATGCCTTATTTCCTGGGCAAGTTCTGTGTACTTGCTGATTTTTTCAGTGCATGCGTTTTGTATATTGTGAGTGTTTGGAATGGATATGTCTATAATGTATGTGATATTATTGTGTTTGTCAATGAGTGTGTTGTCTCGTCTGTTGTGGTAAATTGTTTTATCTGTGTTTATGGCTCTGTCGTCGTACATTTTGTGCGTGATGTTTTCCAATACTGTCTGTGAAATGTACTGTACTTGTAGTATGGTTTGTGGATGTCTGCTAATTTGTGTTTCTTTGCAAGCTCTTGGTGTATTATATTTGCTACTTGATTATGTCTGTGTAAATAATCTGTCTGTGCCAAGAGCTTGCAACCAGAAGTGATGTGTTGTATAGTTTCTGGCATGATGTGACATTTTCTGCATATGTCATCTGTGAGTGTTGTATCTTTGAGTATGTGTTTTCTGTAGTTTTTAGTATTTATGACCTGATCCTGTATGGCAATCACGAATCTTTCAGTATCCCCAAAGAGACATCCCCGAGGTAACCAGCTGTTCGACGCAGTTTTGTCAACAAAATCCTGGGCCAGGTCGTATGGATGCCTGCCATGGAGCGCCTTTCGAGCCCACGATTGCTTAATGGTGTCTATGCTTTTTATATGTTGTGTTGTGTCCATATGATGTGAATGTAAGTTCAATGGTGTGTTATTTGAGTCTGCTAGAGTTACTGCTTTATGTAATTGTGATGTTTCTTGTTTTTTATAGAAAAACTCTCGCAGTGACTGTGTATTTGTTTGTAGTGAAGGTTAACTATGTCAATCAGGCCACGTCCGCCATCTTTACGTGGAAGGGTTAATCTTTCTGTGGCGGATTTAGGATGATGTTGTTTATGCTTAGTAAGTGTTGTTCTTGTTTTCCTTTGGAGTTGCTCAAGATCTGTGTGAGTCTAATGTATAACTCCAAAAGAATATGTGAGTACTGGGATGACATATGTGTTTATTGCTTTAACTGTGTGTTTTGCATTTAACTGTGTTCTGAGAATAGCATTTAACCTACTTTGGTATTCTTTAATTAATCTTTGCTTTATTTGTGCATGTTCTGTTAGTTTGGCTTGTTGGAATCCTAAATACTTGTAGAACTCGCCCTCTTCCATAAATTCAATAATGTCTCCATTTCCAAATGCAAAATCTTCTTTCTTCGGGATTCCTTTTTCTATGTGAAGTGTTTTGCATTTATCTAGGCCAAAGTCCATTTGTATGTCCTTGGTGTATGAATGTGTGATTTGTAGGAGTTGAAGTTGTTTTTGTGTGGATGCATAAAGTTTTGTGTCATCCATGTACATGAGATATGACAGTGTAAACTGTGTTGTTTTTTCGTGTCTGATATTGTAACCATATTGCGTGTTGTTTAACATGTTGGATAATGGGTTCAGGGCTAAGCAGAACCAGAGAGGACTTAAGGAATCTCCTTGAAAAATTCCTCGCCTAATAAAAATTTGGTTTGTTTGTATGGAAGTGTTACTAACCCTGAGACGTAGTGTTGTTCTCCAGTGCTGCATAGTGTTTTGAAAGAATGCAAGGAGTGATGGATGTATTTTGTACATGTGTAGAATATGTAGCAGCCAACTGTATGGAACACTGTCGAATGCTTTTCTGTAGTCTATATATGCCATGTGTATGTTTCTGTGTTGTTTGTGTGCTTGCCGTAGAATGACTGAATCTATGAGTAACTGTTCTTTGCATCCCCTGTGATTTCTACGGCAATCTTTTTGTTGTTTTGTTAGAATGTCGTGTTCTTCAATATGTTTGTATATTTTGTTTGCGATAGCAGGATGTCAATAATTTGTAGAGTGTTGGAAGACATGTAATTGGTCTGTATTGTGTGGGGTCTGTGGTATTGTTGTTTTTAGGTTTCATGTAGGTGATGCCCTGAGTAAGAAATTTTGGCATGTCTTATGGATTGATGATGATGTGTGTTAGGTGTTTAGCTAGTTCCTGGTGCAGTGATGTAAACTTTTTGTACCAGAAATTATGAATGTTGTCTGCACCAGGTGTCTTCCAGTTGTGTGTTCTGTTAACAGTGTAGTGGACATTGTGTATGTTTATTTCAGCACAGGGCATAGTTGGTATGTTGTGCAAGTTTCTATTCTCCTCAATCCAGCCTGCATCAGCATTGTGTGTGACAGCACTGGACCAAAGAGAAGACCAATATGTTGTGAGTTCTTCTTCTGTTGGTGTGCCACTGTGCTGTGTATCAGTGTTTGTTTTGGTACTGATTTGTCTGTAGAAGAGTTTTTCATTGTGAATAATTTATTTTGTTGTTTTTGTAGTGTACAGGTTTTGTATCGTTTGAGTCTACGTGCTTTGGCTGCGAGTTTGTTTTAGTGTATCAATGTATTCTGTAATGTGTGTGTTGTGATGTTCATGATTTGTGTGTGTTTTGATTTTCTTGAAAATGTTTGCGTTGTTTCTTTAATTTGGGTGTTATGTTGTTTTTAGTGTATTGTGTCAGCCTGCCTAATTGCTGTCTAATGTCATTTATTTGTGTTTCTATTCTTTTCTGCCAGGCAGGCTTGTGATAGAATTGTGTTTTCTGTGTATTTGTCTGTGATTGTACTTTCAGTCCATGGTGTGTCACTACTGTGACTGCCCCAGCATAAACTAATGTATGAATGTCTGCGAGTGTAGAAATTGAATGAATGTAGTGTGGTAGTAAGTGAGTGTTTACATAATTTAGTGTTTTTCCTACTACCTTTGATGTGTTTATTTTTGGTATTTGTGGTCATTGTGTAGGATCTGTGCCTGTATATTTAGTGAGTGTTTCCTGAAATATAAGTGAGAGCGTATTAACAAATCTATGTCTACATTATCAGTGGTGGATGAGGAAGTGTCTGTAGTATTAATAGTGGTGGTTGTTGTGTGTGTGCTGTAATCAGTGCTTGTTACTGGATTATCCTGACAGGTTACACAATCTTCATTAATGTTAAATGTTTCTGTCTGTTGATGTATTTGATCAGCAGCCTGTTTGATAAGTTCAAGTGTTGTTTGTGGGATAAGGTTGTTGTGTATAATTGTTCTTTTTTGATCAACAATCGTTTGTTCAGTGACAGTGAGGTGAGGATATTGTTGTGTGAATCTATGGTGTAGTTGTTGTCTGTATGCTGTCATGTTTGTTTTGAGTTTTGTGATGGTGCAGTAAGTACGGATGAGAAACTCGTTCATTTCTATTGTCCATTTTATCCGTTGGCGTGGTTTTCCTGCCTTTGTTGTCTGTGGATGCATTGCCACAGAAACACCAAGGCTGGGTTGGTTTCTCACATCTGTTGAGGGCATTGCAGTAGCCATACTTGGGCCGGTGCTGCTTTCACCACCGGTAACCAAGGGAGACTGTGGCCTATTTTTCGAACGTGAGCCTCTGCCTAACTTACAAATGCAGACCTTGTTAACTTGGGTGACGTCCGAGCCGGCATCACACTTTGATCTGATTACTACCACGATAAATATCTTTACAGAATGTGGGTGTGGTCACTCTTAGCTTCATTTCTCCCCATAGACCTTACTGGCATGGGTGTCCCTACCAGGAGCTTGTGCTCCAGCCTGCATTGTCCTATGGATCAGTAAAATTACTGGGCTCTCCCACCACAATCAGGTGGTGACCACAGGATCATTATTATTATTATATGGTTTATTATATACATATATTTTTATTATTAGAAGTTATTTTTGAATGATATACTGTAGTTTTTAAAAATTGTTTTTCTTAAAGCATTTTCAGAATTGTAAACAATAATTAAGTCACAGTATTCATATATTGCCATAGTGTACTATTGCAAATGTATACAATTACAATTGAGAGGTATTACTTATGAATAATTAATGATGGTTATATTGCATCATCATAGTTTTCAGACCTTAGTTAATTTAACAAGATTAAACTAGCCACTGTGATTACTTGCTGAATTGATCAATAAACCTTTTTTTAACAGTGGGTGAAGTTTAAAGAATGTTATCATTTTCAATCTGGTTATTAGACCATCTGCAGGCACGGAAAGTTGAAAGCGTTGGAAGATTGGATAGATCTCCATTGTTTACTCTGTTGGGAACTATCTCATCTTTCTTCCAACACTTGCATCTACTTATAGTTGTCTATACCTGATGGCCTGTTAACTGGGCCAGAAATGTTAACATTCTTTAAATATAGCAGAATTAATCAATGAATTTTTAACATAGTTATTTTTAAAATATATTGAAAATAAGATACAAAAGACGAGAGAAAATTTTGAGGTTCAAAGGATTCTTTGCAATTATCTTATATCTATAGTTTTCTTATCTACAGTATCTTGATGCAAAGAAAATTTTGATATCATCTTAGTTTGAAATGAATTGATTTAATACTTCTGCTTTGTTATTGTGTGTTAATTATTTAATATACCTTCAAAAATCTTTCGATTAATATCTTTGACTCAGTTATAGAAATGTTATGTTTTCAGTTCAGCTGCAATTTAGCTGTAGGCTGTACATATTTCACAGAATAGCCTATGTTTATATGAAATATTTTAACTAAATCTCAATATTGATGATAAAGTTTATCAATATGGAGAACTTAATTCACCATCTCTATCATTACTTTTTTTTTTGTTGTAAAAAGTTGAAATTAAAAAGTTACAAAACAAAAGATAAGATTTATTAATTTAAATTTTATATTTATTGATTAAGAATACAAATTTTATGTAGTTAATATAATAAAATTTTTAATATTTAATTTTTGTTTAAATTTACTACAGTATAATATTAATTTTAAAATAAATATTATTATTTTGAAAAAAATATTGCAATTTCTTATAGGTTTTGCCCACTTGGAAAAGTAAACGTGGTGGTAGCTTAAATCTTAAGTTTCGAACTAATGAACCAAATGCCATCCTTCTATATAATGGTGATACTGAAGGAAATTATTTTGCATTAGAACTACTAGATGGCTACACATTCTCATTATTAAATCTGGGATCTGACACTGTTAAAGTTCAAGATACCTCTTGAAAAGTTGCTGATGGTCACTGGCATACAGTCTCTCTTCATAAAACTGGAAAATCAGGAAGAATAACTACTGATGAATATTCAGTAGATTTTACAACTTCAGGTAGAAAACTAGTAACCATTTATTTCTTTTTTATTAAATTAAATGCAATTGTGATATAAATTTTATTCTTTTATATTACTAATCAAACATCCTTGGTTATATCGTTAGCTTATATATGCTGGAAGAGGAGATTGGACTGAAGGTCCAGGTAGCATGGTTGGCAACGCATCTGTATAGTGGGCAGGAGTTGCAGATTCGAGTCCCGCTTCAGGCCGATTCTTTTCTTCCAGTAATTCTAAAATTATTATTTAAATTATTTAATAAATTTATAATTATTAAATTTATCAAGAGATGGCGCCTAATGCCAAACTGTCTATTAAATTATTAGTATTATAGCCGTTTCTGGCCCGATAATATTCAGCTTTGGTTGATGTATATCTTCTTTTAAATTACATATATTATTTTTATGTTGTAATATTTCACTTTTATCAATATTATGTACACCCATACCTCACTTTACGGCCTAGATAAGTTCCACGAAACTTGGCCGCAAAGCGAAAAGCCGTATAAGGAATCAATTATTCTAATACAAATTCATACAAGTTCAATGGGATTGGTTCCAAATTTGTTAAATATGTAACATGGTTTATCAATCAAAATGCATTTTATCTTTTTATTTCATTTAAATCAAAAATACATACATAACAAGTATATACTTTTGTACATAAAATAATAACTGACTCCAAAAAGCAACAAATTTTTTAAAATGGCTTTAATCTGAAGACGACGAAGAAATGGTAACCTGCAGATCACTGTTGTCATCATTTTTCTCTGGTAAGGATGGGCCTGGCTTAAAAAAATTGTTTAACGTTGTTTGTCTTGCTGCCTTGTCTATTTCGTTCTTCAGTGATTTATAACAACTAATGGCTGAGTTAATTCCTCGAGAAACTTTAGCGCTACGTTCGACGTCAAGATCGTTTTTCAAGGAGGATGTTTATTCCTTGTTCGAAATAGGAAAAAGCTTTCGACAAATTTTTTGATGTTAGCTGTTTGGATACAACAGGCTCTGTCTCTTCATCAAATGCCGGTTCTGCTTGCAACTGAATGAGTTCCTCATGTGAAAGGGGTTCCCTATCAGCTTCAAGTAGATCAACCACATCACGTTCGTTCAAACCTTCAAAGCCGAGATCATGTGCTAGATCCAAAATGTTTTGCCTAATTTCAGGAAGGAAATTAACTTCTGCATCAGTACTTTTTACACGTTCTGGCCATATTTTTTTCCAAACATGGTTTATTGTTGTTAATTTTAATTCCTTCCATGATTCACTGATGCTGTCAACAGCATCCTTGATGTTATAGTTTTTCCAAAATGTTTTAATTGAAGATTTACCATTGGTTTCCTTTATAAGTTGTCGGAAAGTTTGGCGTAGGTAATATGCCTTAAAAGTGGCTATCGCACCCCGATCCATTGGTTGGATCAGAGCTGTTGTATTTTTTGGAAGGTACTCAATCATGACATCTTTAGATAGTTCGGATAAATTAGTAGGATGCCCTGGTGCATTATCCAAAATTAGCAAAGCCTTGTTGCTTAAGTTATTGTCTCGCAAATATTTTTTCACTTCTGTACAAAAGTGATTTTTGAACCAATCCTCAAAAGTAGCTTTAGTCATCCAAGCTTTCTTGTTGGATCTCCATAAGACGGGTAATTGATTTTTATTTATTCTTTTAAGAGGCCTTGGATTTTCGCACAAATATGTTAAAAGTGGTTTTAGCTTAAAATCACCTGTGGCATTTGCACCAAGTAGCAAAGTTAATCGTTCTTTAGACACCTTATAACCAGGCGCAGATTTTTTGGTTTTTGAAATGTATGTGCGATCAGGCATTCGCTTCCAATAAAGCCCTGTTTCGTCTACGTTAAACACTTGTTCAGGTTTATAACCACCTCTTTCAATAATTCCCT
The DNA here is from genome assembly GCF_030686945.1 of Centruroides vittatus. Lineage (NCBI taxonomy): Eukaryota > Metazoa > Arthropoda > Arachnida > Scorpiones > Buthidae > Centruroides > Centruroides vittatus. The sequence continues at coordinate 674,399 of NW_027121655.1, forward strand.
TTAAAATGTTGGGATATTCCTTAGATGCGGCCTCATTGGCACTAGCTGCTTCACCTTTCATTTTCAAATTATGCAAATTAAATCTATTTCTAAATTTTTCAAACCATCCTCGGCTTGCTTGGAATGTGACATCTTCAGCAGTTTCATCAGTATCTCCATTCTTCAAATTTTCGAAAATACTCAAAGCTTTTTCCTGGATAGTCATTTGACTTGTTGGCATTCTCCATTTGTTATTGTCCTCAATCCATATAATTAATAGTTCTTTCATTTTTTCCATAATCCAGTTTTTTTGGCGTGTTAATCTTGAGACATTTAAAGGTGCAGCAGATTGCAAATATGTTTTAATGTCTTCTTTTTTGTCGCGAATAGTTCGAATGGTAGATTTCGCAAGTCCCATTGCTTTGCAAATTTCAACAATTTTCTCTCCAGCTTCTATATGACTTAATACTTCTAGTTTAGTTCCTAGCGTGACTGATTTTCGGCATCTCTTTTATCAGTCACCGAAGTCGATAATCGTTTCAGTGGCATTTTGTCTAAAAAATAATGAAATTGGTCCAACGACCGATCCCATAGAAATTCCATTTTTTTGGCGATAGAAATCTGTGTGAATTTTAAAGTAATTATTTTTAAATATAAATTCAATAAAACTTAATATATACTCAGGTGTATTAAATTTATTTATCTTCTCGGTGTGGGTTCCTGACCGTGGTGAGGGGACCTCCCAGAGATGGTTTAGTAACTTTCTTTACCATCCCTGGGATCTGAACGCCCACCCACGTTTTTGCCGTGCGTGGTGACCCGTATGCTGGAAAGGGGGATCCTGGTAGTTGAGGGGCAACATAACGTCCCCAACACACTGCTTTGGCCCTGCTTCAGATAAACGGGAGGCTCAAATCAGGCTCCGTTTGAGTCAATCGTCTGGTCGTTGAGTCATTGTTAACCTCGGCTTGGAGTCAACCGATCGATGCAGACTGGGCAGACACGTCAGGCAAGATGTGCTCTTCTTGACTGCATTGGGAGGGTATAGCTCCTGGGAAACTCTGGTGTGACGGTCTATGGGAGTCTCCCATGTTACTGCATCCCCTCGTTGGGCCTCATGGTGGGTGGGGTCACTAGAAGCCGAATCATTATTTTTTAATCATGGATTTCGCAAAAATAAAAAACTCAAACGAGCCAAAAAATGTAAAAATTTCCAGTACGCCAGCGTACTTAATAGTTCACGCAACTGGTGACAAACCTTTGTCTAAAGCTTTCTTTTTCTTATTCAAAAATTGTTTTAATCGACTATTGGAGATTTGAAAAAAATTCAGAAATTAAGATCAGGTGATTTACTGGTGGAAACATCCTCCCCAGAACAATCAGCAAAACTTCTAGAAACAAAGACCCTGGGAGAAATGGAAGTCACTGTCACCACTCACGGAAGTCTAAACACATCACGTGGGGTGATATCTGAGATTGATCTGGTGTCCGAAGACAAATCAGATATTCAGATTGGTCTTTCAGATCAAGGTGTCGTTGCTGTCCGGCGCATTTCCATTCGTCGAGATGGCAAGTTGATACCAACCAAACACCTGATTCTTACTTTTAACAAGCCTACATTGCCATCCTTTATTACAGCAGGATACCTACGTTGCTCAGTTCGTCCATATATCCCAAACCCGCTGCGTTGTTTCAAATGCCAGTGGTTTGGACACTCACAAACATCCTGCCAAGGAAAAAGTGCATGTGCACAGTGTGGGACTGAAGGTCACGACAGTACGGAATGTAAAAGTACCTGTTCACACATCTTTGCAGTTCACACAGCATGCTGTGTGAACTGCAAAGATGCTTATCCTGCTTACTACCGGAAATGCCCTGCATGGCAGAGAGAAAAAGAAATACAGCGTGTAAAAACAGTCAACAACTTACCCTACCCAGAGGCACGTCACATGATCACTTCAAGTGCACCACTGAAACAAAAAACATTTGCTGCTGCTCTGAAATCCACAAAGACATGTGGAGTTCAGACAGAAATTTCTGTTTCCCCAAAGGAATCTCTCACTCGCCATGCAAAATGTTTACTGATCCCATCAAAAGAAACACCAGAAAAGGAGAATATAAAACCAAAAACACCCTTACCTAAAACAGGAGAAACAACAAGAAATCTGGGTTCTAAAAAGGCTAGTAAGAACTTATTAAACAAACAGAGAGTGAAAGCAGTTCTCTCTAAATCTAAAAAATCAGAGGCTCAATCTGTGAGTTAGTTCTCTGATATCTCTGATGAAGAGAATAATATGGAGGTGACACAAATAATGTCACCTTCAAAAGGAAAATAATCTGTGAAGTTAAAGAGGGATACCTTTACAAAAATGCTGCCTCAACAAACACATCATGGATTACAAAATAATTCAATGGAACTGTCGTGGTTTCTGCAACAACTTCTCCGACGTTAAACACTTGACATCATCTACCACATCTCTGTGCGTGGCACTCCAGGAAACACATTTAAAACCTGGAGAAAAAATTTTTTTAAAAGGATTTGATTTCTATAGCAAAGATAATGGCAGCCACACCCGTGCCAGTGGAGGTGTGGCTATACTGGTTTCAACCCCTCGGTGTGGGTTCCTGTCTGTGGTGAGGGGACCTCCCAGAGATGGTTTAGTAACTCTTCTTTACCATCCCTGGGATCTGAACGCCCACCCACGTGTTTGCCGTGCGTGGTGTCCCGTATGCCGGAAAGGGGGATCCTGGTAGTTGAGGGGCAACATAACGTCCCCAACACACTGCTTTGGCCCCTGCTTCGGATAAACGGGAGGCTCAAATCAGGCTCCGTTTGAGTCAATCGGCTGGTCGTTGAGTCATTGTTGACCTCGGCTTGGAGTCAACTGATCGATGCAGACCGGGCGGACACGTCAGACAAGATTTGCTCTTCCTGACTGCATTGTGAGGGTGTATAGCTCTTGGGAAACTCTGGTGTGACGGTCTATGGGAGTCTCCCATGTGACGGCATCCCCTTGTTGGGCCCCATGGTGGGTGGGGTCACTAGGAGCTGAATAGTTATTTTTAAACATGGATTCAACAAAATCAAAAATTACAAGGACTGATGTATTACCAGCAAAGGAGGTCAGTTCATCTAACCAACCAACCTACCTAATAGTACATAGTACTACTGAAAAACCTATGTCCAAGTGTTCCCCTTTCCTAATTCAAAAGTTGTTTGAATCAACTATTGGGAATTTAAAGAAAATACAAAAGTTGAGGTCAGGGGACTTACTGATAGAAGCAGCCTCCTCTCAACAGTCAGCAAAGCTTTTAAAAATGACATCTCTAGGAGACATAACAGTCACCATCACACCACACGCAAGTTTGAACTCATCACGTGGTGTGATATCTGAGATCGATCTGATGTCTGAAGATGAATCAGATATCCAGATCGGTCTTGCAGATCAAGGTGTCATTGCTGTCCGACGCATCTCCATCTCGTCGTGATGGCAAGCTGATACCGACTAAACATCTTGATTCTCACTTTCGGAAAGCCAACATTGCCATCATTCGTTACTGCGGGATATCTTCGATGCCCAGTTCGACCATACGTTCCAAATCCGCTGCGTTGTTTCAAATGCCAGCGATTTGGACATTCCCAGACCTCCTGCCGAGGCAAAAGCTTATGTGCACAGTGTGGAACTGAAGGCCACAACAGTACTGAATGTAAAAGTACTCCACACTGTGTGAACTGCCAGGATGCCCATCCTGCCTATTCTCGGAAATGCCCTGCATGGCAAAGAGAAAAAGAAATTCAACGCCTAAAAACAGTTAACAACATACCTTACCCAGAGGCTCGGCGCATGGTCACTCAAAGTGCATCATTACAACAAAAGACATTTGCTTCTGTTTTGAAGTCCACAAAGACATGTGCGGTTCAGACAGAAATTTCCGTTTCACCAAATGAATCTTTCACTCGCCATGCTAGATGCTTGTTAACTCAATCTACAGATACAGAAGTAAAGGAGAATATAAAGAAAAAAACACCCCTACCTAAAGCAGGGATAGTAACCAGAAATGTGGGTTCTAAAAAAGCTAATAAGAACCCACTGAACAAACAAAAATTAAAATCAGCCCTCTCTAAATCTAAAAGATCAGAGACTCAGTCTATGAGTGAGTTCTCTGACTTCTCAGATGAGGAGACTAATAAGGTGGTTACACCACCAAACTCGCCTCCAAAAGGCAAATCGGCTGTAAAACTAAAGAGGGATACTTTTACAAAGAATGCTGCCTCAACAAACACATAATGGATTACAAAATAATCCAATGGAACTGTCATGGTTTCTTGCAACAACTTCTCTGACGTTAAACACTTATCATCTCCCAAATCTCTCTGCGTGGCACTCCAGGAAACACATCTAAAACCTGGAGAAAAAATTTCTTTAAAAGGATTAGATCTCTACCGTAAGGATGACGACAGCCACAACCGCGCCAGTGGAGGTGTGGCTGTACTGGTTTCAAATTGCATCCCGTCCTTACCGGTACAAATAACAACAGGGCTGCAAGCTGTGGCAGTCAGAATTTCAATTGGCGTAACGCCAATTGAAATTCTGACTGCCACAGCTTGTCACAGTTTGTTCCATATACTTGTTACCAGATGGCAGAGTCAATGACGATGAATTGGATGCCTTGGTTGAAAAGCTGCCAACTCCATTCCTTCTACTCGGTGATTTCAATGGTCACAATCCAATGTGGGGCAGTCTCGACATCAATCGTCGTGGCAGGGCCATTGAGAGATTTATAGGCAATCACCAACTGTATATATTTAATACCGGAGAAGTGACATACTTCCATGCCCCAACAAGAACATTCACTGCCATTGATTTATCATTAGCTAGCTTAAACTTGTTTTCAGCATTTACATGGGGAGTTGGATCTAATCCACTGTCTAGTGACCACTTCCCAATATTTTTAAAATACCGAGGCAGAGAAAGCTGTGAAACAGCCTGTCCACCACGCTGGAAACTTGAAACAGCAGATTGGCCTGCATTTTCCTCTTTGGCTAAAATCACTGAGGAAATGGTCAATACTGCTGATATCAATGATGCAGTTGAAGTTGATGTTATGTAGAAACCGGAAAATATAACTAAGTATGCGAATTAATTTGATGTAATTATTATTAAGTTCAAACAGGGTATTGTCAAGGTCAGAGCTTGACACTGACACCAAATTAACATGCGATTGTTTTTTAAGCTCAGATAGATATTTTTCATCGAAGGAAGTGTCGATGGCATATTCATCCTGACGTTGAACGGTTGGTGCTACTTGAGACTGCACTCCACTCCACCATAATTCCATGGATAGTAGATCTTGCGGATTTAAACCCCGAGAAACTACATCTGCAGGATTGGAGTGGGAAGTTATATGTTTCCAGTGGCAGCCTTCAGTAATAGATTGGATCTTTTCCACACGATTCGCAATAAAGGTCTTCAGGCGATATGCGGGAGTGTTGATCCAAGCGATGGCAATAGTTGAATCTGTGTGTAGGATCACTTCAGCTATATCCATTTGCAGACATGAGCGTACTTTTTTGACAAGTTGAGACAGTACTAGACAAGCTGATAGCTCTAATCGAGGGATTGTCATAACCTTAAGAGGAGCGACACGAGATTTACTAGCAATAAGTCGTGTCTTGCCAGTTCCATCTTCCTTTATGCAATGCATGTAAACTACTGCTCCATAAGCTGACTCCGAGGCATCTGCATATCCTAGCAAGACAGCCCTTTGAAGTGGATCTGTTAAAATATATCTAGTGATCTTAAGATCGTCCAGGGCTTTCAAGGACGACACAAAGTTCACCCAATCATAGTTAAGGTTTTCTGGTAGAGTATCCTCCCAGTCGAGCTTACTGAGCCACAGCTTTTGTAGAAAGATCTTTGCTCGAGTTATAACTGGTCCCAGAAGACCCAAGGGGTCATAAAGTCTGGCGATGACACTCAATACTTCTCGTTTTGTATAAAGCAATTTTTCTGGAATCGATACCCTGAATATGAACTGATCTTCAACCGGCTTCCAAATAATGCCTAAGGTTTTTACTGTTGGTTCCGCACTTGAGGAAAAGCAATGTTCCTTATTTTCTGGTGAACTACTGTTCATCAATTTCATTGAATTAGAGTTCCATTTGTGTAGTGTCATTCCACATGTGCTCAACATGTTGCACAACTGAGATTGTAGTTCGAGGGCAGCATCGAAATCTTGCTCACCTGACACAATGTCATCCATGTAGACATCTCGTAATATGGTTTTAGAGGCCAGAGGATATCTTGCTGCTTCATCGTAAGCCAACTGCTTAAGGGTTCTCACTGCCAGAAAGGGAGCACTGGCGGTTCCATAAGTCACAGTTTTCAGTCTGTAGGTGACTGGCATCTCTTCTTCCTCGTTCTTCCAAACAATTCTTAAGAGATCTCGTTGCGAGGGCTCAATTAGAATTTGACGAAACATTTTCTGGATATCTGCTGTAAAAGCGTACTTGTATTTTCGAAATCTTGTCATGATCTCGAAAACATCTTCCTTTACTTCACCTTTCAAGAGATGATCATTTAGACTCAGCCCAGAAGTTGTGGGAGCAGATGCGTTGAAGACTACCCTTAACCTTGTAGTGGTTTTGTCTGGTCTAAACACACCGTGATGCGGAAGGTAGTAACATATATTGTATGCTGTCTGATCAGCGGGAGGTTCCTGCACCCTTTCCATGTGGCCCAAGTCCAAATACTCCTTCATGAAGTTCTGATATAACTCCTTTAATTGTTTGTCCCTTGATAGTCTCTTCCACAATTGATTCAATCTCTTCAATGCTAACTTCCTTGACTCTCCCAAGTTTTGTATTTCCTTGGTTGCCATCTGCACAATGTATCTCCCATCTTCATTACGTCTGTGAGTTCTTTGATAATGATCTTCGCAATACTCTTCTTCTTTACTCATCAAACTTGGAGCCTCTGTAAGAGTTTCTATTTGCCAGAACCTTTGTAAACATTTATCGATTGATTCAGACTCTGATATTAGTCCACAATATTTATCTTGATCATTAGAGTCTGTGGACCCAGTAGCGATGTATCCAAAAACTGTGTTGCGAAATGTTAGGTTATTGTTGCACGATAGACGAATTTGATCGTTCTTGACTATTTCAAAAAATGCTTCAGCTCCAATAAGCATGTCAATCTTGCCTGGTGTAGCAAATCTTGGATCAGCTAACTGACGGGGTATTTCTGTTTTGCTGACGTGTAGAGAGGAAACCGGAAGTAAATCCGTGATCCTTGGCACCACTAAGAACTCTAGCGTCTTAGAAAAGGATCCATTACCGTTTATTATTGTAGCAGGCAGCTTAAACTTGACCGAGGTTTTATTTCCGCTTATACTAGAGACTGTGAGGTCGATTCTTTCTTGCGGTGTGCCCAGACGACTTGCGAAATCTCTAGTTACGATATTTGACATACTGCCCGAGTCCAATACTGCGCGCGCTTGAATGCTGGCTCCGGTAGTATGATTTAAAACCCAAACCATGGCTGTCGAGAGAATTACTGTCTTATTTCCCTTGTCAATACATGATAGTGAGTGAGGTATACTCTCACGAAACTCTATTGCGTCGGGATTAAGATCCTGCTTGGTTGAAATCGGTTTGCTGTCGATCACTGGTGCATTTGAACCAATTATAGCTTGTTTCTCTTGGTGCAGTAATGTATTATGTCGCTTTCGGCATATCTTACAGCAGCTTTTGGAGTTACAATGTGATAACTTATGCCGATCACTTAAGCAATTGAAGCAGAGGTTGTTTTTGGCCACAACATCGTTTCTTTGGGAGACTTCCAACTGTAGAAAAGAATCACAATTGTAAACAGGATGATTCTGCTTACATAAAATGCAACGAGACATAGAATTGTTACATTTCACAAATAAGTTTCTCGGTTTAACTCTATCTTGATTACACCTTGGCTTCACGAACGTGGCCTTATTAATATTTTCTAAAATCTGAGAACGCTTTTCCAAAAATGAAATCAAATTATCTAGCTTAGGAACGTCATTCGAACTAATACTGAACTCGTACTGTTTTAGTGTCTCCTTATCCAGTTTCTGAAGTACAATGTTTAGAATTAAGATATCGGAGAGCTCATTCCTTTCATATCCCAGGACCTTTAGAGCTCGCATATTCCGATTCACAAGATCAATTAAGTTCCTCAAACCCTTTGCTGACTCATAAGCTAGTTTTACAGAGTCCAGAATCGCATTAACATGGGTTTCTACTATTAATTTCTTGTTTTCGTACCTCTCTTGTAACGCTTGAAACAATGAAGCAAATGAATCATTTAACGTTTCTAAACTCTTAGCTTCCCCTATGAGAGCAGCTTTCAAATAATGTAGTTTCTGTTCAGCCGATAGTTGCTCGCTTGACGAAATGATATTATCAAATTGCATTTTAAAGTTACTCCATTCTTCATATCTTCCAGAGAATTTCGGTAGAGGAATCTCTGGTAATTTAATATTAGCGGAGTTATTTCGACCTACGGGGGCCTGACTCACCATAACGACGGACGAATCTGCTTCTAATCGTTTAATACGAGACTGGATCTTAAATTTACAACTTATAATTTTGTCCTCATATTCTTCACTATTGACTATCTCAGTGTCATAGTCAGTTGGGCTAGTAATGAGGCCCTCAATCTCCCCGTTTAACGTTCTCAACGACTCTTCCTTTCGACTAAACTGATCCAATATTTCTAGAAAGGTTTCTGTCTCTCTATCGTCGCTTTCAACTAGACTATCGACTTTACTAATTAATCTCGTCACACTAGCTCTTATCGAAGCGCGTTTTTTCCTTAATTTCTCGAGCTGATCCATTTTAAACTCTCTACCACGTGTAACGGACAAATAAATTCTTCCTACCTTGGATAGGCGACTTAATGAGGTTTGAACTCAATCTTATTTGCTTGCGAAATTGTCTCTTTTCTTCTCATCCGCCTCGACGGACCAGATGTTTGTCGATCTTTAATGGACTGTATAAATATGAAAGAAAACACTTGCGGTTTGATAAAAGTTTAATGCGGTTTGCGGGTCGTTACACAAGAACAAGAAAAAAAAACAATATGGCTGACGCCCTTGGCCGTTACTTGGCCGTTACAAAAAACTCTCGTCTCCAAACGTTTTTTAATTATCATTTTTTCTTCTCACAAAAAATACGGTGGCGCTCGAGTGCTGTATAATTATGCTATTTTTTAAGTATTAATTACCTGTTTTAGGAATAACATTTGAAAATTTTTTTAATTTTGCAACAAAAAAAACCATCCATGTTGTGAACGTGAGGACTGTACTTTCTGGTCAGTTTTAATGAAGGATGGAATCTATATTCTCGATACCTAAAAAATAAATTATATGAATATAAACCATATATAAAATATCAACATACATATAGGGCGTCCCATAAGTAAATAAATTTATGTCTTAATAATTATGTGCAAAATTTATAAGAACGTCAGAATAACCTAATTAATTTGAAGACTGTTAAATTGTCTGTTGTTGTTTTACAATTGAGTTTTATAAACATTTGTCTGCAGGGTGCTGTATAATTATGCTATTTTTTAAGTATTAATTACCTGTTTTAGGAATAACATTTGATAATTTTTTTAATTTTGCAACAAAAAAACCATCCATGTTGTGAACGTGAGGACTGTACTTTCTAATTAGTTTTAATGAAGGACGGAATCTATATTCTCGATACTTAGAAAATAAATGATATGAATATAAATTATATATAAAATATCAACATACATATAAAGCGTCCCATAAATAAATAAATTTATGTCTTAATAATTATGTGCAAAATTTATAAGAACGTCAGAATAACCTAATTAATTTAAAGACTGTTAAATTGTCTGTTGTCGTTTTACAATTATGTTTTATAAACATTTTTCTGCAGGGTGCTGTATAATTATGCTATTTTTTAAGTATTAATTACCTGTTTTAGGAATAACATTTGAAAATTTTTTAAATTCTGCAACAAAAAAACCATCCATGTTGTGAACACATGAGTTTTACTTTTCTGCAGGGTGCTGTATAATTATGCTATTTTTTAAGTATTAATTACCTGTTTTAAGAATAACATTTAATAATTTTTTTAATTTTGCAACAAAAAAACCATCCATGTTGTGAACGTAAGGACTGTACTTTCTAGTCAGTTTTACTGAAGGATGGAATCTATATTCTCGATACTTAGAAAATAAATTATATGAATATAAATTATATATAAAATATCAACATACATATAGAGCGTCCCATAAATAAATAAATTTATGTCTTAATAATTATGTGCAAAATTTATAAGAACGTCAGAATAACCTAATTAATTTGAAGACTGTTAAATTGTCTGTTGTCGTTTTACAATTGAGTTTTATAAACATTTGTCTGCAGGGTGCTGTATAATTATGCTATTTTTTAAGTATTAATTACCTGTTTTAGGAATAACATTTGAAAATTTTTTTGATTTTGCAACAAAAAAACCATCCATCTTCAGCTTCAGCTCCTCTATTCCCATCATTCTGTTATTAAACTTGTTAAACAAATATCAAGCAATGGGATCGGTTATTGTATATTTAAAAAACAATAATCTCTAAAAAATTGTAAAATTTCTTAAAAATAAACGAGTTTCAAAAATTAACTCTTTTCTATCCGACTTCGAAAGAGCTAAGAACTGAGATGGACACCGTGGAAATTAATAAATACTTCTTACTTTATTATTCACCATCCATACGTTATCATTCAAATTATCCAAATGCATTTCGCAAATTTCTTTGCCTCTTCAGTGGATATTACACCTTTACAACAGTGTTACATTTATATTCTATCAAATTTTCCCAGCATGCATCTACAGATAACCCGGTATTCAGATTGATGACATTTGCATAATTTTTGATACAATAATGTTCCGCGATACGTCTTGTTACAATATTTTCAAATTTATATAATATTTTGATATTATTTCTATTTATGATACAATTATTATTTTTACAATGTTGATACCATGGAGATTCACTTCGTTTCAGGCGAATTGCCGCTTCATGCTCTTTAACACGTTGTTCAAGCTGTCTTCCTGTTTCTCCAACATAGATCTTACTTTCTGGGCATGTACATATTAGTTTGTAGACGACTCCTGCTGTTTTCAAAGGGTCATGTGAATGTCCTACTATTCCTCTGTTTACCACATGAATACTTTTGCTTAATCTATTTTTCTGTTCGCCCACTAAGTTGACAGAACAATTATTAAAGTTATTTTTATATTTTTCATAAAACTTTTTAATATATGGTATTTTAATGTATAGATTTTTACTTTTTTCTTCCTTTACATTATATCTACTTATTGTATAACAATTATACCACTTACGTATTACTTGTTGAGGGTAATCGTTAAGCAGATATTTTTTAAACAGATTTTCAGTTTCAAGTTCTATATGCTTCTGCAATGTCGTTCTGTTGAGAATTTTTCATAGTTCCATTATAAAAACGTTTCTCCATATACCTAAAGGACAGTATGATTTATAGTTGATTACTTTATTATTATTACAGATCTTTGTATACTTACGAAACAGTAGTGTTTTTTCGTTTCGTGTGATTGTAACATCTAAATAGTTAATTTCATTATTTTTCTCTTCTTCGTAGGTGAATCTAATATCATTGTTTAAACTGTTCGCATAAGTTTCGATGTTTTGGGCTGTGGTAATATTGGAATCATACAGGATTAATATGTCGTCTACATACCTGGCGTAGAAGGAAATACCTTGGAACTGGAAAATCTTTTGATCTAATGATGTCATGCATATATCTGCAATCTTCGGGCCTATAACGGACCCCATTGCTATCCCATCTTTTTGTCGATAAAAGTCTGTAGAAACCGAAAAATAGTTGTTTTTAAAAGCAAATTGTATAAATTCTAAAATGTAATTAGGTAAACTATAATTACTTAAACATTCTAAAATAAAGTTCCACTTAATTGATGGGTACATTGATTTTACATCCAGACTCATAAGTCTAAAGGATTCCTTATTTTGACCATATAACAAATGCGAAATTAGTTGGTCTGTATTTTTTATACTGTAGCTAGAATCTGGTATACGTTGTAAATAATTTTTTATATAATGTTCTAAATTATACAATATAGAATATTTAAAATCCACAAGAGGTCTATAAACATTTCCTATTTTATGGGTTTTAAGTCTGATATTAAGTTGCGGTATACGTATCTTGTTAAAATCTATTATCTTTTTATATTCTTGATTTGCAAATTCTTTTTTATATTTCTTCATCAATTTCATTAATCCTTTTTTGATATCTTCGGTTGGATTATTATGCAGTTGTTCATATTCATCAGTAGATACTATTTCTTTTTTCTTCGATTGTAGATCTGAATTCGTAATAATTATGAGTGCATGAGATTTATCTGCTTTTATGATAGATAATTGTTTATGTTTAAAGTATTTCGTTAATCTATTCATCTTATTAGTTATATTAATTGCTTTTTTGTCTACTATATATTGGTTATACGCACCTTTACCTTTGAACTTTTGAAGATCTTTACTTAAGTGTATTCTCAACTGTTCTTTTTCTTTTGATTTTCCCGAGATTCGCCGAATAGCACTCTCAATTTCTGCTACAACTTCAATTGACTTTGAAAAAATGGGGAAGTTCATATTATCTCCATACGACAATAGTCGTAAGTAATCATTCGGAACATCAACGTTTGTCAAATTTATAATTAATTTATTTAGCCATTCTTCCTTATCTGCTGTTGAGGGGTAATCAAATTTTTGTGTTAGTTTAATACTCTTTTTTACTTTATACTGATCATTAGTATTCTTATTATCACTATTTTTGTTATTGTCATTTTTACTGTTATCAGTTTTCTTCATTAATTTAATTTTTTTAGATAATAAATACATCTGTTTACCTTTTTTCTTTATGACAGACTTCATGATTGATCTTTCTATCTTGACTATGTCGCCATATCGAACGCTGGTTTTGATAGACTTTGGTAGTTGTAATGTTGCTGGCGTATGCTGTTCACGTAAAAAACATTTAAAGTAATTTCTGTCGATCTTCAATCTTTCCATCTTCAGCTTCAGCTCCTCTATTCCCATCATTCTGTTATTAAACTTGTTAAACAAATATCAAGCAATGGGATCGGTTATTGTATATTTAAAAAACAATAATCTCTAAAAAATTGTAAAATTTCTTAAAAATAAACGAGTTTCAAAAATTAACTCTTTTCTATCCGACTTCGAAAGAGCTAAGAACTGAGATGGACACCGTGGAAATTAATAAATACTTCTTACTTTATTATTCACCATCCATACGTTATCATTCAAATTATCCAAATGCATTTCGCAAATTTCTTTGCCTCTTCAGTGGATATTACACCTTTACAACAGTGTTACATTTATATTCTATCAAATTTTCCCAGCATGCATCTACAGATAACCCGGTATTCAGATTGATGACATTTGCATAATTTTTGATACAATAATGTTCCGCGATACGTCTTGTTACAATATTTTCAAATTTATATAATATTTTGATATTATTTCTATTTATGATACAATTATTATTTTTACAATGTTGATACCATGGAGATTCACTTCGTTTCAGGCGAATTGCCGCTTCATGCTCTTTAACACGTTGTTCAAGCTGTCTTCCTGTTTCTCCAACATAGATCTTACTTTCTGGGCATGTACATATTAGTTTGTAGACGACTCCTGCTGTTTTCAAAGGGTCATGTGAATGTCCTACTATTCCTCTGTTTACCACATGAATACTTTTGCTTAATCTATTTTTCTGTTCGCCCACTAAGTTGACAGAACAATTATTAAAGTTATTTTTATATTTTTCATAAAACTTTTTAATATATGGTATTTTAATGTATAGATTTTTACTTTTTTCTTCCTTTACATTATATCTACTTATTGTATAACAATTATACCACTTACGTATTACTTGTTGAGGGTAATCGTTAAGCAGATATTTTTTAAACAGATTTTCAGTTTCAAGTTCTATATGCTTCTGCAATGTCGTTCTGTTGAGAATTTTTCATAGTTCCATTATAAAAACGTTTCTCCATATACCTAAAGGACAGTATGATTTATAGTTGATTACTTTATTATTATTACAGATCTTTGTATACTTACGAAACAGTAGTGTTTTTTCGTTTCGTGTGATTGTAACATCTAAATAGTTAATTTCATTATTTTTCTCTTCTTCGTAGGTGAATCTAATATCATTGTTTAAACTGTTCGCATAAGTTTCGATGTTTTGGGCTGTGGTAATATTGGAATCATACAGGATTAATATGTCGTCTACATACCTGGCGTAGAAGGAAATACCTTGGAACTGGAAAATCTTTTGATCTAATGATGTCATGCATATATCTGCAATCTTCGGGCCTATAACGGACCCCATTGCTATCCCATCTTTTTGTCGATAAAAGTCTGTAGAAACCGAAAAATAGTTGTTTTTAAAAGCAAATTGTATAAATTCTAAAATGTAATTAGGTAAACTATAATTACTTAAACATTCTAAAATAAAGTTCCACTTAATTGATGGGTACATTGATTTTACATCCAGACTCATAAGTCTAAAGGATTCCTTATTTTGACCATATAACAAATGCGAAATTAGTTGGTCTGTATTTTTTATACTGTAGCTAGAATCTGGTATACGTTGTAAATAATTTTTTATATAATGTTCTAAATTATACAATATAGAATATTTAAAATCCACAAGAGGTCTATAAACATTTCCTATTTTATGGGTTTTAAGTCTGATATTAAGTTGCGGTATACGTATCTTGTTAAAATCTATTATCTTTTTATATTCTTGATTTGCAAATTCTTTTTTATATTTCTTCATCAATTTCATTAATCCTTTTTTGATATCTTCGGTTGGATTATTATGCAGTTGTTCATATTCATCAGTAGATACTATTTCTTTTTTCTTCGATTGTAGATCTGAATTCGTAATAATTATGAGTGCATGAGATTTATCTGCTTTTATGATAGATAATTGTTTATGTTTAAAGTATTTCGTTAATCTATTCATCTTATTAGTTATATTAATTGCTTTTTTGTCTACTATATATTGGTTATACGCACCTTTACCTTTGAACTTTTGAAGATCTTTACTTAAGTGTATTCTCAACTGTTCTTTTTCTTTTGATTTTCCCGAGATTCGCCGAATAGCACTCTCAATTTCTGCTACAACTTCAATTGACTTTGAAAAAATGGGGAAGTTCATATTATCTCCATACGACAATAGTCGTAAGTAATCATTCGGAACATCAACGTTTGTCAAATTTATAATTAATTTATTTAGCCATTCTTCCTTATCTGCTGTTGAGGGGTAATCAAATTTTTGTGTTAGTTTAATACTCTTTTTTACTTTATACTGATCATTAGTATTCTTATTATCACTATTTTTGTTATTGTCATTTTTACTGTTATCAGTTTTCTTCATTAATTTAATTTTTTTAGATAATAAATACATCTGTTTACCTTTTTTCTTTATGACAGACTTCATGATTGATCTTTCTATCTTGACTATGTCGCCATATCGAACGCTGGTTTTGATAGACTTTGGTAGTTGTAATGTTGCTGGCGTATGCTGTTCACGTAAAAAACATTTAAAGTAATTTCTGTCGATCTTCAATCTTTCCATCTTCAGCTTCAGCTCCTCTATTCCCATCATTCTGTTATTAAACTTGTTAAACAAATATCAAGCAATGGGATCGGTTATTGTATATTTAAAAAACAATAATCTCTAAAAAATTGTAAAATTTCTTAAAAATAAACGAGTTTCAAAAATTAACTCTTTTCTATCCGACTTCGAAAGAGCTAAGAACTGAGATGGACACCGTGGAAATTAATAAATACTTCTTACTTTATTATTCACCATCCATACGTTATCATTCAAATTATCCAAATGCATTTCGCAAATTTCTTTGCCTCTTCAGTGGATATTACACCTTTACAACAGTGTTACATTTATATTCTATCAAATTTTCCCAGCATGCATCTACAGATAACCCGGTATTCAGATTGATGACATTTGCATAATTTTTGATACAATAATGTTCCGCGATACGTCTTGTTACAATATTTTCAAATTTATATAATATTTTGATATTATTTCTATTTATGATACAATTATTATTTTTACAATGTTGATACCATGGAGATTCACTTCGTTTCAGGCGAATTGCCGCTTCATGCTCTTTAACACGTTGTTCAAGCTGTCTTCCTGTTTCTCCAACATAGATCTTACTTTCTGGGCATGTACATATTAGTTTGTAGACGACTCCTGCTGTTTTCAAAGGGTCATGTGAATGTCCTACTATTCCTCTGTTTACCACATGAATACTTTTGCTTAATCTATTTTTCTGTTCGCCCACTAAGTTGACAGAACAATTATTAAAGTTATTTTTATATTTTTCATAAAACTTTTTAATATATGGTATTTTAATGTATAGATTTTTACTTTTTTCTTCCTTTACATTATATCTACTTATTGTATAACAATTATACCACTTACGTATTACTTGTTGAGGGTAATCGTTAAGCAGATATTTTTTAAACAGATTTTCAGTTTCAAGTTCTATATGCTTCTGCAATGTCGTTCTGTTGAGAATTTTTCATAGTTCCATTATAAAAACGTTTCTCCATATACCTAAAGGACAGTATGATTTATAGTTGATTACTTTATTATTATTACAGATCTTTGTATACTTACGAAACAGTAGTGTTTTTTCGTTTCGTGTGATTGTAACATCTAAATAGTTAATTTCATTATTTTTCTCTTTTTCGTAGGTGAATCTAATATCATTGTTTAAACTGTTCGCATAAGTTTCGATGTTTTGGGCTGTGGTAATATTGGAATCATACAGGATTAATATGTCGTCTACATACCTGGCGTAGAAGGAAATACCTTGGAACTGGAAAATCTTTTGATCTAATGATGTCATGCATATATCTGCAATCTTCGGGCCTATAACGGACCCCATTGCTATCCCATCTTTTTGTCGATAAAAGTCTGTAGAAACCGAAAAATAGTTGTTTTTAAAAGCAAATTGTATAAATTCTAAAATGTAATTAGGTAAACTATAATTACTTAAACATTCTAAAATAAAGTTCCACTTAATTGATGGGTACATTGATTTTACATCCAGACTCATAAGTCTAAAGGATTCCTTATTTTGACCATATAACAAATGCGAAATTAGTTGGTCTGTATTTTTTATACTGTAGCTAGAATCTGGTATACGTTGTAAATAATTTTTTATATAATGTTCTAAATTATACAATATAGAATATTTAAAATCCACAAGAGGTCTATAAACATTTCCTATTTTATGGGTTTTAAGTCTGATATTAAGTTGCGGTATACGTATCTTGTTAAAATCTATTATCTTTTTATATTCTTGATTTGCAAATTCTTTTTTATATTTCTTCATCAATTTCATTAATCCTTTTTTGATATCTTCGGTTGGATTATTATGCAGTTGTTCATATTCATCAGTAGATACTATTTCTTTTTTCTTCGATTGTAGATCTGAATTCGTAATAATTATGAGTGCATGAGATTTATCTGCTTTTATGATAGATAATTGTTTATGTTTAAAGTATTTCGTTAATCTATTCATCTTATTAGTTATATTAATTGCTTTTTTGTCTACTATATATTGGTTATACGCACCTTTACCTTTGAACTTTTGAAGATCTTTACTTAAGTGTATTCTCAACTGTTCTTTTTCTTTTGATTTTCCCGAGATTCGCCGAATAGCACTCTCAATTTCTGCTACAACTTCAATTGACTTTGAAAAAATGGGGAAGTTCATATTATCTCCATACGACAATAGTCGTAAGTAATCATTCGGAACATCAACGTTTGTCAAATTTATAATTAATTTATTTAGCCATTCTTCCTTATCTGCTGTTGAGGGGTAATCAAATTTTTGTGTTAGTTTAATACTCTTTTTTACTTTATACTGATCATTAGTATTCTTATTATCACTATTTTTGTTATTGTCATTTTTACTGTTATCAGTTTTCTTCATTAATTTAATTTTTTTAGATAATAAATACATCTGTTTACCTTTTTTCTTTATGACAGACTTTATGATTGATCTTTCTATCTTGACTATGTCGCCATATCGAACGCTGGTTTTGATAGACTTTGGTAGTTGTAATGTTGCTGGCGTATGCTGTTCACGTGTAAAATACATATTAAAAGTAATTTCTTGTCGATCTTCAAGTCTTTTCCATCTTCAGCTTCATGCTTCCTTCCTATTTTTTCTCTCTTATCTTTCTGTTTGATGTTAATTCCTTGTTAAACAGATATTCAGCAATGGGATCGGTTTATTGTGATAGTTTAATAATACAATTAATCCTCTTTACAGAAAATTGTATTAAAAATTCTAAAAATTTTAAATTCGTAGTATCAAAAAATAACTCTTTTCTATCCGACTTCGAAAGAGCTAAGAACTGAGATTAGGTACAACGCGTAGGTTAAGATTGAGTATAAGTAGTTCTACGTTTATGGAGTTCACTACATCCCATCGCGTTTGTACGTTATCATTCAATTACCGAGAGATGCTATTTATTTCGCAAATTATCTTGCCTCGTTGCAGTGGATATTACATTTTGCTCTTTACATACAGTGTCTTCATTTTATATCTCTTATAAATTTTCCCAGCATTTGTCATCTATCAGATAGACGGTAATTGAGCGTATAGTTTTGATGACATTTGCATAATTTTTTTATACAATAATGTTCCGCGATAGGCCGTCTTAGTACATAAGTTTTCTATAAAATTTGGTGAGTATTAGAATTGAGTGTTTGTAATATATATTTCTATTTTATGATACCATTATTATTTTAGAACAATGTTGATACCATGGAGATTCACGTTCGTTTCAGGCGAATTGCCGCTTCATGCTCTTTAACACGTTGTTCAAGCTGTCTTCCTGTTTCTCCAACATAGATCTTACTTTCTGGGCATGTACATATTAGTTTGTAGACGACTCCTGCTGTTTTTAAAGGGTCATGTGAATGTCCTACTATTCCTCTGTTTACCACAAATATTTTGCTTAATCTATTTTTCTGTTCGCTGCGCACTATAATTTTAGTTGACAGAGACATATTTATTAACCCAGTTATTTTTATATTTTTCATAGAATACTGATTTTTTTAATATTTGCGTGGGAGTTTTTTTTAATTTATAAGATTTTTTCTTACTGTTTCTTTCTTACCTTTAGCGATATAATTATGGCTACTTTTATTGTGTTATTATTACAATTATATTGGTCGCCTGTACGTATTTGGGACTTGTTGAGGGTAATTTCTGCTTTGTAAGGGCAGATTTATTTTTTTTATGGAACTAGATTTTTCCAGTTTCATATTTCTATATGCTTCTGCAATGTGGTCTGTTCTTGTTGGTGAGAATTTTCGATAGAGTTGGCGCAGTGGTGGTATATATTTAGGAGCGTTCCTCCATAATAGCCTACAAGGACAGTATGAATTATAGTTTATTAACTGTTTATATTATTCAGATCTTTGTATACTTACAAACAGTAGTCTGTTTTTTCTTTTTTTCGTTTCGTGTGATTGTAACATCTAAATAGCTTTAATTTCATTATTTTTTCTCTTTTTTTCGTGAGGTGAATCTAATATCATTGTTTAAACTGTTCGCTATAAGCTCTTTAGGATGTGTTTGGGGCTGTTTGGTCTAATTTATTGTGATTCATATCAGGATTTAATAATGTCGTCTACAATACCTGGCGTAGAAGGAAAATACTTTGGAACTTTGGAAAATCTTTTTGATCCTTAATTCTGATATTAAGTTGCGGTATACGTATCTTGTTAAAATCTATTATCTTTTTATATTCTTGATTTGCAAATTCTTTTTTATATTTCTTCATCAATTTCATTAATCCTTTTTTGATATCTTCGGTTGGATTATTATGCAGTTGTTCATATTCATCAGTAGATACTATTTCTTTTTTCTTCGATTGTAGATCTGAATTCGTAATAATTATGAGTGCATGAGATTTATCTGCTTTTATGATAGATAATTGTTTATGTTTAAAGTATTTCGTTAATCTATTCATCTTATTAGTTATATTAATTGCTTTTTTGTCTACTATATATTGGTTATACGCACCTTTACCTTTGAACTTTTGAAGATCTTTACTTAAGTGTATTCTCAACTGTTCTTTTTCTTTTGATTTTCCCGAGATTCGCCGAATAGCACTCTCAATTTCTGCTACAACTTCAATTGACTTTGAAAAAATGGGGAAGTTCATATTATCTCCATACGACAATAGTCGTAAGTAATCATTCGGAACATCAACGTTTGTCAAATTTATAATTAATTTATTTAGCCATTCTTCCTTATCTGCTGTTGAGGGGTAATCAAATTTTTGTGTTAGTTTAATACTCTTTTTTACTTTATACTGATCATTAGTATTCTTATTATCACTATTTTTGTTATTGTCATTTTTACTGTTATCAGTTTTCTTCATTAATTTAATTTTTTTAGATAATAAATACATCTGTTTACCTTTTTTCTTTATGACAGACTTCATGATTGATCTTTCTATCTTGACTATGTCGCCATATCGAACGCTGGTTTTGATAGACTTTGGTAGTTGTAATGTTGCTGGCGTATGCTGTTCACGTAAAAAACATTTAAAGTAATTTCTGTCGATCTTCAATCTTTCCATCTTCAGCTTCAGCTCCTCTATTCCCATCATTCTGTTATTAAACTTGTTAAACAAATATCAAGCAATGGGATCGGTTATTGTATATTTAAAAAACAATAATCTCTAAAAAATTGTAAAATTTCTTAAAAATAAACGAGTTTCAAAAATTAACTCTTTTCTATCCGACTTCGAAAGAGCTAAGAACTGAGATGGACACCGTGGAAATTAATAAATACTTCTTACTTTATTATTCACCATCCATACGTTATCATTCAAATTATCCAAATGCATTTCGCAAATTTCTTTGCCTCTTCAGTGGATATTACACCTTTACAACAGTGTTACATTTATATTCTATCAAATTTTCCCAGCATGCATCTACAGATAACCCGGTATTCAGATTGATGACATTTGCATAATTTTTGATACAATAATGTTCCGCGATACGTCTTGTTACAATATTTTCAAATTTATATAATATTTTGATATTATTTCTATTTATGATACAATTATTATTTTTACAATGTTGATACCATGGAGATTCACTTCGTTTCAGGCGAATTGCCGCTTCATGCTCTTTAACACGTTGTTCAAGCTGTCTTCCTGTTTCTCCAACATAGATCTTACTTTCTGGGCATGTACATATTAGTTTGTAGACGACTCCTGCTGTTTTCAAAGGGTCATGTGAATGTCCTACTATTCCTCTGTTTACCACATGAATACTTTTGCTTAATCTATTTTTCTGTTCGCCCACTAAGTTGACAGAACAATTATTAAAGTTATTTTTATATTTTTCATAAAACTTTTTAATATATGGTATTTTAATGTATAGATTTTTACTTTTTTCTTCCTTTACATTATATCTACTTATTGTATAACAATTATACCACTTACGTATTACTTGTTGAGGGTAATCGTTAAGCAGATATTTTTTAAACAGATTTTCAGTTTCAAGTTCTATATGCTTCTGCAATGTCGTTCTGTTGAGAATTTTTCATAGTTCCATTATAAAAACGTTTCTCCATATACCTAAAGGACAGTATGATTTATAGTTGATTACTTTATTATTATTACAGATCTTTGTATACTTACGAAACAGTAGTGTTTTTTCGTTTCGTGTGATTGTAACATCTAAATAGTTAATTTCATTATTTTTCTCTTCTTCGTAGGTGAATCTAATATCATTGTTTAAACTGTTCGCATAAGTTTCGATGTTTTGGGCTGTGGTAATATTGGAATCATACAGGATTAATATGTCGTCTACATACCTGGCGTAGAAGGAAATACCTTGGAACTGGAAAATCTTTTGATCTAATGATGTCATGCATATATCTGCAATCTTCGGGCCTATAACGGACCCCATTGCTATCCCATCTTTTTGTCGATAAAAGTCTGTAGAAACCGAAAAATAGTTGTTTTTAAAAGCAAATTGTATAAATTCTAAAATGTAATTAGGTAAACTATAATTACTTAAACATTCTAAAATAAAGTTCCACTTAATTGATGGGTACATTGATTTTACATCCAGACTCATAAGTCTAAAGGATTCCTTATTTTGACCATATAACAAATGCGAAATTAGTTGGTCTGTATTTTTTATACTGTAGCTAGAATCTGGTATACGTTGTAAATAATTTTTTATATAATGTTCTAAATTATACAATATAGAATATTTAAAATCCACAAGAGGTCTATAAACATTTCCTATTTTATGGGTTTTAAGTCTGATATTAAGTTGCGGTATACGTATCTTGTTAAAATCTATTATCTTTTTATATTCTTGATTTGCAAATTCTTTTTTATATTTCTTCATCAATTTCATTAATCCTTTTTTGATATCTTCGGTTGGATTATTATGCAGTTGTTCATATTCATCAGTAGATACTATTTCTTTTTTCTTCGATTGTAGATCTGAATTCGTAATAATTATGAGTGCATGAGATTTATCTGCTTTTATGATAGATAATTGTTTATGTTTAAAGTATTTCGTTAATCTATTCATCTTATTAGTTATATTAATTGCTTTTTTGTCTACTATATATTGGTTATACGCACCTTTACCTTTGAACTTTTGAAGATCTTTACTTAAGTGTATTCTCAACTGTTCTTTTTCTTTTGATTTTCCCGAGATTCGCCGAATAGCACTCTCAATTTCTGCTACAACTTCAATTGACTTTGAAAAAATGGGGAAGTTCATATTATCTCCATACGACAATAGTCGTAAGTAATCATTCGGAACATCAACGTTTGTCAAATTTATAATTAATTTATTTAGCCATTCTTCCTTATCTGCTGTTGAGGGGTAATCAAATTTTTGTGTTAGTTTAATACTCTTTTTTACTTTATACTGATCATTAGTATTCTTATTATCACTATTTTTGTTATTGTCATTTTTACTGTTATCAGTTTTCTTCATTAATTTAATTTTTTTAGATAATAAATACATCTGTTTACCTTTTTTCTTTATGACAGACTTCATGATTGATCTTTCTATCTTGACTATGTCGCCATATCGAACGCTGGTTTTGATAGACTTTGGTAGTTGTAATGTTGCTGGCGTATGCTGTTCACGTAAAAAACATTTAAAGTAATTTCTGTCGATCTTCAATCTTTCCATCTTCAGCTTCAGCTCCTCTATTCCCATCATTCTGTTATTAAACTTGTTAAACAAATATCAAGCAATGGGATCGGTTATTGTATATTTAAAAAACAATAATCTCTAAAAAATTGTAAAATTTCTTAAAAATAAACGAGTTTCAAAAATTAACTCTTTTCTATCCGACTTCGAAAGAGCTAAGAACTGAGATGGACACCGTGGAAATTAATAAATACTTCTTACTTTATTATTCACCATCCATACGTTATCATTCAAATTATCCAAATGCATTTCGCAAATTTCTTTGCCTCTTCAGTGGATATTACACCTTTACAACAGTGTTACATTTATATTCTATCAAATTTTCCCAGCATGCATCTACAGATAACCCGGTATTCAGATTGATGACATTTGCATAATTTTTGATACAATAATGTTCCGCGATACGTCTTGTTACAATATTTTCAAATTTATATAATATTTTGATATTATTTCTATTTATGATACAATTATTATTTTTACAATGTTGATACCATGGAGATTCACTTCGTTTCAGGCGAATTGCCGCTTCATGCTCTTTAACACGTTGTTCAAGCTGTCTTCCTGTTTCTCCAACATAGATCTTACTTTCTGGGCATGTACATATTAGTTTGTAGACGACTCCTGCTGTTTTCAAAGGGTCATGTGAATGTCCTACTATTCCTCTGTTTACCACATGAATACTTTTGCTTAATCTATTTTTCTGTTCGCCCACTAAGTTGACAGAACAATTATTAAAGTTATTTTTATATTTTTCATAAAACTTTTTAATATATGGTATTTTAATGTATAGATTTTTACTTTTTTCTTCCTTTACATTATATCTACTTATTGTATAACAATTATACCACTTACGTATTACTTGTTGAGGGTAATCGTTAAGCAGATATTTTTTAAACAGATTTTCAGTTTCAAGTTCTATATGCTTCTGCAATGTCGTTCTGTTGAGAATTTTTCATAGTTCCATTATAAAAACGTTTCTCCATATACCTAAAGGACAGTATGATTTATAGTTGATTACTTTATTATTATTACAGATCTTTGTATACTTACGAAACAGTAGTGTTTTTTCGTTTCGTGTGATTGTAACATCTAAATAGTTAATTTCATTATTTTTCTCTTCTTCGTAGGTGAATCTAATATCATTGTTTAAACTGTTCGCATAAGTTTCGATGTTTTGGGCTGTGGTAATATTGGAATCATACAGGATTAATATGTCGTCTACATACCTGGCGTAGAAGGAAATACCTTGGAACTGGAAAATCTTTTGATCTAATGATGTCATGCATATATCTGCAATCTTCGGGCCTATAACGGACCCCATTGCTATCCCATCTTTTTGTCGATAAAAGTCTGTAGAAACCGAAAAATAGTTGTTTTTAAAAGCAAATTGTATAAATTCTAAAATGTAATTAGGTAAACTATAATTACTTAAACATTCTAAAATAAAGTTCCACTTAATTGATGGGTACATTGATTTTACATCCAGACTCATAAGTCTAAAGGATTCCTTATTTTGACCATATAACAAATGCGAAATTAGTTGGTCTGTATTTTTTATACTGTAGCTAGAATCTGGTATACGTTGTAAATAATTTTTTATATAATGTTCTAAATTATACAATATAGAATATTTAAAATCCACAAGAGGTCTATAAACATTTCCTATTTTATGGGTTTTAAGTCTGATATTAAGTTGCGGTATACGTATCTTGTTAAAATCTATTATCTTTTTATATTCTTGATTTGCAAATTCTTTTTTATATTTCTTCATCAATTTCATTAATCCTTTTTTGATATCTTCGGTTGGATTATTATGCAGTTGTTCATATTCATCAGTAGATACTATTTCTTTTTTCTTCGATTGTAGATCTGAATTCGTAATAATTATGAGTGCATGAGATTTATCTGCTTTTATGATAGATAATTGTTTATGTTTAAAGTATTTCGTTAATCTATTCATCTTATTAGTTATATTAATTGCTTTTTTGTCTACTATATATTGGTTATACGCACCTTTACCTTTGAACTTTTGAAGATCTTTACTTAAGTGTATTCTCAACTGTTCTTTTTCTTTTGATTTTCCCGAGATTCGCCGAATAGCACTCTCAATTTCTGCTACAACTTCAATTGACTTTGAAAAAATGGGGAAGTTCATATTATCTCCATACGACAATAGTCGTAAGTAATCATTCGGAACATCAACGTTTGTCAAATTTATAATTAATTTATTTAGCCATTCTTCCTTATCTGCTGTTGAGGGGTAATCAAATTTTTGTGTTAGTTTAATACTCTTTTTTACTTTATACTGATCATTAGTATTCTTATTATCACTATTTTTGTTATTGTCATTTTTACTGTTATCAGTTTTCTTCATTAATTTAATTTTTTTAGATAATAAATACATCTGTTTACCTTTTTTCTTTATGACAGACTTCATGATTGATCTTTCTATCTTGACTATGTCGCCATATCGAACGCTGGTTTTGATAGACTTTGGTAGTTGTAATGTTGCTGGCGTATGCTGTTCACGTAAAAAACATTTAAAGTAATTTCTGTCGATCTTCAATCTTTCCATCTTCAGCTTCAGCTCCTCTATTCCCATCATTCTGTTATTAAACTTGTTAAACAAATATCAAGCAATGGGATCGGTTATTGTATATTTAAAAAACAATAATCTCTAAAAAATTGTAAAATTTCTTAAAAATAAACGAGTTTCAAAAATTAACTCTTTTCTATCCGACTTCGAAAGAGCTAAGAACTGAGATGGACACCGTGGAAATTAATAAATACTTCTTACTTTATTATT